>NC_079156.1:81379684-82579684 GCF_947563725.1 Argiope bruennichi | reverse complement strand
ACTGCAGTTAAATGTTTAATATATTCTCTGACACGACATATGACTTACGATTTGCATTATCCTTTCTTGCAACTGCTACCTACAATTGAGAAAGAATTATTAGATGTGGATAACAGGCGACAACCTACATAATAAATGCAATACATATACTGCCGCATTGAAGAAAGACAGTCGAGTCTCCATGGTCGAATAGTCATGCACTGGTCTCATAATCAAGAGACCGTAAGTTCAATGCGATAGAGACAATGCGATTCATAGTATATGTAAATATTTAATTCATTGATTTTATGTTTTCCTTTATTTCATGTTCCAGAAGATACCGGACATTTCTTTAGTTTACCAGACAAGTGTTCTGGACTTTTCTTACTGTCTCCAGACACGTATTCTGGAACTTTCCCTGCTAATATAAAAGCAGAAGATCTGTCAGTCACTGTGTTCTGAGTTGAGTTAATAAATTGGTTTAGATCTACTTCTTGTGTGTGTGTGTGTCATTGAATTCCACACTAACGAACCTACGTGACAATACAAACTCGTTGGATTCTGTATAAACATCGAGATTTAATGGAAGTATTTATAAAGGTTGTGATTATCTTTGAAAAACCTTATGTGAACAAAATATATATCAACTAAAATATAAACAATTGCATTATTAACTGAAGCATCCTTTTAAAGAGTATCACCAGCAGATATTTTGCCTTTTATTACTTTGAAATACTTCTGATTTCCATGATATATAGCGACATTTCTATGAATTTGGCATTTGAAATTTTGTTTTACGACATAAGCTTTTTTTTTTTTTTTTACACATTCCAAATGGTTTACTTCCAGCCTCCTAATATTTTCTATGTCTAACGAAAGCGTATTGAGCCACTGAAAAAAATCAAAATAAACTAGACAAACTTTTAAATAGGTTATGATGCTTCTAAATTTTCCCCCAACTCAACGAAAGTGAAAAAAAATTGCTTTACATTGCTTTCTAAAATATCAAACAGGAAGCTTCAGGCTGAAAATATAAAATCAGCGCAGAAAAGTTATGCAAGAAAGAAGATGCATTATAATTTCATATTATAATTTTGCAGTTGCAAATTTTTCTCAGTCGGCAATATCTTGAGAATCAGAAATATTTTAATATGCGATATTAATTTTTCAAAATTCATTAGGTATTCCTGGTTATTTACACAAAATAGAAACTTAAAACTTTATATGTACGATTTTTGAAAAAGTGTTCCATTCATTTTTCACAAGATATTTTATACTATGTTTTAGGAACATTTCAAATAAAACGAAACTGAGAAATAAATTTTTGGACTTTTAGTGTATCTTTTGCTGTGTTATAAAATGCAATAATTTTATTTTTTAAATCTTTCTTTTGTGAATGGTATACAAAGAAAAAAATTATAGCAAAGGAAACGGAAAAGAATTTAAATTTCCAATAATGTTTCAAACCCACGATTTTCTGTTTATTTTTGAATTCATTTGAATAAACTGCAAATGTAACCTTTAGAAACTTCTAAAAGGTTAAACTGAAAACAATTGTATTTTTGATCCATTGACAATAATTAGCAGAACACATGCCAACATTAAAAATATTTAAAGCAATTTCATTTTCTTAAAGAAAAATTAATCGTTGTTTAATATTAAATACAGGTGTTTCATAAATGATGGGAGTAACTTGAAGGGGTGATAGTACACATCAAGACGAGTAATAGTAAATAGGAAACCAAGTGTCCCAAACGTCTTACGAAGGAGATAGGCGCCATCAAAGTTTAGGGACCTAAATTTCAAATGATGATAAAAAAACGGAAAAATGGATCGATTCATTTGCGGGTTTTCGCTAAAATCATTTTTTAAATTAGTATTTTCTTTTAAAAAAATTTTAAAACAAAGTTTAAAAAATGCCGAAAGAGGGCGATTTAGACTTTGGAGTACCCAACAACTACTTTTTACCAGTATTTTTTTTATTTTGTTAAATGTTTACCAAAGCTTAGACTTAAACTTAAATTTTGAGCGCAAAATTGAAACCATCGGGAGCGGTTAAGTGGCGCAAATTTAACCGCGTTCAGGGGGTTAAATTTTAAACGCTTGCATCTAATAAGCAAAATAATAAATGATGAAGCAAACTTTAATAGGTGATAGTAAAACACCAAAACAACATTCATCAAAGAAATCATAGTCGTAATTTTAACCCGAAGGTGATAGAAGGGGCTGAAAGAGATTTCGTTCTAAGAGAAAAAAGAAAACAAAGAACATTTACGTTATAAAAAAAAGTTTAATTATAAATGATTACAATAGCTGTTCGAAACACTGACCATTAGAGGCGATGCATGCTGTACAACGGCGAAGAAGGGATTCACGAACCCTCTGAAACACGCAGGAGTATCGCGCATCTCCCCTGCAGCGGCCGAAAGTCTGGCGAAGAGTTCTTCTGCAGTCTCATACATAAGACTCTTCAGGTGCCCCCACAAAAAGAAATCCAGGCATGAAAGATGGGGCGATCGCGCTGGCCAAGGGACGGGACCACCTCGCCCAATCCATTGATTTGGGAAGGTTGCGTTTAGATAATTTCGCACCTCTGGCGCATAATGAGCTGTTGCTCCATCCTGCTGGAACCACATTATTCGCCGGATATGAGGGTGAACATCTGTCATCATTTCTGGCAGCAACTGTTGCAGAATGGTAAGATATTTTTTTCTATCCAGGCGTTCTGGCAGAAGATAAGGTCCAAGTAGATGGTCACCAATTATTCCTGCCCAAACATTTATGAAAAATCGTCGCTGATATGCATGTGGATTTACAGCTGCCCATTGGTGGGAATTGTGGGTGTTAGATGTACCCTCAAGTGTAAATGTACATTCATCTGTAAAAAGCACAGTTGCACCAAAATCGGGATTTAGGGTGTTCTTCTGCAGATACCAGCGAGCAAAATCCATTCGACGAGGAAAATCCTTATACTTCAGGGCGATACTTCAATTTGACTAGCCACTGCTTGCGTGCTTGTATTTGGATGATCAGCCACCATATCCAGAATTTTTTCTTCCACTGCAACCGTTCTGTTAGACTTCGCACAGCCTGCATTTGAACGTGCACCAAACAAGAATCCTGTCTCACAACTGTCTGTGCAAGTGCACAAATGTTTTATCATTGGGCAACCGCCTGTTGGGAAACTTTTCTCCGTACAATCGTCGCGCCTCTGCACTATTCCCATTTGTAGTTCCGTAGATGAAGTGCATATCAGCCTTTTCTTGATTAGTGAAGGGCAACATCTTTCGTTACGTTTCTACCGTGATTTACACTTGCACACTCGGGTCAGTGGCTTTTATCTTAATAACAATTTGCATATGCGTTCTTCCCCATATCACAATTTCATGTTCTTCCAGAAATTTGCAGCTATAACGCTTGCATGGATAAAATTTGAAGATGTTCTAACACGTTTGCGTTTGAATTCAAATCATGCATTTTCTAATGCAAGTTGATTGTTTTTGTGTTTTACTATCACCTATTAAAGTTTGCTTCATCATTTATTATTTTGCTCATTCGATACAAGCGTTTAAAATTTAACCCCCTGAACGCGGTTAAATTTGCGCCACTTAACCGCTCCCGATGGTTTCAATTTTGCGCTCAAAATTTAAATTAAAGTCTAAGCTTCAGTAAACATTTTACCAGTATTTTTTTTTTTTTTTGTTAAAAGTAGTTGTTCGGTACTCCAAAGTCTAGAGCATTCTCTATCGGCATTTTTTAAACTTTGTTTTAAAAATTTTTTAAAACAAAATACTAATTTAAAAAATGATTTTAGGGAAAACCCACAAATGAATCGATCCATTGTTCCGTTTTTTTTATCATCATTTGAAATTTAGGTCCCTAAACTTTGATGGCACCTATCTCCTTCGGAAGACGTTTCGGGCACTTGGTTTCCTATTTACTATTACTCGTCTTGATGTGTACTATCACCCCTTCAAGTTACTCCCATCATTTATGAAACACCCTGTATATTTGAGCCATTTATAGCTCCCACATATAATATATAACTGCGCTTAAAGCGAGTCTAGCAGTAAGCCTTCACTACAATCCATAAACTCTTCGTTCCCCATATCCTCAGAAATATCTAGTTTTTGAAAACTTTTCATTGAAAAATTATACTATCGGTAATAGATCATTTTCTAACGCAATAAAATTACAAAAACTGAACTCAGTTATGTATTTAGACAATAAGCATTCTTAATATCTAGAAACCTTTTGTAAACCCTTTTTAGCTTTAAAATCCTCCTGATTGCACGTTTTAAATAAAAAAAATATCAAATGAGTTAAAAATGGCATATTGCTTACCTTAGTAGTCTAAGACTTAATAAAAAAATAGATAACTTCCTCCACCATTTTTTGAGACTTAATGAGATCCAGTATAATTTATAAAGCTGTATAAAAAGAGTTCAATTTTCTGCGGATATTTTTTTGAATAAAATTCTATTCAGCGAATGTATTTGTTAGACATTTCATAATATTTAACACTTTATAGTCGTTATGATTAAATCATATTTAAATATTAAAATTCTGCAGTATTAAGAACATACTATTTGCGGAATATTTAGTCATGTACAAAAATGAATAATATACCTTAAAAATAAATGAAACTTGACAATTTGGTAACAGTTAAATTGCATATTCTAATTCTCAAACGTAAAACCTTTGTTTGATAAGCCTCAATTTGCAAAAACATGAATGAAATGTCCAATTAATAAATTGCTTATGCTTATCACTAGTTATATTTTCTATCTTGAAGACCTATTTGGGACGAGCAAAGCTGCTATCCCCTTCCCTCCCCTGAATTAATGATTGTATTTTAAATTGCTTACATCACTTATTTTTAATTGCCTACTTTCACAGTACAAATTTAAAAAAATAAACCTTTATACACGCAATTTATGACGCAACAAGCAAGTACAACAAAAATTACGAATGTACTCTCATCACCGAATCATAACTACACTGTTCAGTTTGTTTCGATTAAACCATGCTGCCCTGGAACATAGTGATTTGCATTACATGGTCATCAGCAAAGTTTAAGTATAGGAATCTTTTTATAGCTTTCATTTTAACTAACAAGTTAATGTTATGTTTCATCTTGACAGGACACTTGCATTAATGCATATACGATTTTGTAAGTTTCACTTTTCGTATTACCATAATTAGACGCCTTTCAAATCGAAATGTACAATGTTGAGAAATGCAGGAAAAATTGCTATTAAATCAAGAAAAAGTGTCACACAGTAATCAACTATAAAAACAAATTAGAACATTAAATCGAAACTTTATTAATTACAAGAAAAGCACCAGTGTATATATGTATATTTCAAGGAACAGAGACAGAATACAAAGGAATGTTACATAAATATACATCAACTGAAGAAAAATAAAAAATTCTGCATCATTTCATTAACTTATAACCAATAGTTTTAAAAGTAAATATTAGACAAGTATCGTCAAAAGAAATTTTCAGGTATTTATTTTAATGCTTGAACATAGTTGCAACTTGAACAAAACGTGTTTTAAATGTATATTAACCTGCAACAAGACATGATACTTCAAAAAACAAAATAAAATTTGAAATGAATACCCTTTTTAAAAGTTTGATATATCTTGCAATTGCGTATAAAGCTAACGAGATTACGCAGAGAAAATCATATCGAATGAATAAATTATATTCAAATACTAGAACAATCCATAAATCAAAACAATAAAATAACTTCCAATGTATAATATGTATATGGCAGACGATTTCTAGAATTTAAAAACAAGATGAATTATAACAAAGAAAAAAAATAAGATAACAATAACCATATTTTGTTTCAATACATTGACTATACAGTTCAGTTTCTTCAGAATGTACATTTAAAAAAATACGCTTTCAATTGGGTTGAATTCAAAAGCTTATATACATGCAAAACAACTCAATTTTTTACTAAACGAAGTATCATTCGTTTTAAAAGATAACTTCCAGTCTTATAATTTGAAGTGTACAATTATAAATATGTATTTCAGTCAATACAAAAATAAATTCACAAGGTAGAAATTTACCAATAAATTTCCGTTTCAATACATCTTTGAACTAATTGAAGTGAATAATGATTTATTAGTGTTAAGCACGTATTACGGCAGCTACCGTAAAGGGTTAAATCATTCTCATGTATAGTTTTAATTTGTTCGGAATACAGTTTTCAATTTTAAGCGCATGTCAGCCGAAATCTAGAAACTAGGAATAATACAAATTCGATAAAACTTTATATACTTCAGAAGTTTTAAAATTTTATTTTGTCTCCAAAAGCATTTTACCTTTATTCTTTAAATGGTCTTCATTTGAATAAACTACTTTGAATCTTAAAAATGCAAGTTGAATTATTCACCGCATGTATAGATTCCAGATTGATAAAAACAGTTATAATATAGTTTGATAAACTTAAACGTATTGAAGAAATAAAAATATTTTAAGTAATACAATTTTCAATGTATACAAATTAAATTTCGATTTTTGAAATGAATGGAAAATTCTTTTTCATGATTATGGACAATATATAACTTCACTGTGACATTCATAGTACAACTTTAAAATTCATCACAAACTAATTAGAAAATTGGGAATTTCAAAACAATCAATTCCATTTTGCATTGATTTGTTACAATAAAATAATTCGAAGGAAAAATATTTAAAAACAATATTTACAAAATATTTTATTAATGCGAAAGTATTTACATAAATACATTAAGAATTTTAAGCATTTAATTTTCATGGAAGAGCTCAAGAGCTTCAAAACAATTTACAGAAGATTCGAGAAGAGAACTGGGTGATATGCTTTCAATTTGTTTTTATGATTGCTTTTAATGGATTTATTGGTTATATCAATTAACGGAATTATTCCTTTCTATTTTTTTACTAAAAAGTATTTCATGAAAGGTTAGATCCTTTAAAACCTCCTAGATTACAGAAAACAAAAATTTTGGAATTTTGCCTTCATTAAGACAAATGGACAATTATGACTAGCTGAATGAGACTTGACATTGCATAAATCGAAAACCTAAATATGCATTAAATTAGAATCATCAAAAGAAAGATATTGTTCCGAGATGTATTTTCTGTTTCCGTCATGATACGATGAAACCTAAAACTGTGCCATGTTATTAACAATATCAAGAAGGTTCAAGAATGTTTACAAATTATTCTGAATGGATTTGTGTCGATTTTTGGGGTAAATTATATCCAATTAAAACAATAAATTTCTCTTTCAAAAATACAAGTGTCGTATCATCCGATATAGTATTGCTTAAGAACAAAAAAAAGATACCTTGCCGTGAAACCAAATCCAATTTTTGCCATTAAAATCCATGCAACATAAGTCATTAAGATATCAACAATGATTTACATGGCAAAAGAACTGTCCAGTCTATTGGTGCAATAGATCCTAGTGACCAATTCCCAAGACAAAATCATTAGTTTTAAAAATATCACAATATTTAACTGCGTTATTTTACATTTTTTCCTCGTTTCAAGAGAACACAGTATTTAAAGTCAGACCTTCTCTTTTTGGATCATTATAACCGCTTTAAATAGCTTATTAAATTTCTGGTTATATTATAAACTCTAATCTAAATAGCCAGGTAAATAAATATCAAAGAATATTTAAATAAAAGCAGATTTAAAATGCATCAAATTTTGAGGAATCGGGCATTAAACATGTCAACCATCCTCATAATTCCTCTCATCAACCTGGATAATTTAAGACGTTTGACGTTTTTCTATATCCGATGACACAATGCGCATATTTGCACACGTAGAAGTAAAAAGCATGGGATGAAATGCTCGTCAAGTTTTATAGAAAAGTGTCGTATGCCATTGGCAAAATAAGATTCAAACGCGCAACATTTAAAATACGCAAAAAGACTATGAAAAGCAAAAGTTCCTAGGAGTCGAATTGCAACTAAACCCATGATTTGAAAATTTCAGAAAGTTATATATACAGAATCTTATTCCGTCCTATGCGGACATGAAACTATATAGAGGAGAATGAAATTAAAGCAGAAAAAGCCACAGAATGAAATAGTAGGTTTACCGTTGCAGGTAATCACTAAAATACGCTAGAACTTAGCACACTGATTTACCAAATTTGGATACCTTGTTTGTAGAATTTATTTGTGATTGGAGAGAGTTTCTTAGTGTCCATGATTTTGTTGTCTAAGCAAAGATGATTTTTAAATTCGCTTTAGAGAACAGTCATGTCAAATGAGAAAAAAAAAAAACAATGATGAAATTCTTAGAGTCCCTTCACCGTCTACTAAAACTTCAACTTATTTAATGTCCGAAACTCTTTATGAATCCAGCATTTCAAAGGATCTGAAACGCTTATACCGGGTTGCACATGACTGATAGTAGATGATCTCCAAACACTTCATTCATTAATGCTATTCTCGAAATCCAACACTTTCTACCCATAAAAAAATCGAATAACATCACTTTCCTTTTAAGTCCCACACATTCAGATGAAATGACAACCTGTCGCTTGAGGAACGATCTCTTTAGTATATCAAGTGTTTACTTCCGATTACCTAGAGTAAGTACATTCTACGATAGTGATTATCTTATCTCCCGATCTATTTCGGCACACCAATTCCGTCACACACAGAAAATTGTGACCACTATTCCGTTAATTACCATTCGATAATATTACTGATGTTTTAACAAACAGATGAGGTTGAAAAAGCATGAACTAATGTTTTCTTTTTCTAAAATAATTGCTCTCCACTTCAACAAGGACTTGGAATTCCATTTATCATAATTTGAGATGCAGATATGGCAGCAATAATATCCATCGGATCGGAGAATACGAATTTATCCTTCCACAATTAGTTACTCGCAAAAATTGTAGGATTCAGAAAAAGGAATCGAAGGGAGGGAATTATGAATAAATATGTAAATAGCGATATGAAAACATGGATTCAATACTGCCTGCCTACTTCTAAACTTCGTTATAAGAAAAGATTAACAACCAGTCATGACAGCTATCAAAAAGTGATAACCGTTATAAAGCCATAATACCCAACTTTTGCGACTATTGCATAACATATCAGATTAAACATGGAAGCAAAGTCTTGGCTCTTTTGTCGTAATGCATAAAACATTTCATTGACCTTGGGTGATTTTTTTTTACTAGATATTAAAACTAAAATTATGTATGGAATTAATTTTAAGAGAAAATAAAGTTATGAAAGAGTTCACATTTTGAGCATTTGAATACTCCATCTTTAATTTATAAAATGCAGCACTATAATCATCACCTGTAGCAATATAAGCAAACTTTTTGTAAGCCTAAAATGCGCAGCAAAACCACTGTAAAAGATGCAGTTTACTCCTATCATGCACACAACTCAATGATATTTACAATTATTCGTGAACTTTCATTCGATGAAATTCTAGGAATACAACACAGCCTGATCCTAAAAATCAAGGATTTTTTTTTATTAGCTATAAACATGAAGCAAATATGAATGAAATTACTTATTGCTGGATTGTTCTATTGGCCGTCCCTTATTCCCGGGTGAAACGATAAGTTACGATTAGGTTTATTTAGGACAAATTATTAAAGACAATTTAAAGAGTGGTCTCGCACTCCACTTCTACTCGCTAGTTTCATCTCTCGAAAACTTATGTTCATTATTATGATAATAAAATTTCAGTAGGTTTGTTATGTATGCTCTATGATAATAGACAAATATTGAACCAATAAAATTTTCTAAAATAAAGACATTCCTCTACAATAGGAAAAAACCCTTGAATACCAATTTGCTTACCATGCAACAGAGATACAAATGAATGCCAAGAATAATATCCCTCTAACGCGAGGGATAGAATTTGTTTCATTCAAAATAGCAGAATTAGTTAGGCTGCAAAAACTATAGAATTCAGACATACGAAATGACAAAAACGGTTTCAAATAACTATACAAATGCCGATCGAAAGAAAGGCGAGATCTATTAGACCTGCTACGAAACCTCTGAGGACAATTATATGCAGTCGAACAACCTGACATCACTAAACTATGCAGTATGGACAGATAAATATGATCGACCTTTTTGATAGTCACCGTATAATTACGTCACTGCCCAATTCTTTATACTGGCTTTCTTTTAAGGGACGATTAACTCTTAAGCCTGCTCCTGGAACAATATGTGGAGATAATCAATTGTGTTCCAGTCATTATGCTCTATTTGCGGCTTTCTTTTGTACACGGTTGATGACCCCAGTGAAAAGCGTCTGGCGAAACCCGACTTTATCACAGCTAACATGATGATCTCCAGTCAAGCCGGGATCCAAACATCTCATCTCATCGTCCCGAAACTCGTACTACTACAAATGTCTCCAAACAAACCAATTCTCATTTAACCTACAACCAATTTTGCATCATTAATTGATGCCCATAAGACATTATTTCCTCGTTCTCGTACTCTAACGATTAGTCGGTACTTAAAAATCTCTCACACGACCTTGTTCTACAAACAAGTCAACATCTTAGATATCAGTCGACCTATTCGAGCAACTTATGGTCCAGATCAGTTACTAGGAAGACTACCTATTCAGAAACTATGTCAGAACTTCCTACGCATGGGTATTCAGAAGCCTGTTTGTCTTGTATTCAGTTAATCCGGAAATCAATCGGTTAGCATCTCCAACCTATTTTAATGTCCCAAGAGATTCCTCACTCTACCAATCGCCTTGCAGTGAGCCAGCAATTCATGAATGTTTTCTACTCATAGCAGAACTGAATTAACAAACTGAAGTCACCATCCACTTTCCAACATATAATATGATGCTGGAAACCATTTCAGAGCCAACTACATAATACGATACCATTTAGGTGAATGAAGATATTTTTCTCCAATCAATTAAAGGGACTTGGAAATATGAGCGATTTGTTCCTCCTTATCACCATTCAAAGACAAAAGATCCTAGGTACCTCGGGATTGGTATATCCGCATTCAATTAAATACAATTTAACTTTCAGCGACTACGATATCCAATCAGAACGATCCATAAGACAGCGATATTTCCTAAAGACAAATCAATAACCAACTTTTGCCTTTATTTGGATGACTATGCCGTAGACTAAACATTGTAACACTTAATTTAATGTTTTGGATACCAAAATAAAAGTGAGTTTAAATGCTATACTTCTCATCTGAAAAGTTTAATATTCTTTAAACAATATATAATCTAAAGTCATGCGAGAGTATAAATTTTGTACACAACTTTACGATTTGAGATGTGATTTTGTTTTGTGTGTATTCACTGTCAGTATTTTGCCATTTGCATATAATACAGCATAATAGTTACTATTTTTAATATTATAAGTAAAATTATTAAAAGATGCTCTTTTTTAGGCTTCTATCAGATTGAAACCAACGTATTTCAGAAATAGAATTTTTTAGAAAGCTTAAGTGCATAAGTTACTTTCCAGAAAAGTTAACTGATTTTTCTATAAAGATCCGTCTATTTGTGGAATTACAACTTAAATCATTCAGATAAGTATGGAACAGTCTTTCGCGAATTATTTTTAAAGAAGCCTTATATTTAATTTTCTTACTTTTTTTCGAAAGAGATTAAGAAATTTCATAAGAATAATCCTCTTAAAGAAAATACTTGAGCAAAGTGCATTATCAGGCTATAATAATACTATTTGATGCACAATATGAAATAATCTTATAGTAGTTTATATCGATATATTTCTTATTTTTAAACTTTAAAGCTTCGATTTAAAATATGAGTCTTAATTAGACCATTCAAAGCATTTTGGACATGTTGGCCAGGCATGACCAAAATTGCCCTGAAACCCTACTATTTCAGAATATGAGTGATCAGTTCGCTAGCAAAACTAATCAACCCTCTTCTGTTCAATTCAGTGGACAGAAATGTTAATATTTTTTGAAGAATTAGAATTGAATTGGAAATGCCAAATATTTAATCGTAGAATTTTTAATTTTTATCGGTGTAGGAAACATTACAGAAATTATATCTAGATTAAACTAAATTTAAATATATGCCAAGTAAATTCTTTCACAGGATTTTTAAATTTACATTTAGTAAAATTAATATATTAATGAAAATAAAAGTTTTATTCGACATTAAAAACTAATATTAATGAAACTAAAGCAACAAGAGACTTGTTTCATAATCTGAATAATTTTCGTTAGAAATTTGCAGTGATAAAACTCTTATTCTTTAAAATTCCATTATGAATTCTACATGAGCCTGTACTTGAAAGTTCCTTGGAACTAGCTCTCTCTTAGGTCATGGAGTAGGAGGCTAAAAATTTGCAATAGAAGATCAGTCAAATATTTTACTGGAGGTTGCATGCGAGTTAATTGCGCAGTATCCCTGATACTCATATTATAGTGAGATCACAGATATCCGATTAGCAATATTTGAAAACATTTATAAGTGGTTCGGGTTTTCTTTTATGGCGAGAATTAATTGCCAACCTATCTCATCCAACTTGAAAATACACATTTTTTAATTGGAGTATTTAGATGATTAGATTGCGAATGATTTCCGGTTTTGGAAAAGCTCCATTGAAATTATATGCAACTAAATTGCATACAATTGAAGTTTTTAACATGAATTTTATTAAAATTAGATGCAACTTTTTATGAATAAAAAGAGTTTTAAATTTTAGCATTTAAATTTTTTTGAATTCACATTTTCTATTAACTCAGATTCTAAAAATTCTCAATGAATACCGTGGCCACACGGGGAAAAGTGCTAAATCTTCACTTTAAAAGAATCCGAGAAAAAATTGCTTCTCAAATATACAGATATTGTTGTGCATTTTATCATTACTACATAATAGCCATTTTGAATGTTCCATGTCATTGAAAAATTATACGTATGGTATATAACCTATGGTTTCAATACGAAATTTGTCTTGTAAAAATCTGATTTTTTTTCTCCTAAACATGAAAATGTTTGAGACATTACATGAACAACCACTAGAAAATCCTTCGGCT
The DNA here is from genome assembly GCF_947563725.1 of Argiope bruennichi. Taxonomy (NCBI): domain Eukaryota; kingdom Metazoa; phylum Arthropoda; class Arachnida; order Araneae; family Araneidae; genus Argiope; species Argiope bruennichi. The sequence continues at coordinate 82,566,643 of NC_079156.1, read as the reverse complement.
TTGTCAAAGAAAAATAAAAGTCTCAGATTTCAGGTTAGAAGACATTTCATCCTGAGATGTCAAAAGAAATTCATTGGTCCTAAAGAAAGACGCTATTGGTCGGCGGAAATAATACTATCATTCTAAATCATAATGGACACTCCTTGCCTTCCTCCTACCATCAGAGACAACAATAGATCTCAAGAGGGATCTCCAAATGGTATGCAGCCTACGCAATTTCTACAGAACCAAATCATTCCACATTTCATCCACTTAATAACAAAGTTACGGTCGCCTCTCACAGATTACTCCATCATAATTTTGTTTTCATGCGAGATAACAGAAGTTAATCTGTTTCATTTTATCCAGTTTGGGACTGTAAATTATTAGATTTAACTTTCTGAAAGACTAAAATTTCAAGATCTGTGGATTGCCAGTAAATAGATAGATATAATATGGCTAGATTCAGAATTACTAAAAACAGAACGATCTAAAATCAATTAAAACATGCCGAGATAACCGACATTGAGAGTAGTTGTGGGAAAAGAATCGGATCCAAAATATGTCGTAGAGGGGAAGTCGCTGCTTCCTTATAGATTTTCCGTCCTAATTTCGTTTTTGAGTAACATAATACAAAAATTAAAATCTGCTTTGGTTTAATCCATGGTGATTAGAACTATAAATTTTAACAGGTTTATAACTTTCCAAAATATTAAAGTTTCGAGATGTATAAATTGCTAGTAATTGGTGGAGTGTAAACTGGCTATGTTTTTAGAATCATTAAAAGCAGAATAATCCGACATCAATTAAAATCACGCGAAGATGACCAATATTAAAAGTATTGGTGAAAAATCACAGCTCCAGAATGTAGACATTTAATACATCGAAATAAAAATTGGAAAGAAATCAGTCTTGAAATATAAGTAAATGAGAAAACAAATTTCTAGACTTGATATATCAACATGAATGAAATCTGCAAAAACAATGAAACAAACTTGCTATTTGAATAAAGAGAAATTCTGATAACTGAAGATTTTCTCACTTGCTCATTAGTCCTATTCAACCACCCTCTCAAGTAGGAAATAAGAGGTTCGTTAAGAAAGAGGCAAAGAAATACTTTGATGTTAATCTACAGTACATGGGTGTACTGTTAACATCAATCATATTTAGAAAAGTGGCACTGTGGCTGACAACCAAACACTTCACAATGGACAATCATTTATTAAAAGTGTCTATGCTAAAACCTCCTTTAACAAAAAAAAACTTGAAAAACTGAAACTCGCATCTACAAAATATCCTTTAATACAAAAGCGACATCATTAACTTGAAAGTTGCATATTATGTATGATCTAATTCGTTCAATCAATAATTTATTTTACTTACCTCCATACGTGAAGGCATTCAAGCAATTATTAATTATATTAAAATGTTATATAATGTACCAAAATGAAAATAAAAATAGAAGGTTTTCACCTAAGCAGAACATATGCAAGAGCATTTTCTAATGTCAATTTTTGAATTAAGCACTTAAATAACGAGCCATATTTCTCCTCGAAGCAATAAAAAAATCTATCAAATGAGATTATGAAATTCTAAATCATTTTTTTAAAATCAAGACGAGTTTAAAATGCACATATCTTGCTTTATACTGAAGTGGGATATAATTTCCTTCAGTTAATTTCGATAAATATTTAGTTATTACAAATAATTATCTTGCAAATGTGAAACCATTTACTGAAAGATGGTTCGAAGAGTAACTATACGAAATTTCGCAATTTGCCGAATTTCAGGCTCGAAACCTAAATGAGAAGATACATGAATTGCACAAAATATGAATACCCGCAGAATTCAAAAAGTGCAAATTGTCCAGCAGAAAGTTTGTAAAATACAGCTGCCTGATAATTTTTCAATGATCACATTTCAGACTCAAATGTGAAATTCTGGATATACAGCCGTACAGGCAATTTAAAATACTTTATTATTTAAGAATTGAAAATTAAAACCCTTTATTATGTAGTAAGCACGGATTTGTATAGGAGCACTGAGTACGGGAGTCCCTCTCTCCCTCAACCCTAGATCAGTAGTTGCAACCACTGAATAAAACATTGAATTTGAGAGGAATTGATAATACTTGTGCATCAACAAATACGACGCGACAATTTCATTTGCGGTATTTATGTCTAGAGTTATATTCACCAGTTTAGTTATATTAACGTTCCATTTAAAAGCAACACTAGGTTAAAAGCAACACTAGAAATGCACAATACCCTCAAAATGCTGATATTCGGTCCTAGATGGCAATTTCTCTAGCGATTGAGCGAAGGAATGTCTCATAATAGTATTCGCGCTAGTCAGACCATCGAGACTATTCATGAACAATAATTATCTAAAACGATGACAAGTGTGTCATCTATCAACTTAAAGAATGCATCAGCCAATTGCAATATTAAGTTCACGCATTGCGCATTTCAAGAAAAACATTAGAAGATTCATAGTACTCGTAAGCTGAGACTTCCACTAATAGCAGCATATAGAGTTGTAACCATCCAGAAGAAGTCAAGAATCGTAGAACGACAAATTTCTAGAAAAATGTACGTGAAGTAAGAACATCATAAACTGTGTAAAAAAGGAAGTTAATGTCTTAAAAGTTAGTGTTATTAGGATTTCGTAAATTTACAACTGGTACACTTAAAACCCTTTCCGGTTGAGGTTGGTTTATAAAAATCAAAGTTTTATCTGTATACAGCAATGATTTGGAAATGCTGCATAATACTATTAATGGGAAGTGCGACATTTACTCCCAAAATTATATTTATATTTATAAAATATAAATAAACCATCAGCTTTCGTCTTATAAACGTTTCAGTTTTGAAGTGGCAGATGTCGGTTTAGTGTAAACAAAGTTTATTTTGAAGGGGGTTGAATAGCGTGAAAATTAATCACTTCTTATTTAATGAGAGCTGCACAAGATATCGCATATACTCCGAAATATAGAACTCAAACTACCTTATCAATGAATTACGTTCATTGCATGTAAAAAAAATTGTGCATCTTAAGTCGTTTGCTAATTTTATTACTGATAAAAAGACGTCGGTCGTTTGTTAGGGAAGATTACAGTAGAAGAGTGATTGCATATTCTGTGAATGACTGAAATCAAAATACAAGAGACGATTCGGAAATAAAGTTTCTAATCTCTTTAAAACTATAAAAGGCGTAGAACTAAAACAATGTATGCTTAAAGTTTGAAATAATATGTTTTAATTGGTCCTGGAATTTTATTCCATTTAGATTACACTGATACAAGTATCCCGAAATAATGGGAGATGGAAAACAAAGTAGAAATACTTATATTTGACTTATTTTATTCGACCTACAATTCTCGCAAGACAACTTTCATTCCGCTCGATTATCCAGAAAAATATCAGTTTGAAATGGGATAACTTAGTACTGCATATAATTTCCTGTATTCAATAAATTCGGCGTTATGGCTAATCCTAAAAAGTCAACGCTTTAATCTGCTCTTTAGAATGACGTAAATGCAATTAAATCCTTAAATTTTGCAGTCTTCTCAGGTTGAATGGGAGGAGGTTCTCATTGCAATTTAGAATAGAACTTTAAATAAGTTTTTGTAGTAGAGATTGCACAATTGATTTCATGTTTCGAATTTTTTGCCTTTGCAAGGTGCCTAAATATTTTGGTTTATCTGAGCTACTTTTGTTTTACATATAGAAATTTGACTACTTAATCAAAATTCATGAATGGAAAGAAAAATTACTTTGTTTTAAACTGTTCCTCTTGCGCGTTTTAAGTTATTTTTTAAAGTGAGTTCCGTTTAAATCGGAGCTTTAGATTTCGCTGATAAATTTTGAAAATAATCCTATCCTTAAATCACGAGATTCCATAAAATGAGAAGAATGACAATTATTAATTCACATAATCAAATTTAGTGCAGAAACAAACGCGCATGCCTAAATTAAATTTCATTAATCCGTTTTAAGCATTGACTTTCCATAGAAAGTTTATCCGTTTTGATGTCAAGCTTGAAGCATCTGGAAAAAAAACTATATATCTAGAGAACATTTATAGTTCTTATTAACTATATTTTAATTGTTTTAATATTTGTTCATTATCTAAAGGACATGCTGCGTATTAAGAGGTTTTAAATTAGATTGCAGTTAATACGAGGTTCTCGGATAATATTTTAAATTTTAAATTAGTACTTCATATTCGAATAAAATTTATTTTCATATTAAGGAACGTTATTCTTGGGGGAATTATCTGTTTAGATAATTTCATAAAATGAATTACTTCTAAAAACGGTATTTTTCTCAATTTGGTTGAGAGATGTATAAACTTTTGAAATAGTTTTATTTTCAAAAGACAAAAGCGAGACTGGTACATAATGTACTTTGCAAAATATATTAGGGCCCAAATGGAACAAGAAACTCGGCTATTCTACGCCAAAATATAAATATACTGGATGAGAGAAGTCGAGAGAAAAAAATTTGAAAGACCTAACGGAAAAATGTCGAGATTTGAATACAAATTTCTTCGATCTTTACGTTTAATATTAAAATAGTACAACGAGTCCAATTATCTTTCCGTTTCGATACTGTACTAGAAATTTTCGAATGAGTTTCGAATTTTTAACCAACGTCGGATGAAACGCGACAGTGATTTAAGCCGCACCCTTCTCCAGATCTACATAAAATAGAAATCGGGAAGATATAGAAATCGGGAAGGTCGATTCACCGACCGAGTATTTGTCCTAGGTATCAAAAACTTCATCTGCCAGATAAAGCAATCACGATGGAGTATCAAAATTTAAGAGTTCAAAAGTACAAACAAGCATCGGTTTTTTTTAAATTTATATAATATTTAATTATTATCTTTTTAGTTTGACATTTCTTACTCCGGAGTTTTAAGTTTGATGCCTTTCTAGCCTCAGAGAGAAAGTTTATATTTTTTAATGGTTTATTGGAATACTAATTGTATATTAGTGCACGATTTGCTATAACTAATCTATCTCAACAAAAATTATCCAAATAAACATGAAACAGAATACAGCGATTTAATTTTGACGCAGTTTATTTCCTTTGAAGATAAATGAGATAAAGTTTCCATTTGAAACTTGAAATTAAACAAATATTTGCAGAATAATCCTGTAAAACTGCAGTTTACTTATTTTTTTAACATTATATATCTCAATAGATTACTCATCAACTGCAATATCGGAATGCTATTTCTAGTGTCTACCTATTCTTTAATTTTACTTCAATTTCAAAAAAAAAATTAATTTGGTGGATCAGCAATTTATATTTTTAGAATTGAGTCTCAACATTCGATTTAAACTGTCGCTTTTGTTATGCGAACCCTTTTGGTCATGTGGGCCAGACATGACGAAAGAGAGCTCGCTTCCTAAATTTAGCAGAAAACAACCGATTAGTTCGCTAGCAAAACAAATCGGTTCTTTTCTGTTTAGCACGATAGATCGAATTACTTGAGAGGCTAATAGGAAATATTGGCTGTAAAAATCTACAACATAATCTTTTATCTCGTCTATATTAAGAGTAACATATCAAAGAGACATTTAAGTAATTAGATTTAGAACTCCTTCGAAGATGATCTGTTTCATTTATGTAATCGAACAAATTTAAGCAAAATGAAGATTGAATATCTAGATTACCATACTAAAAATTATTTGAATCTTGAGAATGAATTTAAGAGCTATATACGCTACTAATTTCTTATATGTAAATACAATTTTCACATTTTACGATTTAAAAAATAGGACAACGTTTGAAAAGGAAAAACATTTGTCTAAACTTGCAAATAAATTACTGCACTAGAAATTTGAGATTAACTTTTTAAAGTATAAAATTGATCATACTATTTTTAAGAACGATTTTGGGCGAGAAGTGCTATTTTGATACGAGGTGCACACAATATTTTGTTAACTGAATTTAAGAACGAAAATTTTTAACCTTTCATTAGTAAATTATCCTAAATATTCGCTATGCTAGTTTGTACCATTGAACTCCTTCAATTTTTTCTTTTTAGACCTAAAATTCTTCAATCGATTTCATCGTCAAATGAATGCGATTTCCGTTACCCTGAATAAAAGAAAGAGGTAAGAATCTTGCCTTTCACTCCACTAATCTCTATAATTGCCACGCGTAATCCGATTCACATTCAATGCCGTTTGACTAGATATTTTTTAATGTAATTTCTTACCTACTTTTCGGTTATTTATTCCGAAACTTTTACTTCAACTTTTCATTTTCGATATCATTAATTTAATACAAGACTATGAAATTTAGTATTATTGTACAAGCAAAATATATATACATAATTAACTGAAAACTTGATTTCTCATTAGAATTGCTTAACACCGTTGATAATTTCCTGCTTCAGAAGTTTCATTTTACATTGGTATAACCATCCTTTCCTCTTTATTTCAACAATTTTGCTTATACTTGGTTAACTATTTCTTTTATCGCCTTTAATTTGTCTCTCAAATTCTTTTTCACTTTTTAAGTACCTTCCATCCAGCCTTATATGAATTGCATTTTTACGCTTAGAAGCATTCTTTCAGACGTCATTAACCCTAAAATTTAATTTCTCTTCCATTTGGGCATTTGAAAAATTCAGCTTGTGATTCCAGGTCTCTTACTAATACATTTTAAGTATTATTTATAGTTTAAACACCAATGCTGAAGCTTGAAGATAAAGTTAGTGTCAAATCGTAGGATATTGTATTATTCCTAGAAAAATGGTATGACAAGATATTTCATTGGGGAATGATATTTGAAAATTTTCGCCCTTTCCCGACTAGCATTTCGTTACTCTTAAAATACATGATATACATTCGAAAATCATTTCTTTATTCTTATTATGGTTGCTGGCTACGACAGAAAGCTACTAAACTTTAAATATATTTAAATTCCAGTATGGAAGCAATTTGTCTATTAACATATTTTAGCCTGCCAATCGAACAGCGAATTTGTTAACTCACCGTTAAATTTCAAGGAAAAATTGCCTTTTTAGAAGCATTCAAAAGCCAAATTTAGAATTGCCTACTCTGGTACAGAATGTCATTTAGGCATCATAATTAGATTTTGCCGATTTCAGGATGTCATACAGCTCCTAAACTCCACCGCCGCACTGAATAGATGATTAGAGCATTGACATGGCAATAAGATTAATTAGTAAATGGTTATAATTAGCTTTACAATTTTAAAGAACAACTACAAGCTATGTTTTTGGTAACTAAAGGAATCTGGTATAAACCTTAGGTAATTTAGAAAAAATATTTTAACGTAAAGTAATGATACATTTAGAAAGGATTTATAAAATCGAAACATTAAATTTCAGCTAGAATTTTAATATTTTTTCAAGCCCTTAAGGTATGTAGTGTTCCTATTGATTATTCAATTTGAAAAATTGCATTGAAATTATGGATGAAGAATGAACGTTTCCCGTCTTTATATTTTTTTTACCTAAATTTCAATTTCTTGCTCTAAAATTTGATACACTTTTTCCTCACCTTTTCAATTTTCATTCGATAAATAGGTATACAGGTACAAGACCGCTTTTAGAGATTTCTCTAGCATACGATTTTGAAAATTATTTCCAGACAAAAGCCATTTTAGATAGCGTTTCTACCTTCCAGAGAAGGTTTCGATTATAATGGTGATCAGGCATCATAAACGAAAACCTTCCCTAATCGGGAAGAGTCGATTATGATGTTGATCAGGCATCATAATCAACACAATTCCCTTCACAACACGGTACTATTTAAAGTAATCGAAAGTAATGGAATAATAGCGTTTATATTTTCTCTAAAACAAAGATGCATCATTTTTTAAAGATTTTCCTTAACCCTTTCTAGGGCCGTGGTAAGTATGCTTCCCACGTATGTATCTTTGTATGAAATTATGTAGGTTGGCATAAGTTCTAACAATTTTTTTTTTAGAAAGACAGGAACTTAGATGCTTCAGTTCTTTAGTTTACACAAAATGACGCATCTTAATTTGTTAATTATTAATTAAACAAATTAATAAAATGAAATTTATCTAATAAGCTAAATGAATCCCTTTTCTTATTCTAATTCCAAGCCTAGAAATATTTTAACATAATATGACTAGAAAAAAATTGTCCTTTAAAGGGTTAAATGAGAAATATAGCTTTACATATTGATCGGCAGAATTTCAGACATGTTTATGGGACAAAGGAAACCCGACGGAATCGAATATTTCAAAAACAAAATTGATTAAAATTTAAGTTGTAAAATATCCGAAAATGAGCGAATAAATCGAATGGGTAAATATTCCTGCTCAAACTTTAAAAATCAACTTTAATGCCTAGTTATAATTCATATAACACAATCCGATGTAACCAACTTTCTCATTAATACAGGGAGGATTGGGAGTAAGAAATATAAATTTTAACTGAAAATGAAATCTAGAAATTAAGGAATGAATTATTTCGAATTTAAAATGGAAGTAGTTTCCTTCATGAGTTGTCCGACAACGATTGACAATCTGGATAGAAGCAATTTTCTGCATATCTAAGAAACATAATTTGATATATTAAAATTCTGACTCGTATTCAAAACCCATTTTAAATATAGATATATTTGCATACATTAATAGTTTGAGCATTTACGCGTTTGAATTTTGATAGCTATTTGCAAGAAAATTAGTAAACGCATCTAATAAGACTCAACCTCATTTCTTCAAGCAGAAATTGGTAGGATTTAAAACTTCGTAGTAAGGTAAGCGAGTTTTATTTGCTCATTTGTTTTTTTGATTGTCTAGAACTATTTCAAAATGAAGCGGATGATATATTCGTCATTTGTCCCCTGTTTAACTGATGAAGTGCAGTGCTTAATTCTTTAAAAAAAGAAATATCACTATAGGAATTATGAATTACCTGACGAAAATTATGATCGCCTATTAAACTATTAACCATTTTTATTAGAACCATTTAAAGTGAAACGGATAATTTATCAATAATTTTATCTTTAACTGACAATCAAGTGCAATGTTTAATTCAACGTAGTAAGAAAGTTATGCGAGTTTTTGGATTGCCTGACAAAAGGGGTGTTGGCTGCTTTAAAGAAACTGGTCAATATAAATTTATTCATTAGTTATTAGTTTGATGTTTCAAGATTGTTAAAAAAGGGGAGGGGGGAGGAGATGAGGATTTAACTGAGAAGATGACTGCAATATCAGATGTATCCTTTTGAAAGCAAAAGCTAAGGTTTATTTTACACACGCTGTATCACCTGCATTTCCAAAGATGAAACCGACTAGAAGAAATAGCGATTCCTATGTTTGAATATCAATAACGTGACACTTCTAAAAAAAATTTAGACCTTTTACATTAGAACCTAGAAAAGAAATCGTTGAAATGTTAAAGACTTTATGGCTTAACTTTTCATTCTCTATATCACTGTTGTATAGCATTTAGAATTATTAAGGAATGAATTGTAAGGGGAATCCTTCCAATAAAGGCTTCTGCTTCGGTTTGCTTAAAGATTATCCCTTATCCCCTTCCTCGATATCCTCCATATCCAAGATTATCCCATTCCTCGAGTTAAATATTAAAAGTAATTTTGAACAGACAACTTACAAAATCTGTTTATGGAACACCTAAAAGATGTTAAGTATTTTTATATGTTAAGTATTTTTTTTAAAAAATTAAGCTAATTGGATTGTACTATAAGAATGTTTTAAACTTTTAAGCCTATGTAAACTAATTATTTTCCCAAAGAACCAATATTTCCCAAAGAACAATTCTAAGTAGGAGATTAAGTTAAAAATATGTGTATATTCTTTAGGCCAATAATTAATGAAGATGAGTAACCAAGCTATAATACCGACATTGAGTAACAGACAAGCTAATATGTCTCAATGAAAACTGAAAAACCCAAGCTTACTTATGACCATTAAAATAAAGTACAAATGGACCAAAGAACAAAGATTTAAGATCAATAAAATGCACAAAGTCAATATGCATTTAAACAGCATCATAATTCAGATTTTGATAGCATGGAGATTGGGACCAACCTCTTCCGATTTATCGCCGACACCTCCGCCGAAAGAACATTCAATTAGATGAAAAGCAAAGCTACTCTTCAAGTACAACAATCCAAATCCAAACAGGTTCTGTGCTACTAAAACTCATTTGGAATTTTAACCCATCTACAATCAGACAAGAACAGCATCAAGTATTTGTACAAAAATCATGGGAGAAACAGTTTTTTTTAAATTACAGCTAGTCGCTTCGTTACTACAGAACTAAGCCTTATAAACAGATTGCAGAAACAAGGTTGTAAGCAATTACCACAAGGCTTGGTTATATTAGTATTTAAATTAACAGAAATAAATCTTAATTAGCTGGAAGTGTTATTATCCGCATCATGAATTTATTCTCGAACTACTGTTCTTTGTATAGATGTGAACAAAGTAACTTAAGGCTCCAAATTGTTCCGATTGTCACTATTGTCTGAAAGAATAGTAATTCTTTTCCCATATATTTCCAACAGTCATTAAGCGACCTATATTAACGAATTAGCCACCATGTATCAATTCAAAATACTGACCACATGAAGCAAACATACTAGATTTTTCTCTTTGGCAATTTCACCTGATGGATCATCCTTTCTTGTTGAGGAAACTGAATTTAAGATTAGGTTCAAGCATGAGATAATTGTTCGTTACCATTTAAATAGAGTTAAGTGAAAGGAAAAATGTCAATATCACCCAGTCTTCAGATTCATTGTCATTATTCAATTCAATAATGAAATTGCATTTCGATTCAGACAGTATAAAAGTTATAAAGACAATTTTTACATGAAAAAACATTCCAGGTGCTAAAAAATTAAACGTTAAATCTCATGTATCTGGATCGATAATAGCAAGCTGTATTAATAGTATATCCAAGGTGAGAATACAATCGCATTAAAAGGAATCGTATAAGACAACTAATAACTTAATATTTACAGTAACTTAGCTTATACAATAACCAGTCTCAGTTTGCACAAATACAATCAAATTCTTTACCAACCATTTACATACAGTATCTTGCAAATGATGCAGATTTAATTTGACGAAGATCTGTTTTCGGAAAATGCATTTTCTGTATACAATTACTCTACGAAATTAAAATTTTCGAAATCTGAGCCATTACTTTTACAATAAGTTTCCATGTGGCTATTGCATTTCTTCTATAAAGAAGTCTTATATTGGTAAATTACATCGTAATCTTGGCATATTTTCTTTCTTGGAATATAATCTTATCCAGCCACAGAAACATTAAAATAAAAATATGTTGGTTGGACGTATTCCATGTAAGACCTTTGTCAGTATCTCAAACATGCATGAAGTGAGTTTTTCAAAGTAATTGTTTAAAATGAAATCGTAAATACGAATAGTGATCTAATTGTCTGATCAGGCCGTTTGTCCAGATTTTGACTTTTTTATTGTACTCGTAATGAAATCATCCTTGAAGACTTAAAAATAGATTCATTTGATTTTTGATGATTCATTTATCTAAAAATCCATTATATGTTTAGAAGGAAATTAATATTTTTGTTAAGTTTGAAACAAAGATATTGATCTTGTTTACATCTAAATCACCGTTTACAATTTTTTGCATTCTAATTTTCTTTGAACTCTTCAGGTATATATTGTACAAGTGTTTCAGAGATTAATCAATTCTTCCAAAAGTATCAAAATTGTTTTTTTATTAATCTGTTAATAAAATTCTTCGAATTTTATAAAAACATCTTTGTTGATCAAGTTAACTCGACAAAGCTAACATCAAATCCTTGTGCAAAATTTTCGGAATTCGAATTATAAAGCTGAAGTAACAAAGTTGGATCAACTAAAAAATATTAAGGATGCATTTCCAGTACTGCGAATCGCTTATGCCACATCTTTACAAAATCGACATTTTTTAACGATAAAATCTACTGAATCTAGTGAAGATTGAACAAGTCAACGAGAGATATTTACCAAAATTTTATAACTGTCAAGTGACTAGAATTCAATCTCCAGTTCTAGAGCTTGCTTTATTAAACAGCTGGTGGATAAAGGAAAATACAATCTTGATGTTAACATCATGCAGAACTCATGGTAGTGTTCGTCATCCATTAGAGAAGTTTTGAAGTCCACATTTCTCAAGTTAATGTTGTGAAACAGCAAAAGTTGAAACAATTAAATAGAAATTTGTAAAAAAACAGATGAACCATTTTTTGTTTTGAGGAATAGAAGTTCTGAGAATGGTATATTCGAATAACATTTATAGCCACTTTGGCGAGTTAAAAATGTGGAAAAAATTGATTTGGTGCATCAGAATACAGATATTAGGTTTGGTTTTCTACGGTCTTCCGATTTATTTGTGGCGAAAAACGGTTATACTCGGTTGAACGCCATTTTACATATAAAGTCAATTTTTAAAAATTGATGCAGAATTGATCCAAATTGATGCAGGATTATTGGCTGTTTATAGACTAGTATTTGCATTAATAGACATTTTAGCATTTATTCCATTTATGTGCGTATTGCAAGTGTTTTAAGACAAATGTGACCATTTAATTGAAAATAACTATTCCCAGTAAAAATACAAGCTGAGCAAATTTTGCTTATATGATTATTTATAGTCATGAAGAAAAGATTGCCACGTAGATTTTTGTAACATTTGAAATTGATGTTTTCACGATAAATCTAATATTGCTTTTGCCATTATATCTCCATTAACATAACTGAAACGATCAACCATCTGTAACATAAGTAATTTGCAATTAAAGCCAGTGTTAATATAACAATCCGTAAAAAAGCTGCCTAGATGATATATTTAATCGGTAAACGAAACGTGGTCTAATTTAAAGATTTTTCAATGTTCCTTATTAAAATTTTATATATATATCTTAAAAAGCACCCGAAGAAATTTCGATATGTGCAAATTTGGCTTTATTGCTCAGAGCTAACTTTTACACTCATTTACACCATGCTCCAGATATTTGACCCTCCCTCCCGCCAGCCGGCTGGCATCCTCCTTTGTTCTATCCCAATCTTTTATACTTCATGACCTATTTAACTATTACTTAACATTCTGTCCCAATTGAAAAATCACACTAAACATTCTCCATTCATTCATTTCTGTTAAGCATTTATACATATGCAGTCATTCATATATAGAAGCATTCATACACAGAAGCTTAAATTTGCACATCAAGTGAAAAAAAAAATCTAAAGATAAATTTAAATCTTGTATTAAGAGATACTAAATTTTTACAGTACAAATTTAAAGATTAAATATTAATTTTTAATGTAAACTTGGTGGCAGAGTTTAAATATTAGAATGGACATATTGAATGTTCATAATTTCCACAAAAATGTAAATGCACTTTGAAATTTTGAAATAGTCTAGTAAACAATATATAAAAGCTGTAAAAAACATTAAATTTACAACTTTAATTGCAAATTACATCACTCTCGTCGTAAATTACCAGTCATGTATGCATAAGAAAACCAAATGTAATATTTATGAATATAAGTTCCTGATTTGATTCAAGATTCCGTTAGCAGTATTTCAATCTATGTAAAAGAAAACTTCAACTTTCGATTAAAGATTTATCCTAATATTTCTGGAAAGTTTTTAGAACTACAAAATACGAAATTAAAGTTTCGGAAATTTGATGCACGAGCTTGATAGGCCATTGCATGTGAAGAAACTAATCAGGACTTTTATTGTGTTCTGGATGTAAAAAAACTGGAAATTCACACATTAGTCTGAGACCAATTGTCTTTAATACTGGAAAAATTTAAGTAAAAGCATCCCTTTTGTAAAAAGTACAAAAGTGAAAAACTGCTCTTGAAAAATAGTAATTTCAAGTTGAATAGAAAATGAAATTCAAGATATTAGCAACCGAAATTAAAATGTTTTAAAAGCGTGGAAGAGCTTCCAATCTAATAACCTTTAAAGGAAGTTGAAAAAAGCATCAATATATTACGAGTCCCCTCAACAGCCTATTAAGCTAAGGTAAAAAAGTATAAATTCTCATTTTGAAATAGCTCCAACTCTGATGTGTCGTTGCAATGAACTGTTGTTTCAAGTGCAGCACAGAATCTTAGAGACATCGCATGAGCGCATCCAGAGTACAGAAATGAATAGTAGAACAAAAGTTGGGTAACGTTAAAAGGACCACTAGCTATTGATACTAAATGAAATGCAATTCTGTACAAGGTGTATTGCACTGGCGATAAATAAAGATTTTGTTCCATGAAGAGTGGATTAAATTTGTCATCCTGAATATAAAAAATACGACTATTCGAAGCAGGCAAGAGTGGAAAAGAATCATCTATATCGATTATTTGATGAAAGTTTTTGCTGGACTTATGAAATAATCCTCCCTATAGAATAGCGAGTTCCCGGCGATAATTGGTATTTTAATGATGCATCATTCACCAATGATTGTTAAATCTAATTTCTTAAAGGAAAGAATAAATACTTAGTGAGAAGGAAAATTGAATTTGGTTCCTTTTTTACTGCATTTATGAAATCATTTTCCAATTAATCTGATTATTAATTTCATAGCCATTTATAAGATTTTAGGCACATCTATTTTCATGCTATGTACAATTAATAATTGTAATGTCACTTTCTCCAATCACTAGCAATAATAGGAGGTTAAAAAATTGAGTTCAAATGCTGTTAATTTTACAACATTTCATATCTTAAGGAAACTATGAAACCAACAAACTATCTGAAAAAATTTGAGGTTGTGGCATAATATATTATAGTAAAGGCTATGGGACCAAAACTGTACAGAATTTTCAGGAAGTTTCGCCATGCTTGGTCATTCAGTTATTTGTCTCAATATTTTTTTTGCATAATTGTACACTAATCCGATATCAAAAAACCGAGATGTGCAGTTCTTTGCGCAAGCTACAAAATCTCATTTAAACAATGTCGAAGGTCCTTTTAGCAAGAATGTCAGTTTATAAATTACCAAGTTTATAATCATAGTATCAAACTACTTTGATTGAAAACATTTCAGTAAACTATAAAACATGCAACATATGGATCATCATTAATATTACTTCTCTTTAACTTGATCTTGGATTCCATCTAAATTGATGAATGTGGAAGTAACCTTGCCATCTTAGTATTACCACTGGAGAAAGCTGAACAAGTTCAGATCTTTGCAGTTCATTCACTGAAAGGCAGCTCCCTATCGTAGCCTTAATCCATTTACTCAATGAGGTGACTTTAGGTCATCCTGGAAATAGTACAATTATGTTAATATAAAAGGTACGTACATTGCATAATTTGAATTATTGAAACTGATATCAAATCATACATCATCGTTAAAACAAAAGTAAAACTTTAGAAATATAAGCATACAGCCTTAAAATTTAAATTTAGACGAAAAGCACAGCAGTTAAGTTTTCTTACGACTTGCATGTGGTTTATATCTACTACAAATTATTAGAAACCTTTACTATTATTATAGCAAACAAGTTGTCATCTAATTAGATTTTTCTGATTGAAAGTATACTGCGGCAGCAAATATGTTGGAATTGATATGGAAAATTTGTAGATGGATATAATTTTGAGAGCGACAAGATTTTTGAAAATAATCGAAGTATTGATAATAAGTTTTATTTTAACAGCTTTTCCAATATTTATAATTATACACAATTTAAAATTATTCTAATTTAGATTCATTTCTTCTAATAATTGGAATATGAAATATATTTTAACAATTACGGAATTAGTAGTACTACAACAATTCTTATTTAAGACAATATCCTTTTCAACTCTTATGAACAAGATTTATTTCTTCCTATATTACGCTAATCTTACTTCAGAACATGAATAATAGAACTTTCACTACTTTAAAATTAAACTTTATAAATTCATGTTTATGGATTCCAGATATTTGCCATGTACAATTTTTTTAATTTCGGAAAAAAGTCATTTCAAAAAGTAAGGACAAATTTGGCATTTTGAAACGGTTGAATTCAAATATCTATGACATATTTAAGTTTATATATTTCTAAAATAATTTGCATACTCAAATTTAAACAATCATTTAATCAAGTAAAATATATACAACTTAAATTAAATTTATTTCATTAAGCTTAAAAGTAGGTTCATATACATAAAAGCAATTTACCACTTGAATTTCTCGTTGAAATCTGGTCATGCGGCAAGTATCTTTAGAAGTTCAGTTAGAAAAACTGCAAACATTTTGAGAGATGCAAACATCCATTATAGTTCACATTATCCAAGCTCTTTATCCCAGGGCAGAAAAGTACTGTAATCCAATTCTCTTGCAGACAAAAAATTGATTTCTGAAAGGAAGAATCATGTCAAAAATGCGCTTATTTATCCTAAAATTTATGCAAAGTGTAATTTAAGCAACAACTTTGGCCATTTCATACATATATAAAAGAATATTTAGGACAATACAGTGTCGAATAGATGAATTACAATAAATAATTTACATATTTCTCCGTAAAGCGTAGATATTTCAAATATCTGATGATCATTGTAGCATTTGCACTTTTAAATACCCGTTTCAATTTTACCGATTTCACAGGGAAAGAAGATACTTTTTCGCGACCAATGATGAATTTCCCACATCTGGTGAAAACACGAAATAGTATCTTAATACATGAAAAAAATAATTGAAGTATTTTTTAGTTACGATATTTTCCTCATGCAAAATATGGAAACGTTGAATTTCGATCTTGAAACGGCTCCGCCTTATGAAGAAATAGACACATCACTGCATTATTTAAAAGTTAGAAGCTAGAAAAATTTATTGCCTTAAAACTATTCTGAAATGAAAGCTTAACAGTTATAACGCAAGATGTGAAAAAATACTACTAAATGCAGGCTAGTAAATGACTACTAAATGCAGGCTAGTAAATGACTACTAAATGCAGACTAGTAAATGACTACTAAATGCAGACTAGTAAATGACTACTAAATGCAGACTAGTAAATGACTACTAAATGCAGACTAGTAAATGACTACTAAATGCAGACTAGTAAATGACTACTAAATGCAGACTAGTAAATGACTACTAAATGCAGACTAGTAAATGACTACTAAATGAAGTGACAATCCTTGGAATTTCGTTAACGCATATCTTTTTCCTCAGAAATTAAAATCGCTACTGAGCCATTTTGTATTTTTCGTGCTTAAGATAACTTTTCTTGGAACCTTTAAATGCTAATTGTACTAAAAATCAGATTAGAATATAAAAGTCAAAGTAATTCAAAGCTATAATAAAAAGAAACATCAGATCATAAAAATGTCGGGATTTAGGAGAGAATCCGCAATTCACTGACGAACGAGATTGATGCAATACGACCACAGAATCCAAATAAATTTGAGAATTTATATTCTCAAGTAATTGATTTGTAAAATTGCTTCGAGTATTCAGAATCAAATTTATGGTATCAAAGACTAACAATTAAATACATTCTATTGCTAAAGTATCTCATTGTACAACCTGTCATACTTAATAAATGACTACATTTCTCAACAATATTTATATAGCGACGGTCAATTCAAGTTCTGAATAAAGTGGAACTGGAGCTTTCACCAAAATTTAAGCCATTTTGAAGACACCAAAAGCATTAATATTAAAAATTATTGCTGCCAACAGCAATAGGCTTAACATTATAAAACAAGCATATAATCAAAGAATAAAAAAAGCTATAAAAACCTTAAATATTTAATGTCCAATACTTGCAGTCACTTAACACCGTTTAATACGAAATTCGAAGTTTATCTTTTCAGTCTTGCCTAATTTCAGTGTTTTATGCACGTGAGTTTTTCATCAATACAATTTAAAATATATTTAAAGCTGCATTGACATAACTGAAATTGATTGCATCACATTCGAATTAGTCACTATTCTCTTATTGTTAAAGAAATTAATCTTAATCTTTTTTTCAGTTTTTGATGATAGTTACTAAAAATTGAATCTTAATTTGAATTATGTAAATTTCAATAATTGAAGTAATTCAACACAAAATTACGAAATTCTATCCTAGATATATGCATTCGGTTATTAAATATATATTATAAGGTAGCGCAAAGTAGCTTTCTGCTATACATCATTGGTTCGATAGATTTATAAGCAACTTTCAGACCAATAGGTCGATCGAAAAAACCGAATTTAAATAAATGTAAATAATTGCGACAGACCTAATCAGTTGTGCATTTGTTTCTACATGTACCGCTCAATATAAAGAGCTATTTTTAAAAACAAAATCTAACTTCACTGAATTCAAATATCCAGAAGGATTCCGATTCAAAACTAGATTCGGCTCAATAGTATCCGATGCCTAAGGAATATATGGGCATTACGATTCACTTAGTTTTCCCCTCAGTATCATTAATTTGATCTGTCCTCGACTAAATTTGTAATCTTTTTTCATTGCATTTGTTCTGCTTTATAGAATTTGGAGTTCCATTTGCGGAGCTTAACCCTTCCGTATACGATGACTCGTTTGACACGGGCATCGAATTACTGAAATTTTAATTTTAAATCTGGCGATTAAGTGAAAGTATTAATTTAAAATTCAAAAATCCACTATAAACGTTTCAATATCCCACAGCTCCTTATATTAATATAGGAATGCTCCAGAGAAAACGTGTCATCAAAGGGTTAATATCACGGAAAGAACCTTATGTATGAAATCTGAGTTAATACATCGAGGAATTAAATTCTCATAGCTGCTCATTGAGTGTTTTGGAAAAGAGCATTGGTAGAATTCTTCAGTTTTAAACTAAAATTGCTTCTTAGTTTGGTATTTAGCATACACGATGTTACTTGGATGATAATTGAAGACAAATTTTAAAATACTATATAATAAAAGTAGAATTAAAAATAACTTTACAGCAATATGAAAACGGAAATAAACTACGTTTTTAAGTTCATATATAAAATTAACATCTTTATATACATATAAATATACGAAATTAAGAAATACACAACTTTAATGAATAGCAAATTTGCATGTATATTTCTTGTACACTCAAATAATTTCTGAAAAAGATTATTAAGACTTACCATGTGAGGAGAAGTTATTTGCAATACATTAGCAAAATATAATATTTTTTTTCACAAATATGCAATCTGAAAACTTGCAGAAGTTATCGACGCAAAGTCGATATTTATCAATACTGTTGCGCACTTTAAATACATTTTGAAAAATAAAAACACATTGAAAATTATCGCAGTTGGATGAAAGTGATTAAGTAATTCAGCACAATGAACTTATTACGCTTTACCAAACCAGGGTTTCCCTTTAAGAAATATTAATAAAGCTGCGGATGGTATTTAGAATGTGCGCAAAAGTACACGCACAACCAAAGAAGAACCCGTCATTTGAATAAGAATGTATCTTCTTCACCACGCATGAACTTGAGAAATATATTTACGCCAGAAACTGAGCAAATGTTATAGATAAGTTTTCTAATTTGCTTATAAATAGTTATCCAAATTTTCAATACAGTAAACATATCGATTCAAATAATCGCTTGCATTCATTCTATTTTAAAGTCAATTGTGAGTTAATATTAAAGCTTGTAGAAAAGAAATTGAATTCTTTGTCCACTTTATAAGCGATTCTTCTTGCATATTTCTTTTTTTAAATATTTAATTAAAGAAAATAACATCAAAATGAAGTTCATACTGTTTAAAATTGGAATCGGCAAGGTTTATCATTTATTTGTTTATCACCAGGAATTGCGATAACAAGCCGAAAATGCTAACTTTTCCCTATATTGCAAATCATAATTTAGCTAAGCTTAAAAAAAATTACGGATAGAAACAATCAAATCTGATATTTTCAAACGTAATCAAAATAACTTAAAGAATTATTCAAGAATTTTTAAATAGAACATTATATTTTGGTACACTCGTTGGGCAAAGTGGATGGGAACCTCTACTGCAAATCGAAATAATGCATCTAAGGTTCAAATATGTTTAAATAAACAAAATAGAAAAAAATCATTACATTGGATATTTTTCAAACATAAAAATATTTTTCAGACATAAAAGCGTCTTGCTTGTAAATCAGTCTTCGAT
This sequence comes from Argiope bruennichi, assembly GCF_947563725.1. Classification (NCBI taxonomy): domain Eukaryota; kingdom Metazoa; phylum Arthropoda; class Arachnida; order Araneae; family Araneidae; genus Argiope; species Argiope bruennichi. The sequence continues at coordinate 82,546,536 of NC_079156.1, read as the reverse complement.
TAAGATAAGGGTTCGAATCCTTTTGATTGTAAATCCTCAAACAAATAATTTAAGACCTTATGCGCATTCAATTAAAATTATCTAAACTATTTCAACTAAAAGAATTTTATTGATATTTGACTGCAGAAACCATGATTATCTAAACCAGCGTTTTCAACCTACTTTGGGATGTGAGATAACTTAATAACCGAATCTTATCATCGGAACTGAAAGATTATGCGTCTGTGATCCAATTTTATGAAAGCTTTATTCTAAGTACAAACTGAAGATGTTACGAATCAAACGAGGTTCTTCTAATATGATGTTGTAACACAAACCGTAACTGATTACATAACCGCGCGTCCGAGACAGCGCCTCTGATGCCATGTAGCACAAGGACTCATTTCAGATCTGGCGATGAGATGTGCTGCATGCTTTGATCCATGCTCTAATATATGTATTTTAAAATTATTTTAAACTTGCATAAAAATTTTCTGTGAGTAAAATAACCTGCAATTAATAAACTGTTAAACTAATTCGGAATTTTTACTGAACCACTTGACAACCCCACAATGTTGAGTTTGAGAAGAATTTAAGCTCGCATGCTGATTTTATCAATCCGCAAGACTCGAAATTCTGAAATCCGTTTTAAAACTGCCTTATTTCATAAAAAATGTTTCTGTACTCCAACTGAATTAAGCCGCACATACTTTGCATGCATCTTATTCTAATGTATTCGGATTTGAAAGTATATATAACTTTTAGAACAACATTTATAATTCAGATTAAGATCCAAGATTAAATACATATATTTAGATAATTGAATTAATAACTTTTTTATAAATTACAAAACTTCGCTCAGCACATAACCAATTGCTAATTTAATTACATAAATGTGGTTTAAATTTACGGTTACTGTTATTATATTACACTTTTTATATGTCACTCATAATATTTCATTACATATCTTAAAGTTGACTTTAAAAAAAAAAAACTAGTTAACTTTTCTACGAAGAAAAAAACTCCGGCATTAGGTGGCAAAAAAAAATTATATTACAGTTATTTGTTTATATTACAGTTTTTATTTGATAAAAAGTAACTTCCTAATTATAATAATCATGAAATCTTACCTTTACTTCATAATATTCTTGAGAAAAATTTAGACAACAGCATTTATTTGCTTGTATTTTTATGTATGCGCTAAACTTTTACTGATATAGATAATGAGGCAACCCGCTGTCCTAACTTCTACACCACACTAGCGAAAGGATGTTTGGTCCCGACAGATTTGACGTGTACTAGAGCCGCTCGCATGTCAGCTCTTCGATGGAATCGTGTCTCGAACCTGAAACCCTCCGGTTTTAAAGACGAGACCTTACCACCAGGCCACTTCTACTTGGGGGTTTTGTTTGATTTGCTCGAAAATGTTGCCTTTCTATATATCTTTATCACTTGGATGATAAACGGCTTACAGGATATTGTATGGATAATATAGAATTCATTGCTACTTTAATCCTATAGATCTGATGAAACCTTACTGAACCGGCAAGAAAGACAAAACGGTAAAAAGACAAAACTGCAAGATAAAATGACATACTTGCTGACTGGAATTTGTGATAACTTTCTTATTCTTTTATAACGCAGCAAACAAATAAACTTAGTGACAAACTTTTTAAATCTACATTTTTATTAGTGTAACAAAATGTTGTAATCTTCAAATAAATTATGTTTAACTTTTAGAGGCGGTTAGAATTTTTTTTAATTTTAAAATACCATAATCTCATCGGGAACACACAGTACTGAAACCAAATCCTGATGAAGTAAATAAAGGATTGACGGCAAAGTTATTACATTATTAAAACATAAAAGGAATCTATTTAAAAAAAGCATATAAAAATACTCAAAAATTACTAATCCATTTTATTGCAATTTAGAGATATTCATTACTTCCATTTTCAGATAGAATGAAACTGAGACATAACCTTTGGTTTCTATCCAATCCAGAACATTCTCTTCAAGGAGGGGTGGAATGAAATACCTGCTCCCCGCATTCTCTGAAACGGCTACTGTTCCTGTTGGTTTACAGCACCTGGATGATGCAATTAGAAACCGAATCACTCTATTAGTATAAGCCAAGTCCAATCACTGCTATTTAACCACATTCATTTACTAGAGAAATTACAGCTAATGGGTATTTTCATTTCAGATAAAAATTCATACTACCGTTATTTAATACAATCTACAACAAAACTGATTAAACTTTTCCCATTTGATAAATACAGATTGAATTGTTTTACAAGTATATTTTAGTTAACAGCTCTTTTCTAATATTAAAATATAAAAGATGTAATTATTTCTAATGGAAACGGTGACTGAAGATATTCTTAACTAATGCCTTCAATTATTGTAGACCTATCAAATCATGCTTGATTTTAATTTAAGATGAAATAACATGTGACGTTTGCAAATTTTATAATAGTTTAATAAATTATCTTGATTGAAAAGGGATATAAATTATCCTAAATAATTTCCTTGGGAATAACTAATTTACGAAATTTAAGGTCGAGTTTGATAAGGAAAACAAATAATTATTTAAGGAATATGAGTGATGGGAAATTTTAATTTCCTAAGTAGCAATTAGGCTTTAAACAGTATCGACTTTTGAAAATATATTCATTTGAAAATATTTTATGAAAAGCTATGAATGCTTATATTTGAGTTGATTTTTGAATATTTGTATTATAGAATGGTTCAGTTATCTCTATTAATAGAAATGGGGAATGTGTGCGGATTGATATGTAATGGCTTCCAACAGGCCAGGGCATTTGATCTAGAGCAATCAAGTTTAGCACAAACATACTTTGAAATGTTAGAATGGCACATCAGAGGAATATTTTTATGATTTTAAATACAATTTAATTATTTAAAATTTAAGAGAAAATTTAGTTTTCTCCACTATAAGTTTTGGGAAAATTATTACACAAAACTACTGTCAGCACCATTTTAAAATTTAAAAATAATTTTCTTTCAATCAAACCAATTTCATTCTTGAACCATTTGTTTCTGCATTTTAGCAAATTTTTTTAAATACGGCTATATATATATATTCAATAACAGATTTCGCCGTTGAAAAGAAATTCAAAACTTTTTCATTATTTTATCATTATTTAATATTCATTTCCTCCCATTGATAATTACTTAAGAATGACTGTTTAGCATCTGTTCTTTCATATAAGAGTTTAACCCTTAACTGTGGAGGTGAAATTTTAGGACTTAACTGGGGAGGTGCGATCTACGAGACCGCATTTGATTTACACTCAAATTAAATTTTCTAATGAATGTATTAGTATGAAAAACTGCCAATATATTTTGCAGATATTCTACTTGATATATAGATATGTTTTAGAAATTTTTCTAAATATATTATCATTGAAAAAAGTAAATGCTTTGGAACATACATTTTCTTCTCAAATTACATGTTACAATGAATAATATTCTTGAAAAAACATATTACTTTTTACTTTCTAAATCATATTTATTTTTACAGTATATGAAGGTATATAGAAGGCAATATAATATAAAATTCAACAATTATATGAAAAATAAAAAAAAAATGACAATGGGTAAAATTGGCCCTTTTTTACCGCCTTCAGCGACTTTCAAAGCACGGTTTTCTAAGGTATTTTAAACATACAGCTTAATAACTAGTAATAATTCTGTATATATATATATATATATATATATATATATATATATATATATATCTTGGTATATTAATATATTTTATAATTTTTTCAAAATACATTATCACTTGAAAAATTAATTGTATTTGATATCAAAATCATATCATATCAAAATCAGTTGAATGCGAACTTTCATCGAAAAACTCTTCTGTACAATTATCCTTATCATTAAAATCAATTTCTGCTTCATTTAAAAGTGTCTGAGCACTGCTTCGTAATAGGATCAGTAAACTGGATGATATTTCGGGGACCAAGTTTTAGCGTTCTCTGCTAAGCCTTGTTTATCACTGGGACACTAACAGGGAGATGCGGTCTTAGAGACCGCGCTCGAAGAAATAACTGAATTATTTAAAAAAGCATCTGCTGAAATCGGTTGAAAAAGTGCACGTGTATTGAAGGTCACAAAACAGGAATCTACAGGGTCAATCCATTCAATTGAGCTAAAAATAGAATAGGGGTGACAGGAAATCCATCGCTAGCGGTCTCACAGACCGCACGTCCCCAGTTAAGGGTTAAGGAGTAAGGTGAAATTACTGTGACTTAAAAAAAACAATGAACATTTAGATGATAGATTATCTAGATAATTATGTTTTAAAACTATGGTATCCTAAAGCTTGACGTAATTCAGAAGGTTCAAGTATTCGGTGTAAGGCTACTGTCTATAAAGTCTATCACTTTTTTTATAATTAAAAATACTTTTTGAAGAGATTCATAAGCAATAAATTATTCATAAGTCATTTAAATGAATATAAATACAATCAATATTCCAGGCAAATCAACTAGCTGGGATGTGATATTAAGAGCATAAATAAAAGTGCTCCCACATGAAATTCTTTATGAACTTAACTACTTAAGCCAGAAAAAATGCATGAAAATTTAAAAATCAAAATATAATCATAATTATATTAACAATATATACATACGTGCTTTATTGAAAAAGGCCAGTTGAAATTAAATGTATATCAATTTAATCATCTATTCTAAAAGGGAAATAAAAGTTAAAAGTTTTTCTGACAAAAGGTGATTTTTAATATTTTTACTTTAAATCAGTTAAAAATATACTGGAATATTTTAAATAATGAAAAAAAAAATCTACAGCCATTTAAATTTTTTCTCGTATCCATACCGTAAAAATTTAAATGTTTAATATGTGAATTCACTGTTAATTTTTTCTAGCATTATAGATAAAATTCTGATATCCTCTGCAAATTATTGAACTTGCTCTCTCTCTCTCTCCCTTTTATTTCTTAATAAATGGAACACAGTTTTTTTCTTTTTTCTTTGATTGTTCAGTAACACTCAAAATTTGAAAACTTAGTTTTGCAAAAACAGCATATATTGCATTTATTTTCTTTAACTAATGTTCCAAATTATACTTCAATGAAATATCTTACATAACTTTACCTAAACAGAACTTTTAAAGAAAAGTTCGAAACATAAATATACTATTCACATGAATGCCAAACTGAAGAGTGCATCACATTTTGTTCTTGGTTTCTCTTCCATCTATCAATTCAACCAAAACCATTTGAAAAACACATTTATTATTAAAAAAGAATTTTTGTTTATTTTATTCTAATTTTTACAATGTAATATATTATTTATTTTATAAATGCCATGCAATATTAATTTTTTTTAAAAAAAATTACAAAGAAATGTCACTATTTGTATGAATTTAAAATTTAATTAAATTAAACAGTGAAATATAAAATATTAAAATATCATATTTCCGATAAGAACACATAAATGGATAAAACCACAAACTTAACACTTAAAGTAGTAAGGGGAAAGTCGATCAGAAACCTATACAAGCATAAAATAGGTCGGCATAAGTAAAAAAATATGCAAATGTCATTATAATTTAAAATGAAAGCCAACTTTTTATTTTAGAGAAATCGATTGAAAAACTCAAAAAACGAATAAAGCCATTCGTGTCCTTTTCTGCAAAAGTATATTACTTCCCATAAGCAAAAAAAAGCAGTTATAAAAAAAAACAATCAACGACAAAGCTTGTTTGAAAACAAATCACACTAAACAAAAGTTTCAAGCTTCTTTTTTCACCGTTGACTACTATAACAAAATGCCAATCTTTCCGTGCGAGCATTGAAAACATTAGTTAAAAATAGTACATCCCAAATACGGAAACATGTTCCATTGACATTTATTGACAAGTGAATCTTTGCTGCTTCAAAGAATGAAGCTCTTTTCTAAGAAAATGTGTAAGAATAAATGTTTGCACAATTAATATAGATATAGCGGCAAGTTCATTGATTTATCCTTTCATGCTTGTCATTCTGTCAGTTTTGTTAGCATTGCAAAATATTTAATAATAGCTTTCTTTCTTTTTCGTTCTTTTTGGGATGAATTATTCTTCAATCACACGAACTTATCAAAAGCCTTTGTTCATCAGTATTATTTCAAAGCAGGATATTTGATGTTTCTTTTCATATGTTAAATCATCATCTTCAAAGTATTATTTGCTATTTTTAAGTTTTCCATTTCAGTTCTCGATTAAATAAATAAAATAATTAATGTGGTTGCAAATAAAAATCAATAATTAATTTATTTTACTAATTAGGTTGCTCAGAATTTATGGTATTCTATCTTATTTACTGATTAAGAACAACTTCTGTAGATTAGAAATGAATTGATGTGTTATTGGAAATTTTAAAATTGATCAATTCACTTGGTTTATAAAATCTTATTTAAGAATTAAAAATAAATTATTTATTTCAACAGCAATAAAATAAACTTATTTTAATATTATTTTAAGCCATTTATTTATTATGAAAAGTATGTTAGTATGCCTAATGTGAAAACTTCAAATATTTAAAATGTTTTTTTGTTGGACAGCCATTTCTAGAGCCATCTTCTTCACCAAGTATATATATACCATGTTTAATTTCAATTGAATTTTTTATGTATAACTTGATCATGTTTCATTCAGAATATAATTTTAATTGTTATTAGCGATATACATAAAATTTGTTATCGTATACATACATAAAACTTCCATAAACCATGTTTAATTTCAATTGAATTTTTTATGTATAAATTGATCATGTTTCATCCACAATATAATTTTAATTGTCTATTAGCGATATACATAAAATTTGTTATCGTATGCATACGTAAATCTTCCATAAACCATGTTTAATTTCAATTGAATTTTTATGTATAAATTGATCATGTTTCATCCACAAAATAATTTTAATTGTCTATTAGCGATATACATAAAATTTGTTATCGTATGCATACGTAAATCTTCCATAAACCATGTTTAATTTCAATTGAATTTTTATGTATAAATTGATCATGTTTCATCCACAATATAATTTTAATTGTCTATTAGCGATATACATAAAATTTGTTATCGTATGCATACGTAAATCTTCCATAAACCATGTTTAATTTCAATTGAATTTTTATGTATAAATTGATCATGTTTCATCCACAATATAATTTTAATTGTCTATTAGCGATATACATAAAATTTGTTATCGTATGCATACGTAAATCTTCCATAAACCATGTTTAATTTCAATTGAATTTTTATGTATAAATTGATCATGTTTCATCCACAAAATAATTTTAATTGTCTATTAGCGATATACATAAAATTTGTTATCGTATGCATACGTAAATCTTCCATAAACCATGTTTAATTTCAATTGAATTTTTATGTATAAATTGATCATGTTTCATCCACAATATAATTTTAATTGTCTATTAGCGATATACATAAAATTTGTAATCGTATGCATACGTAAATCTTCCATAAACCATGTTTAATTTCAATTGAATTTTTATGTATAAATTGATCATGTTTCATCCACAATATAATTTTAATTGTTATTAGCGATATACATAAAATTTGTTATCGTATGCATACATAAAACTTCCATAAACCATGTTTAATTTCAATTGAATTTTTATGTATAAATTGATCATGTTTCATCCACAATATAATTTTAATTGTCTATTAGAGATATACATAAAATTTGTTATCGTATGCAAACATAAAACTTCCATAAACCATGTTTAATTTCAATTGAATTTTTTATGTATAAATTGATCATGTTTCATCCACAATATAATTTTAATTGTCTATTAGCGATATACATAAAATTTGTTATCGTATGCATACGTAAATCTTCCATAAACCATGTTTAATTTCAATTGAATTTTTAATTTATAAATTGATTATGTTTCATCCACAACATAATTTTAGTTGTCAATTAGCGATATATATAAAACTTGTTAACTAGAAGAGCCTTCACCTATTCTATTTAAAGTGCAAATGAAACTTCCTAATAGCGGTAAATCTCATGGCATCAAATTGCTATTAAAATCATTCTTAATTGGAAAGAATACACTTAATGTGATATGCAACTGAAAGTATTGTAACTACATTTTTTAAATAAAATTTTTGCAATTTAAAGCATTTCTTTTATATATATTGAATATTTAGCAATGGAAAATATTGAGCTCATGTAGAAAATATTTTGTTTGTTTAGTCTTCTTATTGAAGACAAAACTATTATGAAGTAAAATAATACCAACTTTCTGTTGATATTTATCATAAATATTTTTATAGCACAGTATTCTTACAATTTTGATCACTTTGAAAACGTATCAGTCTACTGATGCTAAATAATGTAGTCCTTATTCATTTTGTTCCTTATTGTTCTTATTTTGTTATTCAAATTATCACATTTATCTCCTCAATGCACTATTATTAAATATATTTGAACTTCATTTAACCTTCAGCTTGTTCTTTCATATTTGAATTGTCTATTTAAAAAATAATTGAATTGATTGTCTATTTAAAAAATAATTGAATCTTATTTAAAAAGCTCAATAATTCCATTACACAGATTTGTAACGCCGTAAAAGAAGTTATTGTTTTGAAATACTTTTATAGGCCAAACTGGTGTTACATATATTTTAAAAATGAAATGTTAATTCCTGTGTTATTTCGCAGTTAATTCAAGGTTCGAATGACGTTCAATGTTCAGTCAATTCAAGTTAAAAGGTATAAAATGTGCCCTTGGTTAATTCAAATCCACTGCCATCTCAGTAGAAAGTTTAAATGTCTACTACATATAATTAATATTTCTCACACTTTGTATTATCAGACCTCAGATATAAACATTTAGCCAACTATTTTTAATTCATTTACAAAAATGGGTTTTATTAATGAATCAGTTGTTATCTTCTCTTTTATTTATTAAGTATTTGAAAAAAAATGATTATTTTTGGATGTAAATAAGCAAATTAAATAAAAAATATTATCTTAAAAATATTTTTAATTGCGTATTAAACGGTAGATTTCTTCATTTCAATTATCTTCTAAATTTATTCTTCACATATAATGATTCCCAAATTCACTACCAGATGGCTCCACTGGTAAAAAACAAAATTTATATAAAATAGTAGATAACTGGTAAATAATTTGAAAAAATGATCACCTTTGGAAGTGCATAAATAATTCAATAAAAAAAATATTATCCTAGGAGTAATTTTAATAGCTCATTAAAACATAGATTTGTTTATTTTTCAAATTTTAATCTGAAATACTATTGGTTCCCAAATCCATTATCAGGTGACATCACTGGTAAAAAAGTGAAATTTGTATAAATTAGTAAATAAATGCTAATTCTGAAAAAAAAATATTTTTTCAACTAGAGTGCACAAGTATACAATATTTAAAATCTCCAGCACATTAAAATGGAGATGATTAGGGAATGAAAAATAAATGACAATATCTCATTTGTTTGTGCACGAACTAAGTCAAGTAAAAAAAAAAATGTTTAAACCAACATTAAAAAAATAAAAAAAATTGTAGCACAAAAAAAAATTCCTTGCACATACTTAGTAAATACAAAATGTATAACATATTTAAAAATTCTTTCAAATTTTTAAAAAATAGTTCATTGAAGAACTCTTAAAATCAGATACGTTATTAGTTTATTTTAATTAATATGCAACCATCTGTGACAACAATAACCATGAAAAGAATTTTGAGGTGTAAATGTCCTATAACAGCCAAACGAAAATCGTTGCTTCTAAGCAACTTTGGCAAATAAAAAGCTTTAAAATTTCTCAGTTGACTCATAAATGGATTCCTAAGAGTTATATACACATTTTATGTCGCTACTACTCTCGGTTTAAGGGGAAATGAAAATGATTTAAATTTCACTTCAACAAAGAAATATATTTTGTAGAATATTAAATTAATTAAAAATAGAAAAAAAAATCATAATGATTATCATTACTGAAAGGTTACTTTTAGGTCTAAGATGGCTTAAAATTCGTTTTGGAGTCATACTACTTCATGATTTACAGTGAAAAAAATAACATTTTTGGCTAATTTTTATTGAATAAAATTTTTTGCAAAATCACTTTTAAGTGCAAATTTTCATATTCTAAAATATTTATATACAGACATACACACACACATACATACTTACACACACACACACACACACACACACACACACACACACACACACACACACACACACACACACACACACACACACACACATATATATATATATATATATATATATATATATATATATATATATATATATAAATTTTAAACTTTAGGTCAAACGATATGGTCAGTAGAAGGTTAGTACACACACACACACACATGCATCATTATTATTAATAGAAATTTCATAACTAAGCCAATTCTATAATGAGCACTATATTGTTTTTTATATATAATGTTTAAAATATAATTGTTTGATAGCATTTTTTATGTTTTATCAGAACTGCTCAATACTCTGGCTTATTTAATGCATTTTCTATAAATATTGTGATGTTCAAAAGCAATAACGGATTCATGAAACATATCATTTTAGAAAAAAATGGACTCTAATTTGTTGCAGTTGAATATAATCGCAACTTTTAAAACAATGACTTTTTATCATGTTTTTCCAAAAAGACATCGACAATGTTGTTAGAAAAATCTCGGAGGGATATGTTTTTATTTGTCCGGTTTCATGAAGGAAAAAGGACATAATATCCGAATTTATTGTAGAAATTCTTTGAAGTTTTATTTGCACGCCAGGAAAAGCAACAGCTATCAAATAACAGTCGCGTGTTTTGGAAACCTCAAATAAAATAAACCTTTTCCGTTTCACATATTGCCATAAATGCGATTTTCTACCAAAGTAAGTGCTAACCTATTTCTATTTCTCAAGTTAAGAGTGAATATACTAATTTTATTTTGAAAGTAAGATCTTCCAACTTTTTGTCACAGTGAATTTTTTCAAAAAATGCCGTGAACATGAATATTTCGATATTTATTTTGTGATTTCATGTCAACCACATAGCGTTTAGCTTAACTATTTTTTTTAATTTATAATTCAATTAATATTTCAGTTTACTGAAATAATGTAACTTATTTTAGCAAAAATATGTCATAACCATTACCAAAGTATATTTTCATTTCGAAACTTTTCACTAATAATGCAGAATATAAATGGCAACTAGCCGATAACTATCTCCATATTTCTGCGAATTATCTATGAAATGCGGATTTTAATACAGTCATAAATACATATATATATATATATATATATATATATATATATATATATATATATATATATATATATATATATATATATATATATATATATATATAAGCCATAAATCGAATGAATACCATCGAAATGAAATATTTTTTATGAATTTTTGAACTTATTAAGGTGTATGTACACACTTGAAACTTCGAAAATCGTTCAAAATATCGAATATTTTTTATTGCTTAATAATGTTCTCTGATCCTTTAGCTTTTAAACGATACCAATATGTTGTTAATATTCAAAATATTTCTCGAATTATAATTATTTTTCTCGAGGAGCTTTCATTAAAAACTCTAGTTACGGTTTTTTAAAAACTCATTTTATGAAGAATGATATATTTCTACTTTGTTGCTTCATTCAAACAATCATAACTCAACAAGAAATTAACCAAATACAATTATTTATATATCAAAATAATCTGCATGAAATAGCGGATGTTTTGTGCCTCAATCAAAGAATCATTTTTAGAAATGAATTTTTAATAGCTATTTAAAAGTTAAAATGACAGAAAAAATCTCGCTTTTTCTATTCATCGTTGATGAAAAAATTGTTAAAAAAAACTATATATTTTTATAACTTGATTGAGGCAGACAACATGAAGACTAATATTAGGCATAATTTCCAATTAGAATTGTGTGTCAGTACAAATTAGAATTTAAGATATCATTTTTTGAAAAATATGCTAATTAGCTCATTAAATATTATTTAATTAATTAATAATTAGTGCAATATGGTTTTTTCTCACTGAAATGAGTTTTAACATATATTAATAACTGGATTTTTAAAGTTAAAATTTAAAAAAAAATCATCTAGTGTGTACGTACACCTTAAACCAAAAGGATAATGTCCAATATTTCCCGATATATTAAATGTACGCACCACATTGCCGAAGTGTAAAAATAACATTGAACAAGTTTAATATTTCATAGAATTGTAAACGGTATTTTTTTTCTTCAAACTTAAAGATAAAAATATGCAGAGCACACTAAACTATGCCAAAGTCGACTTGTACATTCTATTTTTTACGAGATATAGTAATCTTAAGACTTTACTGCACCAAAATGCATATTTGCACATTTTTTTCTGCATGCTTTCCTAAAGGGAATAAACTGTTCTCTGCGGAAATAAATAGCGTTACTGAGTGAGATGTGTATTTTTTCTGCTATAAAAAGATGAGATAGCATCCAGATTTTGTGTTCTATTCTTTGATGTTTTGTTTGCACGTGAGATGAAAGAAAAATCGTCAAATGAAATTCGCGTGATTTGGAAACATTCAATAAAACTTCTGCAAATACATAGTTTGAAAACCAATGCGGATTTTTTTATATATATATATAAAATGAGTCTATTTTTGTTTGCGTAGTAAAAACAGAAACATAATATATTTTTGTTTAGGTTCAGATTTTGTTTCCGCTTATTTGCTACAATTTTTCTTTTCTTTTTAGGATTGATGTGCTATTTGGAGACTTTAATTGAATTTTCAAAATAATTTTTTAGTGTCTTGATATTGTGAAAAAAAAATCCTACCAGTTAAGAATCATCTGAAAAATTTAAATACATTCAACGCTTAGTAAGAAACATCTTGGCATGTTAAAGTTTCAAGCTTTATTATTTGGTCCCTGCTTTTGTATTATATTTAAATCTTAATTTGCTGAAACAATGTATTAAAAACAATGTATTTCACACCTTTGAAACTCGCGTTTATATAAACGAAATAACTGAAATTTTGAAAAATATTGTTGCAAAATAAATTTAGAAATATATTTAAAAATTTTCTAAAGTAAAAGAAAAAATTTTACTGGTAATAACTTTATCATTATTGAAACACTGTATTTTCTAATATGCTCCAAACATATTGGGAAAAATTAAGCGTCTCGATTATTTTTCATTAAAATTATAATTAAAACTTTGGAAAACCGTTTACTAATGATCCCATTGTAACCAAAATGTAATTGTGACATTTGGTTAATAGTTCAAACTCTGTTCAAATCTGGAAGCTTTACATCCAGAGTTCTGGTTCATCGACGAATCATACTCATTTTAAGTGAGATCCAATGGCTAAATCAATCAAGCATTCTATATTTTTTAATTAGATGCTAAGAGATTAATTCTTAACCTTATAAAATATGGAAATCTGTGCTCATGGGATATTTCAAATAACGAGCATAATTCATGTCCAAATTTTGCTCCCGATGCGAAATACTTACTAAGCGAAATATTTTTTTCTGTGATAAATAAAATCGAGCAATGCGGTTCGTTCCGAAAAAAAAAATACTCAAGCAAATTTATAATGATGTCAGTAATTATTTATAATATATAATTCTATTTACAAAAAAGTAATCTGAAGACATTTGTCTTTAGCTACATTTCAAAATTAGATACAGTACTATTGTTCAATGAATTATAGTGCGCACAGCTACGGCCTTTGTTAGGGTGAAGTTTATCCACGCACGATGCAATAATTTTTCATACATGCAGCTTTCAGCATATCCTTTATTTCATTTGAAAGTTGCATGGTGTTGTTGTTACTTATGGCACTTGCCATAGACAAGGCCGCTGACGAAGTCAACGATTTAAGCTCAGTTTGGGCAGTAGCTGCTTAGGGTGAAGGTCCCTGAGCAACCGAGGACTGAAGTCCGAATTCTAACTCACATGAAGATGGCACTCGTTTGCACAGCCTCTTTTTATAGGGGGGAGATACTCTTCCACACACCACACAGATAGAACATAGGGTAAAGAACAACCACCCCCGAACCAGGACTCGAACCCGTAATGCCCAGATCACGGGAAAGACGCGCTACCCTAGGCCAAGACGGCGGCTGAAAGATGCATTGTTGAGTCTATTATTCCTTCGCAGTTTTTTGCAGTGATACAGAATGCAGCTCCGTAAACTCTCAATTGTTTTGGCTATTTTCTTTCCCCAACTCATCGATGTCGCTACTACCCACCTGTGACCCCTTAATCTGGCCTATAAGGATTCACAGATACTTACTCAAATCTCTCGGGATAGCACTTGATAATGCTATGGTTCTTTTCAAACAATCATTGAATACGCCTCGATTCAGGCCATTTAAACATGTGACGTTGGATGGTGTCTTGCCATTCGTACTGCAAAACATTGATTGCTAAGCGAGTCTTTTTTTTTTATATATATATTTTTTAAAGCTGGAAGAAAAATGTTTAGCAGTTCTTTTTATTTTGATTTCCCATGTCTTCACAATTCAAGCAAATTTGCAAATTTTACTCAAAGATTGAAAAGAATTTTGTTATGCATTAAAAGAAATTCCAAAATTCACAATTCAAGATATTCTTTCACCCAAAAAGCATTATTTTTTAGAATCTCTTAGCTGAAATATTATTGTTTTACAATGTTTTAGGTTCAATTCGTCTGTCCATATATTATTTTTAAAACTTAATTATTAATTATACGACAATTAAATGTCCACACATGAAAAAGTTTTTAAAGTTGCCGAAGCCGGCTGATATTTTAATATAGAAAATAAAGCAATTAAAATTTTTGCTGTAAAATTTGCTTTAAAAAATCTGAAATCTATTAAACGATACTTTTCTAAATATCGTAAGGAAATTAAGTTAATTTCTCTAAAAAGTTGATGTTGAAATTACAAATTGTATTTGCTTTTCAAAGCTCAAAAGTTAATTAAATATAAATTAACTGAAAATAAAATTAAAGTCATTTGGAGTCATACTACATCTTCTGAAAATAGTATGTGTGCCGTTTCTTACACTATCTTAAGACAAAATCAGATGTATTTTACTTTTATATTTTATTTAATATAAATTTAACTTAATTAAATAATAATAAATTAATAATTAATTAATATAAATTTGACTTAATTTTTTCTTAAATTAATATAAATATATAATATAATTTTGATAAATTTATATTTTATTTACTATAATAATACTAGCTTTATAATTCACTCGTATTATGAGCTAGTTCACTTCCGTGAGCAAAGAGACCTGTTTTCCTGTCCGCAATGCAGACCTGGAGTACTTGGAGCAGTGAGCACTTAAGGACTTTAGTTTCGGAAGTGTTCCATTATGTTGCACTAAATGCAAATATAATGTCGAATGAATGTAGGATTCAAGGCATTAGACTGCTTACTTCCCAGTTGCGGAAACGTAAATTGACTGAAGACATCAAATTAACAGTGCAAGACAATTATATAAATGTTAAAATGAATTATTTTTAATGGACTTTTTAATAAGTAGTATATAAAATCAATTATGTAATTTTGTGAGTTCTTAAATTGGTTTTGAGTTCATGTTGCTATAACTAATTTTATATATACAAAATCAATAACGAAAATTTGGGAATGAGTTCTTGAACTAGTTTTGAATTCATACTGACATAATTTATTTTATATATATATATATAAAATCGATTACGAAAATTTGTAAATGAGTTCTTGAACTGGTTTTGAATTCATACTGACATAATTTATTTTATATATACAAAATCAATAACGAAAATGTGGGAATGAGTTCTTGCACTGGTTTCGAATTCATACTAACATAATTTATTTTATATGTACGAAAATTGTATTATAAATTTTAATTGTATTATGTATTTTATATTACGAAAATTTGTAAATGAGTTCTTGTGCTGGTTTTGAATTTATACTGATATGATTTATTTTATAAATATAAAATCACAAACGAAAATTTGTGAATGGACTCTTGAACTGGTTTCGAATTCATACTGACATGAAATATTTATCCAAATATTTCAAATCAAGCTAATTTTACCTTAATTCTAATATGCATATTAATGCCAAACATTAGACATTTAATACATGAACGCTATGAATAAAACACAAATAAATTTTCAAATTTAAAGAGTCATGTACAATTGTAATGTCGGTTTTTTTTTTCATTTACGCAGAAATATTAAATTGCGAATAGACTTAGTTAATGAATGTGTACTGTGAATAGACTTAGCTAACTTAATGCTAATTAGACTTAGAATAATAAAAGACTTCAAATATCTTAGAACTTGAAACTAAAAGCTTTTAATTCTTGGCTGCTGAAAATATATATGCAAGATTACTGAGTTTAAAAGTCTTGGGATCGTATCCTTTTACTTCCTGTCGATAATCTAGAAGCATGCATTAAAGTTGAGGTAGGAAAAAATAACTATATTTAAAAAAAAAGTTTTTTTTTTTTTAATTACTAGCCTTTTTCGGCGACCAACTGATTAATAGCATTAATAATGCCAAGCATTTCCGAAGAAGAAAATACATTTATTCGCACAGTACAGAAGCCTCCTTTTAAGTTACTTAAATTTGGTAATCTCTCATTTCAAAAACACATTGAAGCAATTCATATCTAAATATTTCATTTCATTCTGATAAAGGTTTTTGAACTTAGAATGAAAATTCTTTTACATGAGAAATACATCTAAAAATATCTACAACTAACCAACTTTAAATATTAGATTTCTTTAAATTTGAACTCCGGCCAGATTGAACAAGAACTTTTATTTATAAATTAGAAGTAAAACTGAGAGTCATGTATATTTAATCAGTTTCTTTTGAACCATTATAATAAACTTATTTTTCAAAAGTATTATTTTTATAATCGTATCGAAATAAAAATTTATAAAGATGATTATCTTATTTTCCCCCTGTATAATCCCAATAGATATATTAAAGAGATTATGAAATTCAACCACACAATTCTCGACAAAATAAAACAGAAAAAAATAGTAATTATTTCCAAATTTAGAAATATTTTCAGTAACGGGTTATTTAAAATTAATTTTCCACTTCAAATAACATATTTACAACAGCAAGAGAATAATAAACTCCTATCTTTCCACAAAATGTGCCCAAAGTTATTTAATTGCAGTCTGAAAGTTTTCGGCGAAAACGGAGGATATCCTCGAAAAATTCTATAATTAAAAGTTTGAAAACCATGAAGCCGTCCCCTCCAGATTTTGAAATAATTGTTGAGGAAATTCATTAATAGCATTATTTTAGGGGACATTTCATAAATAACTAGTTTTTATCCTTTCATGGTAGTGGTAGTCGAAAACCTCATAATCCATCATTAATCGATTATGTTCGCCATCTTTCATAAATGGGATTCTACTTGGGAACTGAGTATTCGAATATATCATAAATAAATATATTAGATGATTGTATCAATGATTATAATATGAAAAATATATTTTTATGCCATTATTCCAAAACTTGCTTAAATCCAAATTCGTTAAATCACAACAGACAAAAATAATTTGATGGATCTCTCCAAAGCTAAAAAAATATTGTATTCATTTACAAAAATTTAAAAATCAATAATGCTGTAATTTACAGTGTAGTTTTTTATTTCAGATATTACTAAGACATTGATATTTAGCATAGTTGAATATGACATACAAAATGCTCTTAAAATTATTTAACGCACCAAGATAAGAAATTTGTTAAATTTATAAACAAATTTATAACATAAAAGGACTTAAATGAATGATTTAAATTACAGTTTTGAGGAATTTTCTCTTCTTTTTTTCTGTGAAAAAGTAAAATATGTTAATGTTGTTTATACGTAAAGCTAACTAATAATTCCAAATTCCGTTGAACTCAAGTTAATTGTTATTTATAAGTAATACTGTAACACCACCGTGAGCCTAATTATTTTGCATAAGAAATAAAATGAAATAATTGAAAAAAAACTCTTTAAATTTTATTAATTAATCACGCACTATTTTCATGTTCCTTATGGAGATTGCAGGAAACCATAAAAGGACAAATTAATATAATATTTAAAAAAAGTTATTTTTCTCACTATCTTTAGGCAATAAATTTTAAACAATACCAAAGAACGAGTAGATTACTACTCAGATTTAGCCACTTGAAATCATTTGTAAGACGTAAAGCATGCAATGAAATGCATCACTTTCCAAAATACAGCATTTGATTTCTTTCTCAATAGAGATAACAAATGACAAAAAAGTGGAAATCCTTTTTAGTCATAAAATACGTTAAGCACAGTTGAACTTCTTAGTAACCTGTTTGCAAATGTGGATCACATTTCAGAAAACAACTACTAAACATCTTAGGAATAACCTCTGCCTTTAAAATATCAATTGACGAGTGAGAATTTTTATTCTGAAGATCTGTCTTACACGAATAAGGAAAAGATCACCCTCTAAGGAGGGTACAGCAAAAATTTATTGCTTTGTCGGTGTAGACTTAATTGTTACTTTTTTTTTCATCTAAAGAAATTTTAAATTATGATACTTGAAAAGTCTTTATTTTGGCTCAAACAAGGCTATTAATCCAACTATACTATACATCGTGTTCCAAAATATTTCTTTTCTTTGCATATAATGAATCTGATGTGAAAGAAACGAGTAATCAACTTTCAATAGCCTATGAAAGCAGAGTAATTAAGGAACTAAATACTTTAAAAAGCATAGTTCTCTTTCAGTGTTATATTTCCACAAGCATAAAATAAATATGGAAACAATCCACTCCAGTTTTTGTGAAAGAAATTGATTGAATATGAAAGAAGCCTTTTGTTATTCCAAAATTCCCTAATAATCTTAAAAATTTATATTCATTTTATTTATTATGTTCTATAATTTCTTTCTTGAATGTACGTTACTATCTTTATTTGAATTTTCTAAGGAAAAAAAACTTTTTATAAACGATCTATTATTCCTTTTAGTTCTATATGACAATATTGTAATTACAAAAACCATCAAAAATACGGAAATATAAATAATATACAAAGAAAGAAAAAAATAATTTTTATTGATTTATTGTTTCCTGTTTAATTTCTGCATTCTTTTTATATAAATGGAATTTTTTAAACTATTTTTAGTATAATTTTAATATTACATACAAATAGTTTTATACTTAAATTCTCGAGTATAAATTAAAATATTTCATATCTTGCAATACAATATGTTTTAAATTCATTTATTTTATCTATTAATGATTGATACTAAAATATTTTCATGGACTTATGAAATTAGCCATTTAGAGGTAACATTTGCTTTAAAATGTCTACAAATGTAAAATCGAAAATTTAAAAAAACATATATATATATATATATGAAAAAATATTTTTTAAGAGGATAAAAAAACAGATATTAAATAATTATACTATTTACAATTATTCATAAAAAATAAAGCTGATATTTGTGTAAATAGTGCAAATTAACAAAGAAAAGCATTTCTAAATTTATGAGTATTTCGGCGTTTAATCCCCCCCCCCATCCTTTGAATTTTATAAACATCGATGAAATAAAAACTATATTTCAATTAAACCCAAATAATTTTTTCCCTTCTTTCATCGAATTATTTCTTTTAATTTTCGTATAAGTGATTAAATTTAAAATTAAAATGTTGCGAAAATTAATATATTTCTAGAAATATGGCTATCGTAATCAATGCAATCATCCCTGTTAAGAGAATGTATTGACGCAAACAAATAAATGTTGGAAATAAGAAAGGGTAATCTTATTTGCATAAACCAATCATATTCCAATTCAGTTATTGAAGAAAGCATCTTTAATTCAGCATTTTCTGCAAACAAACTTAGATTACTCTGAAAATGAAACTTCATGCTTACTATGATTGTAATCAATCATGATACGTTTTAGGTATGGAAAACGAAATAAATTATATTTTCTTCTCTATCAAATAAAACTTTCCAAATGCTTATTATTAAAATAATGCTTTATTTTGTTCTTCATTTTTATAAAATATGAGGTTTCGGTAAAGGCTTTTACCCAAAGCATTCCCTTAAATCCTTCAGAATATTTTAGCAGATAATTATTTATAGTGTGAAATTCAAATAATAATCGTTATTATTACTATGGAACTTAAGCTATAAAATGTAATGATTATTTCGAAAATAATACATTTCATTAATGGCAAAATTTTAAAAATTTAAAATAGATAATCTTTTTCTGTGATGGATAGAAATTTTCCTTTTGTCTTAAAATATTCTTTAGTTCATTAATTAAGAATTCAACCTCCTTATTCTCATCAAATATATGTTAAGCTTTTATTTTATTTTTTCCAAATGTTTTAAGAATCAATTAATCTTATTTCTTTCATTATTGCTGAAAAGGAATAAGAGTAATTGATTAAATACTCTTATCTACTCTCATCAATAATGATTTCTAATTGATAAGAGTAGATAAGAGTAATTGTTGAGATTGATGTGAGTAGATAAGAGTAATTATTGAGATTGATGAGAGTCGGTAAGAGTAATTGTTGAGATTGATGAGAGTAGACAAGAGTAATTAATTCAAATTGCTGATAGTAATTAAATACTCTCATCAATAAAAAATTCCAAATTCATTATTAACAAATTCATAATTCCGTTGATCACAATTTTCTTTATACATAAAGTAGTAGCTCCAAACTATCTAGATGAAAGCATTCAATAATGAATTTATATATTCGATAAGCAATATTTCAAAATTACAAATATTGATAAGAAATACATGATTTTGATGAATAATAGTAAAAAAAATTGATTTTTCAGCTAATTGATAATCAAATAGAAGTATACTGCATAGACTATTCTATTGTTTTATGTTCAAGCATATGCATGATCTATAAAATTAAGAATCTAAAATTTTAAATTATATAAATTTTTTTAAAAAGTGTAAAACTTTATAACAATACAATTTGTAATAAAATGTCTGAAATTTTAGCTTTGAAGAAATAACATTTGCGATACTCACATTGAAATTCGTGGATGCGTCGTGTGAAATAAAAAAAAATTTAAATATATCATATTTGCTGACTTAAAAAATTATGATCTTCGATTTTTTCAAAGGCAATCTGTTTTACTTTGAGACTCATAAATGCTATTGAAAATTAAAAAAAAAGAATGAGAAGAAATGAGAAAATTTTTTACAAGTAAAAAAGGTTTTATGAAACAGAAGAGAATAATAAAAAAAGTAAAAAATTTCTTCAGGTGTAAAAATAAAAATAAAAAAAAAATTGTTTTTAAGAATTATTTTTTTAAAGATATTTTCGTTAGGAGAATCTATAGAATTTAAGAAAAAAAATGAAGATATTTTAATTTATATTCATCTAATTATCTTTATCTTATTCAATTTAGTTAGGACATATAAAAAGAATGACAATGAAACGCTTCATTTTTTTCTTTTCTTCAATGTTTCATAAAGATGACATTTTTTAAGCGAAGATTAAATTCTCTATTTTTTAGAAACATTTAATTTTTTTGGTGTTTTTTTTTGTTTGTTTCTTCTTAATTTGGAAATTAAGTATACACTTTTAATTAACATTCTTTTCATCAAAAAGTTAGATGATTATGAGAAATATAAACTTGAGGAAATTTAAATCTTAAAATCTATGCATTGGAGATTTTATAAAATCCAGTCATTCAACATTTTCACTATTTTACAGTGTTATTCAGCAAATCTTTTTAACATTTGCAATGTATTTATTTCAATTGATTAAACAGGATTCATATACTTCATGAAAAGAGCATTCTTAAAAAAGAATTTTAAAAAAACGTAGTAATGATGTACTCATAAAAAAGACAGGAAATTCGTTTATTTTTCGGAATCCATGATACAAAATATTTAATGACTTGTTAGAAGTATGGTATAAATAAGCCTGTATGAAGACTACAAAATGTTACTAGCTAAATATTTCGTTAACTTTTATAAATTTAGAAATCTAGTAAAAAAAAATAAAAAAAATAGAATTTTCCTACATACAAGTAACAAAACTTGAATTTTCCATTAAAATAGATCTAAACACAAAATTACGTATAGAAGTAAAATTAATTAAATAATTTCATCATTTTTTACTCAATTCATATAGACTTTCTTAAATAAATCTTCGCACGTTCCATTCTGATAAATTTATCAATTCCATTAAAAGAAAACTTTATTAATTTTCATCGTTGTGTAATTAAATAAGCGATAATTAATTATTTCACAATATAGTAATATTTTGTGTAATTTAATTAAATAATTGTTTTTCCATAAATATATACACATACATATGCCTATATAACAATGTTTTATTGCAAACAAAACTTTAAGTTTTCTATCATAGCTGAAATTAAAATTTACATTGCCTATTTAAATAGATATTATCGTTACAAATTCAATTAGTTTTAATAATTATTGACTTTGATAAATAACATAAAATCGTTCTACTCTTTAAGCAAATGACTTTTTGTTTCGCATTCTGAGAAAATATATATTAATTAATTTTCCCAAAAATTAACCCAAAATTAAATTTAATGTTTCTTTTTTTCCAGAAGGGACAAGTAGAAATGTTTCATTCAAGAACCATTTGTAATAGATTGTGAACTATTGTTCATTTTGTTTCCCAAGCAAATATCCCTTTTTTTCTGATTACTTGATGATAAATTTG
The DNA here is from genome assembly GCF_947563725.1 of Argiope bruennichi. Taxonomy (NCBI): domain Eukaryota; kingdom Metazoa; phylum Arthropoda; class Arachnida; order Araneae; family Araneidae; genus Argiope; species Argiope bruennichi. The sequence goes on along the minus strand of NC_079156.1, from coordinate 82,523,808 downwards.
CCAGCCTATTATTTTATCATTACATTTATGTTCGGGTAGAGCTATTTGAAAAATAGAAAAAAAATTATTTTTTTCTTCAATTAAATTAGAAATGGGATAGACATTTTTGCTTCTTTATCGGAATATCTATTTCAAAACAAAAGTTTGAAATTTAATCCAACGAAATTCTGAAACTTAAAAATCATAGATCTCTGTAACTAGTTTATTAAATGCAATTTTAGAAAAAAATTATCCTTAACCAAGAATAATTGAAAAAATTTTAATTTCCGTTTATTATTATTTTTAAAAGTTAAATTTAAAACTTTAACTAACTTTAAACTGGCATTTTATAATATTAAAATAAATAAATATATATTTTCAAACAATTGCACCGAATATCATGATGCTTTATAATCACAATTTATGCATAATAAATAATAGTTTTTCTATTTTTTATATTTCATAGCTTTTTTAAATTGTTCAATTTCTTCTCTATAATATAGAGTTAAAAAGAAATGGTTTAAGAACAATAAGCCTTGAAATAATTTATTCGATAAATATATCCCGGAAACAAAAAATTAATAATCAAATGAAAAATTTATACTGAATCAAATAGACATCCAAAGGTTCCCAGATTCAATATAATTATTTGTGTGGAAAAAAACTTTAAAAATAAGCTGAGTAAAAAAAAAAAAAAATTATTTCCAAAATAAAAATTGTATTTAGAAAAAAAAACTAAATTTAATTTTCATTAAATTGCACAGGTTTAAAATTTAGCAAATTGAAGGCATGTTTTTATTTTTCATTTAATATTTTCTTGAAAATGCTAAAAAAAAAAAAAAAAAAAAAAAAAATATTCTTAGACAAATCGCACTGATTTGTAAGACAATCGTATCTTCTAATAAAAGATTGGTCTAAGAAACAGCACTCAAGTTTCTGCTTAAGAAGTCCATTATTTCCCCTATCCAATATTTATGGATTTGTTTACTGAAACTGAAATCTACAAAACGAGATTTTCTTCGTCAAAAAAGGAAAGTTGTTGAAGGAAATTTCGTTTCAGAACATAATCCCAACTGAACGGCGAATGCTAATATATCAGCTCATACAGACGAGCCAAGGTAATATAAATTTGTATTCTTACTCAATTGGTTCCATAAATCTGAAGCAAAATACATTCCTGTGTTATTTTTTAAGTAAATTTTCCTCTTTTCTTTATTTTGTAATAGATAAAAATTGCTTACCAATGCCTCTTACTATTTATATAATTTTTATATCTGTTATTTATAGATTTGTTTACTGAAATTGGAAACTATAAAAGCTTCTTATTGACCCGAGTAACTTTCCTTTCGTTAAAAGTTAGGAATTCTTCAAGTTCCCATTTTTCGACGAAAGAAGGTTTAAATTATTCTGCTTCTTTATCTGCATCACTCTGAAGATTGAAGATTAAGAATGATTATTGAGGATAAGAATTAATTTGAATTTATAGAAGTTATATGCTTTATAAATATCCTTTGCAATGAGGTTTTTCTCGTAATGTACTTATGTATCAACCACATATTCGCGATTAATCGCCAAAATTGTCTGCCGAATCTAAAATTAGACTGTGTTTGGTAATGGTATGGGGTTCAAATTGTTATAAGTTTAATATCATGGAAAATAAAAAAAAACACTTTCAATTAAAGCTTCATTCAAAGTTAATATTCCCACAGAGAACACAAAGAGTTCTTATTAAAATTATTTCAAATGCCTTTTCCAAATTTAGAAATTTTATTTTTGTTTTTCAGTTAGTTAAAGTTCATAGAGTTTCCCCTTTTCAAAAATATACCGCAGATATTTAGTAATTATAACTATTTTGAATAGTAAAAAAAATGTTACATTTTTCATAGAATGTTTGCATTTTTCTTCGATTATTATGAAAAAGTTATTTACTTCCACGTTTTATTTTATTTTTTAAAGTTCTAAAAGATAATTTCATGCATAAACACATGGTTTGAAGCAATGCCATGGCAATATCTTACAAACACCACCTTAATTATACATCTATGTATGAAGACTGAAGCTGACAATTCATTCACCAAACTTAAATTACACACCAATGGGATGATTTTTAGCAATGATAGAAAATTTAATTTTCCTTAAGGTTACGTGTATTCTGGAATTTCGGCGCAATCTAGTTTCTTAACCCTTTCGCCGTCCTCTGCTGTCCGCGAAAATTTCTCACCAGGGTCCTCTGTTTTTCGCCGCATGTAGTGTTATACTATCTCTGTATAGATTAGTATATATCTCTGTATACTAATTGAATTATATTAGTATATTATTAGTATATAGTCTCTGTACATTATAATGTATTAGTACATATTAGTTTTCTCTGTACAGAATAGAGCAAAGAACATCTAATCGACAGCAACATCTATGGACGAGATAAGTAAACATTTACAAAACGTTTTAAGCGTTTAAAAGTTTTGAAATATAGAAGAACGCTTGAAGCGCGTTATGGCCATCTTGCAAGAGTTTCACTTGAACGCTTTAGACGCGTTATGGACGACAAAGAGTTTAATATATTATTCGCCAAATCTCAGCGGGTATTAATAATGGAATGAAAATGTTTTACATGCATGAAATCGCATAATAAAATTCATAAATAAACTTTTAATATAAAAAAATCATAATAAACAAATTTATATTTATTAATACAATAATAATGTTTGATACATTTTTCATAACGACAAAATAAATTTTATTTCTTTCAATCTTGTCAAATTGCGTCTTTACAAAATTGAATTCAGAAAATCCATTATTTTATTAATCTTCTTCTAAAATAATGAAACAGAAATAAAATTAAAATATAAAAAAAAACCCGTGGAAATTCATAATTGCATTTTTGGTGCTATTCATAGAAATATCGTGCTGCCATCTATGGCTGAGATGTGTATAATTTTTTTTTTAATTCTGATTTTTAGCAACACAATATCAAAAATAAATAAATTTAAAAAAATCAAACTCAATCTAAATCATATATTCTTGTGTTTATTGTTAGAAATAATTCGAAGATAAAATATTGTATGAAGAGATTGTCCTTTTCAACTTCTCTGCTTCTGTTTTAAATAAAAGCTTATTACTTGTATACATTTCCTATTTTTAAACTGTGCATCGTATTTTTACTTTTTGCCAAAGTTCAAGTTTTGCTAAAACACCTTTTGAGTTTTAATGAATAATTTAAAATAATTTTTAAGAACCAATTTACCTTGCTTTTGCTATAAAAAATACTTTTAGCAAAATAGTTTTAAGTATGAGCGTGGAATATTTTATGAAATATAAAGTCTTCTTTTTGATCCAAGTTATGAGGGTACTGATTAAATATTCATCTCTTCATTTTACATTAAAGTCTTAAAAAGTAGTTTGTAATGAAATTTCCTTTAAAATAGAGGAAAAAATCTTCGGTTTGAAACAGATTTAATAATCATAAATGTTACCATTTCAAATATATGAAGAAAAAATTGAATTTTAGTGTCAGAAAGCAAAACAAAAAGAGTTTTGAATAATAATTTATTAATAATTTATTTTGTTCGCTTTTATAAAATGCATTCATTTTTCAGATATAAATATTAGACGAAACATAACATACGCGAATAAAAATATATGTAGATTTATCTAAAATTAATGATCTTATTCGTAAAAGCTTTCCTTTTATCTTTAAAAGCAAATAAATAAATAATTCTTGAGAATGTGAAATACATGTTTACAGGTGTTTCTGCTTATTTCCAAGATAATCTAATAAAATTATTTGCTGTATTTATAACTTGAAACATAACGCAAAAAATTCAATTCGCACAAATAATACATAAATACATTTAGAGAGATATAAGTTGAAGTGTTGTTGAAAAAATGAACATTGAGAAGTGCGAAGCTGCATTTTATTTTCAGTTGAAGTTTATATTGTGCATCTTCGAATTACCATACCAAAGGAAGCAAAAATAAGTTTCATGCCTCAAAATATGTGATTCTTCGAACTAAAATCCTCCTAATCTCAGAGGTTTATTATGTTTTTTTAAGATAAAAGTTCTGCATACAAGACGATTCTGTGAATAGTTTGGTGAAGTATAAATAAGTGGAATGATTCATGAGGTTCCTTTATTTATATATCACATTTCGTATGATAATCTTCAAGTATAGATTACGTAAATATCACGTAAAATCAACATTTTTTTTCTAAAATGTATTTGGAGAAGAGCATAACTGTCGGATTTGATAGTCATAATTGCATAATCATTATAATATATATTACAGTTTTTCCGTTTTATCAGACTTATTTAAGTTTCAATAAAGTAATTCTTTTAAAAGAGAATATATCAGAATTTTTCTAATGAAATAGATTCTACTGAAATCGACATTAAATATGCTTAAACATTTTGAAGTTTCCTCCTTAAGATAAAGTTGATATATTTAATGACCCGGACCTTGAAAACTAACATGAGCACTATTTAGCTATTTTGAGACAAGGACGGAGATTTTGGTAAAGGCAAAAATTATGGCGGTATTTCAATTAGGAAAGGAGATACAAAGATATCTATAGAAAAAAAAATTCAAACTTCATTTCAACATAGCTACCAGGTTAATTAAAATAACTGAATAGCTACCAAGTTAATTAAATAGCTCATTGCTTTTGATATTTAATATTAACTTGGTACACACAAATTCTTTTAACATTTATTTATTGTTATCTTATGTAAAGACATTCATAAAAATAACACATTACATAATATTATGTAATAACATTCATTAACATAACACATATCATACACATTAAGCAATAACATTTATTTATTTAACACAAAACATAACATGATTTTTAAAGCAGCGGAAGATATAAATGATAATGATAAATCAATTTTTCAATTTACAAGGATAGATAACCAGCATGATGCCGAGAAGACACAACAAAATAAACTGAGGCTCGTTGAGATTAATATAAATGAGGAAGAAATTCGTAAGGAATATAAAAAAAAATATATCGTTAACAATAAAAAGAAAATTTTCAAAGAAATAATATTTTTTTCTAGAATTATTTTGTTAATTTTTAGTAATGGACTTTTAAAAACCAATGATAATTATGTAAATACTTTAAATGAAATTGAATTATATTTTTTTCTGTACTGAATTATCGAAACTGTAGTGCAAAATATGCTTATTTTTTAATTTTATTGCTTTTATTCTGAAATAAATTTATGTAAAACAACCTCAGCGTATGTAAACTTTTGATACAGTCAGCAGTTTATTTTAAAGAAAGAAATATATTTATCATAATTGGTTTAGTACAATTTATATAACAGAGATAATTTTATTTCTTTTTTAATATATAACCACTTTATATTATCTAAGCAATTCTAGAATTATACTTTAAAAGAATTTTTTTTATTTATTTACATTTCCAGAAATAATCTTTTTATCATTTTATAAAAAAAAATCAAATACGGTAAAAACCAATTTAAATAAGAATTTTCACATCTTTTTAACAGGTATTATTATATATTTCGTTTGCACATTTTCATGAAAATATACAATATTATGTTTAAAATTAAATATTCACTCGATAAGCTACTTCATTTCTACGATACGATTAAGCCGCTAAATTACCATTTGATGAATACGATGAGAAAAATATTCAATTTAATCCATTTCCTTTTATTTTCAGAGAGCATTTTGGATCAGTAATTTTAAAAGGCATTTCTCTGATAATTCAAGCATAATCAGCCATTAATCTTGTTAATTTCTCTTAATTGGAAATTATAAATTTACTCTATTCTCTTCTGCCCTTGGAAAGTTGGTAAATATTTCTCTAATGCCAATAATCCTTTATTAGCTACTGCATTGCGAGTTCAGTATTAAGGAGGTTGATTTGAAAAGATATTTCGGAAATGGTCATTTGGAAATCATTAAGAGAGACCCTTTTAACACAGTTTGTCGCAAACTATTGTATAATACTGTGTGAAGTATATAATGCTATTCACTATTTAACAATATTATGCACCATTTAAAGTACTGTTTAAAATATTGTATAATATACGTGGGCTACTAGGGGAGGCATGCGTTGAAAATTAGAATTATTCCATGTAAATGAGAGAGAATATTAATTTTTAATCAATTCTTTGGGAAAATGTTTAGAAATCCTTGAATTTACATTAGATGTGAATTTATAAGAAATTTATATAATGGAATTATATTATAAAAATGCAAAAAACATATTATATATTTAAAATTATATTATATATTTCCCAAAACATAGAATACACTTTTTCTTTGATGTATTAATTGGCTTCGCCTGAAGAACAGTGGTACTTCAGGCGAAGTAAACTTAATTTGAGGTAAATTAAGTTTAGTTTAGCTATATTAACGTCCCATTTTAAAGCAACGATGGGCTATTTTGGGACGGACCTCGTAATTTTGAACTGCGGTCAGATGATGACGACGACACCTGATCTGGCACCCCTTTCTCCCCTTTCCACACCACACAGCAGGAAGAATTTTGCCACCGATGGATTTAGGGTGTACGAGACCCACTTATACGATGGTTCATCCGAACAGTCGGGTCTCGAACCTGACACCCACCAGTTCCGAAGTCAGAGGTAAATTGAGATAAACATATAAATCTACAAGAATATACATTTTTTCAAACAGATCTCTTTTTTTAGATTTCATATGCAGACAAATCAACATGAAATAGACAGTCTGATTTGAATGAAATCTGTTTTAACTAATATCAGCTCTATTGTAATCAACACCTGCAAGTGCATATTTTGGAACACAAATATTGCTATTAAATGAGTAGATTAAGATAATTCCACTGATAGGATCTGTATCTAAGTGTTATCAAAAATTATGTTATTATTCATTTTTTCACTGAAGTAAATCTTCTAGGGGAAAAATATTGTAATGTTGCCTTATAATTAAAAGAAACGTTTATTTAAACTAAAACATTACTAAATTTTGAATGCAAAAATATAATTATAAAAGCGAAAACAATATATAAGCTCGAAGTAATATAAAAGATATTCCGTAATTAATTTTGTAACTTTAAAAATTATCAGATAAGAGAATGACACCAGAGTTTGCAAATATTTCGCCAAATATCTACATCACTCTGCAATGGCGAAAAAAGTTTGATTCACGAAATCTGATTCTACATGAACCAAGCTTACATCCACACAGAATCCTTAATGAGATCCAATTCAGGACAAGAATATTCTCAGAACCATTTCTTTTTACTAGGTAACCATGGCCTAATAGCTTCTAAGTATTGTTACGAACCTGTGATGCGGCTTCCCAGCATAGCTGGTTCCATAGAAGGACCCAGAGCTTGGCGACAAACTTGGCGACCATTTGGCGACGAATTTGGCGACTTTGGTGCCAAAATAGATTATACCCGAAACATCGAGAATTTTCCCGATCCGTCGAGTAGGAACGGAGATACGCCTCGAACTTTCCTGATTGGTTGAGAGGCGTCTAGCCCCGCCTCCTGAGACCTATAAAAGGAAGCAGCTGCAGCTGCCGGGCAGTCGTGAACCGGGACGGTGAATTGAGAAGAAGTCGGAAGCGGCAGAGCAGAGTAGTGTGAACCAGTGGTGAGTCGAATGGTGAACCAGCGGTGAATTGAGAAGTTGGAAGCAACAGAGCAGAGTAGAGTGAACCAGAGTCGTCGAGGTGAATTGAGTTGTGGACCAGCGGAGTCGAAGAGTAGTCGGAAGCGACGGTAAAGAAGAGTGGCCTTCCAGGGACTAGCGGAGCAGCGACGGAGTAGAGCTGCTGTGTATACTGTTATATGCTGCTGTGTATGCCGTTGTTGCTGCACGTCTCGGCGGAAGATAATCATCTTCTGTGCTGTATATAGTTGTCGTCTTTGTGCTGTCCTGTGTGTCTTCGTGTAAATAAACGTCGTTGTTTTATTTTCTACGGCCGCCTGGTGATTGAGCGTTCTCCACTATCCAAACGAACCCCGGGAAATTAAGTAACAGCATTATTTAGTTTGTAATACCAATGTAGGCAGAATGCTATAAAGGCGAATGAATCAAAAAATATTTTCGGTAATTGAATTTAATATGGAATGAAATGATCATCACATTTGGTCTAAAAGACAAACTCTGCTCGAATATGTGTTGAACTAAAATCATTGTAGATAAATCAAGTTTTTATTATCTCTGCAAGTGTTAGAACACATATCCATAATTTCAAAATACAGAGTCATTGAATAGGTCAAAATATGAAACACAAAGATCAATCCTCTGTATAAGAAAGAATATATCCAAATATAAATAAGCGACATTAAAAGTTTTGCATGTCGGCAATGGAATCACGAAGGGGCAATACAAAAATAAAACAATAAACTCTTCAATAAACAGATCTCGCTTTCACGCTACTTCGCCATTTATCAAATTTTGACATTTCAGAAATGCCATAAATATTTGACTCTTTTGTGAATTCACCGTGAAGATTAATAACGCATAAATGCTGTCAGAAGTTCCTGTAACAGTTTGCACCAACAATCTATGAAAAGACCCTAGAAATCTCATTTCAGGTCATGATAAGTTCTTTAAATGAAATGGCGTGAATAGAATAGATAAAAAGGCGTGTTGATGTATTCAGACAGCATGTTTTGTCTTCATTTATGTCTTCCATTCCTCTTCAATAGACCAAAAGAACAAAAAAAGCTTGCAAATGACTGAAAAGAAGAAAATATTGTTTCATTTAAAAAGGCTTAATTCTCATAAATTTTCTGTAGTAGTTTTTCTATATAAATGAACTAAATACAATGCTCTTGTCATTCTAATACTTAATGCATATAATGCATTAAGCATTAGAATTCATGTTCTTTGTAATAATAAATACATATATAATGTGTGATACGTATAATACACACAGATTATAAGAATATGATTTGTTGGGAATTATAAAAGCATATATTGTATCAATAAAACGAGCGAGAATGATGTCTTATGCAAACTCCTTAAAGTAGGTGCCCTTTCCCATACATGAAAATTGTGAACCTTGAGAAAGCACTTGAACATCAGGAGTTTCATTTTCATAATAATCATTTGAGAGTTTTGTACTTATATTTACAAGGAAAAAAATCAAATGTGTGTTTTCGAACATCTTTCTTTGACCCATTGAGATCAATGTTTGACAAAGAGCTATAATGTTATCATCATTGCGTTTTTGTCATTGCGTTAAAGTCATTGCGTTTTTGAATGGCTGCGTTTGCACACATGCTAACATACAGCCAGACTAACCATCCATCCAGTGGAGCGGCAGAGATATGCAGCTGGAGTTCAATGATGCAAATATACCTTATAAAGGCGAAAATTATGTAACAAATTTTATTTATACAGCGTTTAATGTATCTTTTATTATGCAAATGAATAAAAAAATTGCATACATTAGGAGGGACTAATAATCATCATGTAAATGGGTTTCATTCCAAATTATGAGAGAAATCTAGGAATTCGGTGAAAAGATCGCACACCAAGGTTTCATGCTCACAGACAGACAGGCATAATTCCAAAAACGTATAGTCTGAAATGTGGATATTTGTCAAATCTGAATTCCCTGAAAATACTATATTTTCTCTTTATATACGAAACTGAAAAGCACTTTGACACAGTGTGAATCATGTACATCTGGACAAAATTTACTTTAGTACTTATCTACTGTCATCTGAAGACAAAAAAATGATAAATATAAAGCACTGTGATATGATAAATATACGGCTAAGAAATGAAAAAAACAAATCCTGAATATCTAAAATGTTCAAGAGTAACTAAAAACTTGAGTTGAGTTTAATGTAATTTTGGACGGTTGCTGCACCCCTTAATTCGGCAATACAACTTATTCCAGAAGTTTTCTATAAGATTCACGTCTGAATTCTGGGCAGGCCAGGCCAGTTAGTTTACCCCATTGTCATCATTCCAATTCATGGTGGACCTCTCAACATGACAAGTAGCATTGTTATCCTGGATTCTGGGCAGGGCAGGCCAGTTAGTTTACCCCATTGTCATCATTCCAATTCATGGTGGACCTCTCAACATGAAAATAGCATTGTTATCCTGGATTCTGGGCAGGCCAGGCCAGTTAGTTTACCCCATTGTCATCATTCCAATTCATGGTGGACCTCTCAACATGACAAGTAGCATTGTTATCCTGGATTCTGGGCAGGCCAGGCCAGTTAGTTTACCCTATTGTCATCATTCCAATTCATGGTGGACCTCTCAACATGACAAGTAGCATTGTTATCCTGGATTCTGGGCAGGCCAGGCCAGTTAGTTTACCCCATTGTCATCATTCCAATTCATGGTGGACCTCTCAACATGACAAGTAGCATTGTTATCCTGGATTCTGGGCAGGCCAGGCCAGTTAGTTTACCCCATTGTCATCATTCCAATTCATGGTGGACCTCTCAACATGACAAATAGCATTGTTATCCTGGATTCTGGGCAGGCCAGGCCAGTTAGTTTACCCCATTGTCATCATTCCAATTCATGGTGGACCTCTCAACATGACAAGTAGCATTGTTATCCTGGATTCTGGGCAGGCCAGGCCAGTTAGTTTACCCTATTGTCATCATTCCAATTCATGGTGGACCTCTCAACATGACAAGTAGCATTGTTATCCTGGATTCTGGGCAGGCCAGGCCAGTTAGTTTACCCCATTGTCATCATTCCAATTCATGGTGGACCTCTCAACATGACAAGTAGCATTGTTATCCTGGATTCTGGGCAGGCCAGGCCAGTTAGTTTACCCCATTGTCATCATTCCAATTCATGGTGGACCTCTCAACATGACAAGTAGCATTGTTATCCTGTAAATAATAATGAACCAACCCATAAAATTGCCACATCATATACAGCACATTGTATTATAGAATAGTGCTGTAGAAGTCTGTGTTGAGCTTACCATGAACTTGAATCGAAGTTCTCAGTCCATAACAACAAGAAACATCCCGAAACCATAATTTCCCCACAGACAAACTTTACTGTAGGCACAATGCATTCTGGTCAAAGACGTTCTCCATGCATACATCAAAACCAGACTCTGCATTCCAACCAGTAGAGATTAAACTTTGATTCATCACTCCAGAGAACCTGTTTCCACTCATCTATTGTCCAATTTCGAATTGCTTTGCACCATCTCAACCGAGCAGCGAGAATGGCTTTTGTACTCAAAGACTTATGGGCGGCAGCACCACCATGGAAACCAAGCAAATGTGCATCCATGAGGATGGTATTTATTGAATTAACAGTTCCGGATGTTTGTTGGAACTCCTGGAGTATGTGAGCAATGCTGCGTCTCCTAATTTCTATGGACAGCACTCGTCAGTCTCTATCACTTGGTTTCGTTGGTCTGCCGATCTCCGACAATCACCTTCCTAATCACAAAAGCACTGTCGACTTTGGAATGTTTAACTCACTAGACATGCATTTTAAGAATCGGCCATTTCTATGATACCCAACAATCACGCCTTTCTTGAAATCAAACAGCTCTGAATTTCGTTACATCTTGCATGTGACTAATGCCAATGTTGTTTCCTACATGATATTAAGAACAGAAGGCGTAAAATAGATCAGGACCGTAGATATTCTCATTCGCATGGGTATCCAAATACTCATTGATCGTTAGCGTATATTGCAAATTCTGCTATCATTTAAATAAATTCTTCAAAACTAATTTTGAAATAATATTTCAAAGAGTTCTTTTTTGAATATTTTTGTACACAAATTTTTATTTTCAATTTTGACTCGTCAAATCGTATTTTTTATCGCATCATGCGTATTTTTTTTTATTGTTAGTGTTTACCTTGCGTTCTTTTCATATACTTTCATCATATTAATGTCTCAGATATGATCTCTAATCCTTGGCCTTTTCAAAAAGACGAGTTCTGTGATAAAACAGTCCTCCTATTATAGCAAGTAGGGCATAATTGTAAATAAGTTAAATGGAATGAAGCTTTAATTATTAGTTCTATCCGTTTGTTTTTGTCAGGTGCACATAGAAACAAATTTCTTTTAGACGTATCTCACTCAAAATTTGATCTACCTCTTTTGATCATAAAACACAATATCAATCTTCAATTTTCTATTCTAAAATCACAAATTTGTCAAAAAGTTCTGCTATGGTAATTAATTTTGAACATCCCAGCTCTTCGATATTTCAACAAAAATTCTTTCTGAAAAAAAATTTACAAAGAAATATTTTAAAAGTAAATATAACTAAAGAGGTATACGAAAACTGATAGGAAACATTTGGCAGTTTTCCTTTGAAAGTAAAAGCGCAAATAATTTATCCTTTATAAAAGTACTCATGCATTTCACTTGATAAAAATGTAAACATGAAATGCGAGCACGAGAAAATGTTCCGTTTCAGAAAAGAAGGACGTTTTCTTCCACGAAGTACTTTCGTGGAAGAAGTCTTCTTCACGAAATAAGCACTTAAAAATTTGTACTGATAAAACGTAGGAAAAGAATTTTTTAAGAAGCTTCTATTTTCATATTTTTCTTGGTAAGTATGAGGAAATAAAATAAATTTACTTCATTTCAGATGCTACGAGTAATTATTTATCTTTTAAAATTAACTTAATACATGAAAATCTAACGATCAAATATTTAATATTAAATATAATTTATTTGTTTATATAACATGAGTTTTTGATTTAGGCATCCAAGCCAGTGGTATTGGTTTACTCGAAACTTTTTTCTCCGTTTTCTCAAACAAAGGTATCTTCTTCCCCGTTTGATATTATGAATTTTTGGTAAGGCAGCGAATGCCTTTCATGGACAAGCAATAGTAATAAAATATAGATCTTTCCCTGAACCTAGGGTTTTTTACTGGATCTACCATGCACGCTTTGACGATTGATCCATAATGTATAATACAAAGACACCGAAAAATTAAATATGTATTTTCCGCGCCTCTTTTTGGACAGATTCAAACCACAACTTGACGTGAAACAACAGTTGTAGTCATAAAACCATATATCAAATTTTATTTATTTACTGCGTTAATAAAGGAACTTTATGAACTTGTGAAGAAATGATATAACTTAAGATATTACTGTGCATACGGAGGTACATATGGACAGAATTCAATCTTCTAAATGATTTGTTTCAAAATTATGTAAAAATACACACTTTAGGCTCTAAATCTGTAAAACAAATTTTAATTACGTTAAATTGTTACGTTTTTCAATGTCATATTTACATGTATGCAAAAACGTACTCATAGACAGACTGTTAACCTATTGGAAATTTCGTTCAAAATTTGAAGCGGATTTACAATTTAGATACCAAACCTGCAAACCATATTTTTTTCCATAAAGTTCTTCGGGTTTTGTACTAATTGAGTAATTATCACTTTCATTCTAATAGAACTTTAACTCGGAAAAACTGATTTTCTGCGAATAGATTCCATTCAAATTTTGATAGAAATCTACATCTAGGCCATATACGATACGATAAGTACCATATCAATATACGAAATTTTATTCTTCTATTTAAAGGGGTTTTCTTGTACTTTAAAGGGTTATTTTGTGCACTATAATGTTTACAGACAGACAGACAAAATTTTAAAAAATGTCTTTTTTAAGACTCATGGAGTTCTGAAACGTGGAGATTCTTCAAATATCAAGTTCGAATTTTTTGATGAATACAATATTTTTTCTTAGTATACTTCGTATAAGAAAATTCAGAAACTGCCTAGTCTGTACGTTTGTTAGTATTTTTACACACAATATTAATTAACATTATTCGTAAAACTTTTTTTGAAAAAACGAAACTCGCGTTTATCAAGTTAATGTTTTTAACCTGACATTACACATGTGCAATAAATATTGGAAAAAGAATCAAACCTTCTCTAAACATCGCTCTAAAAATATGAACTTCTCGAAACATTTCATTCTAAGAACAATGTTTCTTCTAAAGTCAAAATCGCATTTCCATAAAACTTCAAATGGGCTATTTTCAGTGATTGCCCCCGGAAAGAACATCAAGAGATATTTTGCATGTTTTCAACATAGTTAACTCCAATCAGAGCAAACTTTAGCAGTTCCTATGTTTAATAGGATTCGAACAGATGTAGTTATACTTTATTATTTACAGAAGAACTCTAATTATTCGAATCGCTAATTATTCAGACGAATTTATAAAAGTTCCCTCTGAGTGAAAACAAATACAGGTTAGCGAAACAACTAACTTCGATTGATATATTTAAATACAGATATACTTTCGTTGGGTATAATTGCGCAAAGTATAAACAACATTGTTTCTGAAGTCACATTTGTTACATTTAATCATTTTCATTATAACAAATTTCATTATAAAAATTTTCCAATTATTCTGTATTCACGTCTACCGAACCAGGTGAGGGATAAATATATCAGAATCTCTAATATATATAAATATTCCCAGAACCTATTTAGCTGCAACATCTAAAGAACAAGAGCAAATTGGGCGCTAAACTTCTTTCAAATTTACTCTGAAGCTGCCTATTCCAATAATTTACTTTAAATCGCATTTTGAATAGTTAGCAGGATTCTCCAAATACAATTTGCATATCGGAAATCCATGACAGATAAAATGAAAAATATTTCAGGAAGTAAATACAATACACGTTATTCACAGAGACTATCAGGAGGTTACACGTATTCCGTTATCAAATGACCTATCATGAAAACTCTCAATTAGTGTTTAATCAAGCAGACATCCAGTGACAAGCTTGGCTCCATCCTAAATGAGCTTCAGGGATTGCAGATATATTAATGCAGGCAACTAGATTTACAGAATATTCATTGTTAATATCATAACTTCCATGTGCTATCAGTAACAAAATTAAAATGATTGTTCTCATAGAGAGAAAATTTAATACTTCATACCACTTGGGGCAATACCAAAATATATTCCCTATCCATATATCAGGTTATATAAGCCCAGGGATAAGATGTTCAAAAGCTTTTCCCTCGTTGCTTTCTGTGTTGTGTGTTGCTCGTTGCTCCTGCGTCACGAAATCGAAAGTTTCTTCACTGTTCACTGTCTTCAAACTACTGCATTCTATATATATATATATATATAAGTTACTTTAAAGAAATAAATTTACGATACTCATTTACTGACTATGAAATGAATAAAAAAAGAGCAGTGATCTGTTTGCTAACCTAATAGATTCATTTTTTTAATTCTCCGTAAGCAAAAAGTCTTTCTTTTGGGCTGATATTTGCTTCAGGAAATTTAAAATGTACAAAAAAAAAAAATGAGAAAAGATCCGCACGTGGGAAAAAAATGTCCTTTACTAAAGGTCATATAAAAAGTATGAAGGAGAAGTGCTTTTCATTTTTTTGCGTGTTTCATGTAATGATTTTAAAAGGTGACATTTTTTAAAGAGGGTATTCGATTCAGTGTTTGTTAATCATATATTTTTTATTTTGAGAATTTTAAAATAAATAATACAGTTACATGGGAAGAAATTTAAATCCCGAAAAACATTTGGAGTTTTAATAAATAAGCAGTGTAGTCACATATAATATAATTATTGCTTTATCCAATAGAGTTGGTGATTTTAAAAATTAATAACGTATTAATTAAAAAATTATGTTGTTTTTAGAAGTTACACATAAAAACATTTAAAAAGACTTTCAGAAATCTGATCCACCAAGATTATATACAAAAAATAATAATAATAATATAGCCTATTTACTATTCTATCAAATGATTACGAACTTAAAAATCTAGTAATAAGTGAGAAGCGTTGCTTACTTTGGATAGGATAAGGAGACTTTTTCCTTAAGATTATACGATTCTCTTAGAAAATATTGATAAACTAATCGCCTTTGGCGACCAAGTGGTTAGTCTATTTCCAATTAAATCGTTTAGATATAACTTCATATCAATTATATCATTAAATTGCGAGACATTAAAGAAGTATTAATTTCATTGTTATATTAATTCTGTAATCATTGTGCATAATAAACTTTCTAATGGAACCCCGACCTATGACATCATGGTACTAGTAGTAATGTAAATGTTGGTGTGAGGTATTGTTTCCTTTCTTTTTTAATCATACGCATGAACTGCACATATATGAAACGAAATCTTTCATCTTTAATTTTCAACAATAACAAAAATCATGCGATAAAATAGTTGATTGGAGGTCGGGAATGCGCATCTCTGAACGCTTTTTTCGAAATCGCAATTAGAATTTTAATGCGTCAAAAATTAAGAAGAGTTTTGGCGTTTTTCGCTAAAATTTCCGAAAATAATTATACCATTTCAAAATTTAAAAATAAATATTTTTCATAATAGCAATTTTATAGCCGTGCAAAGTTTGCTGGGCTTTAGCAATTTTTGAAAAGGCATTTTTTATTGATTTTCAACAATAGAATACATTGTTGCTCTGAATTTCAAACTGTTTTCATTGTTTCAACAACAGTCTGGTGGTTGAATGATATAGAACAACATTGGTGTTTAAAATCTCTATAGTTTAAGAGACGTCTAAAAATGACATTACAATATCGCGAAATTTAGAAGATAGATGAACCCACATTTACATTTTTAATAGTTATCGTTTAATAGTGAAACTAATATCTATAAGAAAGTTCCATGTACACAATATATATACATATATATATATATATATATATATATATATATATATATATATATATATATATATATATATATATATATATATATATATATATATATATATATATATATATATATATATATATATATATATATATATATATATATATATTGTATACAAAAAATACAATTATATATATATATATATATGTGTGTGTGTGTGTGTGTGTGTAACATTTTTTGGTTGAAGCAGAATGCAAGTTTGAAGCAGTGAAGAGACATTTTACATTTTTAATTTCGTTTTATTCTCTCATGGGAGACAGGCATGATTTATTTACACGAAGGCACATCGCGGCACAAAAGTATAAGTAAGAAAGAGCGCGAAACTAATGATCACTTGTCTTATATAACATAGGATTTCCCATCACGCGCCAATTCAATACACATGTTGATCTTTGAGAAGGGCAACGGAAGGGATCACTTTCATTTAATACGTAGAAGTGATTGAGCAGTAATTTAATCACCCCGACATGGGCCGAATTAGGCAAAAAATTTAGGAAATTAATTTGAATATATATACATATATATATATATATATATATATATATATATATATATATATATATATATATATATATATATATATATATATATATATATATATATATATATATATATATATATATATATATATATATATATATATATATCATCGATTCAGCTGGTCGCCAAATACAACGAGTTTTAAATAAAAAGAAAGTTCCACTCTATTATCACTCAAAACAGTGCGAGTTTTGAAAATTTAAATACTATCTTATAATTGATTGATTTTAGAACATTCCAGAAGAAGATACGCTAATCAGCGGCCAGATTATTTCCCCGAGGATGATTGGCCTAAGATTATGAAAAGGTTAATTGTTATAAGAATGCAATATTCCGATCTTCATAATTAGGTTAGATTTGATCGAAAAAGATAGACAATAAGTTTTAGACACGTTTATTTATTTATTTATTTATTTTTTTTTTGAAACTTGAAGTGTCGAGAATTATTTGCCGAATATGATAACTTAGAATCAAAGGATTGTATATAGTTTAGACTTCATAGAATTGTGAAGTTTCATAATTTATGAAAATGAATTTGTAGTGCCCATAGGACTTTATTACTGAAAGATTCTGTTTCCCATGCACGTATTTTTATTTAAAAAAAAACATGCTTGTTTTCAGCAAAAGATGCTTTTGCGTTAATTGAAGTTTAATCACTTCCACATTAATTCAAAGTTCTTGTTTTACTGGAGATTACAGAAAATTGGAGAAAAGCATAGTGCAAAGAATAGAAGGGCTGAAAGTTCCTTAACATGAGTTGTATGATTATTAAAATTTGAAGCATAAAAATATTTTGTTGAAAAAAAATTATAAAGAGACCAAATTACATAAAATACTCAATTAAAAATTTTAGAGATTGGCAATATTCCTAGTGAATTAAATGGTCGTAAAAGGTGACTAGTAATTTAATAAACAAAGAAAATGAAATCTGATTAGGACAATAATTTTCCTACACATTTTCTTTTAATATTTTTCATTTTTATTAAAAAAATATATATAACATAGTGTTTTGAATTACAGATTCACCTGATAAACTATCTCACGCTAACTCTCAGGCTAAACTCTTATTATGCTTCAACAATAAGGAAGAGTTAAGCAATTGAATGTATACCGTTTTACTCGCAGAACAGTGCACTTGAACATTAATTTGAGAGGGTATTTCTCTGATCTCAAGCTTTACTAGTTTTATTAATGCCAAGCTCACTTAATCGGCTAATATAAATTACCCCATCCCTTTAATCCTGTAGAACGGTGACATTTATTGCTCTAATAGCCAACAATCCTTTATTAAGCGGAGCATTTCCAATTTAGATTTCATATTAAAAGAGGCCTATTTGAAACTACATTCTGGAAATGATCGCTTGGGAATCTTTCGGTGGATAGTATATAATGGAAGTAAGGATGACTGTATATGAGGGAAGTAGAGCTGTTAAGTTCTGATCAGTCTTTCAGAAGAAGGTTTTGGAAATCCGAGGATTGTGTTCATATGTGGATACTATAAGTTGTATCCATAATGGAATAAATAAAACTACTTTTTTTAATTCGTAATTCGGACACCAGAACTTGAAAAACAATGATGAAGTAAATAAGTCTGAAAATAGATATCGATAGCTTAAAATTTCCTTGACTGCTGATGGTATGAACTTGCCTTTTCGTTTTTTCTTTAGTGTTATTTTATGGTATTTTTGTTTTTATTGTTATTTTTGTAATTGTATTTTTATTTAGGAGTGGTTATTTTCTTCTAATTTGTTGTTTTGTATTTTCCTTTCTATTACAATGGTATATCTCTTGGGCCTAATTTCAGGGGATTTTCGGGTCACGAGGAATCATTATTAGACTATTGTCTGCATTTCCTTCACAGAAAAAAAATCCTTTTATTTGAATCCCAGCCTGAGGGTGACCCTTGAAAAAGTCTTCAGGCTGGATTCTTTTTTATATTTTTATATTTGGTTTAATTTTTATTTGTTTTTTTTTATTTTCCTATTAACTTGATTTTAATTCTTTTGTATCAATTCATCTGTGTTTTAGAAGTAGCTGTAGTTGCGCTCTCTAAATACTATGAAGTTTTTTCCTGTTCCTTTTTTGGTTTTAGTTTGAATAGGAAATAATTTTTAGTTGCGATTTCGAAACTGTTTTGTTATCCTTCATTATCGGAACTAATATATTCCATTTTATGTTACATTTTTACTACAAAGGAGGCTTAAAAATGTTATATATATTTTATATATATTCCAGCATTCTATAGAAAGGCACTTTTTAGAAGGTTTTGCCTTTTCATGTAAATTATGGAATATGAGAGTTATTAAGCATTTTCCCTAGACATTATGAAACATATTTGGACTATGTCTAGGGAATAATATGTATAACACTGAGTATTATCTTAGACTTTCTCTAGACATTGTTTAATATAATATACTTAGGCATTCTATGATGAATGCCTTTAAGACAAATTATGAAGGAAAGGCCATAATAAAGTTAATTATTTAAGCAGTTGCTTAGTTTATAAACGAAAAGTGTACAAAGTATCATTTTCATCATTTTTACTAACATGGCCTCAGAAACGATGACATTTTTTTCCATGTTTAGGGCATGAATGTGTACGCACACAGATAGCAGAAACGGAAATATCTTCGGTAAGCCTGTCATCATCAGGTTGATTTAATCAACTATCTTCCATTATCTCCTCCTTCTTTTTTTAAAACATGCTATTTTTGCTTTACAGATTCAATTCATGCTTTGCTTATTTGACATTTGACTTTCTATAAAAAGCTTAGGAAATGCATGAATGTTTAATCGCACATTGATGACAAGTTACAGCATTCTATAAAATATCATTATATTATATAGAATACGGGCTTTCAACATGGACGATGATATAAACAGTGAAATAAATAAATAGGTAAGTTTAGTGAGTTTAGATGAAGTTGATGCATAAAACGCCAGAAATCTATAGAATACCTAAACATTTTTAGAAGGCTGAGTAGTAAAACTGAGAGTATTAAATATGAGATTTAGTATACACTTTCCCTAGGTGTTGTAACAAATATCTGCACAATGCCCAGAGAATAATGCGCATAATATTGAGAATAATTTTACACTTCTTAGACATTTATTAAAATACCCAGACATTCGTTAAATGATGCTATTCTGTCAAAATATGAAGAAAAGGTCATTTTAAACAGTTTATAAATTATATAAACTAACAATAATTATTATTTATAAGAAACGGCAAAGTATCGCGTTTATCAACTTTATCAGCATAGACATAGAATGTATGACATTTTTTTGCGATATTTACTGAATGCATGTGTACCATTGGTTTTCTTTAAACATGAATAACAGATAACAGTAACAGAAATCTCTTCGGTAAGCATCGCATCGTCATGTTGGTTTAATCAACCATGGACCATAATCTCATCTGCGTCTTTTAAAACAGACTATTTTTTGATTGAAGACGGATTTCATGCTTTTGAAGTTCGATATTTGGCCTTCTAAAAATCTTAGGAAATTGGTGAAATATTTAATTTTATACTTTCTGGGAATTTCCAGCATTCTAAATATTGCCTAGATATTCATTAGAAATTCCGTCTTTCATGTATTTAATATAACATAAACATGAAAATAAGTAAGTTTAGTAAATAAATAAATAAATTTAAATAAATAATTTCGAAATCCAAAGAAATCGTTCTTTGAAACTTAAATCCTTAGTAATAAAAACATTTATCTGCATATAAATAAAGGATATTAAAAGATCTGCATGATGGCAGCAGAAGCACGAAGTTACAAATAAAAGTTAAAATTGGAATCATACGACAGTCCACACTGTCACGTCACTTTGCCATTTATCAAAACTTTGACGTTTTGGTAATGTCACAAATAAATGACATTTCCGTGATGACACCGAGAAGATTAATATTGCATGAATATTGACAAAATCTCTCAAAGATTTTGTATTTGCTATCTCCCGGGTGATTCTAGTAATCTCATTTCCAAGCATGATAAATACTTTAAATGAAATGGCATGGGTGTAATAAATCAAGATACGTGGGAATAAAATGCGTTGATGTTGTCAGAGAAAAACATTTTGCATCCATTCTTTTTTCATTTTCTCCTGAATAGAGTTAAAGAAAGGATGAACTTAGCAAATTATCGAGAAAAATAAATAACCATTTAATTAAAAAGTTGAAATCCAACTTATTTCTTGAACACGTGATATTATGATTTTATACATGAATATAAATGTATGATGCATAAGAAATGTACGTGATACTATGTTTTAATACATAATAAATGGATTTATACTATATGCATTTAGAAAGCATGGATTTTGCGAATTTAAATTGTTTGCAGTAGTATAATTATATATCATATAATCAATGAAAAAAATCAATCGATATAGAAGGATTTATAAAATTAGATATAATTGTTTTTCAAATTTTCAAGGAACTAGAGAAAAAGTAATGGAATCCAGAAGAAAACGTAGATAGTAGGAAACAGTTTCTTGAGTGTACGGTTTCTCTCAGAAAACCCAACAGAAAGTCTTTTAAATTATGGTGTAAATTATAAAAGTGGGCGCAAAAGCGGTATAAAAAGGTAATTTAAACTAATAATGCCTTGGCTTTTATGGCTGTTTGAAATGAAAAGTGGTAAGCGTTATAATTTAACTAAAAATTGAAAAAGGTCACTCAAATACAAAAATTACATTCAAATTTTTTAAAAATTCAGTCACATACTTGTCAATTATAGCACAGGTGCACCAGCAATTCAGAGAAGCGTTATTATGCTAGATGAAGAGACATTAATAAGTCAGACATTGAATTTAAAACAACATAATATGTCTTTTATCCCCCCCCCTTTCAAAAAAACGAGAAACTGACGTTAATGATTCTACAACTGCTTAATATTTTCCTTTATTTAATTAGTTCTATGTTTAGTACATACATAAAAACACCTAACGTCAGAAGTAAAATAATAATAATTGCTGAAAAGATGAGCAAGATGATAAAACAAAATCAAATCAAAAATTGTATTTGTCTTAGATTGATTTTCTTATATATTTTTAGCTCAATAATTTTTTAAAAATCCTTTTGATTACATGATGAGAAAGGCATAAAGCATTCGAAACGTTCTATCGGGTAAATCAATTGGAATACATGTACCAAATTTGTCTCGTAGTTATTCTTTAGATAGTAAGAGCTCGCTAAAAAAAGTTTTTTGAGATTCTTACTTTACATTATTAATTGAAACAATTAATCAAAATTTTATGTTTTTTTATAGTAATACAGAAATATATTATTGCTTAAAATGCTTTTGTACATGACGTTAAAAACAAGGCACTAGTTTTTCATGGATACATATTTTGTTTCTGCGCAAGTGCTGGTTATTCTTTCAGTTTATCCTACAAACTTTCCCCCTTTTTTTGGCTTGCAATTAATTACACTTACTAACGTTTCCAACTAATGACGGATAAGATAATTCCACTAAGTTCATGAATCAGTATGAAAATCAACAGCTACAAAAATAAAGAAAAATTTTTCTCATTCTATTTATACAAAGCTCCTTACAACTATTTATTCAATGTAAACTACTCATTATCTTCAGTTATTGAAAAGCTATATGAAAATAGAAAGCATTCAGATATATATGCTACATATTTTTGAATGCCAAAATGCCAGATAACATTGACGAGCATACAAAAATTAATAAAATGGCAAATTGCTCAAAATTTTATATGGAATTCTTTCTGAAGTTCAAGCATCCCCAAAAAGAAAAGAAATAGTTTCCCAGTTTGCCTTTGAAGGAGTCAGAATCAAAATTATCGATATTTCAAGACCTGAATTACTCAGGTGTATCTTCTTTAAACTGGGCCATCTTTTTTGATGCATCAATGCATAGGATCGAATACTAATTAGCATAATTTAAAATTTAAATATTTGCACAATTATTGGCATAGATTTTATTAAAATGCTGCATAATGCGAATTTCATCTTGAAAAAATATATTCATATTCTTGATATTGTATACATGTAAATTGCTATAGGTAGAGATTTCCTTGACTACACTTCCTTGACTTTTTGTCAGTTCAAGAACATTTAGGAGAAGATTATCAGATGTTAGACTAAGAGATAGAATTCCACGAAAAAAGACTTATCTCAATTTATAGCAGATCAAAAAAAAAAAAAGATTACATTGGGAAAAGGAACGCATTAATTGTAGAGATGATCAACGATCACAAGTTATATGGAGTGATGAAACTAAGATATTGTTATTCCGTTGTGATGGGCGAAAATATGTGAGAAGTAGAATAGGAGAAGTGCTATTTCCTGGCTATGTTCAAGCAACCTGAGAAGAGTCCAGTTAGTGTTATGATTCGGTCATGCATGCCAGTAGACGGTATTGGTCGCTTTCATGCAAGCGATGGAACACTGGATGCAAGAAGATGCATTTACAGTATTCTAGAATCAAAACTTACACCTTTCATCAGATATCTCTTTTCCAACAATGCTTCATTTAATTTTCAGCAGGATTCTGCTCCTTGCCAATATATCGAAACAATGCTTCGATATCGAATGAGTACAAAAATATCGAAAGAGTGCTTTGGTACAGAGTGCATTGAATTGTTGTAATCGTACAGAAACAGTTCTCAACTTAATCCTGTTGAGAACTATGAAAAACCCTCTTTTAGTGTTATGATATGGTCATGCATGCCCGTAGACGATACTGGTCGACTTAATGTCACTGAATGCAAGAAAATGCATTGATACTAGAACCAAAACTTATACCTTCCATCAGGAATCTCTTTCTTCTTCCTTTATTTCTCAGAAGGCTTCTCCTTTCTTTCCACACAACAAAAATATCTAAAGAATGGTTAGTACAAAAGAGCGTTATATTGTTGTCATGACCAGGAAACAGTTCTCAACTCAATCCTATTGAAAACTTGTGGAACCGTTTGAAAAATCTTGTACTAATGAGAAATCCATCAGGTAAATGGAAACTAATTAATACTGTAATTGTTTCCTGGCATCATGTGATGATAATGTAATGTCCTCGTTACCACGGAAAGGGAGCGCAGCAGCTTCTGAGGGTAAAGACACCTGAGCAACCGAGGGCAGAAGTCTGACTTCTAGCTCATATGAAGATGACACGCATTCGCTTGCACAACCCCTTTTTACAGGGGGGCACATTCACACACCTAACATATAAAACACAGATGAAAAACAACCATGCCCGAACCGGGATTCGAACCCGGGACGCCCAGATCACGAAGAAGAGGCGCTACCCCTATGCCAGGAAGCCGGTTCCTGGCATCATGTAATGACGAAGTAAGAGCATAAAACTCTCGTCAGTTTAATGAAACATCAATGTGAAGATATAATAAAAAATAAAGGCTACCCTACTGAGTACGTATAACTCACTGCAATCATCATTATCTAATGTACTCGATTACTATTGTCGCATATTTTTTTGTACTGCAAAAATTTGAATTTTGATTTTTTTTTGTATTGTAAATATTTGAATTTTCTTTTTTGTATTGCATATATTTCAGGATGTTTTTTTCTTTGAAAACAGGATTTTCTTTAAAATTATATACAAGAATTTGCATTTTATGAAATATACCATTTTCTATAAGCATTCAAAGTTAGAAAACATAAAAAGTTTCAAGTATCCATAATTTTGGCAATTAATGTATACCAGTCATAGGCTTTTACCACAATTTGTACCAACTGGAATTTTATTCTGAAGAGAGATGCCGAAATTTATTCTCCCATCTTTGAAAAAAGTTTTTTTTCTAACAAGGGATGCCTTTAGTTTTTTATAACGTTTCTCCCATTTCAAAATATTTTTTAAACCAAAACTTTATAAAAGGTTCTGTTATAATAATTAGTCTCAAGTATCCCAAAATGCGAGTTTCAAACATTTTTCAAAAATGAAATACAAAGCACTTTTACTTTCTAAGAGTAAATATAACTAAAGGTACGCACAAAAAAAAAAAAAAAAAAAAAAGTTGGCAGCTTTTTTTTGAACTTAAAAGTGCTAATATTTTCTCTTTCATAAAAGTGCTAAATTTTTTCTACGTGATAAAATTGAAAATATGAAATACGAGACTCAGAATATTTTTCGTTTGCGAAACATTTTGAAGAATAGAATAAACACTAAAAAGGACGTTCTACAAAATGGTAGCAATGAAAGGATATTAAAAAAAAATCAAAATTTTTTAAGAGACGTTCTCCAACAGCCATTTTGTTAGGAATTACGGAACAGAATAAATTTATTTTTTCTTCAAAGGTAGAAATAATAATTTGTCTTTTGGAATTCATTTTGAATACCCCGTTATATATGAATATTTTCAATAAAATTTTTAATATTTGGCAAATAATTTATTTGAATATTTTATCTGGATTTCAGATTTATATATTTATAATGTAATATATATTGTATTTTTGCTCGAGATTAATAGTTATATAGAATGTTAATATTTACAATATCGTTTTAAAATTTCGTTTGAAGTGTCGAGCTTAACATAGCTGACTGCTGCACTACGTTTCTTATAATGTTATTTAGATGGGCCAGCCGGTTACCGGTGCCTCAATGGCAGTCAAGGTGTCAATATCTAAAGAACAAATTTTGTTGAAAATTTCTACATTTATTTCTAACTCACTCAGTCAGATATTTCATTAAATTTATGAACCTTTAAATGCCCTAAGTTTCAAATTTGATACCTGACTTTTAAATCCAATTGTAAACTTGCAGTTGGCTTGTATTTAATGTTTGGCGGTTTGTATGTTACTATTGCATAATGTTCTTTTGAACAAAAGTCAAAAAATAAACGTCAATTTTTTTTGTACAAATAATATGACATTCATGTGTTGAAATAATATGTCATTCATGTGTTCAAATAATATGCCATTCATGTGTTCAAATAATATGACATTCATGTGTTCAAAAATTATGACATTCACGTGTTCAAATAATATAACATTTTGTTTTCCCGCCGTATTGAATAGTGACATATTTAAAAAAATAATTTAGCGGAATAAATCTTTGACGCATTTCATTTTTCCCAAAAATAAAAAATACTTTTGAGGTAGGTGAGTGTCTTACTTTTACTATAATATAATTATTTTTTATCAATCTGTTCTGCGTGAAGAATTGATACCTACTTGAAAATCAATACCTGCATTTTTTTCCGAAATAATTATATAAAAGATGTATTGTGATTTTTCTAAATATGTTTCTTTTATATAGCTACTGCAACGAACACATTCATATTTTTAAAATTTAATTTGGAAAATCAAGCTTTTAAGAGTTTTTGTACAAATAATATGCCATTCATGTGTTGAAATAATATGTCATTCATGTGTTCAAATAATATGCCATTCATGTGTTCAAATAATATGACATTCATGTGTTCAAAAATTATGACATTCACGTGTTCAAATAATATAACATTTTGTTTTCCCGCCGTATTGAATAGTGACATATTTAAAAAATAATTTAGCGGAATAAATCTTTGACGCATTTCATTTTTCCCAAAAATAAAAAATACTTTTGAGGTAGGTGAGTGTCTTACTTTTACTATAATATAATTATTTTTTATCAATCTGTTTTGCGTGAAGAATTGATACCTACTTGAAAATCAATACCTGCATTTTTTTCGAAATAATTATATAAAAGATGTATTGTGATTTTTCTAAATATGTTTCTTTTATATAGCTACTGCAACGAACACATTCATATTTTTAAAATTTAATTTGGAAAATCAGGCTTCTAAGGGTTAAAATAGCATATTTTGAAATAAAATAATCCATTTCAGTTTAATATCAAATTGTTGAAATGGATACCCAAATATAGTATCTTATCTAGAAATCAATGAAAATATAAACGAAAAATATTTCTAAAGTACATTATAAACTAAATTATTCACAGCTAGCATGAACTGCTTACATACATGCTGCGATCAAATGGCCTTTAATCAAGACTCCCAATTAGTGTTTAATTCAGCAAATGTCCAGTCACGAGCTTGGACTTTCGCCTAAATGAGCTACAGGAACAGCTGGTAAATTCGTGCAGGCTACAGGATTTGTGGAAAATCCATTGTTAATATTATCACTTCCAGATGCAGTTTGGAACAATGTTAGGGTGATTGCTCCCTTTGAGGGAAAATTTGATAATACATACCACTTGGGGCAATGCTGAAAGCAGGTTCATCGGGTTCTAACAGCAATTTACTCTCATATGCTTGCAAACTGTCAATATTTTACTTGGTTTAGAAATAATGAACCGTGTCATAAGTACATTATATGAACGAAATTCATGCAACCTTTTCATAATTCAATTTAATAGAGAGTTTGTTCCTAAATATCGTTTAACAACTATTTATGTAACTGTTGACAGTATAGCTTTTAATTTTTAAAGAATGTAAGAAAAATTATTTAACATTTCAGTATTGAGACTCCTCTTTCCTTAAAATTGCTACATCCTGGTGGTTTATGCACAAATTTTGTGGAACTTTCAATGATACATATTAAAATACTTTCTATATATATTGCACGCATCCACTTTATATCTATTTTTTATGTAAATCATACATCAAATTTATATGAAAACAACTTCAGTATTTTAAATGATGCATGTTAAAATACTTTCTATATGTATTACACACATCCACTTTATTTTTTAATGTAAATCATACATCAAATTTATATGAAAACAACTTCAGTATTTTCGATGATACATGTTAAAATACTTTCTATATATTTTACACTCATCCACTTCATATCTATTTTTTAATGTAAATCATACATCAAATTTATATGAAAACAATTTGTTTTTAATGTACAAAGAAAGTAAGGCATATCTTTTATATTTCGATGAATATCTACATTTTGTCACCTCCTTGGGTCCAAACCATACATTTTTTAGAATTAAATGTGTGTTTTTTTCGTGTTAGCATCTCAGTTTGGGTAACATATTCGACATCATATTTTAAAAATTGTCCGATTTTGACAATTGAAATCATATTGGTTTTATTTTTGTCCCATTTATTGATCTGTATCAATGGGAGATACTGTTTATTCATATATATGTGGATACCATAATCCAAAAATGCAGCTGAAATTGACCGTCTTAACATCTGAAGCGTTTATCTGTATGAACTTTTGGACTAAATTTGACGGCAGGATTAATATCCTTAGATATGTCCTTTCAATAGTAAGGGATCACTATAACAAATTTTAAACCAGCTTCTCGTAGGAAATTGATATAAGTCATTGTCGTTTTACAATAAAATTACAAATGTCCACGATTTTCCAACACAATTTCGAAAGAAAAAGTGAAAAATTCAAAATTCATATTATATTGTCTCAACTATCATATAAAATAAAATTCAAAACAATTCATATTGTGAAAATGCTTAAAATCGTCGAAAGAAGAATTTTGATAATTTTTGCATTAAAGTTAAGTGTTATTTGGTTTGCAGTTTTAGTATTGTAGCACATTTTAGACATAAAAATGCAAATAAGAACTTTCAATGAAAGATTTTCTTCTTCAATGTTCTAGTATGCCATTCCTTTTTTATTATTTCCATATGTTTAAACGAAGAGAACTAAATGGATCTTTTGTGCTTTTCTTGCACTAAATAGGGCGTGACTTACAATTCTAAGTGGATTTCGAAAATTCAGTTCCTTGAGTCCTTGCTGTTAGTCATCGCAATACTTAGCAATATTACTATTAGGTGCCATTTTTATACTACTATACGATAAAGATGAGTATGGATGTCCATTTTACAAATACATTCCCATTAATAAAAGTCAATTATAAAGTAGTCCTTAACATTTATTTTGAACAGTGATTGTCAAAATAGGCCGAAATCTTGTATAGTCACTATTTCATGTTAAAAAGATTTATTACAACATGCAAATTATAACCACCCTCGTCAGGATTGTTATTATTATTATTGCATTGGCTTGTGATGAAAAAAATACAAGGGAATTATAAGCTGAATTTTGCATATTTTTGGTACTGAAATAATATATATATATATATATATATATATATATATATATATATATATATATATATATATATATATATATATATATATATATATATATATATATATATATATATATATATATATATATATATATATATATATATATATATATATATATATATATATATATATATATATATATATATATATATATATATATATATATATATATATATATATATATATATATATATATATATATATATATATATATATATATATATATATATATATATGTTACCGTGAAAGACCGAAATCAGAGAATGTCGACATTCAGCGGTGAATGTCGACAAACACCAAATGCGTCGGTGAAAGATCGAATATTTCATTACATTCTTGTACATTCGGACCCTCACCGGTGTATGTCGACAATCACAGATATGATCTGGTGGAGGTCGAAAAGAGAGGAGCTGACAAAGAGGCGACTGGCTGTTTCTCGCCAAATCCTTTGTTCCGGTGGAGTCTCCCGCCAAATCCTGGCGAATAGTTTTTGTTGCAATAAATAAGATTTGATTCATAATTCAGTAAGTTTTCTATTACTATTATTTTATTTTCTCATTTAGAACGTACTGTATAATTAAGTAAGTTTTTTACTTCTATTATTGTCCTTTCTAATTTTGAAAGTACTATGTGTTTTAAGTTCTTAGTTATTCCTCTCAGAAAGAGAGGCGAAAAATTTATCGCGACTGAATTACGGAGAAAAAAATATAAATCTCGGACATGTTCAACATTCACTATTAGTGCATGGTGAATGTCGACACTCTCCAGATTTCGGTGTTTCACCGTAACATATATATATATATATATATATATATATATATAATGAAAAATTTCTATCACGTCACGTTTTCTTGAAAAATTCAATTTTACTTGGATTTTTATGAACATTCATTCTGTTCCATTTTACTGTTATTTTGATGTTCCCGGATGGATGAGAAAATTTAATATCACTTACAATAAAGAGGCTGTTTATGGATTCATCATAGAGGGGGCCTTGAAGCTGTCCTTCTTCAGCACAGAAGCCAGTTCGCTTGTGTACTCGGAGTATTTAAAACAACACTATGAAAATTCGGCTCTCGTCCTCAACAAAATAAAATATACCGATCACAATTGGTCATTTGCGGTGATTTCAAAATTATCTCCATACTTCATGGTCCAAAAGGCGGATATACAAACTTCCCATACTTCATTTGTGAGTGGGACAGCCGTGATAAGACTCAACATTGTGTGGTGGCGAATTGGTATGAGTGAGGATAGAACCTGGGATCTTGTGGTTAGCAGTCCAGTAACATGACCATGATACAAAAGCAATTGCTCGTGCAGCGTAATTGATAACTGGCTTATAAGCTATTCACCACAGAGCTACTCAAATGGGTATAGGCGCATTAGAATCAACAGATAATAAAACATCACCACTCAACAGCCATATCGTTCGTCTCACCTCCGACTCACTGGAGGGAGAGTCTGTGGTGAATAGCTTATAAGCCAGTTAACAACTACGCTACCCGAGCAATTGCTTTTGTATCATGGTCATGCTACTGGACTGTGAACCACAAGGTACCAGATTCTATCCTTGCTCATACCAAATCAGCCACAGTGTCAAGAAAAGAATGGCCGAAAAGATTCTTAAATTAGGCACCAAGAACGTTATTCGGTACCCTCTCTGCATATATAATTAGGTGTAATGAAGCAGTTTGTCAAGGCTGTTTCAAAAGATGGGGAATGTTTCAATATCTGTGCAAAATATTTCTAACTTTATCCGAAGCCAAATTGAAAGAGGGAATCCTGACTGGTCCCTCTAATTACTGCTCCTGATATCCGCAAACTCATGAAGAATAAATAGGATAAAAAATTTGAGAATATCATGACAACAAAGGAAAAAGAAGCTTAGACTGCCTTCAAAGATGTCGTCAATAAATTTCTGGGTATTTACAAGGATCTTATAAAGCAATTGTTATGAAAATGGTGAACAAATTTAAAGTGTTGGATTGCTTCATGAGAGTCAAAATATATGTCCACACATATGCGTACTTTTCTCCCAATAACTTAGGAGCAGTAAGCGAAGAACAGGGCGAAAAGTTCCATCAAGACATCAAAGATACGGTGTGCAAATATCAAGGAAGATGGAACAAGAACATACTGCTGGATGTTAATGCAAAATAAGCCTGAGATTGAACTTAAAAGAAGAATGCCGAAATCAATTTTAAAAGGAAAAAGTGTACATTTTGTTTGCTTGTTATTTTGCTCAGTTTAAAATTTGTTTCAAACTTTCATACACATACATAACAAACTTTCATACACATACACATACATTCAACACATACATAATATTTACTCCTCTTGGCCAATCGTCAGTCTTATGTAAGTTACCATTTATAAAACAAATTAAAATTATATGTTAGTGATTTTCTTCTAGAAATTGCACCATAGTTTCATGTAAAAAAATTTTTAATTTAAGGGACATTGTTTTTCTCTCGACCAGAGGTGACTCATGCTATCAGGCAGCAGTGGTTTTCGTCCGTTTAAACTTATAAAAAATTAACGGACTGCTCAAAAATCAATATATCTCAAAAAGAATAGATTTTACATAGAGTTAAATGGATAGAAACAACTATTACCAGATAGTTCAAGCAAATTTGTTCGAGAGAATTCCTTTTCAAATAGGATTTAAACAAACATATCAACATAGATTTTACAAAAAGATCCTGAAGTGAAGGGGAAAAATGGTGGTCATTTTTGAAATCAGTACACCAATTAACATAAAATCAACGAAGACCTCTCTTGTATTTTTCAAAATCAATTTTGGAGGTTTGTGTTATGATTTGCATTTTATCATTTAGTATTAGGTGTTGCTTGTAAAAACATGTAGATCAAAAACGATACACAGTAAATTTGAGAATTTATCAGCTTAACGACAGCACCACATTAGTTAATTTGTGCTTGCGTCAAAAATTTATTCTTGATCGAAGACGTCAGTTTTCGAGCCAAATTCCAGTCATTTGTGGGAAGTTTGATTTTTTTCTGGCTACCATTTGAAGAAAACTGCAGCTGAAACTCATTGAATTCTCTTAATTATCTACAGTTAGTCTGTACTTTTTGCAAAAACTGTCGTATGTGGAATTAATGCTTCAGACCGAATGTTCATGATTCCTAGGCTATGCTTTGCATTTAGCCAGACCAACTCGATATATTATGAGTTTCTGAAACCGAATGAAACCGTCACAGAACACTGGTACTGAATGAAACTGATGCTCTTAAACCAAACATGAAATGGATCGATTTATACATCATATCAAAAGATATATCGTGTTTCTGAGATGATATCCGGCAACTGCCAAAATAGATGGCGAAAAAGTAGTACCTAGTGACGAAAAGTATTTTGGATCATGAATAATTATCACTTTTTAAGAATAAAGCCTTAAAGTTTTGAAGAAAACAGTGGAAAATCGATTCGTGCTCTCTCTTACAAAATAATGGTAACATACAAATATGTAAAATAATTTATTATCCTTATGTTTTCAAGAATTTTCAAGGATCTCAAGAACCTTTCTGATAATCAAAATTTATCATTACCAGAGTAGCAAAATTAATTTTTTTTCTCTCTCTCTAAAAACAGTATTTAATTTCTTTTCCTTAAAAAAAAAATATTTATTGTTAGCTGTTTCTGTCAATTTTTTTTTTAAAGTGATATTTTAAGAAGTCATATTTTCTTAGTTTCTTTTTTTTATCCCTTCTTCTTCTTCTTTCTTTCTTTCTTTCTTTTTTTTTTTTTTCAATCTCCGAGGATACATTGATTACACATTCCCATTACCTCCGAGGATACATCCATATGTAAATTTATTGTTTATATAAATATGTATGTGAGGGTATTATGTTGTCTAGAAATCTCTTTCTTTCCTCATATTTATTATCAGGTTTTTCAATGGTAAATAATTCATATTTTATCATATTAATGGACTGAATAATAATTGATTAAATAATAACAAATTTTATAATGACTCCAAAAATTTCAACATTATGAATTGTCATTAAAAGTTCAAAATCAATTTTAAAATCCCGGAAATGAATTAAAAATCGATGGCAAATAAAGGAAGCAAATCAAATTTTAAAAAAATCACAATGCTTTCTTGAACAGCTAAAATAAATACAATGTTTCACATAATTATTTTAATAGAATTAAAGTGATGCTTTCTCTCTTCAGCTTTTCATTTAATTGCATTAAAAGTATTTTTCAATAATATTATTAAATTTAAATTTGAAATAATCTGATGATTTTATTAATTTTATCTCAATAGGCTTTAATCTATCTCTTGCTTCGTTTAACGTAAAAAGACAGCACAAATTTCTAAATGAGAGAGAAATTTATTCATTTATTATCAATATGAGTATTGAATTTACATAAAAGCTCCTATCTAAGTTGTTTCCAGTCATTATTTTCTAGTATCATATAAATCTGATCGATATTCTGTCCAATTGACTTGATGGATGTCTACGTACTTAAATCTAAAGCGCATTACAACATTCCACATTCGTGTAGGACATAACTTATTAGAAAACGTATTCTCAAATCAGATTAAATCAGGAACTCACAAGTCTATGAATAATTTGAGGAATTTGAGGAGTTTAATCCTCGCTTTGGAGTTTCTGTCTAATCAGAATGCATAAACGAAGATAGCGAATTTCTCAACCTTTTCGAAATTTCCAATTTTATCTAGTTGGCCAAGTATTTTAATTAAATAGAAGGGTCATGATGTACCTATGGGAGTTTAAATTATTTGGGGAAATAAATATAAATTATGAAATATATATTAATAATTACGGTATTATTTTTTATCAATTTATTTTACACATTAAATATCACCCTTAAGGCAGTAGTCACCTTTTGCATAAGCTGAGCCTCAAAATTGCTCTGAGGTAATGTACATTTGAAAATTAATAATATATTTCAAAGCTTATATCGGTATAAAATTTTTAAAAAAATTAATAGAAACAATTGTTTATTTTAAACTTTATGTTTTTCAGTAATAATAATTTAGCTAACACTTTAAAAACTTGATTGCATTTTGTGTCCTTCAATAATTTTTTATTAAATAAAAATTTTGATTTAATAAAAAATAGATATTTAATGATATTTTTTATCAACACAGAATTAGTTTAAAAATTCGGGTGTATAATGTTTATTTATACTTATTTAAGTTTACTACCCATTTTAATAAAATATCTGTTTTTTAACATTACAACTTGAGCACGTGTAGTTTAAATTCGCTTAAAGATTCATGATCAAATACCACATTTAATTAGTTTTATATAAATTATTTGTTAGATTATATTTATTGTTTTTAACTCATGTTAATTCAGTTTAGTTGTATTAAGTATTATAAGTAACTCATTTTTTTAGAAAACATATAGAGTAAAAAGAATCACTAATAATTTTTCATATTTCAACAAAAATTTAGAAATAAAACACAAGCGAAAAATGCTTCAAGAACATTTATTTTTCATTCAATACATAACATAAAATGCACATCAACACATGCTTGGAAAAAAGAAAAGAATAGTTTAGTAAAATTGTTATAAAAATTATCGTTTGTGCAAAGGACATAAGTATAACTTTTCAAATAATTTTGTTGCAATTTATAGAAAAAAAATTCTAAATAAAATCATTGTAAAACTTTGTTTTTCTTTTCGAAACAATTTTATTATTTAAAACGTCTACTTTGCTTAGAATAACTACGAAAATGGATGTGACTCACTCTAAGATATTTATCTGTTTTTTTTTATTTCATTTAATATTATCAAGTTTAAGTTTTAATAATATTCAACACAATTAAGTACAATATTAAGAATTCATTATGGGCTAATGATATCGCAAGGTAACACATTTTTTCACTTGATGCACTTTTAAATTAAATTTAAATATTAAGTGAAATGAATTATTTATATAAGAAATCCAGCTTTAAAATATTTTAGTAAAAACTCTTAATGAGTATTACATAGCATATTCAAAATGTATTGTAGTTTTTTTCCTTGAAATTGACACTATTCAGGTTTTACGCCTTTAATATTAAAAAAATATATATCTTTAAAAAACATGCTCAGAAAGAACAATACATTTAGGATTATTACCTTTTTGAAATCCAAGAAGAATTAACTGCGATATTGTGAACTTAATAATAACAGCGATCTGAAACTTAATATTATACATGATTTTCTTTTTTCCTTCTTTTTTCTACAAATAAATGATGTTTTTGAAGAAAATATTCACAAAAAGAGTGGAAAATATGTCCAAACATTCTTTTTCAAAAAGTTCAACAAATTTTCAAACATTTGAAAAAAATGTAGAAAATATTGAAAGCAAATTTCTTTCACTAAAGTTTTAATTATGAGGTATTTAAGATACTTTCAAACAACCTGTTTTTGCCATAATATTTTAAAAATTAGATTCCGAGAGCTAAGCAGAATTAAATTTAAAAAGTAATTATACATTAGTGCTTATCAAAAAAAAATCAAAGTGTTTTTCCGTAATTATATATTTATTTGATATTGTTAACTGCCATAATATATTGACCGAAACTTCATAAAAATTATTATAAATTTTAAATTTCATATCTTTTTAAATAATCTAAAATGTGTTTGTCGGACACATTTCCTTTATATCCTTGGATTCATACAAAATATATCAAATTTAAAATGTACGAATTTTTAAGGTGTACGTACACACTAGAAGATTTTTTTTTCAAATTTTAACTTTAAAAATCCAGTTTTTTCGCAGCATGTCATTAATATATGTTTAAACTCATTTCAGTGAGAAAAAAACCATATTACACTAATTATTAATTAATTAAATAATATTTAATGAGCTAATTAGCCTATTTTTTGAAACACGATATCTTAAATTCTAATTTGTACAGACACACAATTCAAGTTGGAAATGATGCCTAATATTAGTCTTCATGTTGTCTGCCTCAATCAAGTTATAAAAATATGTAGTTTTATTAAAACAATTTTTTAATCAACGATGAATAGAAAAAGCGGGATTTTTTCTGTAATTTTAACTTTTAAATAGCTATTAAAAATTTATTTATATAAATATAACTTTGATTGAGGCACAAAACATCCGCTATTTCATATAGATTATTTTGATATATAAATAACTTTATTTGGATAATTTCTTGTTGAGTTATGATTGTTTGAATGAAGCAACATAGTGGGAAAATATGGTTCTTCATAAAATGAGTTTTAAAAACAGCGTAACTAGAGTTTTTAATGAAAGCACCTCAAGAAAAGTAATTATAACACGAGAAATATTTCGAATATTGACAACATCTTGGTATCGTTTGAAAGCTAAAGGATCAGAGAACTTTATTAAGCAATAAAAAAATATTCGGTATTTTGAACGATTTTCGAAATTTCAAGTGTATACATACACCTTAAAGGAATACAATATATGAAAACTTACTAACCCTCAAATATGATGTGAAAGCTTTTTTTATTAAAAACAAATTGAAGTTGACGTATGCTAAATCTTAAAAATATAAGTATGATTTTTTAATTATGATGAAAGACAAAGAATTTGATTGATAAAGTCACGTGGCGTAATTTTCATTTATAATGAATGAGTAAAACAGCTTATTATATTAATATCAATACTATCACCTTAAAAATGTATTGCACAAAATTTCACATTAAGATATATTTTTGAACTTTTACAACAAGTGTTGATACTACGACACTATCTACTAATTTTCCACAATAAAGTATTGTAAAAGTTGTGAATACCAAGCCATCAAACACTTAGTGACAGGATAACCAACCAATCAATAGATACTTATGGTAGGTGCATAAGCCATTGGATATTGAAATAAGAATAAAACTTGGTAATCTGAAAGTGCACCGAAGAAACAACACTTATGTCACAAACTTTAAAGAGTGGTACGGTGCGATTCATTAGGAAGTGTTTTTGTTGTTGTTAGCAATTAGAAACACATAATACAATTGACGGTGTTTTAACTGAAATCGGAGAACATAACTGGGACATTTTTTGCATGCTTAGAAAGAAATGTTTCATTGCATATCGGGTTGACAATGCTCAAAATCTTTACTTTCCGAATGTCCATTGTAGTAATGAATGTATCAGAAAATCCTGGCATCGACAATGTTTATAAGATAGTCACTCCGTCGCTGCTTCCAGTTATGTATTAATACTCACTGATGCATTTCTGAGAAGTTACTGTTAATTTAGGTGAAGAAATTCTTGTCAATCTGCCATTGGCATCACGATAGAGAATGTAACATCATCAAGAATTATTAAATAGTCACTTCACCATCTGTAATGATTATGCATTAATGTCTCTTGACGTAACTTCAAGAAATAATCATTAACATCTGTCATCATTATCATTTGCCATTCAGGCATTACCATTGCGATAGCACATGTTCAAGAAATATAACGAATTAGTTCCATCAACACCGCTTCCAGATGAGTATTATTATAATTTTTGCAATACGTGTAAAGAAGCAATTCTCGCAGGAAGTCAATACTTATACTCCATATACATTTATCATGTGTTCTTTCTGAATGAATATGCTTCAACCAGCTCAACGAACAACATTTACAATAAACATTGAATAAACTTATATGCAATACATATTCTTAACATTTAAAATCTATATGTTCAGTGATTGATGATATCCAGAGATTGCTCAGTTATCCTATCCTAAATAGCACGTGCACCAATTAGAAAGACATTTTTTCAGAATTATACTTGTGAAGAGTTGACATATTCTGTCTGTGTTTCACAGCGTGACTTAAAAGTGCTTCTCAAGACTGTGCTTTTGGTGCCCTTGTGCGCTGTCTCATAGCGCAGAGTTCCGCAACAGGAACGACTTTTGATGATTGCCAAGAATCCCTTCCGGAATTTTTTGTTGCAAAAAGTGTAGAGTACTGGGTTGATGCAGCTGTTGGAAGCTCCCAGCCATTGAGCGATGGGCACCATAACGACGAGTACCTGCTCTGCGGTGCTGTTTTCCTCCACCGTTATTCCCAATTTCACCATGGTGAAGATGATATAGAGTGGAAGCCAAGACAAGACAAATAGGACCACCACGATGATCATCATCTTTACTACCTATAAAAAAATTAAATAGTTACTCTGTCAGTATTGAAAAATTTATCATCACTTTTCATATTCGTCTATGCGAAATTTGAATAGACCCTCAAATGTGCAAATACGTTACTCGATTTCCAGTTATCTAGTACGGTTCCTTCGTGATGCTGTAATATTATTTTTCTCCCTGTATAATGAACCAGATTTATTACTTCCATCAGCATATGATTCAAAATTTCTTATTCTGAATGATTTCCAATGATTAGACTGCTTTAGAATAATTAAAATAATTTAATGATTTAGAAAGATTAGAGTGATTTAGTATAATTAAAATAATTTAATGATTTAGAAAGATTAGAGTGATTTAGAATAATTAAAATAATTTAATGATTTAGAAAGATTAGAGTGATTTAGAATAATTAAAATAATTTAATGATTTAGAAAGATTAGAGTGATTTAGAATAATTAAAATAATTTAATGATTTTGAACGATTTAGATGATTAAAAGGATTTAATAATTTTGAATGATTTAGATGATAAAACTTATTTAGAAGGATTTCAATGATTAAAATGATTCATTGATTTAGATGATTAAAATGATTCATTGATTTAGATGATTAAAATGATTCATTGATTTAGATGGTTAAAATGATTTAATTATTTGGAATGCTTCAAAAAAAATGGAAACTATAAAAGTCATAGAAATGCAAATAATAAAAGTCAACATGAAAAATAACACAATTTATGTAATAAATTGAAAGAACCGAAATAGTTAGCGTTTATCTCTTAAATTTTTATGAAACGTTTTATTTGAGCCCACATATAAGTTACTGTCACCTTTGGAATATAATGCGGTATAATTTGAATGATTGTTATCAAGTGGTAATTGCCCGATATAAAATAATTTAAAATAAACTAATTCATTTACAAATAAAATGCAAAAATAATTCATTTGTTTGAAGTCTTATATCAACAGGTTTAAAATAAAGGAAATAAATGAAAGTAAAAATAATTATTGAAATCATTTATACTTTTTTAAGCTTCAGAAGTAATTCTAAGCCAGTGTTTGCAAAACATTTTTGATAAAAGAACGTACTTTCGTAAAAGTAGTAATTAAAATTATTTTATAATAAACCTTCTTAATCCTTTATATGGCCATGAGAAGTTTGCTTATTAACAAATTCATCAATTTTTGTATGAACTTTTGTAGGTTGGCATAAGTTCTGACGAATTTTTCAATCAGACAGAAATTTAGATACTTCAGTTCTTTCTCTCACTCGAAATGATGTGTCTTGATTTATTAATTAATTATTAATTAACCAAACAACTAATTAATCAAATCAAATTTACTTAATAAGCTAAAACAATCACTTTTCTTAAACCAATCTCAATTCTAAAAATATTTTAATATACTATGACCAGAAAAAAGTGGCCATTAAAAAGTTAAGGATACGCAAAATATGCAAATATGATTCTGATTAATTTTGTATTACTTTATAAACGAAATTATATAAAAAAAAAATCTTTTCCTATAGGATTGATGAGCAAAAGCCTTTAATTCTAATTTCTTTTACAAGAAGATAATATTTTTGGGAAAAAACGTAATATGTTTTCCCAATTTTTCAATAAATTTCTATTAAAATAAACTTAAGCTAAATAAACTTAAAGGCATTAGTTCTGAGCTTTTTCTATATTTTCGCCACAAACTCATCAGCTTTTAAATCAACCATATGCGAAATTAAATTGAGCTAATTTAATTTACTGCATTTTACTATTAAATTACGATTATTGGTTGTTTATTTGCTTTCTATAACATAAGATTATATGTTCCAAAAAAACTGAGAGTTTTAGTTTATATCTTCAATTTCTTTATGCACGAAGCTAGAAAATATAATTAGCCTCTGCCAAACTTAAATGATGAAAGAATTAAATTTAATTTGCTTTAGGCTAAAGATCTCAAGAAAATCACTAATTATCATTACCATAATGTAATTATTTTTCTAAAACATTGCTATAAATCTAGGATTATATTGCATTAACTGAAATATGCAGTTTCAATGAACTTTCACATACAAACTTAGACTGGAAGTTGAAAACATCGTTATGGTAAGATCATCTCATTGGAAAATAGGACTAGAAATGCCAAGAACACATTACAGAAAATAGCAAAACTTAGTATTGAAAAAATAATGCAATAATAGTACTATGAATTCAGGAAATATTCAAATATTGGCCATTTATATCAATGTAAACCTGAGGAAAAAGTCACATGGACTATTGAATGTTCTTAAAGATACCAGACATTTCTTGCTTGTAACTGCAGCACTGCAGCAATGGTTGTTCCTAATAGTAAGAGCATGTCAGAATCTACTAATATTTTGCAAAAAAATAGTTTATCAGGTAGCGAATTTTGAACATCCTTAATGTGAGGAAAGTTTTCGGAGAATTTAAGCAAAGATATCAATCTATTGTCATGCTCAGTGAATGCAATTTGTGCCAATGTTTTGGAATGCATTGGATTATCTAGAATTATCTTTATTTGAATTCGAATTGCTTTATTTATAAATTAATATAATCTACTCATTAAAAAATTAAATTACGTCCTTTCTATCATTACGTTTCTGTGTAAGTGAAAAATAAAATCAATAAAAATGTATTTTTTTTAGAAAAATAATAAAATTAAACTACATATTTTATACTATAAATTTGGCCATATTTCCTTAAAAAAGAATTGTTTATCAAGATTTTGAATTTGAAGTTAATCAAAAGTGAAAGGAAAAATTCTCTAAAAGCTTAAAATTGACAGATAAAAATATAATATATAATTGACGTTTCTTATCATTATAAATAATTTTTGTATAGAATGCTTTATTATGGAAACATAACCATATTGCGCTGAATAACTTCAGTAAACTTCTAATAACAGAAGTACATGTTAAGGATGATTTTATTCCTGGACAAAACACAACGATGTATAATAAGAAAAAATAGCCTTTATTTTACAGATTAAAACTCTTATCTTCTAAATGCATAACAATTCCCGAATTGAGTTGAAAGCTGATGGGCCCCTGATTCAACTTTAGGAATTTTGTCAGTAAAGCTGACTTCTAATATTTATCCTTTCTAATATTTATCCAAGAATATTAGAATGGACAAAACACAACGATGTATAATAAGAAAAAATAACCTTTATTTTACAGATTAAAACTCTTATCTTCTAAATGCATAACAATTCCCGAATTGAGTTGAAAGCTGATGGGCCCCTGATACAACTTTAGGAATTTTGTCAGTAAAGCTGACTTCTAATATTTATCCAAGAATAAGACCATGAAATTTCTGGAAGTTTAGTGCACCTTTCCAAAGATGATGGTTTATATTACAAGTTCCAAAAGAGCTTAGGAATGTGAATTAAAGAAGAAATAAGTTGACATAAACAATGCTGATTGACATAAAGAAGTGATAACACTGATTGACAATGCTGAAGACATAAACAATGCTGAATTCATATAAATGATAGTATATCAAACTAAAGATAAGGTAATTGAAATGAAAACCATTGGTCTAATTACAACATACAGGTCTAATTAAGAACTGACAATCTCTTGAGCGAGAAACATTTTGAAGACTACTACACTACTACTTTATTGCAGATTGGCAAGTCTGCACTACAGCTTTTATTGCAGATTGGCAAGTCAGCATCAGGAAAAAATAAATTTTGCAGAATTTCTTGATAAATTTCCTGATTTCCTGAGAATTCTTCATTCAATTCTAAGATGTTTGCCATATAGTGATAAGTGTATTTACCTTTAACTTTGATCTTTGCATGACAACATCTGCATTTGTCCCCTTCGTCTCTCCTGGTATGCTTCGTCTCCAAACTTTAATCCAGATACCTACGTAGCACAAAGATATAATGCATAGAGGTAACAGATAGCAGAGCCCGAGATTGGCTCCAAGAAAGTACGCCTTTTCGGACTCTTCATGCGGCCATCGTTCCACACAATAATGGATGTCTGAGTTGACGGACTCCAACTCGAAATACAGAGCCCAGGGCAGAGTAATAAGCATAGAAAAGATCCAGATGACAGCTATAATTTTGCGTGCCAAGCTGGTAGTCATCTGGCATTTTAAAGGGTAGCAAATGGCAACGAATCTACGAAAATAGAAGAAAAAATGTTGTTATTAAAAGTTATTGCTTTATTCATTCAGAAAAGCATACATAAAATAAGGGAAAAAGTGGAACATAAATGCAGAAAAAATAGTTCTAAATTTATATCGAACCCCATTGAATATCACAATTACAAAAGTTAAGTGGCGTAAAAAAAATTATAGCATGACAAAAATTTATGGGAATTTGAAAGCAAGTAAAAAAATTTTGGTTACAACTTTGAAATTTATTTTTGAGTCCCAAAACTGTGTTTTCTAAATTGCAAGCGTCATTATATCAAAATAATTATAATCTTTTTTAGAGAAATTAAATATTTTAAGAATTGCATCGATTAAACAAACACGGTTTGTTATAAAACCGATTAGCTTCCTTGTTTCAAGAAAATTCTTGTAATTTAAAATATTCGTTTAAAAAGTTTTTGCTTCTTGCAGTAAAAGATAAAAACAATGCTACAATTCAAATACAACCAGAGGGAGTAGTCTTCACAAAATTTTCTCGCATACTCTAATGAACTTGTCATGCCAGAGCTATTGAACTATTGCACGCCATTGTCTTGCATGTCATTGGCATACAATAGTTACGAAATATTAACTTTTGGCGTGAATTCAGCATTTTTACTGAATCTATCGTGTCATCCTTGGCGAGTTATTTCGCGATTAATCCTTGGTATGCCGTTAATAGTATATGAAAATCAAATGTGTGCTTACGTATTTCTCAATCAATTAAAACAGAGATTTGACATAAAGCTGCAGTTGTAGTTATAAAATTCTATACAAATTTGGTGCATTTATGTCACTGCTTTTTTGAATTATCGTGTTTGCATATTTATGAATATACACACCGACAGACAGTCTGTTGTTGAATTTGCTTCAAAATTTGAAAGGCGTCTATACTATAGATATTAAATCTGTATACCGAATTTTATTTATCTAGCTCTCTTTGTTTTGCATTTATGGTTTTACTTATCTTCGAACAACTGGACAGACAAACTGCCTCTGGACTGATTTTACACAAAATTTGATATAAATCCACAAATTTGGTGTAAAAATCGTATACCAAATTTCAGCAATCTAGTTCAAAGCGTTTTTTTAGTTACCTTTCTAGCAGCCAGACAGATAGACGGACATTTTCCAAAAATGTGCTTTTCGAACTCACGGAAGTCTAAAGCGTGGAGATTCGTAAAAATCTCAAGTTCTAATATTTTGACGATTTCTAGACATTCTCTGTACTACGTTACTAGAAAGTAAAAATTGTTTATCAACTCACTTATTTGCAGTTTCTCTAAAAGTTAATAACTAAAAAAAATTCCACAGTAACAGGTTCTTTAAAGTATTGTACATATATACTTTAATAATATTTTAAGTAACAAAGTTCTAGCCATTTTTACACATGAGCGCAAAACGTAATGGTTTTCTTTCTTTCAATTTAATTTCTTGTATCTCATTAGCATTTAAATAGTTATTTAAGCTCTTTTCCATTTACGAAGCGCTGATTTCATACGCATTTCAAGAGAGAATGATTTGCTTAGGTTACAAGAATAATTTTCCGTGTGCATAGAATTTTAAAGAAAATGCTTCAATGCCTGAAGCTGCGTGATCA
The DNA here is from genome assembly GCF_947563725.1 of Argiope bruennichi. Lineage (NCBI taxonomy): Eukaryota > Metazoa > Arthropoda > Arachnida > Araneae > Araneidae > Argiope > Argiope bruennichi. The sequence continues at coordinate 82,479,681 of NC_079156.1, read as the reverse complement.
GAAATTCGAAACAACTTATGTTTTTAGATTGGCTGTAAAATAATGGCTAAAATGATGCCTTGAAATAATTTTGCACAAAAGATTTACTTTAAAACATTTCAGTGCTAACTTAATAAGATTTTATCTTTCACTAACATCATATAAAATTAAAAACAAAACTAGACACATCTGATTATGGGTTGAGAAGAAAATGAATATGATAACAAAATATATTGTTCGTTATTTTTCTTTTTTTTAAAGTAAAACCTAATTATTTTTTTTATAAATCCTCAATGCCTAAACTCCTTGTGTGCCAACTAGTATACCACAAGGCTTACAAATATGAGTCAGAAAACGATTAACAGTAGAAGAAATTTCAAATATAATATACAGGTACAAATACATTTGAAATATATACATACGGAGGTATAAATGCAAAGAAAACTGGGGGAACAAGAAAATATACAAATACAAACAAAAATTTTAAAAAATGCTCACATACTAACGGAAACATATAATAAATGATATAATACAATTGATAAAGCATGATCAAATAAAAATAAAATATTCAAAATACAAATATAAAAAGAACAAGCATATATGCGAAATACATGTGGGGAAACACACAGAAATAAAGTTTAAATAATACAGTAAAAAATATACGAATATAGATACTTCACATTATAGTTCAATTAAAAATTCCAATAACAATTTTTAGAATAGCTGACGAAAGATTTTTAAATTGAAATTGAAAAAGAAAATTACTTTAAATTAATTTGTATCCTTAAATAAATTTCTGTTTCCAAATGTCTCTCAAAATTATATTTGCGATTAAATATTTCTGAAAATTATAGACGAAAAAAAGGAAAATTTTACAAAAATTAAAAGTGAAAAAATTTTATTTATAGAATAACTTAACAAAATCATTTTTCGGTATTATTAATAGAGATTTGTAAAGTACATTTTATAAACATTCCATACATATACGGCAAAGTTAATTTCCGTTTTTATTTATAATGAAAAATTTTGAAATGTTCATATGCATTATTTCAATATTTTTAAATTTTAATATTGGGTGTTTAAATATCTCGCGAAATTTCTAGATTATAATGGGACGGCGAAAAATACAAACTTCTTTGAAAAAAACATATACACATTTTATTCAGTTATTTTTATTAAAACCTTTTTTTTTCTGACTCATCAAATGATTTCCTATTATTTATTTTTTAAAGAAGTAATGCAAAGTGTGAGTCTTTATTCTTTTAGGAAGTAATGCCATGCTCGAGTCTTTATTTGTTTAGGAAGCAATGCGTTAGTCTTTATACTTTTAAGAACTAATGCAGTGTGCGAGTTTTGTTTTTTTATTCTTTTAGGATGTAATGCAATATGGAAGCCTTATTTTTTTTATTTCTTTAGGAAATAATGCAATGTGTAAATTTTACTATTTACTTCTTTTCCTTTTTTATTCTCATCTAAAATAATAATTGGAATATATTTAACATAATAATCGGAATATAACAGACATATCTAAGAGTGTTTTTTTATTTACTCTTGCCTCCATACATTTTGGTTAGGCAAAGAATATAAGTTAACTGCTAACTCTGATTTATTCATGGCAACTTTCAGCCAATCTCCCCGAGTGTCAGTAATAAAGATATATGTCAGGTTAGAAGCTCGAGAAGAACCAATTTGAAAACTTCTCCTTTTTCTGGGAATGAAATCAGTAGTTCTGTCACAGAAATAAGGAAAGAAAAGAACAGGTGAAATTTGGTGATTGAATAGAAATATATAAAAAGAATATTTCCGGAGTAAATAAAGTAATAAACTTCACTATTTGTTTATCGTCGTATTTCTTAAAACATAAATAGATTCTTGTGAAATATTGATAGAGAAAAATATATTTATATAAATTATAACGTACGATAAAGTTCCTTTTTTTAAGTTTGACTTATCGACATTTTCCCAAGGACAATATTTAAAGTAAATGAGTATGATTATTATCAGATTATAAATTGTACGTGATTAATATAATTATTGACTGTAGGAAATCTGGTATCTCTTTTATTTTATTGTTCTTTTGTCAAAATAATGCACATTTTCAATTAATTTCGTATACTTTTAGTTTCGAAGTAAAATCACAAAATATTTTCTGTTTTTTATATATATAACATATGTTATATAGAGTTGTTATATATATATAACAACTCTGTTATATATATATATATATATATATAACAGAGTTTTAGCCCTTGAAGGCGGTTTCGGTGGTTATCAGACGTTCAGGTGTTTGGCAATTAATTATGGGAAAAAATTAATTGTTAAAAGGTTAAGGTTCCCCCAGCATAGCAGGGAATTGAATATTTATTTGGGATCAACTGTATTTGAACATTTGATTTGGTTCATTAAATAGTATTACAAGACTATAAATCAAATCATTTTTATACAACTGATTGTTTTTTATTTGAGTTAATAAATTCCCATGCTTGTGATGATGAACAGACAGATTTTCTCTGATAGATTTCCTTCAAATGATACCATACGAAATTTTTTTGTCATTTTTTTTTTATGCTTTCTATTACGAGAAAGTAAAAACAATCGTTTAAACTTTCCTTTCGATACTGCTACTCATTTATACTATTCATTTTTACCTTAATATGTAAAAATGAGTAATAATAATCAAAATTAAATCATATAAAATATGCTTTTCGTCTAATGAATAAATGTCAAAAAACTAAAATGACAGGCATTCTTTTGAATTGATTAACATAAATTTTTCTCAAATTTAGATAAAAATGCTTCTATTGGAATTGCAAATTTTTTCCCTCATCTGCTAAAGAAAAAAGTTATTATAAAAATGTTAAAGATTTATAATTAAAATTTTCACTTGAATAAATATTTCCTTAAAGAATTCTGTTTACAAATACAAAATTTAAGGGGGGAATCTTTAAATAAAGAATTTGGAGTGGATGATTTTAACCTCTTTTTATGTCTCTTTTATATACGCCGTCAAAAGACATAATGGTGTCGTAAATTCAAGAAATTGCGATTTTAATGGTGCTAAAAAAATCGACACTTTTACTGTATCTATGAAGTGAATTGTTTGCCTAGAAAGAAAAGTACACCATTAATAAATAATGAATGCCATTTACTACAGATAAATGGGTCTAGTGGAGTAAAATTAAATGAAAAATGACAACATTAAAATATTTATTCCTTGGAAAATAATAAATAATAGTTTTTTTGTCAAAAGAAATAGGTTAAATTTACTTTTGATGCACACGCAAACTTTTATACATATATATATATATATATATATATATATATATACATACACACATTAAATGCAACAGTTTTCTTAGAAATGATTCATGGGAAATTAATTACTCCTCTTTGTGTAAACTTCCGTTATTAAAAGGTCTTCGATGATTTCTCGCATCAGCAGAATTACAATATTTTTAAATAGGAAGTCAGTATTTAGGATTGCATTTTTTTTACAACGAATACTTCAATAGAATATCATAAGAAATATCTGTCTGCATTCAACTCTTATAAAATATATATATATCCTAAAGTAGCAAGGCTTGATTTTTTTATTAGAAAAAAATTAAAACCTTTTTTTTTATTTCTTTGCTTCAGATTCCAATTTCTAAATATGCATCTAAAAACATACTTCGGAAAACATTCGTTTAGCAGATTTATTTTTAGCATTTTTGCTTCGCTTCTTGATTGGGACAATAAATATTTCTGAAAAGAAGTGCCTATGTTTACTCTTCTGACATATAAAGATAAGTTCAAGGGACAATGTAAAAGGGATGCAATATCTTTTTTCTGGTCACTATTCATGTCATTGTATATTTCAACCAATGGATATCTATGAGACTGTCTAAAGAAAAGCCATTTCAGAATGAGGGAAGTGGAGATCCGGTTTATAGAAAAAAGCAGAAATTGAAACTCTTCTTTGCCTCTCAGAAATATTTTCTGTGTTAAAAACAGCTTGTTGAATTTATGTAAAAGCTGGGAGGAAAAGAATGAAAGCAGTAGTAAAAAATGTTTTTCACATGCCACAAAAAAAATCCTAAAATTATTTGGTATACAAAATGAACTCCATAAGAAGTGAGAAATACAGAAAAGAGAATTTGCAATGAAGGAATATGCATAGATTAAAATGAGAAACAACTAAATATAATTAAAAAAATATTCACAAACATATTAATCTTTATTAATCTCTTTTTCATTCTTAGTAATACACATTCACTACTCCATCATTCTGGATGTTTCTAGTTTCCTTCGTTAATTTAACCTTTAGACTGGCATTAAGATACATATGAAATTATTACCTATGAGATTTATCAATGGTAGTCTAAGGGTTATATTTTCTGGTTTTAATAATTTATACTGTAGTAGACATAGAAAAATAGATCTTGATTTTTTTTACAAAAATATGTCGTTTTTGTCAATAAGTTACTAATAGAACTAATTTTATAACACCAACCATCTTTAATTAACCTTGCTGTAACTTTCAAATCTTTTTAAATCCAAGCACCATTTTTTTTTTCAAAATATCTTCTGAATTATATCATGAACGCTTACATGGTAATATTATATCTTTTTAATCGAAAGTTTTTAATAGTTCTATAAAATATTTTGCACATTTAGTTTTTGCTCATTTAATGTTTAATAATGCAAAATATTTTGAATATTTAGAAAGCCTATTAAATCAAATTTGAATTGGCACTACAGTCAAAAGAAAAGGATTATTATTGATTTTGAAATAGAAACATAAAACTGCCTCTTTGATTTTCTTATTTCCTATATTTCATTTGTAGAATGTGATAATATATAGAGAAAACCTTTCTTCCGATCATAGCTGTATGTTATTAATACAGTGATCAGTATTAAAATGGAATTTCATTTTCGCATGTTTTCGGTTTGCTATTGAAATGATCGTTGTTTATAAATTATTCACCACCAATATAAAGTGTATTCTTTTCAAAATCTTCATTATAACGATTTGTAACGGAGCCTCAACAATCGTCTGAGAACATAATTTTCTCGTATATATTTCAAAAATCATGAGATATTTCAAATTTTTAATATTACTGATAATAACAAATATCACCAATACAATAAAAGAAGCATGCATTTTTTGTCTCGATAGAGCGCATTTTAGTTTCTAACAGTTAATAAATTTACAACAAACATATTTTAAAAATAATCATTTATTAGTTTTAAAAAATGAGATATTTTTATTTTCCTTATTTTATGTTTTTTAAGATTTTAATTTGTAGTTTACTATTAGAAACATTATAGAATCTTTCAGTCTATTATTTTACGAAATTCACTACCAGATGGCGCCACTTGTAAAGAATAAAAATTTCATTACTTCTTTCGGTAATTCATTTTCGGAAAAATTCATTAATTCGGTTAAGTGATATTATAATTAATTTCTGAATTATTAATTACATTTGGGGATATTTTACTAATGTTTTGTGATCAAAAATAATCATATCTGCAGATTTTCAGATTTCTAAAATATCAAGGAGTGAGAGTACAACCGGTCAAAAAATCAAATAATTGTGCACACCAAACAAGTCAATCAGAAAAATGTTTTTAAAAATACAAGAACGATATGCATCTATATTTCATTTGATGTTAATAACTTGAATGATGTATTAGCGTTTTTAATTCCTTGTAATTTTTTTACTTTAGCTTTCATCTATGGCTTATAGATTTTAAAAAACCAACATGTTGAAACAGCAGAATAATAAATAAATTTAATATATTTAAAATGCTTCAAAACATATAGAATAAATGTACAAAATTATATTTATCAATAATTTTAGAAAATTACATCCTTAAATAATATATTCACCTTTCACATTCTTGTCATTTATATTACGCCATTCCAAAAATTATTTAAACATTTTCATTAATTCTTATCTTTGAACAAGATATTGTATGTCAGTTTTAAAGTTAGCTAAAACTAAACAGCATATGCACGTTTAAATATGCAGCATATGCAGACTTAAATTTTGGCAATTCTTAAAACAGTAAACCTTTTTAAAATTCTTCTGATCCTAATGTTAAAAAAATGGTTAAAATGTCAGGAATTCGAATAGCAAAAAATAATAAATAAAAGCTGACCATATATGGATATAAAGATTTTTAAAATAAGATAAGACATGCTGTAGACAAACAGAAAATTGATAAGAAAATCATCAGCAATTTTCAATCTATTTATTGTTCCACTAACTAAGAAATACCGACTGCACAACTGAGATAACATCGCTGGTATTTTTCCTGACACCGTTGCCAAACCCAATTTGTGCAACCATTCTACTTTGATACAAATGAATAATATAAAGAAAGAAAATTGAAATGTCTCGCTGAGTTGGTTAATTAAATTGTTTCAACCCATGATTGTTTAAACAACCATCCAGTAATGTACTTGGTTGATGAGTTTTATTCCATTATAACATTATTAATGACTTATGATTTCTTTGCTTTAATTTAAATGGATATCATTTCCTGCTTGCATGCAAACGTACTGTTGCTTTCCAATATTTTATGTCATTAGTTTAAGCTTATTTTTGCAATCGTTTATTTAGTATATGGAAGGAAATCAGCTGATATAGGTTTAATGTGAAGAAGTGCTTTTTTCATATCTTAGAAATCATATACCAAGTATTAAATTATTACAAGCTAGACAATTTCAATGTGTAATGGATCACTGGGAATGCTCTCAATATTTACTTTTAATAAAATCTATTTTACATAAATTGTTTCCTCTATTAGTGTAAGAAATTTTACAATATATCCACGTTGTTGTCCGATATTCTGAACGCTGGCCAATATCGGGAAGATATTGTAAAAATGTCATTGATCATTTTGTGCTAATAGGGCATTATCCATTCAATATTTTTTAAACGTCATATTGTGTTGAACATTATGCCATATTATTTTAATAGCCTTAAATCTGTTTTGTTTGTGGTTCACATGATCCTTGCTAATACATTCAAATTCCTATGGCATTATAGTGCCATTAAAAATAATTTTGTAAATTATCTCTTTTAAAGTCCACGCTATATTTTGAAAAAATGAATTTTTGCTTTCTGACTCTTCGTATAAACGTGTAAATATTGAATAAAATCTTTCTTCCTTAACCTTCAATAATACAAACGAATCAAGAAATTAAATATTGGATTAAACAAGGAAATCGATTTTAATTTCATAGAAACAGCAAGAAAAATATTTTAAAAGAATTTTTTAAAAATAGAAAAAAAAAAATTAAATTTGTAACATTGAAAGATAGTTTATTTTTAATTTCAAATCGATGTAAAATTCATTTCTGTAATAATATTTTAGAAAGTTACTTCAAAAATATACTAAAATTTTGCTTAATTTTAATCATTTATAATTTTAGAAAATTGCTCTTAGATGCACATTTCTACCTTTAAAAGTATAATATTTGTCTAGGTAACGTTATATCCAAACAGACTGATCTGTAGGAAGTCATCAAACACGCATAAACACATTTTTTAATTAGTTGAAAAGAATTGCTGAAAGCCCTTAATACTCCGTTATTTACTTGTTTTTTTTAATATTATTATTTTCATTTATTTATTTACAAACAAAAGTAGTTGATCGGCACTCGTCACATTTAGTTATATTAACGTCCCGTTTTAAAGAAACACTAGGGCTATTTTGGGATGAGCCTTGTCATTTTGAACCACAGTGAGATGACGAGGACGACAACTCAGCTGGCACCTCCTTTCTCTACCACGCCGCACCAGTGGAAGGACGTTTGGTCCAGGCGGTTTTAACGTGCAACGGTCTCGCTTACACGACGGTTCTTCGGTGGAATCGGGTCTCGAACCCGAAACCCTCCAGTTTCGAAGCCAAGACCTTAACAGGAGGCCATCGCGGCGCCTTATACTCGTCAGATATATCAGTATAATGTATATTATTAACATTAGTTATTAATAAGTTTCAAAATAGAATAATGTTGGTATATAAACACAGTTTAAAATAAACCCAAACAAAAAACACAATGACGAATCAGGTAGATAGTGCAAAACAATTTTCTCTTTCATTTCTTTCATATAGTCATGAAAATAAGAAATAATCGTATATATGTTAGATAAGGCGTGACTATCGGAATGTTAAAGAGAATTGTTTGATCCTAAACTGGCGCTATTGAGAATCTTTAAATATTTCTAAAATCATCTAAAATACTTATATTTCTTTCCCGTCAGAATGATTTATTAAATCGTAATGCAAAATAATTCATTAAACTATTTTCAAGGATTACCAGTTTAATTAAAGGAAAGCTTTAGCAAATAGGTCTTCAATAATCGAATGCTTTAGCTAAGCCTATCTTCAGTCACCATTTCCAGCAGAAATGATCGTGGCTAATAGCAGAAAAGAGATTTTAACTGAAATATTCGTATATTAGCAATAGCTCTCAAACTTTATTAATAAAAATTGATGCGAAAAGTTTAATAAATTTTGTTGAAAATAACTTTGAATATCGGTTGTATATATTCCCATTTGAGTTGAAAATACGCAAGTAACTACATGCTTGTGGTTAAACAGTGGTTATTGGATTTCGCTTTAACTAATAGAATGATTCGATTCCTAACAATGCCATCCATTTGCTGCAAATCAACATAGTTATTTCGGAGAAAGGGAGGATAAGTGTTTCATTCTATTCCTCCTTGATGAGAATGTTATCAGTTCGACAGAAGTCAGACAATATCCGGTAGTTTTCATAGGATTAAAAATTAAACTAATGTATATCTCTCTGCATTGTGACAAAAAAGGATTTCATAGTCTGTATATATTTTTATAATCTAATTATTATCTAGATCCCCTTTATATTTCGAGAATAAATTGTGTCTTTAATCTTTTACTTAGTTCCTAATGATCTAAAATTTTGAAAGTTTGTATTTCCATTAGCATTACAGCAATTTAATAGTAAAAATTTAAAACCACCACTAAAATAATTTAATAATAAATAAACTATTTGAAATTCAAAAATTTCCATTTTTAAATGTACTCATAAAAATATTTTTTTAAATACTTCTAATATTTTTATTGTTTTATTACGCCATAAAAGAATTTCAAAAATACCACAGAAAACAATTAAGACCAACTATGTCTTTTTTTTTCGAGTATTACGAAGATTGTATTAACACTGCATTTTGGATTAGTTTAGTTTAATTGAATTAATGTACTGTTTTAAAGCAACACTAGGGCTATTTTGAGCCGGACCTCGTAATTGTGAACCGCGGTCAGATAACGAGTATGACACATGAGCTGGATCCCCTCTCCAAACTTACACACCACAGCAGCAGGGAGACGACTGGCTTCAACGAAACGTGCACCGTACCTCTTACACGCCATTTCTTCAATGGAATCATGTCTCGAACCTTAAACTCTCCAGTTCTGACGACGAGATCTTACCACCAAACCACCGCGGTCCACTGCAGTTTGGAATTTTTAACACTATTTGATGATGAAAACTGACATTTGAGTTTAACCCCCCCCCCCTCTCAAACTCCTTTCCACACTGGTGCGACTTCATAACGTATTCGGCTTGTATAGATCCACAGGCAGTGAGAATATTTAATGAAATAGGTTCTCGAATCCAGAGCCCTCCGGTTCCAATGACGAGATTCAGCCATTATGCCAACGTGGCATTACTAAGCATGGGTTAGTTAGCGCGTTTGTTAAATATTTTAAGATACATTATTGGTTTCTAGCAATTTGTCTAAACTAATCATCAACAAAGTTTTTTAAATTCAAAATTCAATTTACTTAGTTAGATTTCGTCCCATTTCGAGATGATCCTATCGTTATTTAGATGGATCACTTTATTTGAATCCCGGTCAGACAACGTGGAAAACACATGGGCTAGTACTACTCTCTCTCCTAACTTACACATCACAGAGAGGATGTTTGATTCATGACGTCATATTTAACGAATACCATAGCAATATATGTGATCGATGTTCGATGGAATTGGGTTTCCAACCCAAGACCCTATCACAAGGCCAATTATTATTAATTATTATTATAGTTTTAAATTATCAATTTCAGGACAAGAAACCAGATTATATGAATTCTTATCTTTATTGAATGAAGTGTAAATTACGAACAAAATATATTTGTGAACAAAAAGCATTTCTTCGTATAAAAAAAACTCGAGATTACTCAATTACTAAACAGAAAAACCATTCAATATAATTTAAAAGTTTTTTTTTATAATTTTTTAAGAATATTCGATGATGATGACGTGGATATTGCTTTGGAACAAGATTTTTTTGCAGATTTATCAATAATAATTTTTTATTTTTTTTATTATGAGCAAATTTTAGAAATCATACATAGTGAAGAAGGTGCATTTTTTATTCAAATGAGGTGTCACTCGGTGATTGCGCAAGCGCGCAAACAAGAAACCATCCGCAACTATATTAAAACATCGAAATGGAAAGCTCTGGTTTGGTATTGCACAGTGAATTCATCGTAATGACTTATTCAATTCTTTTAATTTAATGCTGATGATGAACTTTTGAGAGTTTTTCTTGCAACGAATTTCAAGCTCGGCAACTTTTAAATGTAATGGAAATTTGTTTTGAATACTTCTGCGAGTTTATAAAAAGAATGTCTGTAAAATGGTTACTCCTATTTTGTTGAAGAATCGAGGAAAGAGCCAGTTTTCATTACAAGGTAAGTCTCGGTAGTTTTCTTACAAATGACTAGAATGGAACGACAGTCGCAGATCTGCTTGTTTATTAAAGCTGTCTAATTTACAAGACTTCATTATATTTTTACTCAAAGATGACATTATTAACTATGCATTTAAGCTAAAAAATTTAATTATTTGTGCTTTGATATATCTTCGAAGAAATCTTTAATGCTGCCTTTTTAAATACTATCTAAAGTTTCTTAAATCTTATTTATAAACGCCAACCGAGCAATTTCGTGAATGTTATCGATTTTAATGACAAATGGTAATTTTTCCCAACAAAAAAATTCCTACGAATTTAAAATTCTAATCTTTCTAAAATACTCATTAAATAATTATAATTAAAAATCGGAATTCGTATTCAATATTTTTATAAGAATTTATAATATATAATATTTAAGAATAATTTGAAAGTAATAAGATTGCATGATTATACATGTGAATGCAAGAATTTTTTTAGTTCTTTGGAAACTCAATATCGGTATTTATGTGGTACTTCTTGAAAACTGATGCAAATTTGTTATTGTATGCTGTAATTATCTAATAAAAATGTGAAAGCAATGCTTTCTTCAGAATGGTAAGTTGAACTTGACATGGGAATGAAAAGAATGAAGCTTCGAAAATAATCGCCCGAATACTAAAGAGTAAAGCAAACAAGGATCGGCAGTTGCCAACTTAAGTTGGGGAGCGCAAGTCATCGTTAAATAATAAATTAGACCAAATTATAATTTCTAGATGAATAATCTTTGAATGATTTAAGTGAATAATAGAACTGAGCTGAATTTAGTTTCCAGTGTGAATTTATATTCTGATTAAAAAAAACTGTAAAATTGAATTTTAAGAAGTTCTCCTTATCTCAGATGCGTTGTGAATTTGTATTATAGCATTGCTAAAGTTATATAATTTTTTTCATTCTGTTTAAGGTGTACGTACACACTACAATATTTTTTAAAATTTTAACTTCCAGTTTTTTCACAGTAGGTCATTAGTATACGTTTAAACTCATTTCAGTGAGAAAAAACCATATTACACTAATTATTAATTAAATAATATTTAATGAGCTAATTAGCCTATTTTTTGAAACATATCTTCAATTCTAATTTGTACACACACAATTCAAGTTGAAAATGATGCCTAATATGAGTCTTCATGTTGTCTGTCTCAATCAAGTTAAAAAAAAAAGTTTTTTAAACATTTTTTTCATCAATGAATAGAAATTTTTTCTGTAATTTTAACTTTTAAATAGCTATTAAAAATTTATTTCTACAAATATAACTTTGATTGAAGCTCAAAACATCCGCTATTTCATGCAAATTATTTTGATATATAAATAATTGTATTTGGTTAATTTCTTGTTGAGTTATGATTGTTTGAATGAAGCAACATAGTGAAAAAATATCATTCTTCATTAAATGAGTTTTATGAACACCGTAACTAGAGTTTTTAATGAAAGCACCTCAAGAAAAATTATACCTCGAGAAATATTTCGAATATTGACAACATCTTAGTATTGTTTGAAAGGTAAAGGGTCAGAGAACAATATTAAGCAATAAAAAAATATTCAATATTTTGAACGATTTTCGAAGTTTCAAGTGTGTACATACACCTTAATGTTGATTTCAGTTTTAAAGTGATACTTTTATTCAAATATTACTATAAACAGTTAGTTGAGTAAGGCTTTTATAGAATAATCTGCAGAATAATAAGCGCAATTTTGATGAATTTGTCGAATTTTAAACTTCAATGTATTTCTCGGAATTGAAAGCTGTCAATTCCTAGTCATTAGCGTAATTAAATGAAAAAATTTAAGGTTTTGGTGAACGTTAATTTCACTAATAACGAGGGACTAACAAGTAATCGAGAATAAACTGGGGATAATTTAGAACGTATCGTTGTGGATTTGGTTACATTTTATCTATGCTAAACAAAGCTCTATGTGCGAAGAAATTGAACTCGAATATAAAATCTAAAAGCATAAGGGCAGCGATGGCCTGGTGGTCAAGTTTCGGCTTCGGACCCGGAGGGTTTCAGGTTCGAGACCAGACTCCACCGAAGAAACGTTATGTAAGCGGGTCTGATGCACTTTAAACATTCTGGTCAAACGTTCTCCAGCTGGTGTGGCGTGGTGTGCAGAGGGGGTGCCAGTTCAAGTGTCATCTTCGTTATCTGACAGCAGTTCAAAATGACGATGTCGGTCCCAAAATAGCCCTAGTGTTGCTTTAAAAACGGGACATTGATATAATTAAAACAAACTAAAGCATAAATTCCTTAAATTCGAAAGAGGCTTCTGATTTCATATTAAACGATGTATCGTGATTAAAAAAATATCCGAAATTAAATATTCAAGACATAGCTATACGATACAATTTTATAGTTTGATTTTTGCTCGATAAAAAAAAAAGAAATGATATTTATACTATTTATATTATTGTAGGTATCTTCTAAATATTGTTTCATATGTTGAGCAAAATTTCCAATTTCACTTTCAGTAAAATTCTAATTGGATGCACTGCAGAAGTTATTTCATGATTAATAGAGGCATATATTAAACATAGTATGCTTATGTGCATGCATTATTTTTTAATGTAATATGCTTTAATTACTTTTGCGGGTATACATATAATTTTTTGGAGAATAAGTAGAATTTTATAAGCCATTAGTTTGAGAATATCAGATTCTGAATATCTGAAATCTGCGACCAATGCAAATTAAATGCTTCACTATTTCCGATATTTCTACGGACTAGTATTTTTTGAGATTGCTTTATCTTGCAAATTTTCATTCGAATAGGAAAAGCGGATTAAAAATCATTTGAAACCGTAACTGAACGTTGCATCTAAATAGACTTTATAAAGTGCGTATCTGGAGGACAGAATACGAACAATCGGTAGATACTACAGATTATAATCGGAATGCACTATCAGCCTCTTTATCAAAATGTCTTCAAAATTTCCCGAGTACAATTAGTATTCGAAGATTCCCCAAGAAGTTATCTTCAGATAGAACAATACTTAACGGCTCAGTGTTAAGATCCATTTCTGGTGTTTTTCCTGATGTGAAAAAGGCAAATTCATTATTCGTTGGGAAATTTATCACTCCTCCCGTAAAACCTGGAAAGGTTAAAATGCTATTATGTTCATCAAACCCATTTCATCAGATATTTGAAATTCCTAGCGTTTTACGACGAAATATGAATTTTTTTATCAATGTAATTCATCTACTCCACACTGTATTTTTCTAAAAGTTATATAACAAGCCAAAGTTGTCTTATTCCAAAATTTAAACAATTTAATTAAGTGCATTTTTAATAAAAAGCTTCTTTCTTACAGAAATTATTCTTTGGCCTTCAAGAGAACTGAATGCTTCAAATGAACTCAATTAACTTATGGTAACGTGTTCTCTACGGTATAAATGACTCGAGCTTAGGAAACCATACTGGATTGTGTTGCTGAGTCGGAGTGTTGTAGTTCTTCAATCATTCATTAGTTCATTCTTAGTCAGCTTCTAAAGATACTTGTCACATCAGATTTCAGAGAAATTAAAATGGTAAATTACTTTTGTTCTATATAAATTTTTGAATTTAATTAAAATAAACATGGTTTAGATTGTATAAATTATACTTGAATAAGCGATTGTTTAATCTTCTTTGCAATTTTTTTAGAAATGTATATAAATTTAAGTATATCGTAGATACTCGAATCTAACTGTTGCACGAGTTTTGATTTCTGAATTTAAGCATTATGCCTAGTACCTGGTGTCCGTGAATTAAATTTCTGAAGTTTTATAATTTTAAAATTATTAAAAGTCCAGTACTATTCGTACCTTGATGTAATGTTAGCGGAATCCTAGGAAGAAGCCAAATTTTTACATAAAAGTTGAAGGAAAGCAAATTTTCTGAAACTAACATTTTAGTAATACTTATTTTGTAATTGTTAAAATATATTTTACATTTCAGTTAGTAGAAATGAATGCGAGTTAAAATTTTTAATTTCTTTAACATTTCCAATTTATGCATACTATAAAACTGAATATTATCACTCGATTACTTTCATTACTCGATTTGTTTTCGCTCAATTATATCTAGCCCCAAACTTTCCACATCAATTTCAACATGTTCTCAGTAATGTATGCCTTCTGTTGAAATATCTAATTAGATGACAACTTCTTTGCTATATCTGTGAAGGTTTTTAATTATATATATATAGTAGGTATAAATTATACAAGTGTGAACATAGGCTTGTTGCGGGGCATTTAACAAATTAAAATTCTGCCTGTATTTTTTGTCTAATTAAAAATTTTAGTATGGCCTGTTTATATTTCTAAAGATTTGTTTTAACAATGCATGATTTAATATCAGTTTCAGTAATTCTTCAAATTATTTAATGTATGTACCTCTTACATTAACATATGACTAATTTTATTGTACTGCTTCCAGGATGACCTGAAGTCACCTTACTGCTGATTGAAAAGCTACAATATGGACACACCATAGCTGCATTTAAATGTATAATCTAAGCCAAGAACTGCCAAACGTGTTTGTTCTTCTGCAGTGCTAATACTAAAACGGCAAGTTTTTTTCCCAAGATGAGGAATTTAGATGGATCCCAAGATCAAGCCAAAGAGAAGTAATATTAATGATCCATGTTGCATATTTTTTAGTTTAATGAAATGTTTTCACTTTGCCAACCATTTCAAGTAGCTTTTATAGATACTATGATTCTAAGTCTGTTAATTTATAAACGAACATTCTTGCAAAATGGATCCTCGTCTTTGTTTAAAGGAGATTTTGAAACAGAAGAGACAAAAAAGGAGACTTTGCACATTTTTCGTTTATTAGGGTTGATGAGAGAGTTATTTCATATTCAAGAGATGAATAGTCGTATAAAAATATTGATTCATCAAAATATTAAATTCATTCTGTATAATCTTGGTTGCAAAGCCATTACTATAGTATACCCTATCGCATACTCATTTTTTTTCCAGACAATTAAATAGTTTGTTGGTTTCATAAAGTTTCCTTAAGATATGGCATATAGTGAATTCAGTTTAACTTTCTGATATTGCTAATGATTGAAGAATATGGTATTACAATATATACATAGCACAAAAATGGATGTGCTTAAAATTGTTTGGTTTGGTTTGAGGTTTTATGGCATAAGAACCAATATGAAATTTTGTTAACTATGAAATTAATCAGGTTCAAGGCAACATGTTTTCTATAAAGTACTATTCTTTCCTTTGACTAATTAGATTGAGTTTAATCTTTAGTGAATGATGCACTATTACAATCCCAATTATCACTGGAAGATCATTATTCTGTATGGGAGATTGTTTCATAAATTCAGAAGAAACGAAAATCAGATTTTCATGTGATATTACTTTTACGCTCTTGCTTATTTCGAATAGTCGTATTAACATTTCATATTCAGAATTGCAAATTTAATCCATTCTTCATGGAACAGAATCTTTATTAAACATCAGTTGTTAGTTTTGATTCCCTCCGATGGAGAAAAGTGAAAAATCTGGTCCCCCAACAAGATGTAGTCGAAACGCCGACACGGCGACATGTACACATTCTCTCTCGTGCACACAATAGTTTAGAAATGTCCGTGTCCATATATGTGTGAAAATAAAATCTATGAAAGTTTCATCTCCTGCTTCGTCCTTAGTGGAATTGTCATGTGCTGACTGAACATCAGTGCTATGACAGAAATACACTTCATTTGTCAGTAGCTTGTTCTTTCAGTGTTACCCAATTTTCTTTCGTGGCTTTTGTTGTACTTTTCATCTATATAATATAGGTTTGCATCCTGGAGCTGCTAATGCGATGCCCTACAAGAGTCTGTGCTGTACTTCTCTATCTGAAGTTCAGGTAAAACGGTCCTTCACTGCTAAATATTTCTAAATGAAAATTTAGAAAGGAATTTTTAACTTAATCCTGTTTCTGGGTCTCATAATCTATTGATGTTTCTATTTCTTTTTGCGATAAGGTTATTGGAATCAAGTTTTCCAACGTTTTTAAAGATTTTTAAATTCTGGTTACTAATATCTTGAATTTCATTTTCTGCTCAACTCCAATTTCCATTCTTACCTTTGTACTTACGTAAAATTTTTTTTCTTGAATTTTTGAAATTTTATTGAAGACGATGGTCATCAGCCAAATTGGTTAATAATTGATGCTGATATGACTTTCAGAAGGCGGTACGAGTTCCGATTAGTTTCTTCATATGTAATGGCCTATCAAGCTCGTCCATCGAATTGCTGAAGCTTGGATTTCTAATTTTATAGTTAAAAAAAATCCAGGAATATTAGGACAAATCTTTCATTGATAGTTGACTTTCTCTTTTACGTAGATTGAAATATTCCAAATGGAATTTTCCATCAAATAGGGAACTTATATTCATAAATATTACCCGTGTCTTTCGAATTCAGACATGACCGGTGATTTGCGGCAAGAGTGATGTAATTTGCAATTAAAGTTGTAAACTTAAAAACAAACTTCTATAAATTTTCAGATTTACTAGACTTTTTCAAAATTTGAAGCGTATTTGCATTTTTGCGAGAATTGCGAACATAATCAATACATTCATTCTATTTAAATTCTACACCAAATTTAAAAATTGAATATTGAGGATTTTTAATGTTAATTTGAACTGTAAAAGTTTGATATATTAATACAAACTTAAATTTACTCTTAATTTTTTCAACTGATGTGCAAATTTAAGCTTCTTTGTATGAATGCTTCAATAAATAAATAAATGAATGCTTGTATATGTATGAATGTTTAACATGAAATGAAAAATCAATTAGATTATTTAAACATAATGTTAATTGATAGTTTGAGTCTATGGAATGAAAAGATGATTGGGGTAGAACAAAGGGGGATGCCAGCCGGCTGGCGGGGTGGGAGGATCGGGTATTTGGTGCATGGTGTAAATGAGTGAAGCTTTATTTGCACATTCCAGTGATTTTTTTCGTGCGATTTGCATTGGTAAAATGATTTAAATAACGAAAATTGCGAGAAATCTTTAAATTACACCGTGTTCAACTCGCGGATTAAATATTTAGGTAACTTGTTTAAGAATCGGTTATGTTAGGACTGGCTTTAATTGCGAATTACTTTACTTCTGTTATAGAGGGTTGATCGTTTCAGTGATGTAAATAGATACAATGGCAAGAGCAGTATTAGATTTATTGGCCAAGGATCAATTTCGAATTTATCAATTTTTCAGTGTTACAAGAATCTATGTGGCAAACTTTTCTTCATGGCTATAAATCATAAATGAATTTATTTTTTAATAAAATGGGAATAGTCATTTTAAAATTAAAAGGTGGAATTTGTTTTGAAACATTTGCTATGAGCATATAAATGGAATAGATGCAGAAATGTCTAGTAATATGAATAAACGTCTATAAATCCTACATCAATTTAAACACAATTAAAAAAAATCTTATATTTGAAAGGCTTTCAAAGGAGTATCTTTTTTCACAGCAAATGAATCAAAGGCCTTCAGTAAAAGCAACTTAATGTCTGCATTCTGATGCACCTCATCAGTTTTCCATATTTTTAAAAAACTAAATTGGTTATACAAGTTATTCGAATGTGCCTTTCTCTCACCTTGCTTTTCTCAAAAAGCAAAAAAAGATGGTTTATCTCTCTTCTTTTGTAACTTTCTATCAATTTAAATGTTGGCTGTTTCTCAATTAATTTGAGGAATTTACATTTCAGAACTTCTCTAAACCATGCATCCTTCTACCAGAGCCTTGGCTCATTTCACTTCAAGATGGCATTTACTTTTATCTGCCAACAGTTTAATAATCCGTTCAAGCCAATCTCTAGAATTGGAGTGCGAGTTCTCATCCCTTGAAAATGAGAATAGAATCAATAATTTAATTTTTTTTATCCTTAAAATATTTTTGATAAATGGCTTTTGGTGATTCGTTCAATCTTTCTTCACTAGATTTCATTTTTAGCAGTGCCGATTTTGTAGAGTTGTGGTAGTAGCGATTCGAAGCTTCATATTTTAAATGCATCCTTTCTTATTTAGCTTATTCAACTTAATTACTTAAGCTTCAAATGAACGATATCCGATTTCCAGAACGTTTTAAAAGCGCTTTGATGTTAACTCTGTCAAGTTAACATGTTTGTGCTTATTGATGGACAAGTTTTGATGGAATTAGTAGAATATTAACCGATTACTAAACAATTTTGATAATTTTGGAAGAATCGATAAATTATCGAACACTTGTGCAATACATACCTAAAGAGGTGCAAAATTCGAAGGCAACTTCAATGTGCAGTAAAAATTCTAAACAGCAATTTAGGTACCAATATTAAATCGTGTAAACAAGATCAATATCTCCTAGTTTGAAACTTAACAATGTTCAAGTCCTTCTAAAGAGATAATGGATATTTAGATAATCATCAAAAATCAAATGACTCGATTTTTAAGTATGGAATGATCATTTCTTTACGAGTGCAATAAACAAGTCAAAACCGGGACAAAATTTTGAAAAACTATCTTCATTCATCTTTGAGATCGACAAAAGGGTTGCATGGAATACGACCAACCAACATATTTTTATCTTAATGTTTCCGTGGCTGGATAATATTTGAACTCAAATCTCGTTGAAAAATTTTCCAAGAATATGATGCAATTTTATAATATAGACTTCTTGAGAGAAGAAATACATTTGCCACATAGAAACTTATTGCAAAAGCAATGGCTCAGATTTCGAACATTTTAATTCTATAGAGTAAATGTATATAGAAAATGCATTTCCTGAAAACAGATCTCGGTTCAAATTAAATCTGGATCATTTTGCAAGATACTGTATCTAAATGGTTGGTAAAGAGTTTGATGGTATTTGAAAATTGAGATTGGTTATTGTATATGTTATTTTACTGTAAATATTAAGTTATTAGTTGTCTTTTATATGATCCAATATTTTCCTTTGATGGAATTGTGTGCTCAACTTGGATTTACTATTAATACAGCTTGTAATTATCGATACAGACAAGCAATTATGGTTAATTTTTCATATAAAAATTGTCTATAGTTTGCATGCTATCTGAATCAAAATGTAATTTCATTGTTGAACTGAATAATATGAAAATGAATCTGAAGACTGGGTGATATTTAAATGTTACATTTCACTTAATTCTGTTTAATTGTGATGGACAATTATCCCATGCTTGAACCTCATTTTAAATTCAGTTTCCTAGACAAGAAAGGGTGATTCATCAGGTGAAATTACCAAAGGGAAAAATCTAGTTCTAGTTTTTTCATTTGGTTAATATTTTGGATTGATATATGGTGGGTAATTTATATATACAGGATGCTGTGCAGTTTTATTAAAAATGGGAAAATAATTTATATTCTTTCAGACAGTGATTCATGTACTCTCTAGTGTACTCTCTAGTAATCATGTCAAGTGTACTCTGTACACTTTCGGTGGGACTCCTCACATGTTGGTTTAAATGGCAATGAGATGGCTGAGGCCGTCTTTGTTAAGTTATCGGCTTACATATTTCATGGTGATCGAACCCTAACCTATTTTGAAATATCCTTTATCAAAATGAAGTCAGGTGCACTGGAGATGCTCCCGCCTGCTTACCCTTGGTACTTTGGTAAAAATCCTGGCTGGTGTCACCATTTGGATATCTCTAGAAAACAGCAAACGGCTCTCGTTTTTTCAGTGGGTAAACCAATTCCCTCACTTTCCAACATGTCCGGAAGATATTCTCTGAAGATTCTTGGTGCAAGGTAGATCAAGCCTATACCAATCATATTCTTAAGTGTTTAAATTTTACTATTCTTGAGATTTTAATGGATCCGCTTTTGTTTTTAGACTTCTTAGAGATCTTTGGTTTCATGGAGGTGGTATAGTGATAAACAACACAGTAACAATCGGAACAATTTAGAGCCTTAAGCTGCTTTGTTCTTATCTATATAAAGAACCAAGTATAAATTCATGTTACTGATAGATCTTCTGGGTTTAAAATCTATTTCTGTTAATTTACATACTAATACAACTATATCTTGAAGTAATTTGCTTACAACACTGTCTGCAATCTCTGTTTATATGCCTTAGATTTGGGGTAACTAGGTGAATGGATGTAATAAAAAAATCTCTTTATCTGCCAAGACCTTTTTACAAATCGTTGACACTGTTCTTATCTGATTGTAGATGGTTTAAAAATCCGAATGAGTTTTAGTAGCACAGAACCTGTTTGAATTTGGATTGTTGTACTTGAAGAGTAGCTTTGCTTTTCATCTAATTGAATGTTCTTTCGTCGGAGGTGTCGGTGATAAATAGAAAGAGGTTGGTTCCAATCTCCATGATAAGAGAATCTGAATTGTGGTGCTGTTTAAATGCATATTGATTTTGATTCTGTACATTTTATTGATCTTAAATCTTTGTTCTTTGGTCCATTTGTGCTTTAGTTTAATGGTCATAGGTAAGCGTGGAGTTTTCAGTTTTCATTGAGATATATTAGTTTGTATGTTACTCAACTTGTTTTTTATCATGGTTACGCGTACTTTCATTAATTGCTCCCCTAAATATCTTACTTTTTAACTTCCTCTCCTACTTAGAATGTTCTTTTAAAAATCATTTGTTAACGTAGGCTGAAAGGTTTAAAATATTCTTATCGTACAATCCAATGAACTTAAAATCTTTTATTAATATTTAACATTTCATCGAAACAGTTTTTCTTTTAGGTACTCCATAAGCAGGTTTTGTAAATTATCTGAACGAAATTACAATTGTTGACTCCAGAGATATCTAATGGTATAATCGTTAAGCAAGTTGAAGCAGAAGCTTTGAGTGTCAGAATTCCCCTTATTAATTGTTCATCCTAACTCGTCCTTTAGCAATTTTAAATTTTATGACAATGAAATGACTGAAAAGCTAAAATATGACGTCTTCAACATTTCGAGGGATTATTTTCTATTTTTTAATATAAAGGGTTTAATTTTTTTAGAAGCGTAACGTTACCGATATTGAAAGAGGAATCACTATTCCTTCGAATTAGTTTCATCTTTGCTTTTTTCAAGAAACGTGATACAAATAGAGTAAACGTTAGCTTATGCTTTCAAAATGATACATCTGATATTGTAGTCATCTTCTTAGTTAAAATATCACCTCCCATTAAACCATCCTAAACTATCGATAAGTACTAATTAATGCATAAAATATCGGCCTGTTCCTTTTAAAGCGGCAAGCATAACTTTCGTAAAGCAGCTCATAATTTCCATAATCGTATTTCCTTTTACAATAAATGAAACATTGCCCTTGATCTTCAGTAAAGACAGGATCAAATGATCAATAATTTATCCATTTCACTTTGAAATATTTTTAGATAATCGAAAAAAATGAACAAATAAAACTCGCTTACCATATATGAAGTTTTAATTCCTACCAATTTAAAGAAATCGGGTTGTGTCGTTGTCGGATGCGATTACTTATTTTCTTACAAATAACTATCAAAATTTCAAATCCAGATATCTAAATTCAAACGCACATATTCTCAAAATATTATTGCAAATCTACATTATTTAAAATGGATCATGATTACGAGTCAGAATTTTAATATATCCAATTCTTGTTTCCTGTAAGTGCGGAAAATTACTCCTAGCCATGTTGCCAATATCTAGCAACATTATCCAACAATCCATGAGTTAAACTGCTTCCAGTCTAGATATTACAAGTCGAAATTTCGTTTGCAGTTAAAACTTATTCCTGTATTTACTAGCGAGAAAGTTGGTTACGTCGGATTGCTCTGTATGAACTGTAAATAGATTAAAACTGATTTATAAAAATTTAACATATGTTTAACCCCCGATTAATTTATTTTTAGACATTTGTTCAATCTTATCTAAAATTTTAATAAATTTTCTTCTTGCAAAATTTGCGTTGATTGTTTTCACTAGCCTCCATAAACCGGTCTAAAATTCTACCGATTAAAATGTAAAGATATACTTTGCAAGTAAGACAAATCCTAAAGAAATGGTACATTTTTTGTTTTAAATAAAATATAAACGCAATCGTTCCATTATTTTCGGTGATATTGAAAGATGCGCGAGAAAATGATATCGGTGAATTATTCGGTAGTATCTTGCGTTAATGAAAGGAATTGTTGATCATGATGCCTGATCAACATCATAATCGACTTTTCCCGATTAGGGAAGGTTTTCGGTTATGATGCCTGATCACCATTATAATCGAAACCTTCTCTGAAAGGTAGAAACTCTGCCCTAAATAGGTTCCGTCTTGATATTAATTGATAGGAATTAGTTTTCAATATAAGCTAAATAAAAGCGGTATTGGAGCTGTATACCTATTTACCGAATGTAAATTGCCTAAAATATAACTTTAAAATTTAGAACGATACAATCTAATTATAAAAACATTTACCAAGTAATTTCATTGCCATGTTAATACCCAAATCGCTTGTTCGGTAGACTGTTGAGTTCAAGAGCTCCGTAACATATCCTTAAAATTGGCAAAATTTAATTAACGTTGAGATAAATGTCATACATACATGTAAGTATCGGAGTAAGCAATTCAAAATCTAAATTTTAAATACTCCTAAATTAGGAAATGCTTTTTATTTGGAATTTATCGTTCACAAACAAATGTATTAATCGACTGGCGGGCCAAAATATTTAAATAGAAATAAAGCTAAATATATCTAATGGGTGTTAAATAGCTTTCTTTCGTAACCAGCAAAAAAATAAACCAAGAATATTGAAATGCTTATCGAATGTATATCATAGGTAACAATGTGTAGTTAGAAAAATTCCAAAATAAATCAAAACTATCGTGCTCTAATAAAATAACATGAATAATTGTCTTTCTAAGAATAGTAAGATCTCCGGTTTGACATTAACTTCATCCACATACTTCAATATTGAAGGTTCTTAAACTATAAATATGTAAAGTTTATTAAAAAGTGAGACTTGGAATCGTAAATTTACTTTTTCAAATGAGCGAATGGGAGAAAAGTTTTTGGGTGAATTATTTTGGAAAGAATGCTGCTACGCAAAAGAATGCAATTCAAATAAGGTTGGATGGAAGACAAAAGGCGAAAACGAATGGATGGAAAAATTAAAGGCAATGAAAACTAGGAAATTATACAGATAAAGCAAAATGGTTGTAAAAACAATTTAGTTTAGATGTACCAAGGTAAAGTGAAATTTCGCAGCTGAAGCAGAAGATGGAGAAGGCTGTTAAGAAATTCGTAAGTAAAATCTAATTTCCAGTGCGGATTATCCTACAGAATTTAATTATGTATATATTTAGGTTTTAAGATTACTAGATTTCATGATCTTATAGCAAAAGTAAAGATGTCGAAAATGAAAAGTTGAACTAAAAATTTCGAAAGAAATGCCCCCCGCCAAATGAAAGGTAAGAAAAAGTGGTCTTAAAATGAATGTCTGGTAAAGCGACATTAAAAGCGGAAATTATAGATATTAGTAGAGTGATAAGTGAAAGGGTAGGATTCTAAATTTTCTCCTATGCTAGGGTAGGGAAAATCGTATTCAGTTGACGATGGAGTTCATTGAAGGCTTTTAGGTCTAAAAAAGAAAGCATTGAAGGAGTTCGATGGTACAAACAAGCATAAAGAATATTTAGGATAATTTACGAATGAAAGAATTAGAATTTCCATTCTTAAATCAATTAACAAAATATAGCGTGCGTCTCGCGTCAAAATAGTACTCGCCCAAAATCCATCTTAAATATAGTATAACCAATTTTATACTTTTACAAGTTCTAGTGTAGTAATAATTTATTAGTAGGTTCAGAAAAATATTTTGATTTTACTTTTTAAATGTTTGAAGATTTTAGAAAAGGCTATTTAAAATTTGTATTTACATATAAAAAATTTATATTGCGTAGAGCTCTGAAATTCATTTTTAACAGATTCAAATAACTTATAGGATGTTAATCTGATCATTCAATCTTCCTTCTGATGAATTTTTTTTTAGTTTAATATTGCAACAGGCAACTTTCAAAGATTTTAAATCTATTTACCTTAATCTATTGCAGTTAAAAATATCCCTTTTATTTGTTTCCCTTAATGTAGACGAAATAGCGTATTCTTGTAGAATTTCATAACTAGCATTCCCCTTTTGACCCTCCTAATGAATGAGATCCATCGTGCTGAACAGAAAAGAGCCGATTAGTTTTGCTAGCGAACTAATAGGTTGTTTTCTGCTAAATTTAGGATGCGAGCTCTGTTTGGACATGTCTGGCCAACATGACCAAAAGGCTTTGCATACATAAATAAAACCGGCAGTTAAATCTAAATTTATGCATAAATTGTTGATCGGCAAAATCGACTCTTTCCAGAAATTGACATAAAACTACTTAATATAAGAATAAGTAGACAAAAGAAGTATCCTCCTGATATTGCAGCTAATGAGTAATCTATTTATAAATATACCTCAAAAAATATAGGTAAACTGTACTTTAATAGGATTATCTGATATCTGATTGCTTCCAAGTTTCAAATGAAAACCTCAGGTCGTTTGAAGATAAATGAGAAATTTCTGCGAAATTCAGATTTATGCTGTAAAGATAAATATAAGCATGCTCTCTGCTTCTAGAAAGTTTTCTAAAATTGTATCTCGTGGCTGTAGGCAGGAATAGGTAATGTTGAACTAATCATTTAAAGCAAAATATAGTAATTAAATATACATATTTCAAACTGCTTGTTTGCACTTCTGAACTTACATTTTGAAATTTTTTTCGAGACGGCTCAATCTGGCATAAATATAATAAATAAATCTAGAATAAACTTTCGGTAAGGGAATCAAATACCCCTTCTCCATCGGTATTTTATACAGATTTGAAGATGAGTGAGGATTGTATTCATACGTGTCATCCGACACGGTTCAAAATCGCGAAATTCGTCCAAAATGTCCTATACTGCATCCAAACGGGAAGATAATTGGTCTCGCTGTAAACCTAAATTAGATATATACTGTTAAAATTTCTTCTTATGAAATGACGAGTAGCATTGGCTGCATCTAATTATGAAGAAACTCTAATATCACGCAGTGGTCTAAAAGTTCATCTAATCGCATACTAATACTACTTACGATGCAAAGGATTCAAAAGTTCATTGATTGGAGATCAACATCCTTTTAAAAACATCAACGGGATTTATTCATTAAGGTTCAACAGAAAATATAAAATCAAGAAGTTACTTTAACAAAATTTTAAAAGCACAGAAAGTATTATATTGTCTATTCTCAGACATTTCTGAAACTCGTAGCAAACAAACGTCGCTAGAGCGAAAAGCAAGCCAGAGAGCGGGAGAATGGATTCGGATATATCCTTACAAAAGCTGGCATCCGCTTTTATATGATCTCATGGCGATCACGTGATTGATTTACATGTACATACAGATTTACATTTGCATATTGCACAGTAGTTACGACTCGAATCAGAAATACCGAAATCTTATGCTAATTAGCAGATGATTGCATCTAAATAGTTTAATCTTAGACAATATTAAATTAGCACGAGATTATGATAATTTATTTACGAGATGAATATGTTTAAAGATTAAAAGAAACAATTTCTCAAGAAAGAACAGAAGCAAACTATGCTTTTGTTTATGTAGGCATTTTCGCGTACATTTCGAACTTTGGCTAGGAAAACTAACTGAAAAAGGTAATAATAATTACGATTAAATTATCTTTTTCTTAACATATACAATCAAGAAATCTTATTTCGGATAAATCTCTAGCTTTTTCAGTAAAATGTATTCCTCCAGCTTTCATTTAAACCTCTCCCATTCGTATTAATTTTTATCGCGAAATAGCCGTGGTTCTTGTTCCATAAGAGTCTAAAATATTAAATTTTTACTGAGTACAGCTTATTCCAGTCTTGCTTCTGTTAGCTTTCGAAAATAAAACAAATGTTTCAATAAAAGTGGATATATGTGCACCAGACTAGATAATATAAATACCCTTTTCGAAATTAATACATTCAATAAAAATATCGAAATTGTTAACAATGACCCTGAGGATAATGTTCCTTAATATGAAAATAAAGAGCAATTTTATCCGAATATGAAGCACCTATTTTAAAAAGTAAAACATAATCCGAGAACTTTAATTTTAATTGGATAACAGTGAACATAAAAACTTTTAATACACAGCGTATCCTTTACGTGTGATGAGTATAGGTGTTGAAAAACTGAACTAAAATATAATTGAAAACTTTGAATAGATTCCAGACATAGTTTTTTTTCAGCTGCGTAGATCTTCATTAGAAAGTTATCCATCTTATTAAAATCAAAATTTAAAATCGACTTGCATTGTTCAATTTCATTTGGTCACTCATGATTATTTAGTATCTGCATATTTTTATAAATGGTTAATTCAATTAATAGTCATTCTCCTCATTTTATGGAATCTCGTGATTTAAGGATAGGGTTATTTTCAAGATTTATTAGTGAAAGCTAAAGTTTAATATTCGATTTAAGCAGAACTCACAATAAAAGTAACTTAAAAAGCACAAGAGGAATAGTTTAAAG
Organism: Argiope bruennichi; assembly: GCF_947563725.1. NCBI lineage: Eukaryota > Metazoa > Arthropoda > Arachnida > Araneae > Araneidae > Argiope > Argiope bruennichi. Next base: position 82,452,397 of record NC_079156.1, on the reverse strand, counting down.
CTAACCAGCTATTTTTTTTCTTTTCATTAACTAGAGACAAATTATATTGTGTGTAAAACTGAAGTAGTTGAGACTTAACAAAATATTTCTAATCCTTACAAAGGTTAAAAATCGAATCTTAAATTGTCCACCCTTGAGTACAAAAACTGATCTACGAGTCTTCATATTCTAAATTGTAATGAGCCCCCCATCCCTAGCCTGAGAAGACTGCAAGATTTTAGAATTGAACTGCATCGATGTCATTATAAATTGAAGGTTAAAAGCGTTGACTTTCAGAATTAAATATAACGCCAAATTTATTGAAGGCAGGAAATTATATGCAATAGTCGCATGTTATCACCTTTAAAAATCGAATGATCCTGGAGAATCGAGCGGAATGAAAGCTGTTTTTCAAGATTTGTAGGTCGAAAGAAATCAAGGCAAAAATTAGGGTAGTTTACTTTGTTTTTCCATTATGCTATCGGAATACTTTATCAGTTTATTTTAAATGAAAAATCTAGGATCGATTCAAATTTTATAATTCAAACTTTAAGCATATATTGCTTTAGATCTATGGCTTTTGCAGATTCAAAGAGGCTAGAAACTTTATGTACGAATCCTCTCTAGTATTTTGATTTCCATCATCGCAGAAAGCGCAACCACAATTCCATTCTATACTTTCCTAACAAACTAAACCTTTTTTACCCACCACAAAGTATGGGATCATCTATTAGGATTCAAGGTTTCTTAATAACTCTTCTTTGGCACTTAATGGATGTAATTTGTTGATATTCTAGTTTGTGTATATTTCAACGTATATGCGATATCTCGTGTTACTGTCAACCAAGTAGATCCAATTAGAACTCGGCAATTCTCCCATTATTTGATCAGCTTTAAAATAAGCTTTGTTTACACTAAAAGGCAGCTATTACTTCAAAAAATTGATGACAATAAGATGCTTGCTGACGATTTATATAAACAGAAATGAATCCATTTTATGGATCTCCTTGGGGGGAAAGTATTGGATTTCCCATTAATAGTAATAAATCATCTCTGTATATGGATAAAATGTTGATTTTTATACAATCAACTTCAAGCGGAAAGATCAAGCGTGATGGTCATAAATTTTGACATAACTACCCATCTCATTTTGTTGATGCCCTTTTTTCATGCACTTCTTTCTTGGAAATTTGTCGTCCTATCGCATACTCCATTTGCTGTTAATTGGAGACCGTCAACTATGAATATTTCAAAACTCAATTCTTTGAATCTTTGTTTTGGACTCACAGATATAGACTTGGTGTTCCAGTTGATTGTTTCATCCTTTAAGTTCTTTATCTACCTGGTGACCTATTGGCTTCATCGTTTTTTGATTGTTGTTCATGTATGGGGGCCTCAACAGCCTGACTAGTACCAATGTTATGTACATTCCTTCGCTCAGTAGCAAAATAAATTTCCATATAGCACCGAATTTCTAGCAAAAAATTTTTCTTCAGTATAAGAGGAAATCTTATTTTTGAATTTTAGTTGGTTGCAAAGAGAAACGCGGAACTATTTTTTTTAATTTGTTTACAAATTAGAATTTTATCTTTGATATTCTTTCGTTTTCATTACAAATTTTTCAAACTATTCACATGTTCTCATACCTTGCGGTGTACAGTTCAAGATATAAATCCAACAATTGAAATTCTCAAGTGTCGATACACAAGTAATATTCAATCCTCTCAGTCGGATATGTATTATGTAACTTTTTCAATAGTGGAAATAACTGATCTGTTGAGGGCTGGGTAGGGAGGGACTTGTATATACTCCATGTTCCGATATGAATTCATGCTTACTGTATAATAAAATGATTGTCACTTTCAGTTTCTCGAAACTAAAGTAGTTCATTCTTGTAAAATATTTAATATTTTATGTAGGACGATATATCCAGAATTCTCCATTTCCTTGTCTGAATGTGTTCATTCAAAAGTTTTCAGGTAGCAGATTTTCAGCAATTTTCAGGCTGGAAAAGTGCGGGACAATTTGCAATATTGGAATTGTGAGGGAGATAATATTTTGTTCTTCTATGCATATTCTAATAGCCTTACCTTAAACTACTACGAACCCCCCCGGAAGGCACACTGAATAATCTGAATGACCGGGACCGCCACAAGAGCAACACTGGCGGGAATTGTGATTGAGACGTAATAACCATCACCGGCCAAGGTACAATCCTCCCCTTGGGAAGAACGTCCCGTCAGCGATGAGAGGAGCCAGATTCCCATCTTTTGTGTACCTACTAGGGTGGTGAGAAGCATACCGGAAAGTTCTAATCTTCAATTACGAGGTGCCCTCCGTGGGACTACGTCTTCTAATAAAATGTTCAACTCTGAAGTTCAACAATTTGCAACCAATGGGATAGCTACTCTTGGAAGCAATGATACAACTGTAGCTAAAGTTCCTCAAATGATTCCAAAATATTCTTCTAAATCTAAATTTTGAAGTATTTCTTTAAATCGCGGCACATCATATATTTATTGAAATTCAATAAAGAAAACTGACATCTTACTTAAATAAAGGGCAAGAAATAAGCGTATTTAAACTTGTCTTGATTAAAAACGGCTTAATTTTGAAATTATAATCTCTATTGATATTTTATTCCTTGGAGAAATCGGTTTTGGAAATTCTTAAGGATTTAACAGGTCTACTCATAGTATAAAATATGTTGGCATTAGAAAATCCTTTTGAATTTGTTCTGTTAAGGTGGAAATCTTCCAATTTCTTTATTTTGGCATAGTATCGAGAATTGCAATAAAATTTACTGCTTGATGTCTGTCTTGTGCAGGATCGAATATCGAATGCTTGATCAAATATTCCATACGATCATGCAAAATATCCAACTTTCTGGTTAATGGGTTTTTTTTGTTAAAAGGTCTCTATTGGTTGAAGTGTAGGTGTAAGGTTTCATGAACCTCACGATTCTCCAAATCACCTTGTTGTTGTGTGACAAGTGCAATAAAAAATAAGGGGGTGGGAGGGAGAGGGGTGGATAATTAGATTGGGCCAAAAGCATGCAGAGCAGCCCTGCCACATCTTCAAATCTATTTTGAAGAGGACTGAAATAATAGAACGGCAACTAAAAATATGCTCCTGATCCAGCTGCACATCTGAACAGTGTCAGCATTCTCCATAGTCTGGAGCCATCGGTCATGATACTCATGCCCTTCAGCTGTCCTGTTCTGAATCTTGCAATTGTGGTTGTAATTAGCCAGGAGGCTCCCTTTTTATAATTTAGATTAGTCAAGGAGAATTTCTTGCGATTGGTACAGAGCCCCCGTCTTGCCACAGCATTGGCATCCATACCAGCAGTAGTAGATAGAGGGGGGGGAGGATACACTGCTCTGGCCTCCTTGGCAAGAGTGTTGGCCTGCTCGTTTCCCTCAATTCTCACGTGGGCTGGAATCCATTGGAAGGTGCATGATTTCTTCATTGCCACGATAGAGACCAGAAGAGCCTTAATATTCTGGGAAAGTAATGTCTTCCCAACCTGAATAGTCTCTAAAGCGGATTTGCAATCTGAGATCACGATCCCATCTGACGGAATCTGCGTTGTCTGCGCAAGGTATCTGGTCAAAGCTTCTTCAATAGCGATGATTTCACTTGTAAGGTCAGAGGCAATCTTGCCCGCTGGGACTTTGTTTAGAAGTTGTTTTAATCGCTTTGTTAAAGGAGGCTTTAGCATTGGCACTCTTCGTAAATGATTCTTGTAATCCACCGTAACGATAAGTATATGGATCCCCAATCACAGTGCCATTTGTGCAAAATATATTGAATATTAACATTTTTGCACTGCAGATCAATAGGAAGAACATTATTTAACCGTTTCTTGATGTAGTTTATTTTCTATTTGAGATGGGATTGTTGAACAGGACTAATGATCAATGAAGATAACTGCAAGTGAGTATATCTTCAGTTATCAGAATTTTTTCTTTTATCCAGGTAGCAATCTAAATAGCAAGTCTGTTTCATTTCTATGCAGATTTCAAGATCCTGTTGAAAGCATCTTCAAAGATGTTTTCCCAATTGCTTAAGATTACCTATATTTCAAGACTGATATCATCTAGTTTTGATTTCGATTTGTTAAATATCTGCATTATGGAGCTGTGATATTTTCCCTCACAATTGTTTTAAATCTCGGTTATCTTGCCATATTTTAGTTGACTTCAGATTATTCTGTTCTTAACTCTATAAACCTAATAAAGTTACTCACTCATTTACTGGTGAATAACTATTATAAAATGATTTATACATCTTGGAATTTTAATATTTCGCAAAAATTGTAAACCTGTTAAATTTAGTTCTAACCAAAATGGATTAAATAGAAACGAGCAAAGCAAATTTTTATTTCTGTGTTATCTTAGCTAAAAATGAAAACATGAAGATTAATCTGTGCCAGGAGGCAGAAAATTCTCCTCTACATTAAAGTCCTTGATACTGCAGTGATTTTGTAGTGACGAGAAATTTATGCCGTTTGTTTTCTATGGAGGTCTGATTGTCTGAGAGAGACAAGGCAGAAACTTAAGGGAAGGAATGTTCATGATGCAAAATAAAGTAGTATTAGAACGCATACCAATCTTTCTCGAGGAGGCTGGGTATCTGGTTTCTAGTTACATTTCAGAATGAAATACATTTTAATCTGAAAACTAAAACGTTCAGTTGAATTTTCTGATGTTGCAGTGCTACATAGTAGCTGGATTCATGTAATCTCTGAAGCCAGAAGTGGCATGTTTTGTATATCCGGAATTTTATAACAGGTTCATATTTTGCATATCATAAGCTTTCTAATTTTTCAAAGACATGGAGCGAGCATGCAAAATGGCTGTTATGCAGTAATGATGAAAAGCATGACGATGTCTGTACGTTTATAAAATGTAAAATTCTTTTTAGATTTAAAAAAAATGAAGATTAGTATTTTTTTTTCCGAATGGCCACAGCATATGAAGATAAATATGCATATAAAATTTTTTAGAATCTTAATTGATAAAAAAATAGGAATTCAAAAGAAATGGCAATAAAACAAATTTTAAGTTCTGAAAAAATCTTAAATTGATTTTATTCATAAAAAGCTAAAAGCTTCTATTCACTTAAACAAAATCCATGTCAGAATCTTCATGCGTGTAACTTTGTTGCATATTATTTCATTCAATTTTCTAAACCCGGCAGTAAATTTGCAATCTAATAAGAAAAATGTATTTTGGAGTCCGATAAGACGGCTTGAAAATTGCTCCTTGCCATAAAGAAATCGATGCATTTATAATTCAAATGTTGACAATCAGATGGCTACTATTTCATCATAATACGAGACATCGGTGACTCTGCTAAATTAACATTTTGTTTGAGGTTACACGTTTGGCTGATCCTCGACCTTAAATGGTTCGTATTTCATGGCCTAAAAGAAAATTAGTTGCAAGAAACTTTCAAATTCAGACCATGCAGAATTCATAATATAATTTTATCGAATAAAAATCTGACCACTCCACGGATTTCTAATGAAAATTATTCAGATTAAGTATGAAACAAGTCTTTTGTTGGTTTAGTTTCATTAATATTAATTTTAATGTGAAAAGGAAATTTTATTCGACATTTTATTATTTTAAGGAAAATATAAATAAGTAATTAAACTTAAAATCCTGCAAAAGAATTTAATATATTCTTTTAAAATTTAATTTCCATAATATTTTCTGCATTAATAAAATTTTAAAAAATAAACCCATGATTAAATGTTTTGTTGGCATTCCCATTTCAAATAATCTTTTTAAAAACTAAAATTTTTCGGTCCATTCTATTGAACAGAAGAGGGTTTATCAGTTTTGCTAGCGAATTGATCGATTCATTTTCTGTAGTATTAGGATTTCAAGGCAATTTTGGTCATGCCTGGCCAACATGACCAAAAGGCTTTGAATGTTCTAATTAAGATCCATAATTAAAAACTAAATCTCGATATATATGTAATTCGATAATACATATCGTGTATCGAATACTTAGTTCATAATTTTAAGAAAATGCATAAATTCTTTGGCAGGATTATTCCTGGGGAACTTAACTTATTTAGAAATAAAATAAACCGTTAAATTCATTAATTTAAAAAAGATTAAGAGAAAGCTGCTTTAAAATTAAATCGCGATAGCTTGTTTCATACTTGTCTGAATAATCTTAATAAGATTCTATTACCGAAAAATAATTAAAATTTTCTGGCAGATGACTTAAGCACATAAGCTTTTAAAATCTATTTCGATTTCTGAAATGAGTTTTAATCTGGCACAAGATGATAGTTTTTAGTTTTCTAAAAATGTTTACTTATAATAATATAGAAAATAATAAATGTAATATTTTGTATGCAAATGGCAGAATGACAAAGTGAACATATATACACAAACTTTACTCTTGCATGACAAATATCGACTGGAAAAGCATTGAAGCTCCTTGTATGATTAAAGTATTTAACGTTTTGGATACCGAAGTAAAATTTTATGATGTATAGTTTATAGCACAATGTCATCTGAATTGTCGCATATGTTGAGTGTTGCTTTGTCCTAACGAAGTGCTCTTTTCGTTCATTCCGATTGGATATCATAATCTCTGCAGTCTGAGTACGGGTATTCTATCACTCGTGAATTTTCAGGTCCCATAATTCTTTGGGAAAACATTTATTTTCTTCCACATAAGTAGTATTGTATCATTAAATGGTTCTAGAAGGGTTTTCATAATCTTTTCATAATGATTGGTGAGTGGGTGGCGAGACTGGTTTGCAATTATGTTCAATGAACAGAAATGCTCATCTATGATCTGCTGGTGTTTTGTAAGGCGATATCAGGTTGAATCGCTTTTGAGGATTATCGGGTTCTGCTAGTTGATTTTTGTATGAACAAAAAACAAGACACCCATCTGGTTTCCTAAATACCAAGGCACAGTAATTCTGAGTAGGCAAATTCTTGCTTATAACTGGTCTGTCCCACCAGTTGCTCGGATAGATCAGTTGATGGGTAACATCTAGGTCTGTAATGCAGAATAGAGTAATTAACAAATTGCACATGGGATTGCACAGAACCAAGCTATGTTCTGTCGCTTAGGGACAAGTATGAAGAAATGTTAATTCAGACATCCACCAAATTAATGATAGAAATAGTTGTAGTTTAAGTGAGAATAAATTTGGGTACATCTCGAGTAGTATGAGATTTTGAAAATGTAAGATGTGGAGATGCCTGGGTCTCGGTTTCCCGAAATGCCAGTTTGTGTTTAGAAGGCCAGGCTTTGCTTGATGCTTGTGGCTGAGGGGCAGCATCCGTGCACACACAAAAAAAAACCCCGCTGCAAGCAGAATAATGAAGGACCCATGATAGTCTCGACTCACTGTCCAGGCAACAGGTGAGGTGTTGGGCATCCTTCAAGAAGATGCTAGCTCGAAAAATTGGCCGGTGGCGTAACTGGCTGGTGATTAAGACAAAGTTCGAGTACCCACACTTTTACTGTCTTTATTTTGCAGATCAGTGATATCGGGGAGTTCGACTGCATATATTGTTTTTAGAGATGTTGAACAGGTAGTTAGTGTTGGATCTTGCATCTTTTTTAACCAGCATTTGCAGATTTAGTCGGAACATTTCCAACTTTAATACCTCGTAAAAAAGCAAATAACCTCCTTTTACAGTTAAATTACTTAAACATCACGACAAAAAAAACTCTGCAGCAATATTTAGTCCAACATAGTTATGTAATAGTAGCAAAAGTTGACTTATGGCGTCCATGAAGGATCTCTCGATTGCTTTCTGTTGGATGTCATCTCTGGTAATCTGTCTTCAGCAGAAATTTTTGAATAGGGGGTTACTCTTAAATAAGTGACGAGGATAGTAATTAATATATATGCTATCCTGTATTTTTTTACGGTTGGCCTGTACATAATTGTTAGACATTCTATTCTCATTTTTCGTCCGCTCTTTCGTTCGTCCTTTCGAATTTTACAATTCTTGTGACAGCCTAATTGTGGTTTTGAATAATGTATTAGTTTCCTCACATCGGATATTATTGTCTCCATATTGTACCTGTATCTCAAAGTTCACTTCAACAAGAGGAATTTGAATTCTTATGGAGTCCAATTATTTTAGAAAATACTGTTGGCTTGCGTGTTGTCCCTCTCTTCCGGGTAACAGAAAAGCATCGGTAGTAAGATTGCTTTTTAACAGAAATGTGGTTATAATTTGGTGTATTTTCGTGTGACGGAACTGTTGTGTAGAAACTCGGGAAATATTACAACCACAGTTGCAGGAAGTACTCGGTAATTACAAGGTACTACGTGATATATCCTGGAGATAAGTTAATAGTATCGTCCAATATGCAATCGGCTGTCAATTCATCTGCATCGTGTATGGAATTGAATATCACGCTTTTCTTTATTTTTAATGGTAGGTGTTCAATTTAGAGAATTGCATTGGTGAATGAAAAAGTGTACGGAAAACATCCACTGTCGATGACTCATGATCGGACCGACATAAGTTCCCTATCTTTTGGAGTTTTTGATCCATGAAATTGCTCGGTTACTCGCACATTAAATAAATTGACGAAGGTTTAGTAGACAGCTGTGGAATATCCACTATATAACCTCGAATTTTCGTCAGTTAGTATTGCTGATCCTTGAAAGGAATTGCAACTCTTAACAAAGTTAGACATTGTTCGAAAGTGTTTACAATCTCGGTGAACTTCTGCATATAAGGTATTCAACTTTTGTGAATCAGTGTTATGGGCGCTTATGTATTTTAGTAATTACTTCAAAGACTATGCTTTCATTCTTGGCTCTTGTTCGGTTTTCATTTGATCCACTCTTGTACAGTTTGATGCATGTATGGCTTTAGCTAGAAACTTAAGATTCTTCATTTACAAACTTGATGAGAATTATCCGAATTCAAGTGTTCAATTATTTTACATTTCGGAATTTTGACTTTCCATCAGAATCTTGCACAATATTTTAAATATTGTGCATTTGAACCTTATTAATCAACGGCATATAGTATTTTGTATTAAAACCCTCGAAAATACTAGTCAAGATTTTTCCCACTTAGACAAAAATGCAGCTTATACCGTTGAAGGCGAAAATTGGATGAAGTGTGTTAAACTTCTAAAACAATCTACGTTGACATGAAGTGCTGAGAGGATTGCCTTGCTTTAATACCCGATTCTATTAGAATTGGTGCATCTTAAATCTGTTATTTAAATAGTCTTTGGGATTTGCATTTTTGATAGTTTGTCATTTAACCAAGGTTCAAAAAGAGAAGGTCTTGCTTAAAATTAACTGTTCTCTTGAAATAGAATTTACTCAAAAGCAACGCAGTTAAATATTACGTTTTCAAAAAGAATTTTGTATCTCAAATAGTTGCACTGAAATCTAGTACCAACAGTTCTTGTATATATGGCTTGATAATTGGCAAATATTGGGTTTAATTTATCTAACAACTGAAAAGACGTTGTTCTAGTACGGCAATTGCATTCATAAAAATGATATAAATGCGGTTTTTCCAAAATTAGATGCATTTCGAATAAAAGATAATCCATTCAAAATAATTAAACTTTCCTGAAACTTCTTGAGAACTCGCAACACGGTGCACCTTTGGGCTACATCGTATAATGAAAACGGATTATAAGTTACGGAACAATCTTTCGATCCAAATTTGATGCATATTGTATTAGCCAATTTCATTTGTAATGCTTCTATTTGGTTTACTTAATAAAACACTGTAAAGACCTCATTCCAAAATTTTTCCCCTAATGTATTTGGGATATTTGAAGTCTTGAAACCTTCCCATGAAATACTTTCTCGTAAACAAAGCAAGAAAAAAGAAATCTATTAATAAAGAGGTCATTTGAAACAACCTCAAACAAATCAAATAGAAAATATATCACCCAGTCTTTTCTCATATCTGTGCAATTTTCATGGAAGTCTCTAGCTTTTTCATAAAAATGAAGTGTTTAATCTATTTCTTGTGTTTTTATGAAAATATTTTCATATGTATGTAATATTTTGTGAATATTATTTCTGAATATCTTTCTTTCACATTACTATTTTATTGTTATCAATACAGTATGAAATTGATTGTTTTGAAAGTTTGTGATGCAATGTTTTGCATTATAGTATCGAAAAGTTGTACTATGAACGTCTCGGTGAAGATATGTTTATAATCATGATAAAGAGTGTTCCATTCATTCTGAAAATCAGTGTCATTTGTATATTTTGGCAACTGCATTAGTTTAAAAATACTTTAACTTTAGTAAGTTTATCAAACATATTAGAAATGATCTTACGAGTCTGTATTCTATCAATTCGATGAATAATTTAATTTGCATTTTTGAGATTGAATGCTGGAGTTCAATCATGCTGATCATCTAAAGAATAATAACAAAATATTTTAGATATAAAATTGTTTCAATTTTGTAACTTCTAAATTTTTATCGAGTTCGAATTGTCCTTGCTTCTATAAATGGCTGGCACCAGCTTTAAATCCAAAACTACATTTCGCACAAATTCGAACTATGTAATTGCTAGAATGATTAAGACTTTTTAAGCACGTTGCAATATGTGCTTAACCCTTCAACTAGTATTATTCATGTTAATTTAATTCAAAGATCCATTAAAACGGTAATATATTGGTAAATTTCCAAACTGTGAATTTGCTTTTATATTGTCTGTACAGTGTTACAGTTGCTTATTTTAAATTTTAAGGCTGAATGTTAATATTTGAGTGGCATCCTACTTCATTTATTATAAAATTGAATTGCAATGAATATGCATAAGCTTCTCTCTGAATTCAACCCCAATGAAAGCGTTTTCCTTTTTTAAATCTGCATTCTGGGAAAAACTCAACTGCGTAGACCTAATGTATTGAAATGAAATATGCTCATTGTTATTTTATATTTCTCCTTTATGTTATAATTCATCTTATTTTTAAATTCTATATATCGTCTGTCATGATCTTCCTAATGTTATTTGTTGGAGATTAATATTTCATTGTTTTGACTTTTGTAATCAGTGTTTGAATATAATTTACTTTTCTGATATAAATTTTTCTACTTAATCTTTTTTATAATGGTAATTTGCAATTGCGTATAGAGCTATCAAACTTTTGGTGATATTCATTTCAAAATATTTCTTGATATGCTTTTTGAAATGCTATGTCTCGCCTCAAGTTAATGTACATTTCAAACATGTTTTGTTCAAGTTACAACTGTTTAAGCATTACATATCTGCAAGTTGCTTTTGACTATATTTATCTAATATTTACTTTTAACACTATTGGTTATAAGTTAATTAAATAATGCAGAATTTGTAAAGATTTGCTGCAGTTGATATATTTACATGTAACAGGAGTTTTTGTAATCTGTTACCTGAAATATGTACATTGATGCTTTTCATGTAATCAATAAAAATGCAATTTGATATTTTAATTTGTAGTTGATTTTATTTTCTATACATTTCTTAACATAACGCTTTATTTTCTTATCTATATTTTCTTGATTTAAGAATAGTTTGTGCCTGCATTTCTTAACTTTGCGAGTTTCAGCTTCAAAAGATATCTAGCATGGTAATGTAAAATTTGAAACTAACGAAATGAAATCGTATGTCTCGATATAAATATCCGATCAAGTTGAAGCCTAATATTAACTTATTAAAATTTTTAATTTCAAGTTATGCTAATATTTGTATAGTTAACACTGCTAATGATGTTGTTAAAATCATGTTCCAGTGCAAAATGGTATAACGCGAAACAATATCGAATAGAACTTTTGAAAAACATATTTTGCCTTCCTTTATTGTCCTTATAATTCATAGAAATTGAATTTAGGTTTTTTATAATGGTTCAAAAATGCATTGTAAATTTTATATCAAAGGAGTCGGCTGGATTGAGAAAGATAGAGGAAAAGTAGCATCTAATTTTGTGAAGTATATAGCTGTTTAAATGGTTATTACTGAAGTAAAGTATTATAATTCAGCTACTTGGCTTTACTGGCCGGCGATGTTTTTAGATTTAGTTTAATCAAAAAAAAATAATGTAGATATGATGAAATAGATATCTGAAACGAGAAAAAATCTTGCCAGTTTTAATTTGAATTTCTATTCGATTTATGGTATAGTAATTATTTTTACTATAAAATATTAATTATTAAACAATTGACGATTGGCAATATTTAAAAATCTTGTTATTATTTATTAGTACTTATTGATCTAAGTTGTTAATTGACAATAATTTATATTTTAAACTGTAAATTTTCTGCCATTTGAAGAATTTTTATAATCTTAATAAATTTTTACTACTGTGCAATTTTAACTTATTTATTGCATTACTATTTGTTTTGCTCATAACTGTTATATCTATATATGGTTCACTCGAGGCTTGCTGTAATAAATCCATTTTAAATTAAATCTATTAATTTATTCATGTGAATTTTATGATCAACAATTTAAAAGATGAAATAAATGAGTAAATTTAAATGTTTTAAAGTTTAGAATGTCTAGAACTTTTAAGTATTTTTTGCGATTTTTATCTAACGCATGATTTTCTTGCCACAGAAATAATTAAGTTTGATACGTTTAAAATTTATAATGTGGTTAAATTTATTATAGAAAAATATAATGGTTGAAATTTTTCTACCATGTTCAAATACAATGTTTTTACAAATATAGAGAAGCGGAAGAAGGCGCGACTTGAATGAATTTATTGTAACGTAGTATGTTTATGGATGTCCACGATTTATCGTTCACCATGTAGAATACTTTTCGAAAAGTTCCAACTAAGTTTACCTGAACTAGTAGTTCATCATGCCAAACAGTGAAACTTTCCATTCAAATTCTGTTATTTTAAATTTGAATTATGTCAGATTTTTATTATTGTAGATATTTATAGAATATCTAGTATACCAGGCAATTCAATTAACTTTGGGAGATTTCAAGTTAATATTAGCAAGGGAGAAACTGATACAGGGTCAAAATGGCTTTCTGTAGTTGACCATAGCGACTGGAGATCATTCATTGAAAAAGCGGTTTCGCCATGGCCGTTCAATGACAAATCCATCGCTTGAGTATGAAACTTAAAACGATTTAAGTACAAAAGGTATGTTGCTTTCTTAATGCAACAAAATCTTTCTTAAATTATGGTATGCAAAATTTATTTAATACTTATTTTCAAAATAAAGCAAGAAACTTTTAAATGTCTTATTATAAAACAATATGATTAAACATTCTTGAGATAAAACGATTGGCATAAAGGTAGCATTAGTAATTTGCATTAATGAGCCCTTTTTAGAAGTATTGCAAGTCGTAATTTCATTCTCAACATCCCATTTCGCTACTTTGCGAAGAGAGTGAATCAGTTCTATTTATTTTGCAATTAAAAGTAAAATATTTTTATTTGGTGTAGCAAGATGTACTGTACAAGATACCTAAGTATAGTATAATATAGCTTAAAATGAATGCTATTAAAATTGTTTTTAGAATAATTAGTCGGAAGAGATACCTAGTGGTTATTTCTGAAGATTACAGCGCATACTTTACCAATGCCTGTTGGATTGGATTGATGTCATATTTTAGTCTAACAAATCAGTTGTAGTCAGAAAACAGCCTGTGAAAAATTATGCTGAATAAGAACCAGCAGGCAGTAATATTACTTGTAGAATTCTTTGGTAAGATAATGTCGTCAGTGTTGAAGTGGATTATACATAAATTCAGTTGAAATCACCCAAGAAATTTCTTCCATTAATTAATCAATTGAGATTTATATAATTACCATATCGTCTGAAATACTGAGCAATATAATTTTCTCTTATATAAAGGGAAAAAGCAATTACAGCCATTACAGAAAGGACACGCAATTTATCCGAAGTCCCAAGATTTGCTAGGTCAGCAGCATGTAAAGATTATGTAAATATAGCCTTTTTGGGGAGATAATTATAAGTTCTAATGCAATCGAGTTCTGATGTTGATTTGGACTTGATTAATGATTCGTAATTCATATTTGGATCACAATATTAATAGCTTGTAATCTCGATAATAATAGCTTGTAGGTACTTATAGAATCAAATCAGATATGGAAAGACTAATTATTGTGACTCTAATTTAAGATAAAAATCCTTATTAAATTAAGTGCCTATTTTCGAAACAAAAGTTATATTAATAAAAAAAAAAAAAACTCGCACAATGTTTTCGATAAATGAAAGTAATTTATGAATTGTGATTGTCCATTGAATTAAACAGTTGAAATTTTTATGAAAAAGATTATTTACAAAAAGGTATTTAACGATTTCAATTTAATTTCATACGAAATATTTTTTAAAAATCTGTACCAAATCAAATATTCTTATGAAATTTTCAATAGCATAGTTATCTGTACCTGTGCATACAGGGTATTTATAGATGGCTATCTTAATTTTGTAGGTTTTTTTAAGGAAAATAAAACGAACCACAACTTTTTATCATCGGAAAGCTTTACCGGAATTCAAGCCTTTCATCGGAAATCTAAAATAACAGTTTAAAGTCAATTTGTAGTAATAAACTGTAATTAGTTTTCAGAAAGTTAATAAAGTAGTTTGTTATACAAGTGTTCAATATGATTCCTCCAGAAATCCGAAGGATATCAAAGCAGTACGATTGTTAACCCAGCAAAATTTTCTGCATAAGTGATGCGAATATTGGTAAATTATATCTGATTTGCAATATTTAGTTCAAATAGCCCCAGTCGCTTATGAGGGTATATGAAATATATAAACATTCATTATCACGTGACTTTTCATTAAAATTATTTTGACATTTCCTAGCTATAGTATATAGCTATTAGTATTTAATAAAAATTTATTATGTACTTTACAGTAATTTTAAAAAAATTATTTTAACAAAACTCAGCAATAAATAGATTCAAAGCATTTTAAAATATTTTAATAATATTTAACTTAATTACAAGAAACGAAGTCATGTATACTTTACAGTAAAAATGATAAAATTCGGTAGCAAAAATAGCTAGTTAAAACTTGATACTTAGCTTTTAATTTTGGATTCTTAGTTTTTAATTAAAATTGGACTTAAATTTTATTCGAATTTTAAATCCATCTCTAAAAAAATAAAAGTAAAAAGAACAATCTATTGGAAAAAAGTTCAATAAACTATTTAACAAGTGAAAAAAAATTTCAAAGGAAATAAATGTCAAGACAAAATAAAGGATTTTAAACTAGTCTCTGAGGCCGTTTAAAGCAACATTAAAAGACCTAATGGTTTCGTAAATCCAACAGATTAAACTCTTAGTGGAGCAAATGCCAAAATCTTTAAAGCTATTTTTGGGAATATCTGTAAAGCAAATCATCCAGGCAAGAAACTGGTTATTTGCCCTCCGCGAGTACATTGTTTTAGCTGCTGCAAGGGTCATAAGTAATTAAAATTAAGTAAGGAATTAAAAAAAAAATAGAACTACATAACTTATCATTTAAAATTAGGGAATGGCAACTTTTTATTTCTTGAAAAATAAGGAAACTTTAACTTCAAATGTTTGTTGAGGTGCTTAAAAAAGGGTTTAAAAATGAAAAATATTCTCTTAATTCTACATTATACAGTGTGATAGAAATGTTTAAAAAATTTAAAAATTATATTACGATTTAAAAACTGTTCCCTCAAAATATGGTTCTCTAAATGAAGGAAAAAGTAATATTGGGAAAAACGAAGAAAAAAAAACAAGAGTTAGTAATAAAAATAATAAAATTTCCGAATCAATTAATATAAAAATTTGTATAAAAGCATTAAAGAATCCCCTAAAAATACTTGAAATGAATCATAAAGTTTTCAGATTTTGTTGTAGACAATATTTTTCTATGTAAAGATAGAAATAATTGTTTTGAATTGCTCTGTTATTATATAGACGTACATTGAAGTTGATACGGGTTTTCAAACAACGAATTAAGATTAAAATTATAACGAATGCATTATTTCATTTCAACCTCTTTGCCTAATATGGATCCTAGAGGCCCCAGAAATGATAACTTTTCAATATTTTTGCCACCGCATAATACATTTTCTTTTAAGATATTTTATTTATTGAAGAAAAAAAGAAAGTATGAAGTATAAAAATACCACAGTAACTTTTTCGCTTTCATATTCAGAGTAGAAAGAACAAAAATTAGGATAAATGCTAAATTTCATAAATGTTTTTACCATCGCAAACATCTATAATCTCATCCAAATTGAAGCAGGGGACTCAGAATACCAATAACTCATTCAATTAAAGAAGATAAGCATGTTATCAAAATCAAGATAACTGATATTTTCTTTGATACGAGGTCTACTTATCTTATATATGTTGAGCTCAGGGGAATAATTCAATAAAATATTCTTTGCTTTAAGTCGAAATGAAATTCAGAGCCGTGTTTCATTATCGTATTTAGTGTATGAGAAGTAATACTCATGAGATAACCATTACATTTAAACAAAAATGTAGATATTTCTTGTTATTGCAATCTCAAGAGAAAAATATATTGCTTTTCGTTTCTTTTGGGTTTGAGATTAAAGAATTTCGATGAGTATTTCTCCTTCCAATTGAAAAAAATTGGGAGACGATTCGGATTTTAACGAAAAGATGAGATTGACATATTTATTTTGCCCAAAGAATTGAGTTCTTCATATTTTTTCTGGTAGTTTAAATCTTAAAAAGGAATTTTTCAGATTTTTCTTGCAAAACTAATTCTAGAATCAAACTGAGTTTTAAAATTTTTCTTTGTCATTATATTAAAAGGAAGTTGGATTAGTTGAGATAAAATATTTCATCCTGAGCAATATTGGGGTTAGTAATTTAGAATAAGTATAATCATTTGAAGACAAATATGTTAACAATGCATCAACAGTTAGCAACTCCGTCCAAGTTCTCATACCATACTACTAATAGAACTTCTAAAAGACTAAAATGCAAAAAGCTCCTTTTTTTTATAAGCTTTAATTTAGTGGAGAAGCTCTCCCACCTTAAAATCGAAACAGTAACTTATACATCTGAATAACTACATCAGTATTACATATTAAAATTATGTTTATATGCCCTCCTTTCTTAAACCTGATATTGGTATTAAATAATTTGAAGTGAAGCAGATTCAGGTATTTTGTGGCATAGAGCGGTGTACACATTATGAGGTTTCTCTTTTAATAAGATGACCAATTTCGTTTCACATTTCCACATTTTTTGAACATGTCAATGATTTATTTTAGGTTATTGTTTTTTAATTTCTAAAATTATATTTTTTCTTTATCTATAATGATTTTTAAACTTCTCTGTGCCTTCGTTTATATACACAATATTGTTAAAATAGAAACGGTATATATATATATATATTCAGATGACGAAGTGAATTGAATGAAATTAATGAGAATCTGACGGATTTTGCTTGATTAAGAGTTAATTTTATCCTAATATTTTTTTTTCATTATCGGAATAAGAATTTTTTAAACACATTTATTTGGCAAATAGGAGAATAAAATTGTTTAATCCTTTTCTTCCGGTTCCTTATATATCTCTGAGCTTAGCGTCCCTTGACAAGTGAAATATTTTCTTATTCATTAAAAACTGCTGAATTTGTTATTTAACAGGGTCAAAAACGCAATCACTACAGCATGCTATTCTCTGAAACGCCTCATGGGAAATTATATTTACAATTCCTGGAAATCTTTCCTCTATTCTATTTGTTAAAAACATTTTTTGATGGAAGAAAGAAGCCATGAGACGACATAAGAAATTCATCAAGCAAAAGAAGAAAAAAAAATACAGTACTATTCTTTTCTACCTGAATAAAAATTACTATTAATGGATGCTGTTTTTTTAACAAATAATAGCTTTTACAGTTGATGGTAGTTGTGGAATATACTATTGAAACAATTCCTTAAAAAGGATTGAGCGTGTGGTATTTTGATTTGGCTTTGAACTGATCCCTTCCCTTCTTTTACAAGAATATCGGTAAATGTTTCTGGCAAAAAGTGCTAAATTCTGCTTTACTATCTGATAAAAGATCTGGTCAACAGACAGTAGAAAATCCCTGATATTATTTATCTGGTCACTATTCTTTCAATTCAAAATATCCCAAAGGATTTCTGCGGATCTGTCTTTTGAAAATAAGTTTACGAAGTGAAACATAGCAATCTTGTGAATACCGTGAAAGCCCCCAAGAAACATTTCCTGATCTGGACATTCTTCTTCCGGCTGACATACGAATCTGCTGCTGAAGAAATAAAATTGTATTGTTGCAAAATGTCAATCGAAAATAAAGAAAAATAAAACGATGATGAATCAAGTCTTTCACCAGATAAAATGTTATAGAATAAGATATAAAAACTTATTGCTTGCATAAAATTACTTAGGTATAATGTGGATTTTGGTAGAAAAAAATTTATAAAGAACTCGCGCATTCAAATAAAACAAAATTAGAAAACAAATGAAAATAGTTAATATTAACTTAGCTCCACATTTTCAGCTAAATGTCTTTTGCTTAAAAGTTACTGATATACATGTTAATTATTCTTTTATATTCGATATTTTTAATTTCTTCCACTAACAATATTCTTTATTTTGGTTTTAATATAAATAAAACATCGTTGCAATTAAATATGTATGTATGCATGTTTCGCATCTCCTACTAATTAAAAATTTAAAAAATTGTCTTTTTTACAATTTGAATTACTTTATCATAATTTTTAAACTTTCTTTTTCATTTTCATATATGTTTTTGACTATGCTTCTACTAGTTTTAAAATATTGATTTAACCATGAATAAAACTAAGCTTAAGTCAATAACTCAAACGAAGGCAATATTTTTCATACTTCAGCATTTGTGAAAACATTTACAGTATGAATATAACAAATATTAATAACTGATAGAGAATATTATCTATGAGCGAATTTTCGAAATCGTCTGGTTCAACTGATAATCTAATTTTAATTAAAAGCAGATGATAACGGAATTTTGTACATCATGATATTTTATACAAAAATTGAAAACTTGTATATGAATGAATTTTAATTCCAAGAAACATCGGGTATATCAACTAGTCTTAATATAAATAAAAGTCAGTTTGGCTATGCACATTTATGCACCAAATTATGCACATTTTTTTTATTTAAAGCATGCGAAAGAATATTAATTTTTCAAAGTTAGAAAGTAAAATATTCAATTAATTCGAAATCAACCAAAATTTCGTAATTTTCCCTAGTAATTTCAAAGAAAAATATCTCAGAAGAAATATTTTAAAACCATCTTTAAATTCAAAATTTCATCATCAATCATCTCAGCCCAATATATCTTTCATAATATGTCTGATTTATTGTTTTAAATTTAAACCCATTAAAATATTATGTTGATGTTATTTTTGAACAGCACTATCATTTGATGTTCTCTAGCTTGAATTTGTTATCATCGAACATCTGCTTTATTTGATGTAAGAGCTTTACCTTTCTTGTCACCATTGGAGCAATAGAATTCTATTTACTTTAATTCATTGTTAAGTCACTACTTTGATACAAATAATAACCTGGGAAGAAAATATATATTAAAATAAAACAGAAATTTAAAAAAAATAGTGATAGTGCTGTTCAAAAATAACATCAACATAATATTTTAATGGGTTTAAATTTTAAAAAAAATCAGACATATTCTGAAAGATATATTGAGTTGAGATGAAACTGTCATCATCAAAATGATGAAATTGTTTTATTTTAATATATATTTGAATATACAATGTATAATATACAATGAATTAAAGTAAATAGAATTCTATTGCTCCAATGGTGACAAGAAAGGTAAAGCTCTTACATCAAATAAAACAGATGTTCGACGATAACAAATTCAAGCTAGAGAACATTAAATATCGTTTGGCCTGATTTCTCTCTTAATTTACGTCTTAACTTTAAAAGTTTTAACTCTTAAACTATGCCAATTTCTTTTTTGAACATTTTTTTCAGCTATTATTAATTTATTGGAAAATTTAACGAATATGATAGCGAAATATGTAAAATTATATATATCCCTTTGCTGGACAACATTAAGACTATACTGCCACTATTTTTTTTATTTCTATTTTATTTCAATCATGTCTTGAAAGGAATTTTAATATTATAATATTTTGCACAAAAGTAATTTCTAAGTTTAAAAAAATGTAGTAATGAAAGTACTTTAATCCCTATCAATGCGGATATATCAACTATAAGCTAATAAAAATTATGCATTTTTCATACAAACTAATATTTTATTGAATGCTTTCAAAATAATTCTTTACAATCTTTTATTGAGAAATTTATTAAAAATAATTCTTATGTTTTTATAAAAAGCGTCCATTTGGAGAAAAAAAAATCCATTTTCCAAAAGATAAACAATATGTTCTGCATTCTGATGAGTTATGTTCGAACAATGATCATAAAAAGTTTATCAATTTTCTTATAAATAATTATTGAATTTTAAATTTTTAAATTGATTTGAAAATACACAAACTTATAAAAATGAAATCTACAACGCTGTTCTAAGTCGTTAAAATATTTGAGTTATCTATAGTTTAAATTGTTTTTTAATTATTTATGGCTGGTTAATTTCGTAAGCAAAAATTTTAACTAATTAAATTTATAGTAATAATACAATTAGAAAATATATCACTTATAATGAATTTCTTAAATAAGCACTACAGATATTTCCTATTAATAGAAGATAGATCGCAAAAATGGTAACAATCTGTTAACTATTTGCAGTTCCAATCCATAAGATAGGCTGACTAGACACCTTAACTAAAACCGTAGCTAACACCAGATACAGCACCTAATTTGTTGTGGATTCCTATTTTGATACAGACAAATAAAACAAAGAAACAAACTTGCCATGTCTAGCAGAGTTACCTAATTAAATTGTTCCAGTAAACAGTGAAGCTAGTGGTGCGTCGATAAGCTTGCAAAGAGCTTTGTTGATCAGTTTTATTTCATTAAAACATTAATAATGACTTGTGATTGTCTTTACCGAAATTAAAAGGTATGATGCTTTATCTACAAGAAGAAAATTAATAATATCGTGGTCTGCAACATTTCAGGCACTTAATGGAACAAGTCTGATTAGAACCTATTCTGATTAGTCGTTAATATGGTTTTTCTTATGAAGAAGTTCTTTCTTATTTCATATCTAAGTAATTATATTCCATGTATTATTAAGAATAGGGCAACTGGATGAGTTAGAAATACATAATAATTTCATGTTAGAATAAGTAAATATTACTTGTTTGAATGCTATACTGAAATCGAAAATCTAAATTTCTGTTAGATTTTGTTGTCATTTTAAGGAGTCATTTGTCATCCTTCCGAATTTAATTGTAATATTCATCTAAAATATAATTTTCAACATTACATAAGATGATCAGCTTTATTCGCTTCAGAATTTTTTTTATTTGTTTAAAAAATTACAGTATCAATAATATTTTACTAAATATGATTCATAGGACCGTGTGTTTTTATAAAATGTTATATTTCCTAACTTTTTTGATAAACATACTTATTAACTCATATACTTTTTCCCATCATTTAAAGTATTTTTCTCCTTTAGAAGTATAATATATATATAACTAAGATTCTGAAATTAATTGTTGGTCCAAGATTCAAGATAAGAATGCTAATCAGTAATTCGATGCATATATGACACGAGAGCAGCGTATTTAGTAAAATTAAAAAAACATACTATTTAAAATATTTTGAAATTTTACGTACACATCTGTATTAATAACGCATATCTGTAAATGAAAAAAAAAAAAAAAAAAAAAAAAAAAAAAAAAAAAAAAACGTCTTAAAAATAACTTCTTTTTATATTATATTTTGGAAACTTATTACCTGAAAAATTTATTCTAAAAATTCGTCGTTCACAATTTTATCACAAGTCGCAAGTTTAAATTTGTATAAATTTTGTATAATTAATATAATTTTTACAAAATTTTTAACTTATTTGAAGAGCAATTCGATCTATATAAATTCTCTCTGAGAAAGAATAAGCAAATATGCATATAGGATTTTCTTCTAAGCCTGGTTGGTAGGTCGTTGGACTCACATCCCTTGGGTAGTAAGTTCGAACCCCGCCGGCTGAATACTCTCCGCCGGTAAGGTGTTTAGTGCACGTATAAATTGTTCGTAGTCACAAAGTCCTCCAAGGTGAGACAATACCACTGGAGGTACTGGTTCAGAGGTGAACGCTCTCTAATTCAGGTCTAAATTACGATGTGAATGAGTGAATGAAATGTATGAATGAAGTCCGTCCCGTATAAAGGATTGTGACGCATGAGTAGATGAGTTGTAATTTTGCTCCTAGATGGCGCTATTGAAAAAAACAAGAGACGCTATATCACGGCTTTACTGACTTTGTCAGCGGGCTTGTTCATAAATATTGCCATAAGAAGCAACAGGATTTTCTTCTAAATTGAGAAAGTATCAGTTAATCCAGAGTAAGAAATGCAGAAGAAAAATTTTAAACTTTCTCTAGCCTGTTGTTAAACGCCGATATTTTTTTTAATTTTTTTTTCAGACTGTTTTATCTGCAAATGTATCGAAATAAATCTTACCTGTCTATAGAAATAGCCACCAACGTGTTGATCGAGGCGCTGACAGACACTCCTTGCAAGTAGGATACACTTTTGCACATGAATAATCCCAGCACCCAAGCTACAAAAATAAAATAAGAGATCATCAATGACATGAAGCCTGAATCATGTAAAGAAAAAATGTTTTTAAGAATAATGTAATAAATTCAAACTATGTGAGTGTACTAATTGGAAATTGGACTTTACATAGTATCTCCATGAAGTGCAATTTATTTAAAGCCAACATTGCTCTGGAAGATAATATAATTTTCTGAATTTTAAAGACTTGAAATAGAAACTTGGTATTTTAATTCATAAATAAAAAGTTTTCATGAATAAAATTTATCATACTTTCGATAATCGGCTTCTATAATTCCTGGCAAATGTAACTCGTCATTGTCAGTTTGATCAAGAAAGTTCTTGATGAGCTGGACTCATAAAGTAACAGTTCATCATAAATAATGGTTCAAAATACTGTTCTGGTTGAGAAGCATAAATATTACACAATAACCGTGAATTAAAAGAAGAGGATACTTTAAAATACAGCAAAAAATAAAATCGTGGCTGTATTCAAGTTGACAGTGCCTAATAAACTAAAAAACTACAGCAACACCATAAATGATAAATAGCTTTTTACGTGACACAGAACTACAAGTGGCATTTCATTATGATATGCATTTTCAGTCAAATATTGCTGCTTAAAATAAATCTTAACAAAAAATAAATTTAGATAATGCATTAGAAACATATTCAGTACTGTTTATTTATATAGACTACAACTTTCCTCATAGAATAGTCTAAGCTTTCCTCATAAAACATATCTCGTTGAATAATATGCAGTATTCTAGCCCATATTTTAACTAAAGGATTTCTTATAGTAAAATATATACTCCTTTACAAGCCTTAGAAGAGAAAACTGCTTAGTAATGTAACTGAATATCTGTTCGTATTTCGAAGGTGAAATCTATCTGCCTTATAATAAATTATAGTAATTGAAATAAACAATCCTCGAAGGTGAGAACCCTGTATGACAGCTCAATTTCTATTGTGATTTTTTTTTCTGTTTGGCGTCAGCTGCGACTAGTTCAATAAATAAAACATTATAATTCCCTAGACCATTCATATAAATTCTACAGAAAATATTTTTATGTATTATTTAAATATTATATTATATGAAAATAAATACTATTTACTAAACAACTTCTGCATAGTTATTTCCATCATGGTGCCTAGAATACTTTCCGCTCTTGCAAAGCCACCTTTCTTAAGAGATAGAGATGACGATGAAATTTAGCTAAAATATATTGCATTTCTTTTACATCTACTTTCTCAGCATTTAAGTTTTGAAAACAAATTATAAATGCATTCCAACATAATAGACTAATTTCTAGAAAACTATGTCTCTATCTTAATATTCCAAACGAAATATCATTGAAGGAGAAGATCTTGTTAAATAATTCGCTGTCTTGTACTCTTTCATTTATACCATCGCATCTACATCGAAGACTCCAGAACTCATTCAGGAATAAATATTAACGAATGAGGCCGGATATGTGCCAAATCTTGAGGAAAAGATGCCAGGGGATCGCAGCTTTTATTCCCAAGAGAAACATAATAGGAAGCAGAATCGCAACCTAATCCTTATCGACATACAACTTACTTGGTTCATTGGCGATATATAGACAAAGAAAGTAATTTATCTTTTAACCGAAATTGTTTTTGTTACATTTTAATGTATGCATCTCTATATTTCTTGTTTTATATGTACAATCAGAAGCATTTTGACATTTAAATATATTAAAATATACCCCAATTTCAAACTTCTGGCATCAATTGCAATCTTAATTTGTAATCGGTTTTCAGTAAATTTGAAATTAGCTGGATCCATTTAGAATTGCTGATAATTACCATGACCAACAAATGACTTAGTTATTAAACCATCTTTAGCTAATGACTACATTTTTAAATCACATTCCATGACTGACTAATGGCATATTGAAAATTAAAGACTACAAGTGATAAAAGATGTATGCCTCACTCCTCAAAAAGTTGTGATTATTAAAGAATCAATAAGCAACGTTGCCGGCGTCCTGGCATAGGGCTAGCGCATCTTCTCCGCGTCCCGGGTTCGAAGCCCGGTTCGGGCATGGTTGTTCTTCATCTGTGTTCTATCTGTGAGGTGTGTGAATGAGCAAGCGAATGTGTGTAGGTGTCATCTTCATATGAGCTAGAAGTCAGACTTCTGCCTTCGGATGCTCAGGGGTCCTTACCCTCAGAAGCTACTGCACCCCCTTTCCGTGGTAACGCGGACACGACATCATCATCATCATCAATAAGCAACGTTTTATAATATAAACGTTTAATAATCTTCAAAAACGCTTGATAATCTTCTAAATAGTTCAAAATGGCGTATAAAGAAGTATCTGCTGAGAGCGACCTGATAATTGAAGAGCCAATCAAATTTGTTATATTGAATCCATTTAATATAGACTTTATTTAGACATATTTATTAGGTATTAATATTCTTCCCACTTGCATTAAAGGTTTATATTTTCATTAAAACCCTTTTTTTTAAACTAATTTTTTATTTATGTAAATCTCGTTACATTTATTCGTAGTATTGAAATTGATAATACTAATGGAATTAATTTTTGTACATTGGTTTACGAAATTTATAAGGGTCACGGTGACCCAGTGGCAAAATCTCGGTATCAGAAATGGAGAACTCCAGGTTCAAAATCCGATTCCACTAAGGATTCGTCATTTAAACGGGCCTTGTGCACTTTCAATCTTTTATATCCCTTTGGTGTAGTGCTGAATTTTCGAGAAATGGATGCCAGTTCAGATAGTCATCCTCGTCATCTAACCTTGTTCAAAATTGCGAGGTCTGGGCCAATATAGCATTACTGTTTCTTCCAAACAGTCTGTTAATATAACTAAATTGATCAAGGATATTTATAAATAATAAATTGAAAAGGAAAGTGCAGTGAGAAGTTTAACTAAAAAAATATAAAATGTAAGAACTGGTAATGAAATCTATATTAATGAATGAATATATTATAAAATAAAAATGTATAACTGCCGGTATTGACGAAGCTTTTGGACTGAAGGTAAGTTAATATTGTAGACGTTGTAAATAGAGTAATTGAAGAATTTATATGACATGATAAATTGGTCCACATGGTTGTCCAGTGCTGATAATTATTGAAAGGAATATCAGAGTTCTTTTCAAATATTAAAAGAAAATTATCTTAAATAATTCTTTTCTTAATAATTAATAAAATTATTATTAAGAAATTAATAATAATTTATTCATAATTATCTTAAAAATTCTTTTGAAATATTAATTACTAAATATAATTTTCCTTGACAATATAAAAATTATAGATACCATATTCATTCATCAGTACAATCATAGTCCCTCAAAAAATTATATAATACTACCTCTGGAATTTTACAGGATTCAATTGATTGTACATAAATGTACTCGAATACTTAAAACAAATTAAGAATAGGAGAAACTCTGTTGTTATTTAAGATTACCAAATGAATATATTAACAAAACAAGATGTTAATAAAATGCGCCATTAATGTAAAATTCTTAAGAATATTTCAAATTTAAATGTATTTTCGTAAATTTAATTTGCTATAATTGTCCCACAAGTTAATATCAATAACAGCATAAACATTTTTAAGAATTTCCATATAAATAGATTTAAGATCCTTAATTTTTTTAATTTAAAATATAACATTTTTACAAGAGTCTCAAAATATAAAAACTACTAACATATATATATATATATATATATATATATATATATATATATATATATATATATATATAACAAAAAAGTGTCCCTTTCCTTAAAAATAAACAATTGAAGCTGCTTAATATATTTTCTATTAAGCAATAAAAATATACTATATAAAAAAAACATGTTCATCCATATCCTAAAAGTTTACTCAAGTGCAATGTTACAGGAAGAAGACAGAAATGCATTATTTATCCAAAGGAAGTGATAGTATTTGCAATCTTATGTTAGAAGACCGCTGACATTCGATGCTCTAATAACAGAAAGAAAAACCTTATTTTGTCACGAATCTCCTTTGGGAAGTTAATGGTGGATTTCATTGCATAACATTACGGCTTCATCTTCTGGTAGATGATACCTCAACAATATATGGTTTGATGGAATAAGCTGTTGCTACAACATATACTGTTTCTTTAGTATAATATTTATCAGCCTTCTAGATGTTCCATAATTCATAGTTTAAGTACCTTTTCATTAAAATTGCCTGTATTATAAAGATTACATGTGCCCAAGTTTCTCTCTCTTCCATGTCTGTTAAAATTACTGATGTGGCGACCAAATTTAGTACTATTTTGCATGCAACAAATTGGACGAAGTGTCATATATTTTATGTGTTTCACGTTCTGTTTTTCTCAGCCCAATAATAAAGACTTTAAGGCGGAATTTCTTTTATTTTTTATATAATTTTATAAAAAAATTATATAAAATATTTAGAAACTTTTTTTTTGTATTTTAGAAATGATTTGTTAGAATCTCTCAAACAATTAACAGCCTACACATTTTTTTCTATATGCCTTTCTTTTCTAAATTATGATACTATATGTCACCCGAAGAAAAAAAAATTCTTTAACATAAACGAATTTTCAAATTTTTGTCAGTCATCAAAAATATTCAACTATCTTTATCTCATAATAAATTGGATAATGTGAAACTTCTCATACAAGAAATATTCAATTATTTTTATCTCATCATAAATTGGATAATGTGAAACTTTTCATGCAAGAAATATTCAACTATCTTTATCTCATCATAAATTGGATAATGTGAAACTTCTCATATAAGAAATATTCAACTATTTTTATTTAATCATAAATTGGATAATGTGAAACTTCTCATACAAGAAATTTTTAATTATTTTTATTTCATCATAAATTGGATAATGTGAAACTTCTCATGCAAGAAATGTTCACCTATTTTTATGTCATCTTAAATTGGATAATGTGAAACTTCTCATACAATCTTCAAACGAAATGTTTGAAGAAAATGCAGAAATAAAAATACAAAAAAAATTAACTAATATAAAAAAATTAATGAAAATGTAGATAATCAAAGTAAGAATATATGTTCTATAATGGTACATTAGGAAACATGAAAACATGCAGAAATGATTGACGAAGCCTTCCTTCCTTATACGAATCCTTTGAAACTGTAATATCAATATCGATGTCTGTGAAACATTTTTTGGATTCGCCTATTATGCATTCTAATTACCATATAATTACAGATCTATTTATGAAGGAATGTTAATAAATGAATTCAGGAAAATGAAGCCTCAAACTTCAATGATCAAAATTTTGAATATGCACTTAAGGATTCCAAACTTACTGGATGTATGCTTGGAATCCTTAATAACAGCTGAATTGAGATTCAGAAATTTTTAATGTATTGATTTGTGTATATTTTCTTAACATTAGTACATTCTATACTACATTATGTCATAGTAACATCCATTATTTTAAATATCCATTTGCAATTTTTTAATTTATCATTTCACCTGACATAAAATTAATATGTGGAAATTTGAAATATTTTACATAATCTTTTTATTTTCTATGAACTTTCAGTTGTTTAACCGAAAAGTTCTCAAACTATTTTCTTTCCTCCAAGAATGGATCGAATTTAATTAATTAATATTTCAATTAAACTAAAAAGTAAAATCTGCATTTAAATTTTCATGCGGATAGAATTGGGTTACCAAGAAATTCTATGTTAAATTGCTTTATTTAATATTGTACATGAAAGAGAAAAATGGAATTCAAAGTGCCTTTTGAAAATAAATGACAATAAGAAAATTTTTGTGCTTCTCATACAAGATATATACAAAGAAAAATATACAACTGAAATCATATCTGCAGTCATCAGAATAATTTTCATATTGAGATTTTAAAGATTTTTTTTTTTCGGATTGCTCGAGTTCGAAAAGCAGCTGGACGGTTGATAAATACATGAGCTCAACAAAGTTGATGCATTTGTTATGATGTTTTAAAATCAAAATTATTAATTTTTATCGAACTTATGAGAAAATTTGTCAACGGGAAGACTGGAACTTAGTGTGCCTTTAAATTGATAATATAGAAACAATCGATTTTTAGATATAACAAAATTTTCCAGTGTTCTTAATGTAAAAATTGTTAAACCTTATCACTTTTTGGACTATAATGATTTTAAAATTTTCTCAATTGGCTCAAAATTGCTCAATTAATTTTATTTTATGAAAAAATATAATATAGTGCAAGCTCAACTTTCTTCATTACATGAAAAACTTTAATATAAAAAAGATATAAATCTTCACAATACTCATTACATCAAGTAATTGTGAAAATTAATAATTACATTCAAGATAATAATTTTCTAAATTATATAGAATTTAAATCTTTATGATTGTGAATTTTTATAATTTTACAAGATGTCATTGAATTCTTGAAACAAATACAGAAGGTGACACACTAAAAACATCATGTTTTGTAGAATCTAGGTGCGCATTTCATTCGCGGCTCTTGTAATTTTAAATATAATCGTATCACCATCTAAAAGTACCTATAATTAATGGTCTGAAAAGAAATTGAAATCATAAATATATTCATTCACACATAATCAGAAGGAGTATCCAAAATTTTAATCCTGATAATCTCGCATGTATTTTCATACAGACATTTTTCATAAAGGTATAGAGAAATACACAACAGACTTAATCATTAGATAGCTTCAGACTTGGATTCCATAATCGCCTGTACTGAACCTATAGTATTTACTCATGAAAGAAAACTTAAGGGAAATTAATACGAAATATACTAGAGCTAACTTAATTTCAATAACTTAACTTTAAAGAGCAATTTTATCTTCCAATAAAAACATTATTGTCCGTAGAATTAACATCTTATTCAACTAATTCAAGTGAACTATAACTTTATTTTATTTCACACAATCAAACTATTTTTGTTTAAGAATCTATGGGTACTCAAATTATTTTCATTCAGTTAATCAATAGATATAATAATTTAAACAACAAAATTTTACCCAAATTAGTTATTCATGTTATTGTTATTAACACTAAAATTACGGAGTTATTATAATATTTGAAATGTTAGTAAAAAAGTAATTGATTTCACGTTTCAACCAAATTATAATTTATTTTAACAGAATAAGCCAGAAAAAATGGAATCTTAACAAGGCTTAGTTATACCAGTATTTAAAAAAATGTTGCTGATTCTGTTTAATTATTTCACCTTGAAGAGAGATTATTTACTTTGTTTTTAATTGAAAAGATACTGCTTTGTTCCTTCCAACTAAAGTTCCTTTCAAAACAAATTAACCCAAAACGCTGACTAAGAAGTCGTGGAAAATTAGATTTACTTGCGAAAATCAACGGCAAATACTCTTATTTTTCAAAATTCAAACGAGTTTTTCTCTTCTTTAATTAATTAAAAAAATAACAAAAATGAACTTCAAAGAACATTATCTTTTTCACATACTTAATTAAGAAAAAAATGTTCTCAACATTAAAAAAGTGTTTTCATTATTTAAATTTGCTTCATAATTACACGGGACATTAAAATCGTTTTCATATTTCGCAATTAGATATCTACAGCATTTCTACTAAACAATAATAAATTTTCCTAATTTGAAATAAATATCTTATTTCAAATTAGGAAAATTTAACAAAAACAAAACAAGTTATTATTAACAAAACAAATTAACTGGTTAATGAAAATGAAATATTCTTTTTTTATTTATTCTAACAATTAACGATATAATTTGTTAATTAAATTATTCAATTTTTATTAATACATAGTATGAGAGATTCCCTAAAGAGAAACTTTAAACCCAAGTGATTTAATTGGATTTAATTTCCATTAAAATGATATCGTAAGTGAAATGAAATCAAATTAAATGGGAAATGCTTATGTTTTCTGTAATCCTATCTTCGGGAGTATTAAAACTTAATTGTATAAATGCTAATTTCGCAGAATTTGTTTCTATGGATTTTAAAAATGTGATAATCATATTAAAATTGTGTTAATGAAAAAGGATTTTCAGAGTCTAGTCGTTTCAATAAAGGTTTATATAACTAAGATAAATTAGCATTTAAATGAAAAATGCGTAGTTAATAACAATAAATTTGTTATAAAAATAAGCTGATGTTCTTCCAAATTGGATAAATAATATGTGCTATCAATTATAAGCTCGAAATTTTTATCATTTTATATTTAATTATTCAACTTAATCTCAGTGCAGGTTTTAATCATTATTTTAAAATCGAAAAATGTATAAGTAGGCACGTAAATTTATATTTAATTATTCAATTTAATTTCATTGAATTTCCATATGAGATTAGTTAATCCTGAAAGGGCAAAACTAATGTTTTTGGATTTCATGTAGAAAATAATTAATAATTTTATAATATGCATAAATGACATGTTAATAACTAATCTAGGTATCCATTTTAAGGATTTGCTCGATATGTAACGATTATAAAAAAACCTAAACTGAGTTTGATATGTATAATCAATGAACTTTATTTTATAATTATTAAAAATTAATCTATCATTTTAGCAATTAAAAAAGCAAAATCCATAAATAAGATGCTCTTAGTAAAGCCTTTCTTCGCCCATTTAATTATGGACGCCGTTAATTTTAGCCATGAAATGGTGGGTAAGTACAAAAAATAAGTGCATTTGTTACAAGTACCTGCCCAAAGAAGGCAGATAATTCATATTACTTCCCTTGTATATTAATTATGAAGATAATTCTGCCACGATCTTGTTGGCAATTCATATTTTTTTTCTAATGTAATTATCCAGTAAACTTATTTGAACAATACATATCATTCTATGACTGCAGAATAAAATAACTTCCAAGATCACTAAATCACACTCCATTTGGTTTCCTATTGCGATGTACATCAAAGATACCATTACACTTATTGGATAATACATAATCTATATCTATACTTATAATAAAGCTCAATGTGTGTGTGTGTGTGTTGGCGCTCTACAGGCCAGGTCATTTGACATACAGCTATCAAATTTGGTACATGTATACCTTAGAGGTCGGGAGTGTGCACATGGGGTCCCTTTTTTGAAATTTTAATTATTAATTAATAACTAACTTTACCGCCAAAAAAATCTTCCATTTTCCCCACCGCCAAATTTGTTGCCAAAAAAAATCTTCCATTTTCCCCACCGCCAAATGAGTAAGGCTTCAGTTTCTTTTTTCTCCCAACAGTAATGAGGCTAGAGTTAATATTTTTCGGCGGATTATTTTAAATGATTCTGTTTATTTTCTTAATGTTTTATGCATTTAAAATTAAACATTGTTAATTAATCCATGTTTCAGATTCATTCTGAAGTACTTTTGAATTAAAATAACAAAGAATAAAGGAAATTAAAAATGTATAATCTGCCTAGCGTTACCCCAACTGGCGTAGAAAAATTCCTGCATTTGCGTTACCTAACTGGCGAAGAAAATTCACGCATGCGCATTGTTCTGATTGTTGTCATGACAACCACTTTCAACGGATGATTTAAATTATTTTTAGGTTAGTCGCATGCTTTTGTAAGTAAATTGTATTTATGTTAGTTATATATTTTTTGTATATGCTTATAGTTTTAAGTACATCGTTTTTAAGTAGTTTTTTTTAACCTGTTTTCAATGATTTAAATTATTTTTAGGTTAGTTGTGTACTTTTGTAATTAAATTGTATTTATGTTAGTTATATATCTTTTTGTATATGCTTATAGTTTTAAGTACATCGTTTTTTAAGTAGTTTTTTTAAACCTGTTTTAAACCGATTATTTTAAACGATTCATTTTATTTTCTTAGTGTTTAATGCATTTAAAATGAAACATTGTTCATTAATCGATCTGTTCATGATGAATCTGAGAAAATTTTGTTGACAAATTCTTGAGATATTACATAAATTAAGAAAGATATTCTTTAGTGCCCATAAAGTTTAAACGCTCAGTGACTCTGTTATCAGTAATCATATTATTAAAAAAATGCTTTGTTTCAGTAAAAAATATTATTATATTAATTGCAGATTAATCATTTACACTTTAATTTAAGGCATAAATTCTACGAGGGGTAACAGAAAATTAGAGAGATACATATCACGTTATGACTGAAGGCCTTTATTATGAGTGAATTATATGACTATCAAAATTTGAAGTTTTAAAATATTTTGCTGAAGAATCTATTAAAGTTGGAATTGCATAAAATATTTAATTATTAAAATGTTAACGAACATTAAGATTGGCGAACCGGCTGGTCGCCAAAGACGGCTAGTATGTAATAATATACATACTATGACTGTAGAAGAAAATAACTTCCAAAATCACTAGATCACATTCCGTTTGTTTTCTTCTGTTAGACTACATCAAATATCAAATATATTAGACTAGTGCAAGGTTTTTATTCCCATATAAATTATATCTTTCCCAATTTCTAGTCTTATATACTCAAAAATGTATTGCCCGTGACTCAACTGAGAGTTCATACGTTGGGTGTGAATAATAAAAGTTCAAATTCAGTGCCAACGATATAAATTCTATGGCAAACAGCTGTCGATTTCTGACGTGTTCTCTGTGATTGCAGTGTAAGAAATCCCCAGTAACCGAATGCTCATTTTAAGTATTCTGTTCTTTATATCAGCGTTTCTCAATCTTTCAGTATTCGTGGACCAGTTTTCAATCATAACTTTCATCGCCCCCTCCCCTCTTACAATAAAATGTATACAACAATAATGTATATTGAATATTTTGGATTCTGTTTTTAAATTATTTTTAATTAATTGCCAAAACAAGAGTAAAAGCGAGCCAACGTTGGCGAGAAACCACATCTTGCATTTTGGACAAGCGGATAGTAAACAGATGAAGCGAATGAAAGTGGAGAAAATTTAAATATTATATTTGAAATGAAAGCCAAATATGGAGATAACGTTAATAGAATATGAAAGTAGAAAAATTCATCAATGAAAGTTAACCTAGACGGAGTGAGCTAAATTTAGAAACGGGGAATACATTTTTTAGAATAAAAAAAGAAATAAAACAGAAGCATGACAAAAACGAAAGTGAAAAAAATAGGAATATTTGTGCAAGAGAATCCACACGACCGAGGCCGTCTCGAGCATGCGTGGAGTAAATGTTTTCTCATAAGAAGAAGGAAAATATTCGATACGCAAGTTTCAATTCCAGCCAGTCTCATTCGAGTCGATCTTTTTATCGTTATCGAATCAATTGTGAATTTATATATTA
Organism: Argiope bruennichi; assembly: GCF_947563725.1. NCBI lineage: Eukaryota > Metazoa > Arthropoda > Arachnida > Araneae > Araneidae > Argiope > Argiope bruennichi. The sequence goes on along the minus strand of NC_079156.1, from coordinate 82,418,444 downwards.
TATATGTTTTCGTGTTAATTGCAATTCACCATATAAAATATTCACGGCAGCAGATTTATGCCGACTCATGAATAAATTTTTAAGCGGAAGTAAACAAGCATTAGACGATAGTCAAGTATCAACAAGTACACAGACGAACGTGGTTCCGAAAATAAAATCAAGGAAATATTCTCAAGAATACTTAAATTTTAGGTTTACCAGTACTGAAGTAAATGAAGAAAAAAGGCTCCTGTGTATCATTTGCTCAAAATTGTTGGCCGCAGACAGCATGAAACCTAATAAACTTAAACGACATTCGGAAACGCTTCATAGTGAGTACGTCAACAAACCCAGAGAATTCTTCGAATTAAAATTAATATCATATAACAAGCAATAACAATCATAATAATTTGCGTGAGAAATTGTTTTCAATGCAGCTTGACGAAGCAACAGATAGTAATAAAGATGCTCATTTAATTGCCATGTTCAAATTTGTGGTAATATCTCAGTAGTAGAACTACTTTTCTGCAAAACAATAGAACTCAAAACATCAGCTATTTATTATTTGCTATTTGCTATTTTAAATGATTTTATGAACGAGGCAAACATAGAATGGAAAAATTGCGTCTGAATATGCACCGACGGTACTCGTTCAATGTCCGAAAGATTCCAAGATATACAAGCACTTTTAAAACAAAATTCGCCTCAGTGCACACATTGCATGATCCACAGAGAAAATTTGGCTTCGAAAGAAATGAGTCCTGGTTTCAATATTGTGTTAACTACAGATGTAACCGTAGTAAATTATATAAAAATGAGACTCCTGAAATCGAGAATCTTTTCAGCACTTTGTGAAGACATGGGTTCAGTACATTCAGCGTTACTATTTTATTGCGAGGCAAGATGGTCATCACGTGGGAAAATTTTCAAACGTCTTTATGAATTAAGAGAAGAAATCGCCATTTCCTAGAAGAAAACAGACAGGAGGCCGAGAATTTTCGCGATAGTTTATTTGTGATAAAATTGAGGTACTTGGTCGACATATTCGAGAACTGAGACGGGCTATTTCTAATATTAAGCTTTCCTTTGAAAAACTTTGCTCTGCAAGACAGGCCCAAGGAAGTCACTAATAATAATTAAATTTGTTTTTAATTTAGTATGTTTTGATTAAGTAAGTTGTTTTACTTCAATAAGTTATTAAATATGTCGAAATGTATTTTGTTTTCTATGTGTATGTGTGCTTTCCTTTCAGTCATAATATTTTCTCTTTTTCTCTTTTAAATAATATTTTCTCTTGGATATTCTCGCGCCCCCCTTCTAGTGTGCTCGCGCCCCCCTAGGGGGGCGCGCCCCACAGGTTGAGAATCGCTGCTTTACATTCATTAACTCAAAGTATCTCTTCGTATCAAATACTTACTTGTAGTTTTAACTATAAAAATTATGATTTTTTTTTTTCAGTTTAATGGAAATTTAAACAATATTTTTCAGAAATGTCAAAACTTTGTTCTTCTTTAATACGGTGTTGCTTTCTATCTACAAAAATGTTTTTACCCGAAGAAATGCGATTTTACACATAAAAAAAATCCTTTTTTATATCTAAGTATTAGAATAAGAATATTCAACTTCCGCTTCGAAGTGGGGTGGTGAAGTGTAGTGGTCAGAACAGCATGAATAACGCGTGTTTTGCGGGTCCTCGGTTTGAGTCGCGCTTTTTTCTTTAATTTTTCTTTATGTATTTATATTTTATATTTTTGCTTTTTAAATTTATTTTTATAGGTGTCTTTACTAAAAAGTACGATTTTACCCAAAAAAAAAAATAGTTTTTATCAGTAACTATTAGAGACTTTTTCTATGTGCTGTCATGCTGGCAATGTCATATAGCGCCATCTCGGACCCAAAAATATAAGTAATGGTAGATAAACTGTAAAATGAATACTGTAATATAGCAGATTGTTTTGAATAACATGTTGAACCAAGTGCATTCATGATTTTTTTTACTTAAATGACCAGTTCATATGTATATAAGATGGAAAAATATTCACATTAATCAGTATGTGATTCGTATCTAAATATTTTCACCAAAAAAATACGATTTAAAAAAAATTAATAATAAATTAAAATTAAAATGAAATCTACGATCGATCGCGAATTTCAAGTTATTATGTGAGAACATTATTATTTTTTAAGTCATTATTTGTCTTAATTAATTTAAGTCATTAATCAGTTTAAACCGGTCCGGTTTGAAACTATCACGAGACTTCTCTGTCGGTCTCTATCCTCCTCTCTCTCTCTCTCTCTCTCTCTCTCTTTATCTATCTATCTATCTATCTATCTATCTATCTATATATATATATATATATATATATATATATATATATATATATATATATATATATATATATATATATATATATATATATATATATCATTTTCAATTTTTCTAACTGGCAAACAAAGTTTTGGAGCTCGACCGATTTTCATATGAAATAACAGCTATGATGTCATAGTTCTACGTCAACCTTTTAAAAACGCATCTGCTGTCAAAGAAGCATACATAACAATAAAGCAATACTGGTAAAAGCAGGTAAAAAATATATGCGATTAAAAGATGGCAATGAAAATTACTATTTATGCTTTATTCCTTGCCTACGCGATTTCGAGCTTCAAAACCCCCTAAATAAAACAACATCATGTTCTCACAATATTAAAAAAAAAACATGCTGAACGTAGCTTGGTCTTCCAGATATTTTAAAAATGCATATATTTATGCTAAAACTCATATTTCTTTTTGAATATAATGCCTTCCAAATAAGCAAGAAAAATTATTAATTCTCATTTGTTAAATTTATCTACTGTAAATTAAATAAAATGTGCTATTTTATATAAACTTTTCCTTCATATTTTTCAAAACTTTGTTTTGTTTTTATTTATTAATGATCATGATATTAATACTATTGATCTAGAATATTATTTCTTAAATCCCTTCCTCCGAAAGTTCAATAATCGATTTATTAAATCGACATCAAGACAGATGTCATTACTAAATCGTCCATAAACTCCTTAACTGAACACAGAGGAGTTCTTAAGTTATTAGGAAGGCTATTAAGAATTCAATTTTCAATCGATTAGGGGAATCTAATATTCATAATCGATTTCCGAAAGCAGGAATTTTCGGTCATTTATCTCTCCCTCTATTATACTGAAGACGCTTCAATTTTGGTTCAAGAAAAAGGAATTCTCTTCAGGGAAAGGGATGATGGACGATCTTTTATTGAATGCTTCTTTGTTGCTGGATTCTTAGGTTAGGTTATATATAGATATTGGAAATATTTGTTGCAAGTATTTAAAAGTCACCCAAGAAAGTTATTTTTTTTTAATGATTTAGTTATAAATTCTGATGGCATGTAATATATTACACATTTAAGTATTTTTAGCTTAACAACTGTGTTTGAATATATGGGAATATTTGATTACCTAGCCATAATTTTGCCATATCCATAATTTTAAGCTGTTTAAAAGCAATAATAACTATAATTTTAAGATGTTTAATAGCAATAATAGCCATAATTTTAAGATGATGAAAAGCAATAATAGACATTATTTTAAGATGTTTAAAAGCAATAATAAACGTTATTTTAAGATGTTTAAAAGCAATAATAGCCATAATTTTAAGATGTTTGAAAGAAATAATAGCCATAATTTTAAGATGTTTCAAAGCAATTATAGACATAATTTTAAAATGTCTGAAAGCAATTGATGGATTTAACATGATTTGATGTGGAACAAAATGTATTAAATGATAAATTGTGAAACCGATGCTATTTTCATGCTCCTGAAACGGGCGAAATCGTGAAATGCAACAGCAACCAATAATGCATAAATTTGTAACATTCTTCATTTTGTAAATAATTATAAAAATACAGAAAAAAAAACAATAAAATGTAACTGTAAATACATCTTAAAAAATAATATATTATGAATTTTAGAAGTTTCTTAGAATTTACGAAATAATTCTTTGGTGGTTTTTTTTAAATGTTACATTGTATTTAGATCTTAACAATTTTATTTTATTCTTGTTAGTTTATAAATATAAAACTTCTTGTTTATAAATATAAAACTTCTTGTTTATAAATATAAAACTTCTTGTTTATAAATTTATTCTTGTTAGTTTATAAATATAAAACTTCTTGTTTATAAATTTATTCTTGTTAGTTTATAAATATAAAACTTCTTGTTTATAAATTTATTCTTGTTAGTTTATAAATATAAAACTTCTTGTTTATAAATATAAAACTTCTTGTTTATAAATATAAAACTTCTTGTTTATAAATATAAAACTTCTTGTTTATAAATATAAAACTTCTTGTTTATAAATTTATTCTTGTTAGTTTATAAATATAAAACTTCTTGTTTATAAATTTATTCTTGTTAGTTTATAAATATAAAACTTCTTGTTTATAAATTTATTCTTGTTAGTTTATAAATATAAAACTTCTTGTTTATAAATATAAAACTTCTTGTTTATAAATATAAAACTTCTTGTTTATAAATTTATTCTTGTTAGTTTATAAATATAAAACTTCTTGTTTATAAATTTATTCTTGTTAGTTTATAAATATAAAACTTCTTGTTTATAAATTTATTCTTGTTAGTTTATAAATATAAAACTTCTTGTTTATAAATATAAAACTTCTTGTTAGTTTATAAATATAAAACTTCTTGTTTATAAATATAAAACTTCTTGTTTATAAATTTATTCTTGTTAGTTTATAAATATAAAACTTCTTGTTTATAAATTTTTGTCAGTTGTCATTCTTAGCAAATGCATAGAGGATTGCTAAGGATACGTAGAGGAACTAACAACCGCTGGAGGCAGTTTATAACAAAATTATTCATAAGATATTAATTTAAGGAAAAGAATGATGGACGATTTTTATTGAATGCTTTTTGTTGTTAAATCCTTGAGTTATATAAATACATTTAGTATTTTTTATCACCATTAGAAAATAAATGAAATACAAAGTTACAAATGTCAATTGAAAATAACTAAAAAATAAATAAATAAAGCTATTGAAATTTATTTTTATTTAACCAAGGAACCTGTATGGTTCAATAAAATATTCAATAAATTATTATTTGGAAAATAATTAAAATATTTATAGTTCATGCTGAATTTAAAAATTAAAATAATCAGATATATACTTTTTCTTCAAATTCAAATAGATATAAAATAATTCATAAATATTTTTAGACATAAATATTTGAAACTTCTTCTAAAAAAATTGTAATTATATTTCTTATCTCAGAATATGAATTTAAAACAAAAGCCACATTTTAATAATTTTGTTTGAAACTAAGTCAAGCAAATTTTACAGAATTTTTCAGAAAACATAACTTTCCAATCAGTCTCAAGAAGTTAGAGAAGATTTTAAAGAGGTTGGCACTTTGCCAAAAAACATTTTTCTGATCATTATTATAATAACGCCAAGGACTTACTTAAATTCTTACTTGTATTAAATTAAAGCCATGTTTCTTAAAGCGCAAGAGTGAACAAGTTTTAGAATGTATTAAACTTGAAAGTCCTAGCAAACCCCGACGTAAGTGAAAGACGAACGCAATTATTTTCTCTCCGGTAAGTCTTGCAAAAGAAGATTGACCGAAGTAACCCAAGGTTGCCCTTAATTTGATTAGTTCTCGAACGTGGGAAGGTTACATATTCCACCCTATCTCTTAGATAGCTGTATTCTTAAAAGCGTACGGTATCTTTATTCTTAGAGATATTCCATTCTCTTAGCAATGAATATTTTAAATTTTTCTTTAAATATAATCAATATTTTCAGAATTTATGGCACTAAAAATTATACCTAGCATTAGAGTCTTTTTTTTTTTTCTCTCTCTCTCTCTCTTCCTAGAATTAAAAGTGTCAAGTAGAAAGACCATTCAAGAGGCAAATTGTTTCGCTACTGAATAAATTTTCTGTCTTAAAATTGAAAATCTTTAATACGAAATAAATGTCAAAGTATTTTAATAGATATCCTTTGAATATTATTTTGGATAGAATAGTTATTTCTATCTGGCGGATGCAATTTTATTTTATATGACTTAACGTTATTAACTTTCAGTTTCAGAGTATTCGATTATTTGTTAAATTTTCCTGTGGAAATGTGCACCGAAATGATTTTTCTTTTTCATGATTCCAAAAGTTCAATGAAGAAAATGGAAAATCGTAGGATTCTTAGAATTTAAGTTTATTAGCTAGAAAATAAAATTTTTAAAGGCTAAATGTGCATCAGAGTCAAAACTCTGAAGTGAAGGAAAAATACTTAAAGTGGTAAAAGTGAAACCATTTAAGAAAGCCCATTTTTTATTACTGTACTAAAAATGGAAGGAAGATTTATTATAAAAAAACTAAAGGTCAAATTAATGTTCCTAAAAATATGAGGAGCTGATATAAGTATTCCAATCTTTATGATAATATGTCTTGATTGTTATTAGAAAATATTCGATTTTTTACTTATTTTTATTTATTTTTTTTGGCATTGACTGCTGCTTAATTTCCCCATCTTGCTGTTACCAGGGCCTAAAAATGTAATGATTATTTTTTTTTCAATAAAATTCCGTTTATATATACATTAATAAAAATATGTTCAAAAAACCTACAAGTTTTAGTCTGATAAATTTCATGTTATCTTCTAATCTGATTTTCTTGTATTCAATACCAGATGGCGCCACGCATGTGAAATCGAAATTAATTAATTTTAGAATTTTTTTGAAGTAATTGACTGTTTATCAAATCGTGAAATTTGTTAAAAATTTTATTGTTCGTCTGGAACTCACAACTGTGTTGAATTTCAAAATTCTAATGCATGAAAAATAATGTAAACATTGTTTATAAAATTCGACCTTCACGCACTGTAATTCACAGTCATAAGATTTCTATGTTAAATAAATACATGCATGTAAGAAAATAAATCGAAATATTAATTTTACATACATATTTAAGAACAGAAATTGATAGAAAATTCTATATTATTTTAATCTGGAATATTTTTGTCACTAACAATCATAAAAATATTAGCATTGTTCGGCTCTGGTTCACGGAACAGTAGTATATCGGTATAGGCATATTTGGGTATACGTTTATTGGTATGTTATATTTAATGTATGTTTCGACAGTAATGGAGTTCTGGTAAAAGTTATATTTGACACAAAACTTAAGAAAATTAAATTTTTTTTTCCTTTCTTAAGTAAACAATTTTTCTTAGAATTTTATGTATGAGATCTAATTTTCCAATTTCATTATTACAGAATGTTTTAAATAGTAAATTGGTATTTGTCTTAGAAACTTTGTATCAGAAACTATTTTGTCATAAAAAGTATCAAAAATAATTTTTCGGAAATGCTACAATGACAGCTATTGTTTTGTTTGGTTAAAAATAATGTAAATCTGTTATTTTTTGCAAATTCTAGTCATTAGTTCTACTAGAATAGATTTTTGACTTAAATGGGAGCACATGGATCCTTGTTTGATATAGAATCTTTAGAATTTTTTAACTTACAGAATCGAAGTTTCAACTTATTTCTGGATGAACATGTCTTTGCTCGGACTTATACAAAGACGTCCTTATTAATTGCAAATATGTTTCAAAAACATAAGAATGTTTTGTTTTACTCCCAGAAACAAAATTTCCAATTAATTCCATTTTGCATGCAGTCAAATTATATATATATATTTGACTATTTGAAAAGACAATCTTACTTAATCCCAGTTAGCACATTCTGTTGTACAACATTATACAATATTGTATAAATATTATTTAAGATTCAATAATATTATAAAATATTGCAAATATTGTTTAATATCGTACAATATTGTACAATATAAATATGCGACTAGAGCTGGTTAGAAATAATATAATATTAATTTATGCTTCCTTCGAATCAAAAAGTTTTTTCCAATTTTGTCAGCACTTGGATATTTCATTCAAGGTAGTTATTTTAATATTAATTTTAACGGGGCATATATGTAGATTTATGAATTATGAATTGATATACAGTATTTTATCCACATTATAATTTTTGAATTATGATATTTTTCCTATGGATGATTCTAACATATCCATACTAAAAACATATGAGAAATTTCTTAGTTTTTAATTAACCAATAAAATTGCAAATCATATATATTCCAAACTTCTGACATATTTATATCTTTCACGAAAAAATATCTTTGATGGTCCCTGTTTCGTTTAGCCACAAATCGTCGTTTACAAACCAACGGTTTGTTTGGGCCGTGTTCATCTTGATAAATGTTCACAGTCAACTTTTCCAATCCCATTCATCAATTAGCTAAACCCACGAGAGTTTCCGTTTCTTGTACACGTGCCATAGTTATCGATCAAACAGGTGTCTTACACGGTTTCCTGCCCAAAGTGTTGGAGTTGGAGTTAGAGTTAATTGATATCAACATTGGCAAAGAACGAAAGCTGCTAAAATTTAGTGAAATGTTAAGTATTGTTGAAAAATATTAAGTATACTTAAAATACAAGTAGACATTGATCTTCTTTTTTTATATGAAATATCTTTCTTACCCTCATTTATTTATCTAAAAATATTTATAACATCTTTCAAAGATCCAACGATGCAAAATACTTTTATATGTTATAATATCATCAAAAATTCATAATAGACTATTAAACCATGATAACAAAAGTTTGGTAGCAATACAAATATAATTTAGTTTTACACAACTCAATAAGTAGATATGATTAAATTAAAGGAAGCCAACTATAATCTGCTATTCGTGAATTTTATTATTTATAAATAACGAGTCACAAAAATAAAATGTCATAAAAAGACAAATATGTGCAATTAAAGATAAAAGTATTCGTCGTAAAAATAAAATGTAATTGATAAATTAATTTACCATTTTATATTGTTTTTTATTAAAGAAGAGGATACAATTTGCGTAGATGTATCAGAAATTTCAAAAAATGGCTCTTCAGTTCACTAATAAATGATAACACAAGATTATACTTCCAGTAACATTTTGTTGAAAATTTTGTTAGATAGAAAGCCAAATAAAGACACAACCACTTACTAAGTATTCTTATTATCAGGCCATTACTCTATTCACTTGTAAACACCGCAGGTTAAGAACCTTGAGTTCAAGCACTCCGTGGCATTCTCCTCAAACTGAGAAAACCGTAGGTGTTATTAGAACTATTTATAATGCTCTGCTGAACTGATCATAGCAGGCTTGCTAGTCTATACATGTTTTCTCTATTGCAATCTATTACAATACAGAAAAAGAAACAATAATAAAATTACAGCTGATTATTCTTAAAGAATAATGGACCATAAAAACACTAATGTACAATTAGGGTTAAAAGAAGTATTTTTTAATCTCTTTATGCTAGAAAGATTAACTAACTTTACTTAGTCAACACTTTAAAAAGAATCATGTTTTGAATCAAAAGAATTTTTCATTATCATTATCTTGCAATACCATTACTTAGGAAAAAAAACATGGAATTCGAGAGTTTAAAAATTTTATTTTGAAGGCAATATAAAGAAAGACTACGGTTCAAAAGTCAGATTCCTTCTGATGACAATTCAAAAATGCATACACAGACCAAAATAACACTGTTGTAACTTTAATAATCATATAAGTCGCCAATTAAAACTTAACTTTCTTATTTGCATTGAAGAATGTTTCTTAAAAGCTATGAAAAATCTTTGCATCATTTCATCCATTAAAAGTTAATTAATGATTATTAGATACGCATGATAATAACTTTTAAAATTAAAAAATGAATTTAAATATCCAATAGTAAAAGATATATATAATTAGTTCTTAAAAGATTCAAAACGCATTGCTGAAAATTAAATTAAACATTTTATTTTTTCCCTCAAACTGATCCTTTTTTAATACTGAAAAAGTATTTTTAACCACATATGTACAGTGATTAATTTACTTGCAGTATAATCTTAAAATTTGTTACATCATTGATTTTTAAAATAAAAAAGTGCTTATCTTGAAATAACTCGATCATGAGTAATTGGATTCAAGTAAGAAAATAAAAAGATACGTCTGGTGTTTTATTTGAAAAAATAAATGTCCCGACCAATGAATAATTTCACTTATCATTCTCTTTTCTAGATCATACCTCAAGGCGAATGAAGTGCAGTGGGTTGACGCATCTGAAGAATAGTTTCCGGTTATGGTTTTTATAGCACGAAAGAATCAATCTTCCTTCCCTCTTTAGAAAGCCCTTCTTATCATTATCCATTAAGTATTATTCTTTTCGTTTTTAGTTTAATTAGCATCTCTGTGTTCAACTCTACTGATTGTGACATCATATGGAAGTAAAAAAAAAGAAATAGAAAGCTATTTAAGCTTATAAACTATAAAGTTAGAATAAAAGAATTTTTTTTGGATAAAATTTCAGTTGTTAAACATGTATTGGATCCAAGAAAAAAATGAAGGCATATTGTCGCAGAATTGGAAGATGATTATTTTGGGTTTTATATATTCTTTTTTTTTCAGCTCCTAGCACGCTTTAAATAAAATGTTTAGGTGAGTTAATATTCAGTTTTTAATCAATGCTAGTTTATTGTAGAGTGCATCTCATTAGTCAGAACCACGTTGAATGTCTAATGAGCATATCGAAAGCCAAATTACAACCTACATGTTTCCACACCACACCAATTTAAATTATTAAAGCATGGATAAATTTTCACTCTTCAGTAAGTGTTTAAAAATAAATTTAAGGAGCTATAAAAATTAAAAATTAAATTTAACTATTAACATATGTAGTTCTATATATATTAATTATATTAAACTATTGAATTCTCTCTCTCTCTCTCTATATATATATATATATATATATATATGTGTGTGTGTGTGTGTGTGTGTGTGTGTGTGTGTGTGTGTGTGTGTGTGTGTGTGTGTGTGTAATGATATTTTAAACTCTTAATTTAATCCAAATTAATTTCCAAGATTTTATCTTAATTTAGCCCATTGTAACTTCATTCTAAAATATTCTTTTATTTCGTGATCCTATTCCACTTTCGGTTTAATTAATTCCTCTGTAAAAGTCATATCAAGAGAAAGTGATATCTTCGGTTGCCCTTGAAAAGTTGTCAAAGGTCACCACGTGTAATGAATTGGTGCCTGGCCAGAAATCCTATGTTATATAAGATTAGTGATCATTTGTTCGTCCCTTTTTCCCTTCTGCTTTTGTGTCGCATTGCGCCTTCTTGTAAATTATCATGTTTGCCTCCCGAGAGAGAATGAAACGGAATTAAAAATACCAAGTCTCTTCACTGCTTCGAACCTGCATTCTACTTAAATCAAAAATATGTTGCATATTATTTAGCCGACAGGATTCGAAATTCATTACCTATATATATATATATATATATATATATATATATATATATATATATATATATATATATATATATATATATATATATATATATATATATAAGATCCAGAAAAACTATTATATCAGGTCGTATGCAAATAATGGAGAGGTTCAACCAATCAGCGTAACGCGATGCGGTCGACAGGTCGGATATAAGACAACAGGTGTCTGAAGAGGCTATTACATCGATTCTTGTTGTTACAATGGTAGGTTTTCAAGATTTAAGTGATTTTAGTATCACTAATCGTAGGCACTCGACAGATGGGGAACAGCTTTTCCGAAGTAGCGAGGAAATTTCGATTTTCGCTCACGGCCATTTCAAGGGTGTACCGCGAATATCAGTTTTCTGGTAAAACTTCAAATCTCCGACAGCGTTGGGCCGGAAAAAGACTTTGACTTTACGGGATCATCGATGGCTGAAAAGAATCGTTATACGAGATAGACTTCCGACACTTCCTTAAATTGCTGAGGATTTTAATGCGGGCCCATCAAAAAGTGTCAGCGTACGCACTGGGCAACGTACCCTAATTGACATGAGATTTCACAGCCACATACCATCTTGTGTACCATTGTTCACTCAGCAGCACAAAGCTCTGCGCCTATCAGGGGCTCGTCAACACCAACATTGGACTCTTAATGATCGGAAAAACGTTGTCTGGTATGACGAGTCACGTTTCCAATTGTATCAGACAGATGGCCATGTACAGGTGTGGAGAAAACCCCATGGATCCTTCATGCCTACAAGGAACTGTTCAAGATGGCGGAGGCTCTCTGATGGTATGGGGCTTGTGCAGTTCGCACGAAATAGGATCTTTGATACGTCTAGGCTGGACGATGACAGATCAGCGGTTCGTTAACATCCTTTCTGACCACCTGCATCCATGCATGTCCTGTGTGCTTTCCGACGGACGTAGACAATTGAAACAGGATAATGCGTCACCCCACAGGTCTACAGTAGCTACCGAATGGCTTCAGGAGCACTCTTATGAATTTACTCCCTCTCTTGGTCCCTAATTCCCACGACATGAGCATTATCGAGCATATCTGGGATATTTTGCAACGTGCTGTCCTTAGGAGATCTCCACCAACTCACACTTTCATGGCTTTTTGGACTGCCCTACAGGAGTCATGGTGTGAACTGTCTGCAGAATATCTTCACAAATTAGTTTAATCCAAGACACGCCATGTTGCAGCACTTCTACATGATCGTGGGGGTTCTAAGCGATATTAAATTGGTGAACCAGCTTTTCTGGCACTTCAGTGAGTATATATATATTATTTCATTTTTGCCGCTTTCATAGAAATATTTTTCTACCCACTAAAATTTGAACATAAAATCATTTAAATTTCCCACGTTCTAAACATTTTTATATTTCTAAATATTTTTTTAACTTTCCACCCCTTGCAAGATCTAATAGATTTAACTAACTGCCTCCGGTCCAAATTTCGGTTCTACCATTACACCTGAAAATGCGAAGCCCCTTTTCTGAACTTTTAAAATTCTCCATCAACCTTTCTTGTCTTCCTTTTATTTCATATTCTTAGCAGAGACACTAAGCCGTATTCCTTTTCAATAGTCACGGCTCGCACTCATTTTGTGTGTGTGTGGCTTAAATGGCAATCTTGTGAAGATCTATAAAATTGTAACTTCAAAAATTTTAATAGAAAATACTGTTATTCATTTTCCTCCTGAAAATGCGAAGCCCCTTTTCTGAACTTTTAAAATTCTCCATCAAACTTTCTTGTCTTCCTTTTATTTCATATTCTTAGCAGAGACACTAAGCCGTATTCCTTTTCAATAGTCACGGCTCGCACTCATTTTGTGTGTGTGTGGCTTAAATGGCAATCTTGTGAAGATCTATAAAATTGTAACTTCAAAAATTTTAATAGAAAATACTGTTATTCATTTTCCTCCTGAAAATGCGAAGCCCCTTTTCTGAACTTTTAAAATTCTCCATCAAACTTTCTTGTCTTCCTTTTATTTCATATTCTTAGCAGAGACACTAAGCCGTATTCCTTTTCAATAGTCACGGCTCGCACTCATTTTGTGTGTGTGTGGCTTAAATGGCAATCTTGTGAAGATCTATAAAATTGTAACTTCAAAAATTTTAATAGAAAATACTGTTATTCATTTTCCTCATCAATCAAGCACCTTGACTTATTTGAACCTTAAAGATTTTATACTTGAAAAAAACAATTAAAATTCTAAAATATATATTTTGATAGCTTTCAACTTTCACAAAACTTTTAGGAGTTTTTGCTTTATTCTCAAATTTACTTTATCCCTTTCCCTGGCAAACTTCTTCACCAAGAAAAAGATTTCCAAGCGATTAAATATAAATAAAGAAACTAAAGTCCGATAAATTCTTTTACTTATCCCTTTCGCTCTCTCGTTTCGATTTCATCTGGAAATATCTTTTAAGAGATTTCTTTCTGCAAATCAATAAAATTCGACTTGAGAGTGATTTTTTTTTCTCTTTATCACTTCTACTATGTGTGAAAAAAACCTAAAAATCTAAAGAGAGTGAGTTCTTTTCTATAATCCAATATCTATGATTTGGTAGAATAAGGAATTTTTTTATGAATAAAAATTAATTCTTTTTATGAAACATCATCCTGCTTATATAAATAGACATTATATATTCCAAGTTTCTTAAACTAGCTTTTAACCCTTTCACTATTGACCCGTCACGACCAGCTGTTCAAATTCTATTCCAGCAGGCTGGTTTTTATTTCAAACAAAGGATGCAGGATGTAAAATGAGTCATCACCAAGGATGTTCTTGTTTCACCTCCCGAACCTTTCATTTGAAACAGAAACCGGCTCTCCAGGATAAATTCTAAACGGCCGATTGGGCTGGAAAAGTAGTGAAAGGATTAAACTATTACATTTACATTAAATGTTAAGCGAAATTGTTTTCATTCCATTATTTGTTTTACCATTACTACAAATTCTGTACACAGAATTACTGAATTTGATATATATGAATATGAATTTTAGAATGGGTATTAGATTTATTTTTAGACACTTGATGAAATTTTTTGTAAATGTTAATGCCATGAATTTAAATGATTAATGTTATTGAAATGAATAATTAATAAATTTTATATATCGATACCACATTACAGAATCAATAAAATTTTTATGACTGTTACATTACCCAACAGAACTTTATATAAAGGAAAGAAAGAGGCACAATTACTCCATACACCATCTATTTAAAGATTTCAAACATGCTATTTTCACCATTTTGAAACTCTTACGCAGGAGGAAGTAGTAAAGGAAACATCTATTTACTTTATGTGGCAAACGTTTCTTCTGCTTTGCTGCATTTAAAAAAATAAATCAAATAAGTACTGAAATCAAATAAAATTGATATTTATACTTCTAAAAGTATTTCTCTAGAAGCTTCCAAAAGTTTCATTTTAGAATTCTTCCATCATTTACCCATGAATCTTCAAAAGTCATTCATTGGTTTACCAAGAAATCTTTCTTGAGAAACTTTTCTAAGAAATAATTCTTCTTATTATAGGATAGAAATAAAATATTTGTTTTTTATTTTTGTTTCTTTTTTGGGGGGATAAATTCTATTTCAACCGTACCCTATCATTACATTTATTTTACTCTTAAGATACTGTCATTTTTCCCGTAACAATCGAACCAGAACTTCTTCAAAAAATAATAAATGCAAGGATTTCATCTAGTTTTCTTTCAAAGGGTATTAATAATCTTTTCAAAATGGCAAAGTCTTCTGGCAATATTTATATATCTTTAAGTTTTTGAGTAGGCTATCGTAAAAAATGAAAATACAGTAGAAAAGTATTGATTAATTCTAAATAGTAAAAGATTTTTATCTTATCTTAAAACCAAACTTTCCTTTTAGAATGGGTATTAGATTTATTTTTAGACACTTGATGAAATTTTTTGTAAATGTTAATGCCATGAATTTAAATGATTAATGTTATTGAAATGAATAATTAATAAATTTTATATATCGATACCACATTACAGAATCAATAAAATTTTTATGACTGTTACATTACCCAACAGCTATTAATATTTGCTTTAAAGCAATGATCTAAGAAAACCCACACCAGAGTTTTTGCAGTAACCCGGCAGTTGTCACCCCAAAAATTTTTCGCATTCCTGTCAAATAAATTTGTGATGCCAAAGAATGTTTTATATGGCACTGAAGTACAATAGCTACGAAATATTAACTTTTGACATGAATTTAGCATTTTTACTGAATCTATCGTACCATCCTTGGCGAATTTTTTGGCGATTAATCTCTGGTATGCGTTAATAATATACAGAAACCGAATGTGTGTTTTAGATAAGTTTTCCCCAAACGATTAATTCTTTAACGGGCACAAGCCGTTTTCTTTCCAAATTTATGTTTTAAGCTATAATTACAGAAAAAAGCTCATTTATTACCATAAAAGTATTTTTTTTAAAATTTTGTTGTTGTGGCTGCTGTTTATAACAGGGGTGGTAACATTTTTATCTCCGCCCAATGCAAGAAATGATAAGTTACTGTCTTATTCAATAAAAAAAAAATATGAAATATAAATAATTTCACAAATAAATATGCATTTTTGTAAAACTATTTATTATTAGTTATTTCAAAAATTAAAATGTATTAATTACACATGAAAAGAGGTTAGAGAAATCAAATACAATGTAAATTACCAAATGCATGATTTTTAATTGTTTTGGTGAAACAACATAAAACAAGAAGCTATATACAATAGAACATTACATGTTGAACATGACACTTTTGACCGTTTCTGGTTAGCTTTGGTTCTCTAATGCTAGCAAGATAATTGAAGACGGTGGTAAGATTACGGTGGTACCATAGCCGTATAAAGTCTTAAAACAAAAAAAAATCACACAACACTGCACATATAGTCACAAAATTCTCCAAATTTGATATATTTAAGTGGGGTTTTTTTTAACTATCGCCTTTGCATGCTTCTGAAAGTATATATTGAAAGACATTTAACCCTTTGTTGAATTTGGCTAAAGGTTTGACAAATGACTATAGAAGTTAAATATGTGTACTGAATTTCATCCATCTAGCTCTCTTCGTTTTCGAATTATCGATTCGAACAGCCTAATAGACGCATTTACTCTGAACAGATTTTACTCAAAATTTGATAGAAATCTGCAAATTTGGTGCAAAAACCATAAGTTTCAAATGTCCAGTTCAAAGCATTTGTGAATGATTATTTTTGTTACAGACAGACAGATAGACATTTTCAAAAAACATGTTTTTCGAATTTAGGGAAGTCTAAAACGTGGAGATTCGTCAAAATCTCGAGCTCGAATTTTTTGTTCAAATGATCACTATACTTTCTTAATGCTACGATACGAGAAAGTAGAAAGATAAAGCATTTGCAAGAAATTTATTGTTATCTAAAGTATTCGAAACTTTCAAGATATTTGAAACTTAGATTGTTGAAAGGCACTTTATCCCATTTCCTTTTTCTCTCTCAATTTAAAAATAAAAAGCCTTTCTCCTGATATTTAAAATCTATTAAATGCGAAGTAGAATACCATATCATAGTCGAATTGTTGTTTCGTACTCTCGTATTGTTAAATATTTATTAATTTTAACATGCTATAGAAACCTGGAGATATACAAGATGAATTTTAATTAACTTACAATTTTGGACTGAAATAATTTTTGAAACCTCACATAATCATATTAGAACTAAGAGCGGATATAAAATAAAATTGCCGATCTTCGATTGCTTTCTTTTTACTTTCTCGTATGCAAACAATCACTAGGGAAAACATCAAAGATGAAGATGAGAAGCTGCCTGTATGGTGGCTGGTTCTCGGCGTCCTGGTGGATGCAGATAGAAGTGGGAGTTGACTCTCTATTCATGACGAGTCGCACTCCCCATGGGAAGGGTTGTGCCGTGACCGGTGATGGCACTTAGGACTCAACCACAGTTCCCCCCAGTGTTGTTGTCGCGATGATCCGGTCATTCCGTTTTATCCGTGTGCCTGCTGGCGGTTTGGAGTAGTCAATTTGTGATTGTGATTGTGATTTTCATATACAAAGAGAAATTATTTTAATAGAAAAACGTTTGAATTCGAGACTTCGTTTGACTCGAAATTCCACTTTTCACACTTACGTTAATCAGAAAAATAATTTTTTGGAATTAGGTTCGTCTATGAGTACGATAATTCAAAAGCTCAATGAGTTAGAATGATTAAATTCTGAAAGCAGTCTTAACATCACATTTGTAGATTTATGTAAAAGATTAAATACATTTCGTCCACAGATATCTGAAGTAAATGTATTCGCATACGCTTCAGTTCAGTTCAGTTATATTTACACCCTGGTTTGTTTGTTTTTTTCAAAGAGAAATTAAGGATATTTTTGGAAGGACCTCGTAATTTTGAACCATAGTCAGATAATAAGGATGACACCTGAGCTGCTACCCTCTCTCCATACTTTTGCACCACACAATTGTGTGGACGTTTGACCCTCACGGATTTAAAAAAATCTGTCAAATTTCCATCCTTCTTAAATAATTTAATTTCTTGGGCTGAAACTTTAATAAAAGAACTCAAATCTTTTTTCTCGAATTTTCAACTAGCTTTTTTTAAGAAATAATAAAACACTTTGTTTTATGAAACGATCCATATTTTCTGCAGATGGAACATTCACTTTATAAACAACGTCGTTTATCGGCAAGTTTCAAACGACGCCGCAAACGGCATTCTCTTTCGCGATCTTGCAAGTTGAAACTTTAGACGCTGAAAATTATTTTCGCTATTTGTATAAGGATTTGAGGTGTATTTATACAAATTTACCTGCATATATTTCTTTTGAAATTATTAATGTTTTTGTTTCTTTCTATATTTTTTGTTTAAATGTAAAAATAGAATGCTTTTTTTTGAAATTATTATTTTTTTGTTTCTTTCTATATGCTTCTTTTGTTTAAATGTAAAAATAGAATACTTCTTTTGAAATTATTATTTTTTTGTTTCTTTCTATATGCTTCTTTTGTTTAAATGTAAAAATAGAATACTTCTTTTGAAATTATTATTTTTTTGTTTCTTTCTATATGCTTCTTTTGTTTAAATGTTAAAATAGAATACTTCTTTTGAAATTATTATTTTTTTTTATTTCTTTCTATATGCTTCTTATTTTTAAATGCAAAAATAGATTTTAGTTATTTTGTTTATTTATTTTTGTCTTTTAGCAAAAGGTAAAAAAAAAATGTCTTGAATTCATTTATTGCGATACTGAAAATTATGAACTTAGAACATGTTATCCAATTTTATCTTCTAACAAGCAGAATTATAGAGACTGAACAAATTAATTCCCGGCATATAATGTTAAAAATGAAAAGCTACTAATTACAACTAAATCGTTTAGAATAACTGAATTCCTTTTTCGAATTTGTATTATAAGATTTTTTATAACATCGGAAGAAGCAGATGCTGTTTGGGGTTTATATGCAATTAATCATCAAATTTAAATAAATGTTTAGAACTTTAATTTTTTAAGATTTCACCTTGCATGTAAGATAAAAATAAGCCCATTTTACGCCATATATTTGAGTTATCAAAAAAATGACATACTTATTTTAAATATTTATGATTTTATCTTACATATTTTTTCTTAATAGGCCAGTTGTAATTATGATATTTTTACATTTTCTATTAACTTTTATTCATACATATATACTTTTAGACGAATTAAAAATAATATTTTCAATGGTAGTTTGTTTCATGTCATCTTTGAGACAATTCTATTTAGTTTGAATCTTCATGAAAAAAAAAAACTTTCCAATAGTAACAACATCCTGTAATATTGTGAAACATTATGTAACAACATCCTGTTATATTGTGAAACATTATGTAACAACATCCTGTTATATTGTGAAACATTATGTAACAACATCCTGTAATATTGTGAAACATTATGTAACAACATCCTGTAATATTGAGCAACATTATGTAACAACATCCTGTAATATTGTGCAACATCCTATACTTAATCATACTGGTAATCAGTCTTTGATTTTAAGAAGCTTATTTTAAACAAATTACTTTGAGAAATAGTTTCATTTATTTTAACTTTAATTTTAAATATAAATATATATCTTAAAGATAATATGGATGCTTTTTTCATTCCACAAAGCAAGCACTTAATTTTCATTTTCATTGACTTCTCTTGCAGAAACTACCATAAAACTGAATTTCATCAGCATTTTCCAGAACTCAACTTTCTTCCAAAAAGATTTTCCATCTGGTAAGAAATATATAACATTCATTCTAAGCTCTAAGGCAGAAAAATAAATAAATTAAACACCTCTTTTCAGTACGAATCCAATAGACATTTATATCACAACTTTTTCTTCCCTCCGAAGTTTTTCTAAAGTTTCACTTCCACTAGGCTTTTAACGCAACTATTTTCAACTCGTTCAATATATCCGCGGCTTCTTTTAAGTAACAACAAAATTCTCTATGTTCGGAATGGTCCATATTTTCTGCAGATGTGACATTCACTTTCCAGATACAAACGACGTCATTGTTCTTCAAGTTTTAAACACGATAGCCTGAAGCTTTTTTTTATCCTTCGATTTGAAAATTGTAACTCTTGGGGCTTAAAAGTGCAATTTATTTCTGCCATATCGATACTTTTTTGTAGTCAATTTTACCGTCTTTTGGCTGAAAGTTGAATTGATTTTTTTTTATATGAAAGTATGTTTTTTGATGACATCTATTTTCTCAGGACAAAAATTAGAAATGTTGGTAGTTTACAAACTAATTAATCAGTTACGGTTATGTTGAGCAAATGAAGTCTGGATAAATTTTCCATGAAATTTAAGTTTGCTAATTTATTAAAGAGTTTCTCTAAACCCAGTTTCTCAAAAAAATGAAACGAATTTTTTAAATGGATGAATCATAAACATTAGAAGGCTTATTCGATATGCGCCCGTGTGTAGGTGGGTGCGCTTGTGAGGCAGTTTTTTTTTTTTTTTTTTTTTGATTAATGGAAACGCTAACATAGTATTAGAAGGGAGATTTCTGATACAGTATTTTGATTAAATATTTTAAAACTTATATTTGTGACTTCTAATTGTGTTAAAGATAGCAGAAAGTTTGTCCTGAATTAATTAATTAAATTGGAATGGTTATTAGTATTTATTGAGTAAGTATTCTAATGAAATAATGTTTACATATTCTTACAACAAATATTTTCATTCGTCGACATATTATTGTCGTTTCGCTCACTGACCTAGCGAACCGAAAGGTGTAAAACTAGCACAAAGGTATCATTTAGATAAATAACACATACATACACATATTCATACATACATACTTACGAACAGGCATACATATATATGTATGTACATATTCATGCATGCTTGTATATGTACATAATCAATGAAGAAAAAACAAGGAAATATTAAAATGAACGTAAAAAATATTTAATTAGTATAATATAGAATCAAGATGAAGCAAAATAATATAAAAATAATAATAATTTCAATTATTGCGAAAAGAATGTTATGTTTACAGTAAAATTTAAAAATAAAAAATTAAAAAAAATGATAGAAAAAAATTAGGTTATAGCGTTCAAATGAAAAATGAAAGTTAGGTTCAGGGATTTCTAGAATAGTCTTGCTTTCAAAACATTGATTTTAAGCATCGTTTTAATTTAAAAGTAAATTTTTTATTACTATAATTGGACGCAATTCTATATTATAACAAAGAGATTAAAATATAAAATTAAGATTATAAGATTAAGAGCCAACTACCATTTTACAGACTTCGTTACTATTGAAAACTAAGCTAATATGTATACAGCCGTGTAAAATTACGCCATAAAATTGCATCGTTAAATATTACGTAATTTGCAAAATGTTTCACACTTTATATATATATATAATATATATAAAGCAATATATATATATATATATATATATATATATATATATATTACTGTATTCCAATAATTGTAAAAATCAATATGTTCTGCCATTTTCCATTCTGCCCAGAAAAAAAGAAATATTTTTTCTAAGATTTTCAACTTGCAAAATAACAACTAAACCAAAAATTCAATACTTTTCTTGGAGTTCGATTCAAATCGACACTTATACTGCAACTTGCGCTTTTGTAAAAGTAATTTTAAACTTCTCCTTTTTTATCTTGCACCATTCTCAATTTCCTAGAGAATTCTTTTAAATAATAACAAAATATCATAAATTCAGAATGGTTTATATTTTCTTCAGATGTTGCATTCACTTTTCGACTTTAAACGAGGTCGTTTTTTGCACGTTATATCCAGCAGTATTTTCTATCCAGCTTGAAAATTGAAAATTTTGACATACGAAAAGCCTTTTTTTTATATTTTCATAAGAGGTCGAATCATTTTTGTAAGAAACTACAGTGGGAATGCTTCTATTCA
Organism: Argiope bruennichi; assembly: GCF_947563725.1. NCBI lineage: Eukaryota > Metazoa > Arthropoda > Arachnida > Araneae > Araneidae > Argiope > Argiope bruennichi. The sequence goes on along the minus strand of NC_079156.1, from coordinate 82,396,595 downwards.
ATTACCGAGGTATTTTTTAAAAAGATTCTATATGTTTTGTTATATTGGGAAAGTAAAATATGTTTAGTTTTTATATTTTAATTAGACACACATTATTTTTAGTTATTTTTATTAGAAGAAAAATAGATTCAGACAATTTTGCCAAAGCGTGGCGCGTTCTTCAATAAATAATTATGCGAGGTATTTGATAATTACGGTGATGAATTCTTTAGTTTTATCATAGGGCTTTTACAAGTTAGGCAACGGTGAAGTGAAACTTAAGCAACGAAGAAGGTAAATTAAAATAATAATAATAATAAAAAAGAAAATATGAAATACAGACTTCAGAATACTGAAAAATCAACTTTGAATATTGAAGGGACTCAGTATTCAAATCTACAACTTTCGTACAACAATCAAAATACCTAGTTAAAATTTTGCGGCCATATAGCCATGAAAAAAAAAAAAAGATTCGCATACATATTTTATCCTGATAAGCTTTGTTTTGTTTGTTATCCTGATAAGCTTTGTTTTATCTACCCTGATAAGACGAAAAAAACGAGAAAAGCACATTCTGGAAAGAAATAGGTATCATTCTTTCCCAAATTCTCAACAGAAATAAAAAATAAAATGAATAAAACAACAAAGTTTTCACATTTCGATAAAAATCGACATTTACACCGCAATTTTCATTCCACTTTCGAGTATTTCTGAAGTTTCACATTCACTAAGCTTTTAACTTGAACCATTTTCAACTCCAAGCGGCTTTTTTGAAGCGGAGACAAAATTTCTTCTTTTTGGTAAGGTTCATATTTTCTGCAGATGTGAAATTCACTTTCCGGATATAAACGATGGTGATATTTGTCATATTTCAAACATGGTAGCCTGCAGCATTTCCGCTTTCAGACTTGAAAACTGAAACTCTTCACATGTGAAAATGCATTTATAGCCATTTGTTTAATAGATCGTGTCATTTGGATCACTTACTGCTGCGTCGATGTTTCTTTTGGAAATGCTTATACCATTCATTTGAAGTTCCATATGTTTCATTCGCTTAAACGCTGAAGTGGATTTTTTTCGTTATTATATTATTTCTACGATGTCATTTGTTTTGATTAGGTTAATAATAATTTTAAGGAAAATTATCCCTAATGTTTGCTTAAATAATTTTTATGATATGAGAATCGTATACAACTGAATTTTTAAGGCATATAGTATAATGCTCTTATGGCATTTAAGAGTGGCATAAATGATTTTTATGTGCCTGGATTTTTGCATGTCAATGGAACAATTTTGCGTTTAGAACAATGTTTATGTGTATATATGTAATAATTAATTAATTACATTTGTATGCGTATATGTATAATCATTATTGAAAGACATATTTTGAGGCATTAAAGATATTAAATAATATCTTATAAAGATAAAATCATAAAATCCATGAAGCATTTTAAAGTTACAAATAGTTTATCAATTTCATTTCGATATGTTAATACTTTTGATTTGCTCTTTCAACATTTAAATTTTGAAACATTTATTCCGTTTTTATCAAATGATTTTTATTTTATTTATTTCTTATATACAGTACACTCCCGAGTATCCGGCCTAATGTGGCGGAAGGGCAGGTCGGTGTTCTACAAATTCATTTCTTTGTCCACCAATACCAGAAGATACAAGTTTTTATACTCACGTATTTTCTCACTTCTTATTGAATACTATTCCTTCTATTTATCTCAAGTCACGTAGAATGAGAACGCAGCCGCGGACCGGCGAATCATAGAAGTAGTTGCCGGCAACGAGTGGAGTTCAAATAGAAGGCTCTGTACTGGTAGTTTATATACGTTTATATACTGCACTGCGCCTTTCAAGAATTTATTAGAGGAAAAATAAGTTAAAGGATATTAACTGTTCACATTTCAAATTCTGTAATGAATAACTTAAATGCAGGAAACATAAACAAAACATTAACGTAAATCGTTGGCCTAATTCTTAAGAAAACTCATTTCATTTTTCAATGAAAAATGATTATACAGATATGAAAAGATATGAATGAAAACTTAACAGTTTTTAGTTTTTAAAAAATTTCTTAATAGACGCCCGTTATACAATGACGAAATAATAAACAACGATCAGAACTCTGCTCTTTTCCTGTCACAGTTGTGTTTACCGACGACACGTCGTAGAATCATAGCAGACGCCCGCTTCCAATGCCTTGACAATGTTGCCAATGCAATCCAAAATCATTATTAAATGAGGAATGTCTTGCATTCCTCATTTAATTCCGGATAGTCACGAATCAGGTAAGACTTCATAACTAAATTTCATAAATTATATCTATTGAATACTTTCTTTAGATTGATTAAACTTCCAATATGTATAGACATTTAAATTTAGTAACTATTTAAAATCCTTTTATTAATAATAGAAAAAAATTAAGAAAAATAAGAAATTAAGAAATGTATTTATAACAGCTAATAAGAATACATTTATTTTATAAAATGCATGAACTATGATATTTCATCTCAAATTTAATCGGAAACCGCTCTTATTTAATCAATATAAATATTTACTTTACTTTAATCCAAAAAAATATACCAAAAAAGGGAAAATCATTTTTTTTTCTGTTTCTTCCGTCACTGTAAGAATTCTAATCGAACTTTTCAAACAGCCTTAAAAAAAAATCCCAAAATGAAAAAAAAAAAAAAAAAAAAAAAAAAAAAAAAATGCAATGTCCTATTTACTGGTCTACCGATTTTAGTTGATATTTCTCTCCATTCATTCAAAAATGAGGTTTCTTCGAAAGATATCGGAAGAATTGTTTTTTAAGTAAAAATAATAGATGTTTATGACATAATTTTAAGAGAAAGAATTCCATATATATAAATATGTGTGTGTGTGTGTGTGTAATGTTATTTTTCTTGGAGCAGAAGGCAGGTTTGAAGACATAGACGAGACGTTGTATTTTTAATTTCGTTTTATTCTCTCTCTACCACCATCCAGGAAAGCATAATTATTTATAAGAAGACGCAGCGCGGCACAAAAGCAGAGGTAAGAAAAAAAGGCAAAAAGGGACGAACAAATGATCACTGGTCTTATATAAGATGGTATTTCCGGCCACGTGCCAATGAAATACATGTGTTGACCTTTGACAGGGGCAACGGAAGTATCACTTTCGTTTGATGCATAGTATTTGATGGCGTATTAGCTTTACAGAAGAATTAATTAAACCGAAAGTGAAATTGGATCACGAAATAAGAGAATATTTTTAGAATGAAGTTACTATGGGCTAACTATGGGTTACTATATATATATATATATATATATATATATATATATATATATTATTCGATTATTTTCTGAATTTATAACAAAAAAATATAGTTAAAGTTTTAAAGAAAATAAATTAATTACTCTAAAAGACATATTTGATTCACATTGAATTAATTATCAGTTCTGATATATAATAAATTATATCCAATTAACAAGTCTAACTTAAGATGCATTTTCAGCTGTCCAATGTATTAAAAGGATAAAAATAAATGCTATAATTTTGCAAATTGCGTCTGAGATTTTCCATTCTATAAATCATTTTTATCAGTAATTTTTTTAATCGATATATCATAATGGAAAGTTGAGAGGGCGATGTATTGCCCTTAAATACCTTAGATTCTGTCAAAGGCATTTTATTATATATGCTGAGCTACTCAATATTCTATAAACTATATAACTTATTTAGAAATTTTTGATAGAATTTCAATCATAAATGTCAATAAACGGCCAGTTTCCTTTTAAATATATCAATGCGTGTTTGATGATGATGATGGATAGTTACTAAATTTTATCCATTAAAGTTTTTCTTGAATGTTGTTAAATATGGTTCTTTAAATTTATTAATAGTACTTCCTTCATAGTAGCAGACATTTAAGATTCATACTGATATATATCGCGTTGTTTCATGCTGGGTTGTAATGTCAAATTACCTTTCCACATGCAATACGAATAATAGATTTTATTTATAAATATGCACTTAACACCTAATGTATGTCACAAGAACTAAATTTCGGTGTGCATCATTTATAATATTAATTTTTAAACTTGTGTTGTTTACTTGTATTTAAAAATATTATGAACGTAAAGTCATATTTTGTCAATCTCCGGTACCATAGATGTTATTATCTTATAATACCTCTTTATCATATTTGTTTGGCATGAAATATCATACCTAATATTTAGGAATATTTGAATGTGTATAAGTATATTTCCTAAAACAATCTTTTGATCGGAATTGTCGCTATCTCTATTAAAAGTAATGATATATGTGTGTGTGTGTATGGGTATTGGCGCTCTACAGGCCAGACTCTGAAATCTATAGTTATTACATTCCATATATATATATATATATATGGTAGGATGGGAATAGTACTTCGGAATGATTTTTCACTGTTTATTTAAAATTCATTTAATTACAAATTAAGCTAAATCCTCGATAATTTTTGAAAGAATTAGTTCAATAAAAAAGATATTTTACACTATGCCAAAATTTAAAACATTAACTTTTTAATAATGAATCAATCCCGGTGTATCAATTTAACAGTAGAATAAAATTGTTCAGAATTTTGGCAACTTTTTGAATAATATTTTAATATTAAGTAATATTTTATGTCCATTTGTAACAATAGATTATACTTTTGTACTGAAATACAATCCATCATCATTGTTTCATAAAATACTTAAAAACGTGAATTTTATCTATTTCAATTTAATATGTGTGTAGTTTACATGACGAATAAAAAAATGGTTACAATACAACGAAATTTATAAGATAGATGAGCTGCATATTTACCTTTTTAATTGCGCTCTGATGTCATGGGACTGGTCTCCATTAGAAAGGTTTCACAAAATGAACAAAACACATATAAATTATTGAAAACAACAGGGTCTGGCAATCTGACAGAATCATGCAAATGATATTTAAATATGAGCAAAGAAGAGTAAGAATATATTATCTTCTATGATCTCTGATGGTGCTTTCCTCTTCTTTCTTACCTAAAATCCTTTATGAACTGTCAATATTTCGAGGACGGAGAATGATAAAATTGTAACCTTGCATCTGGAAACTTACTAGTAAGAGCAAGTTAAACTACCATGAAGAATTAAGTTTTCACATGTTGGGATCAAGTAGAAGGCATAAGAGAGAAATGGCACCTGATGGTTATCCTCATCACTTGACCATTGTTCGAAGTTTCAAGATCTCTCATTTCGTGAAGGCCTTAATCGATGGCCTTGAGATGATTTGGTAGTCCAGAATGATCATGCAAATTGGAACATAACAGTTCAAAAGCACGGGAGAAGATAGTTATCGAAGAATAAGTGGGTGACCTTGTAGGCAACAGTAAAGAAGAAATATGCTACAACAAAAGGGCTCCTTCAGAGCCAAACGATTTAATAACCAGGCAGGAAATTGATCATTAATGGCTACTCCACGCTACGTAAATTCATCTTTTTCCAATCACTCCAATCTTCTTGATGAATGCGTCTCTATAATACCTCCCCAAGTCTCTTATATCTAGGGATTGCAATACCGGTATATCGGGATACCGAATACCGGTATTTTGAGCCATTTGTACAATTTCGTAATACCGGTATTCACAAGTTTAAATACCGGTTTTTCGGTATTTACTAGAAATTTTTTAAATTGTCTTCACTATATGTTCAGGTATTGCGAACGTAGCAAAATGGTATACGTTTTTGTTTTTATGTCTCCATAACGGGCGAAATTAATTAGCTAATTAATGGCTTAATTAATTGCTTAAATCTAAATTAGTGAAACATGGATTATCCCTGAAAGAAAATATTGTATCCATAACGACTGATGGAGCAACAAGTATGAAAAAAGTTGGAAAGTTGATTGGTGCAAATCAGCAGTTGTGCTATGCATATAGAATTCAATTAGGAGTAATAGATGTGTTATACCGAAAAAATAAATAAACAGAAGAATCCAAATACTGTGGATATAGAAATTTCGGATTCCAACTTAGAAAAGAGTAAGAGTGAGAGTGATATTGACAATGAAGATAATGACAATGTAATTGTTGAAGAAGATATTGCTAATGAGGATGAAATATTAACCTATCAAGAATTGTGTCCTATAATTTATAAAGTTCGAAAAACTGTTAAGATATTTAAACGTTCCCCTATAAAAAGGATATATTACTAAAATATATACTAACTGAAAATAAAACAGAATATATGCTAATATTAGATTCTAAAACACGTCGGAACAGTTTACTCCTAATGATGGAACGATTTTTGAAACTGGGAAATCCAATCCAAAAAGCAATAATCGACTTAAACCTGTAAATTATTTTTCAGATAGTGAATTCGGCTTAATATCCAGAACTATATCAGCTCTACTTCCAATAAAACTGACTATTGAGGCATTATATCAGAGAGATTTTAATTTATTAACAGCTAATGCAAAATTGCTAATAATAAATTTCATGTTGCAATCACTGAAAGAACAGCACACATCACAATCCAAAGAATTATATATTACATTGAAAAATGTCACAGAAGAAAGGCATACCGAAATAGAAAATGTCTTATGGCATTTACATAATTATAATGGTTTTAAAAATGAAAATGAAAAAGAAGAAAAGAAAATAGCCAATTCAAATCTGATTAAGTTTAGAGTAAATTTTCTTAAAATTGTTTACCCACAAACCTATCCACATTCGGAAGAATTCGGTTCAATTATCGAAGATTATGATGTCACTACTGTCGATAGTGAAAAGGAATTGTCTCTTGAACAAAAATTAGAATTAGCTATAAATAAAATTTCAACGAACCAAAAATACAATACAGAAATCAGTTATATCTAAAACCATCCGACGGGAAATCTATTTATTTGAAGATGAGGGATTTAGAGGCAAATACTTGGAAAAAGTATATCACGCATTGCTAAAAGGGCCACCAACTACCGTAGATGCCGAAAGAGCGTTTTCGACAGCTGGTAACTTTTACACAAAATTACTTTTCAGACTTAATGACACTACAATTGATGCATTATGTTTTTTTAAGATCACATTTCAAAAATTTGTAATAGTACCACAGACTGAATAGTGATATTTACACTTTTTTGTGATTTAAATAAATAAGATGTTTCTTTACTTTTTTGTGATTATATACTGTTATAATTTATAAGTTACAAATTATTTTTGTGATATTTACACTCTCTAACAAAACTGGGAAATAAAACAAAAAAACACCTGTGTTTTCTTTCCTTTTCTAAAATTTCTAATACCGGTATTAAAACCGGTATCCCGGTATTAAGATTTAAAAAATACCGAATACCGGTATTGAACTTTTGGTCCGGTATTGCAATCCCTACTTATATCGTATATATCTACTGACTACCGGATTCACAAATCTTCAGTATCCACTCCAAAGAGAATGGAACGATTGAAATCGGGGGGGGGGGGAGGAGTTAAAAGATTATTCTCTCTATGCTACGAAAGTGTTTGGGTGGTCATAAATGATCGAACACACAGTGTGAGATTAGAATCGATTGGAGCGATTACAACATGTTAAACTGTGCAGAAGTGAATGATTGACATTGTAACAGAATCTAGAATTGTCATCCAATGATTGATCAAAAATAATTTGGTGTAAACAATACCATTATATATAAAAATTAATATTAATATTATATTGATGTTATAATAATTATGTTTAAAATATCTAACCCAATGGATTTTCCATTAGATGAAGACAAAAATGATCCTTCATTTCCCATTCTTAGTAAAGAACTTAAAAAAATTCACTCTACTGTATCTTTGGCAACAATATATTATACAGATATAATTCTAAAATTATAATTATTATTTGCCAACGGATTCTAAAACCTTCAGCTCTTTTATGCATGCGTCAGGATGGGTTTAATTCGTCAAAATAGGGGTGATATGAAAGGAGGAGATGTTTACATTTAATAATAAAGTAAACTCGGATTACTCGCGGAATTATGAAGCGCAAATATTCTAGATAATTCGCAATAATTCAGATAATTTCGTCGATAAGAGATACTAATTCACAATAAAATATTTTAGACCACTTTTTATTCTATACAAGGGGTATAAACATTAAATTCTGTTGAAAAAAATGGAAGATTTCTTCATAAGATTAAGTTAAAATTTAGTAATTTACTATTTTAGAAAATAATGATTTTTTTTTTTTGTTAAAATACTTCTTTTTTTATATGTTATTGAATTTTTTGACAATATTTTGAGATAATTGAGATTTTATTCCATTTAAAACATTTGTTTTCCTTTTAGGGGTTGCTGTAAATATGTAATGACTTAAGAATATTATAAATATTGTTTTAAATGGTATGTTTAAAAATATTATTAATAATGATTTTCTTATTTAAAAATATTAATTTAAATATATTACATAAAATAATTAGAAGAATTGGAACCAGCACTTAAATTAGCCATGTAAGCAATCAATATACCGGCATCCTGGCATAAGGGTAGCGCGTCTTCCCCGTGATCGGGTCTTCCTGGGTTCGAGTCCCGGTTCGGGCATGATTGTTCTTCATCTTTTCTATCTGTGAGATGTATGAATGTGCCCCTTTGTAAAAAGGGGTTGTGCAAGCGAATGCGATGCGTGAGTAGTTAAGACGTACTCGTAACCCTAGTTGACGCTTCTAAAACAAGAGACGCTCCCTTGGCTTAAAATCGCTGACTTGGTCGGCGAGCTTGTCCCTAGTAAGTGCTATTAGAAACAACAGCAATCAATATCCAATTCTGAATTAAAATGATCCAATTCGGTCAGAAACAGCAAGCAAGTAAAAAAAAATTAAACGAAAAAGTATCTAATAGGGTGGAAATCAAGGTCAAAGAATAAATGTAGAATTCGCGAAATATACTCATCATTCCGCGTTTCACACCTTAATAAGAGAGAATAATTGAAAAGTAATAATTTCAAGAATCTGAAATGAACAGTACTATTTACAGATTGAAATGATAAAAGTTCTGCATGCACAGAATGAATCACATGATGTACAACAGAGTATGAAGAATTATTTATATGTATATTTAATGCCACTGCTTTCTGGTTCCGTATAACAAAAGAAAGTACATCATGGACTTTCAGATCCTATTTCTTTTCATTTTTACCCGGTCTTATACGGATGTAAATCCAGAGTTTCCTGATTTATTTCTATGACATTTGACTGGTTATGTTACTTTTTACTATAACTTACGCGCTCGTGAAAATACATAGTAAAATTTTTGAAAGAATGTGAAAACCTTGTTTCATACGAGTCGAGAAAAATCACATTTCCCGAAATACAAGTTTAACTCATTTTAAAAGTCCTAACATTTTTTCATGAATCTCTCCACCTTTAATGGAAGTGCTGTCGAAGTCGAGACCTTAGTTGAGTTTTATTGAATTTCACATCTTTCTCTGACAGCGGGTTTTATTTTGTTGTTTTTTTTCTCTCTGGTTGGTAATAGAGCGTTGACAGGAGGTGACGACAGACGACAAACTTCTATTTCTGAATATTCTTTTGGTGAAATACGAATAGGTCTAAATATCTCATTACTTTAAAGTTGAAATAATTTTGTGTAGGAAAATAAATTCAATATTAATATTTTAGATATTTTATTTATTAATTGCGTCCATAGGATGAATTTGTTGAATTACATTGATGTATTAATCCTGTTCTAATTTCCTTACTTATTTTGTATATTTGAGAAAATTATTTTGTTTCAGTAAACTTCATAAGGTATTCTTTTTTTATAATTGGTTAATACAGCAAATTACACTCAATAACATTTTATCAGGAATTAATCCCATTTTGATATGATCTTTCTATGACTCTGGCGTTCATTTCATTTTATCTTTTTGTAACATAATCTTGGATTGATTATGAGAAATAGCTTTAATGGATCTAAAAACCTTTTGAAAAGTTCTTAATTACTGCTATAGGGAAATTTAAATAACATTATCATTTAGAATTTTGAAATCTTTTAAATGTAAGAAACGATGGATATTTGTATACTATTCCGTCTTTGATGATCTGATGATTAACTGGAAATATTTTTTTTCCTTATTATTATGTGAGAAGATGATGTTGTTTTGGTTTGAGGTTTTTGAAGCCTCAAAATGCGTAGGCTACAAATTGGCGATTTATCGCTTTTGGGGCATCAATTTTTCGCTTTTAGTGTTGTTAGAAAACAATGCAGAAGGTTGTCACATTTGGCAATTTATCGCCAACTAAAGTTACAACTTGGTTTCCAAATTATTCATTCTCTGAATTCTTACAATTTTTTAAAATTAATTTAAGTCATTAACCAGTTTAAACCAGTTTGAAATCAATCATGAGACTATCATATTACGCATGCATCAATATTTAGAAAAACGATGTTTTTTTTTTTTTTTTTCCTTCTTAAAATCAATCGAGATTCAAAAATTTGTTTGCCAGCTAGAAAAATTAAAAATTAAATTAATCTATATATTAATAGAGATATATATATCTCTATATATTAATATATATATATATATATATATATATATATATATATATATATATATAGAGAGAGAGAGAGAGAGAGAGAGAGGAATACAGACCAATATAGAAGTCTCGTGATTGTTTCAACCAGTTTAAACTGGTTAATGACTTAAATTAATTTAGACATAAAAAATAATAATATTCTAGCATGATAACTTGAAATTTGTGATTATAGATTTCATTTTTTTTTCAATTAATCTTTTCTACATAATTTAACATTCGTAGTTCTCCCAAGAAGATATTTTTATTTTTCAGGACTGTGGTAAATATCAAAGACTTATTATTTTAATAGTCTTATATATTCTTTGTTTATTTTGCAAATGAACCAACTTAAAGGAGTCAAATACCTTGACCGTATAGTACTATTGAAAATGTAATTTTCACGGTATTTTAATTTTTTATTTCTCACTAGTCGCACCAAGCAACCCTTTTTCTGATTTCATATTCATGATGCTGCAAAATAGTCTGATTTTGTTGTTTTAATTCTCTTAATTTAGTTCTGTTTATCCTGTACATGAACCTTTCTATTAGTGAAAATCTCATATCTTTAAAGCACTATTAAAAACGTGAATATCTGGTGCATTTATCTTTTAAATTTCTCGAAATCCTAATTTTACTTTTTTATTGTAAACTACAAGATATAAGCAAAATCCTTTTTTTATTTCAACTTTCAACAATGGGAAAAATTCATTCAAATAAATATCAAATAAAACATTGAAAAGGGGCTGAATTTCAGTGTAACAATGTTGTTCAAAATCAGGCAAAAAAGTATTTTTTAAAAAATTGCAAAAATTTGCAGATCTATTAAGTCGACATCAATATATATATTTTTTAATTTTGAAATAGTGTAAAATCTATATTTTTGCAGTAATATTTTTCTAAATTATCACTGAAAACTACAACGATTCAGATTTATTTTTTAAATAAAATAATATCTAAAATTTTTTAAAAATCCTCCAATGTCCACATTTTCATCCGCCATAGTATACAAGTGGAAAATTTGGTACCTGTAGGTAAACCAGTCTGGCCTGTAAAACGTCAATATACCCACATTAATCTTTATTATTAGCAGAAATATCAAAATAATTAATGCTACTGCTTCTTTTTTTATTCACTAATGATGATTAAAATTGGTTTTAATTTAACTCTACAATGCAGTTATAAGAAATATTGTCTAAATTAAAATATTATCTTAAGATTTGATATTTAAAATAATAATAATTGTTCTTAAAAATGCATAAATCATCTTGAATTAGATCAGTAATCCAAAAGGAAATAACATAGAATATTTGTTCAGTAATATTAATGTCCCTTTTGTAAGAAAGACAAGACTGTTTTAGAACAGGCTGTGTAATTTTTAACTTCGATGAGTGATGAGGACGGCACCTGAGGGTCAGCCTATTATCCAGTGTCCCACACCACAGAGAGTGTGTGGCAGAGTGAAACCCCACGATATAAGATTTAACATGCACCGAGTTCACATACACGATGAATGTATAGTGGAATCGAGTTAAATATATGGTACCCTCCAAAACAGAACCTTTACCACTATCTCTCCGCTACTCTGTTGAATTATATAATTGAATTTTAATAGGTTTATTGTAATTATCACCTCCGGTTGTCATAATTGTATTTTTCTTGCAAGATATTTAATAAACGGTTTCTGCAGGACAAAAAGAATAAAAAAACTGTTCCTTGCAATCATAACTATAGTTTTTTGAATAAATAAAATAAGAATGAAAATAAATATATCAAGCAATCGGTTCTTGATATTTTTTTTGTGGGGCCGCAGTGGCCTAAGTGGTAAGGTCTCGGCTTCGGAATCGGAGGGTTTCAAGTTGGAGACCCGATTCCCCCGATGAAGCGTCGTGTAAGCGGGTTTGGTGCACGTTAAACGTCCTGGCCAAACGTCCTCCCGCTAGTGTGGCGTGGTGTGGAAAGGGGTTGCCAGCTCAGATGTCGTCCTCGTCATCAGGTTCAAAATTACGAGGTCCATCCCAAAATAGCCCTAGTGTTGCTTTAAAACGGGACGTTAATATAACTAAACTTGATAATTTTTTTTTAAAAAATCGTAAAAAATTGATAGTTAAAAAAATCGTATTATCTAAAGAATTCAAAAGAACCAAAAAATGAATTAAGATAAGCTTATTTAGAAAGCAAATTAGTAATTCAACAAAATATACATCAATATAGAATTGCATAAACATTTTGAGACAATTTGTTCAATTTTAGTAAACTAATAATAAGGATACTATGTACTTTCAATAATAAAGCTTATAATCACTTTTACCACACGGTTAATAACTTAGATTATTTATGAATTGGCATTTCTTTCTAGATGACTTCTAACCATATTTACGAATTGGATGAAACATTGATATTCTGAAAGTTCTTCATGGGTGCATATCAAGTTCAAAATTAAATATTAACCACAATAATAATACCTTCTCCTGCCGTGCTCTAGAATATCATTTTTGCTTCTTTTGTTCATAGAATCAGTAAATGTCAGAAAAGCTTTTAAATAAGATAAAAATATATTTCTCTCTGTTTCTATCAGCATTGAATTTCGATGGTATCTTCACATTCTTAATATATTTGAAATTATTAACTACTACATTTACATTATTTGATTGGATTTCAAAATTAACAAGCCCCCAAAAGATTTAAACCACTTAAACTAATCGCATTAACCAAATGCCAAATTAAGTACTTAAATCTTTATGACCACTTAGGTTAAATACGATAAAACTCTTAAATAAGTATTGCACACAATAAACTACTTTAAAATCTATAATCCCATTGGCAAAGCATGTAAAACTTATCATTTATCAAAGCTGCTTTGTCTAACCAATGCCAATACTTTGTTTATCCAATATTAATAATCTTAATAAAAACCTATTATTTAAGAATAGATTTTTTAAATGTTGATAATAAATAATTATGCAATTTAAAAATTAAGCAGTAACACAGAATTTTTAAATGTTGATATAATAAATAATTATGCAATTTAAATATTATTGTGCAATAACAATTAAACAATAAAACAGAATTATTAAGTGTTGATATAATAGATATAATAAATAATTATGCAATTTAAATATCATTGTGCAGTAACAATTAAGAATGAAACAGATTTTTTAAATGTTGATATGATAAATAATTATGCAATTTAAATATTATTGTGCAATAAAAATTAAACAAAAAAAAAGAATTTTTAAATGTTGATATAATAAATAATTATGCTATTTAAATATTACTGTGCAATAACAATTAAGCATTAAAACAGAATTATTAAATGTTGATATAATAAATAATTATGCAATTTAAATATTATTGTGCTATAAAAATTAAGCAATAAAATAGAATTAAACGAAATATGCTTGAATTGAGATTTTTCTGATCTTACAAATGTGTTGTTGTTGTTTTTTTCGTTTTCATTCTAATGATAGAGTTTCATCATTAATAGACAAATTAATATTAACGACAATCAGGAATTCGTATGCAAAATTATTTTTTTGTCTGTGTACTTAGAAAATTCAATACTTGTTTACAAAAAAAAATATCAAATTACATCCCAAATTGGTACTATCCATCTCGTATAAATATGTGATTTCTGGGTACTATTTTGTTTGCGAAACTAGGTAGATGATGGGTAAGAGTCCAGGAAAATACCAATTTTCCAGGGTTTTTTTTAATCATTAAACTGCAAAATGCTCAATAAGCCTATATCTCTATAACACTTGACATTATTTTTTCGACTCATAAAAGTATCATTTAGTTAGACCCTATTTGGCTTTAAGTTTTAACGTATAAAAGTCTTTAAGGCTTAACGATCAATAAAATTCATAACATAAAGATTTTTTAAAATGTTTCAATCATTTCAATCAAAACGCTTTATTGTTTATACTAAATTTAAAAATTAATTAGAGAAATGTGACTTTATTTCATCGTAAATGATAAAGAATTCAATTTGAAATGATTAAATAAGAGCTAATAGTTACAAGCTATCCAGCGTTGAGACAAATGCCTGAACCTGAATTGCAGTTAAAGCTAACAATAATAAATCAGGAAATCTATTTCATAATGTCATTCATTAGATTCTTTTTTATTTTATTCAATTATTAAAATGTATGAAGTTAGGATGACTTTTAGAAAAAATTTCGCATCCAAGTTACATGACTTTAGGGCTCAATAATTGTTTCAGCCAACTTTTTTATTATGAGCCATAACTTAAGCATTTCTTATCGAAAGTACGAAAAAGAGGGGGGGGGATCAATAACAAAGACATATAATTTTGAACAGAATAATATGGAACGTAATGAATAACAATAAGAAATGGAAATAACGGGATTACGAACTTATTACGTATCGACACAAATATTTTTCATATTTGCAGGATATGTTTGAAAATTCCAGTTTGATAGAATACCATCGGCTTGTATGAGATCGTCCTCAAACTTTTGGTTGCGGAGGTACCTCTTCGTCTGCGGAGGAGTCCAAACAGATGAAAATTCGAGAATGCCAAATCCAGACTGTATTCTCTCAGATTTCCCTCTGTTTGGGCTGGTGAAGAAGCTCCTTGGCTGTCAGAAGTTGATGGGGATTTTAAATGAGCCGACAGTAAACTATGAGACCGGGATTTCAGACCCTGCATTGAGATAAATGCCTCAACAAGAATGGCAGTTATGTCGAACTGTAACCAATATTAATACTTGCATTTCAATTTTTTAATGCCATTCATTGTATTTTTTTATTATTGCATTCAATATTATGTAATTGACTTACTGATCGTCCCTCGTAGCATGAATCATTCGGCTCATTGTTTCAAAGCAATAAGGTTTTAATGCATTCTTTAAACTTGTATACTTTATTTAAAATTCCCATTCAAATTACGCTTTAGTTAAGATATATCTATGTTATGTGATATATATACCATCTAAGATAAGGTGTAATTATTGAAATTTGATTTTTTTTCAATTTAACTTTTTCAGATTTCATAATGTTCCTTCAATTAAATATTTCTTTTTTTTTATTGCTGAATATGAATACTTTCCTCATAAGAAATTTCTCACTTTTATACGTAGTTCTCTTGACATTTTAAGAAAGATTATTTCTTTAAAAAATATTTCTACGATACAAAAGTTTTGCAAATTTGTTAAAGGTATCTTAAGTCTTGAAAACCAACCAATTGAACCAATTAAAATTGAACCAACTCACGTTTAAAGTTAAAATAGTATCCCATTTAATGTCCTAAGATTTAAAAAGAAGCAAAGGATCATTTGAGCATATATAATCTTATAACGTATACTTTTTGCTTTTCTCGATGGAATAAAATAATTGTTAAAAACAAAAACTATACTCATTTAATAAGAAAAAGGTCGGAGCATTAGATTTAGAACATAAAGTACTTATTTGTTCTATTTGAGGTTAGTTGCCTTTGGTGTTTTGTTTAATTTTAATTGAATTTTTATGCATAAGTTTATGTTACTATTTGTGATAAGTATTTAAACCTTTTTATTTTAATAGCCTTTAACCTATTCCACTTGTTGAGACATGAACCTCTAAAATTGAGCCAAAGATCCTTGATATCATTAAACAAGTTCCTTAACATCATACTGTCATTAAATCTTTACTGTTCAGGTATTTTCTCTTATGTCTAAGCTTTGTTTCTCAAGATGCTGTAATGTCATTCTCATATTTTTTCATTTAATTGCGCAACTGATAAGCAGAATCATTTGTCCTTATGTTTCAGACAATAATATAAATTATAAGATTATACATTTGATTAAACAACAAAAACGGATTGAATACCATTACAAAAATCAATTCAATTGTTGAAAATATAGCAAAAAAATGTCTTTTAAATATAGACGAAATTCAGAAAAAATCAAATTTCTACTGATATCACGCAGAACTGACGTGAAAAAATGTTTTATTAAATTTTGAAACTTACCTCTTTTTCCCATTTCCAGTCTTATGATCTTTTTCCCAATATTTGAAATATTGTATTACAAATTATTTTTTGATTGTGAAGTTGTTCGCATTTTTAGCACTTTTTAGTGTTCTGGCATTCGTTCATTACCAGAAACAAATGTAAAGTTACGCTTTAAAAGACAAAATTTTCTCTAAAAAAATTATTTAAATCAATCCGGAATCACATAAACTATTTTCAAAATTCTTCAACCAAAATAAAAAATTTATCTCTTTTTTTTATTTGCCATGTCCATCTCCATCTTCAGACAGCCACACAAACGCTGATTTTATGCAGGAAATTCGTTAGAATATCCAAGTTATTTCCAAACGAAAACGAAACATATTTTCCACGCCAGCTGGTTGACTCCTTCAACGAAACTCGTAGTCTATAATGATTATCTTATCTGGAAGCAGCTTCTTATCTGACAAAAAAGGCGTTTCTCTTCACTTGGGTTGAACAACATGCATAATTCATCCCGTTGCATCTGTGTTTATTGCATTATCCTTGCCTTCAGAACGGACTTGCTTCCTATTTTTTGCCTTCTTTATCTTTGTGTTTCGTCTCTTTTTTCTATTTGTAGATTAAATGGGATTGAATTGCAAAGGTTATGTACTTATAAATATAGTTAAAGAAGTCTTCGTTTTGGACAGGAAATTAGATATGCTGTTTGACTTAAGATAGAGGAACTGGATGTTTCTAAAAACGAAGCACGGGAAGAGGAAAGTTCGACAAAAAATGTTAACTAATACTGAAAAACACTATAATTAATTAGTTCATTTTTGATTTCTTGATTTTTCAGCCAAGATTTTGAAAACTAAGGTCATCGCGTCATCTTAAAATGAAAAAGATATTGAATTAAAAAAAAATTAGTTTTATCCATGTGCTCTTTATCATGAATTCCAGTTTTTTTAAAAATATTTAGAAAATAATCACATTAATTTGTGAGTACAAAAATATATTTTTAATGAAATTAAACTAGTACAACTGGAATAGTAATACAAGAAGATATACTGGATTTTTATTCTATGCAATAGTCATCGTGCATTCTGAAAGAAACTGTCCTATTCTAGAAAATTTCATACACTTTATTCATAGGTAAATATTTAGAAAATAGTCACACTAATTTGTCAGTACAACTGGACAAATACACTTAGTACAACTGGAATAGGGGCACAGGAATACATACTGGAGTTTTATTCGATCCGATAGTTCATCTACACTCTGAAAAAATCTTTCTAAAAAATTCCTTAGACTTTATTGAAAAGTAAATGTTTAGAAAATAGTCACACTAATTCGTGATCAGAAATAGTATTTTTAATGAATTAAACTAATACATAAATACATAACATTTAATGAAATTAAACTGATACAACTGGAATAGCGATACAAGAATACATACTAGTATTTTATTCGATGCAATAATTCTCGTGTATACTGAAAGAAACTTTCCTATTCTAGAAAATTTCATGCACTTTATTCATAGGTAAATATTTAGAAAATAGTCATATTAATTTGTCAGTATAACTGTACAAGTACACTTTGTACAACTGGAATAGAGGCACAAGAATACATATTGGAGATTTATTCGATCCGATAGATCATCTGAAAAATTCTTTCTAAAGAATTCCTTAGACTATTCAAAAGTAAATGTTTAGAAAATAGTCACACTAATTCGTGATCAGAAATAGTATTTTTAAAGAATTAAACTAATATATAAATACATAACATTTAATGAAATTAAAGTGACAGCTGGAATAGCGATACAAGAATACATACTGGTGTTTTATTCGATGCGATAGTTCTTGTGTATTTTGAAAGAAACTTTCTTATACTATCTTTCTTATTTCTTACATTTTATTTACAAATAAGATTAAAAGGTAAGTATTTAAATAATAATACTACTAATGTGAGGGCATAAAAAATATTTTAATGCAATTAAACTACTACAACTAGAATAGTGTCACAAGAATACATACCGGACTTTTATTCGATGCGATAATTCTTGTGTATTCTGAAATAATCTTTCTTATTCTTGCGAATTTCTTAAACTATATTTGCAAGTAAAATTAGAAAATAGTCGTACTAATTTGTGAACATAAAAATATTTTAAAGGAAATTAAATTAATACAATTGGGATAGAGACACAAGAATACATACATTTTTTATTCAATGCGGTTTTTCTTAGGTATTCTGAAAGAATTTTTTTTATTCTAGCGAATTTCTCAGACTTTATTTACAAATAAAATTAAAAAGTAAAAATTTGAAAATAGTCACACTAATGTGTGAGCCATAAAATATTTGTAATGAAATTAAACTAGTACAACTGGAATAGCACCATAAGAATACATAATATTATTCTTATTCGATGAAAAAGTTCATGCGCATTCTGAAGGATTCGTTCTTATTTCAGCAAATTTTTTAGCGTCTATTTGCAAAAAAATAAATAAATAAATAAAATAAAATAAATTGTTTTCTGAAAAGCATTGGTTTCAGATAATATATTTTGTAAATAATTTCATACAGATTTACAGTTTTGGTAAGAATGTTAATTTGATATATAAAATATATCTAATTCTTCGTGTTTATGAACCTTTCCATTCATACACACACATGTAAGGCCTAGTAGAAATAAATATCAAACATTTAAATTCATACACAAATAGATCTTCAATGAGAAATTTTATGAAAATATGTCGGTTAAATGTTTTGATAACGACATTAGCTTTTAATTTGATCATTATGCACAATAAAACATCTTGATTTTAATCATTTTAAATGAACTATATAAAAACTCAGTTCAATAGTAGTAGAAAGAAGCACATAGAATTTTCAAATACATTATTTCATTAATATAAACATTCCTTTCTTTACCCAGCAGTAGATGTTTCATTTAGAAATGATATTCAAGACAAATATTTCTCTTTTCATATTTTTGCAGTTAAAATTAAAATGTCATGACATATACACAATATTTACTGTTTAAGATATTATTTATTGTGCTATATAAGAACCCTTTTGCTCTATTACCTTCTTCCATCTCTCGGGAAGCCTCATTATGCCTTCTTTCCAAAATTATTGTGTTTTGAACAAGAAATAATCCTTGAGGTGCGCTTGTATTTCGCTGAAGGATTTAATCTTGAAGATAATTTTTTAAGTACTAAAGAAATAATAATCAGTTGGAGAGAGATCTGGAGAATATGCAGAATACGGTAAAACATCCCAATCAAACTGTAAGAGCTTTTTTCTTACTACTAATGTAATAGGTGATCTCGCGTTGTCATAATGAAAAACAACGCCTCGTCGATTCGTTAATTCTGGCCGGTTTCTTTCTGTGGCAGCTTTCAATTGAAACAGTTGATGACAGTATTTCGTAGAATTTATTGTTTCACCTTGAGGAAGGAGCTCGTTGATAATTACGCCTTTCCAATCCCACCAAATGGACAAAAGAACTTTTTGGGGGTGAACAAACGAAACGTACAGTAAAAGAGATATGGTACGACTGAAACTGATGACGTAGACGGCAAATAGATGAGCCTGCATGTTTATATAAACAGAGCCAGATAAGGCCATTCATAGCGCGATGAGAAAGAAACTTTTGGTCACCCAATATGTGTGTGTGTGTGTGTGTGTGTGTGTGTGTGTGTGTGTGTGTGTGTGTGTGTGTGTGTGTGTGTGTGTGTGTGTTTGAGACCATTTATTCAATATAATCTGTATAAAAATCCTTGAATGAACAACAATAAATTTTTCGGCACATTTTATAATCCCGTATCAAAATGAAATCAAAACTAAATGAATCATACATAAAATTCTATATTATAAAATCTAATTTCATAAGGAAGTAAATCTTTCATACATTTTATCCAACTCATTACTTGATAAAGTATTATTCTTATTTTTAACAAACGTCATCGAAATGTCAGGAAATAAATAGAGCACATTTCCTTTACTCGATGAAATGCATTATTCAGCACTTTTGTATGGTAGCTTTGGAGGATTGTTGAGTACAAACTCAATCAAGAAAAGCGAAAACAGTTTGATGCGGGTTCCTCGATTAAAAGCAGATAGCTTCTGCCTGTATTGTATAAAAGATTGATTTATGACCCAAGGAACTTCGAAGAAAGTGGTATTAAATTCAGTCATCCGAATCGTTTGAGTTTGTTGAGGAGTAAAGATAGTGCAGTTTGCTACTCATGGGATTATTTGTAGATTTCATAATATGTAGAAGCAATTTCATGTGTTAAAATCTTCATTTAAGCCAAATGAATTTTGTCATGAGTTCTTAACTTAATTTTCTGCATAACAGTTTTGTAATCAAGGAACAACAAACTTTGTCCATATGCCTTTTTAAAACATAAAGAAAAAAATTAAAAACAATAAAAAAGGGGATGTTTTTTATTATTCTAAAATTCCTATGCTTTTATTCTAACTTTCGTAAAGAAATTGAAAGATGAGAAATTTAATTATCAGGCTGACTTGCATCAAAACAGAACTGAACATCATAAAATGAACCTCATAAAGATGCATTTCATTTATCTTTCATTTCCCATAGAAATATATTTCTTTATCTTTGTAAATAGTATTTTGTCAGTTGTTTTCTTAATGCTGCATTACAAGCAGAAAATCAATAATGTATCCTTCATATCCATTCTTATATACCATGTATTCTAAAGTTTGCTTTCTACTTAAAAATGTGGACTCTGTTTTAAATATCCATTATAGTAAACTTTTACTTTATTATAAAAACCAATTGCAGTCTAAAAAAATAAAGGCAAAATTTCTTGGCGGAAAATTTGCACATCAATTTTTAATATTTATATTGTTTGTATAAACTAGACAACCTCTTTTACATAATATTAAATAAAAAGCAATTTTATTACAAAAAAGAAACAGCCCTTTTATCATATTTATTATATTAAATTTCACAACATTAAAATGATTACATTATTCGATTCTAATGTTATTTTTTAACTGCCAAATTCCGAAAGATCTTCTTATTTAACGTAAAAATAACCTCTCTTATAGAATATTATTTCCTATTTGAAGTAAAGCCTATAACAAAGAAACATTTATCATTATATGCGATATATATCAGGCTTTATCATCAAAACTAAACAACGGATAATTGAAATTATAATTAAATAAACCAAAATCGCATAAAGTGTTACAAAGGAAATTTAGATTAAGTTAATTTTACAAATTAGATTTTTTGATCCGAATCCATTATAATAAATATGGTTTAGAGAATTGATGCATGCATTTCAGTCATGAGTGATTATTTGATTTTTTTGAGTGATTATTTGATTCTAAGATCAAGGTAATTTTATAATGCTTTAAGACCTTAACAATAAAAGATTGCATGAAACAGATTGCAGATCTTAGCAGTACAAGATTTCATGTAAAGATTGAATATTTCATTTTAATCAATATAAATTAAAAACCAGTTAGACAAGTTTTCTGGTTTAATTATTCTGATAAAGAGAAAATGAAAAATCCAGTTATTGGTACAGATAGAAAATGTTAACACGCAAAATAAACGAAAGATAAAGAGTTGATAAACGTTTTCAAAGAGCCATTCTGAATATTATAAAATACTAAAAGATTATTAAATATTTTTAAAAATGCAATAATTCAGTATGTTTTCAAAAAGGATGCTAGATTAGTTCAAAAATGTAGTAGTTATCTTTAACTAATATGAATTCAAACAAAATATTTTATACTTATTAATGATAAATTCATAGTAGTATTTCGAAATTCGGGTATACATTTGATAGGCCAGGTGATGAGGATATTTAAATTTACATTTTTGTCTCAATGACAGTTTATTCGAATTGTTTTTAAGTTAAAAAATAGTAGAAGTGCAATTATCTGATCACAATTAAAAATGATAATTGTTTCATTCAAACACAATATTTTTGCTGTAACAGCCAAATATTTCAAATACATTATCTAATAAGTATTATGTAACCAATCATTCCAATGTCAACACATATTGAGCTATAAATTACACTTTTTTTGCAACAAACTTTTGTATAATTAACCTTTATATAACCTCCGTATAAAAACAAATATCAGTATATTTGTGTCCATATATTATGGGTATAGGCTCGGATCATGTATGAAAATAAATATTTCAAAGAAAAAATCTATGAAATATATAATTTATGAAATAGAATACAAGTACAAAAGAAATCTTGCTTACACATTAAAAATAAAATTGAACTACTTTTCTAAATCGTCAGATTCAAAGATATTTATTTTCTTATCTCATTTGTATTTTTAATTTTTTTTTTTTTGCTGTGAATAAATTATTATGTTTTTATACAGTTAGAAAATAGTTTTATTAATTTATACCATCAAATATTTTTCAGATGAAATAATCCATACTTCCCTTTGTTTGACTTGCTCTTCATCTCAAAGTTAAAATATTCCCCCAAGAGAAAGAATTTTCACAGAACAGCTGCTCACAGGAAAATTTCTAAGAACTTTCTCCTTAGCAATATGAAGATTTCTTTTTTGTGATTAAGATATTTGCATATCTTGAGTATAAAAACACTTATGAACGATCTATAAAATTATATTTGTCGAAAGAAAAATTCCCTTCTGCATTTCTGTTTAACTTATTTCATTGCTATCCTTTATTGCACAACTGCCACTCAAAATCTTTACACATATAACTGAATTGAAGTTAAAATGAGTAAATATAAATCCTAATAATCCTAAATTGTTAATGTTAAATTTCATTCAGAAGGGAATAGGAATGGTTATTAAAGGAGTATTTTATTTTAGCTTAGAACAATTTTACATTACATAAATGTTGTAGTCTTCTAAGTACCAAAGACATAAAAATATTAATGAATAATACCACTTATTCTGTAAACATATCTTATATGGCAGAGAATCCTTTTCTGGTTATCACTAGTTTCTTTAATCAGAAACATTTTTTTTCAGTCGCCAATTTATCTAATAAGAATGTAAATATACCAGAGTTTTACTATCTATATGAGGTGCATTTTAACAAAAGGGTGCGAAACGACATGTGAATATAATCGAAGACTTTATTCAAAAGTAATCACCCAAGACCTGTAAACTATCCCCCTGTTGCACGAGCCAAAGGATTCCCTATTCCCAGAATTTCTGTAACTGTGAAAGGAACAAATCATCCACGGTGTCCTTCAGTTCGCCTGAGATGATTTCACTTTCAATGCTCTTCCGTTTGAGATTATTTTTTTTTAGTGACCAAACAGATGGAAATCTCAGGGTGATAGGTCCGAACTGTAGAGGGGATGCTTAAGCTGTTCCCTCTCAAAACTTGGCCATTCTACTTTGTGTGACCTTGGAGATGTGTGGAAAGAGCATCAAAAGCGATATAGATGAGATCGTGGAGTAGAATCACTTCCTCCGTGAGCATCCCACTTTTCATGGACTTGATTAAGTTATGGTGTATCTCACTGTACATGCCACTATTAATGGTTTTTTCTTACTTGAGGAGTTTCTCCCTGATGCTCTGACAAGCACTGCAAAGATATTTGGCCTGGGTTCATAATTGCCTGCTTCAATCCTGCGTCATGTGCCGGCGACCGTGCATGTGCATCAACCGGTTTGGGTTTTATGACATTACATACTTTTTCATTTAAACATCCCACTTATATATAAAAAAAATCGAAATATATTACTACTATGCAACATCTTAATGTTGTTATTTCTTTATCCTCCCCTAGCAAATATCATCACCAGTGTCCAAAATAATAAATCTTAATTTATCAAATCCTTAATAATATCTTATTTCTCCTTAAGTACAACACCATTCCAAAAACAAGTCACGAGCATGAAAAAAAAATATTAATGGATCATATCTAGCAGGAAAAAGAGAAGCTATAAGGTAAACTTCCAGAGATTTGCCAGTAAGAGGTTCTTCAGCCTTCCTTACAGGATGGCTGAGACCTTCTTATATGACGGCGCCTGGATAAGATGGATGGGTGATATTTATCCTCCTGAGCCATTCGCTTCTTCGCTCTATCCATCATCCGTGTGGAGTAATTGCTCAGGATGGACTGTTGAACAAGCACAACAATTCATAGGAATGTGGCAATTGTAGCTGAGTTGTTAGGAAGAACTAAATCAAAACCTGCTCGAAAATGTTACTACGGTGCTTCTAGAAGGGGAGGTAGTAATTTGTACCTTTATTTAGGTACATGGTTTCGAAGTCCTTTTTATGTCAATGATTTTTTCACTGTATCGATGTGAGGATTTTGTTCTTTCTTTTGAAGTAGTTTGAAAAAAAAAAAAAAAACTCGAGCAAGTTTTTAATCGATATTTTCTTACTGTAGGACACAATTTAGATTACTTTAAATAATAAGCAATATACTCTAATGTAATAGAAATACATCTAAATAAAACTATGTTTCCTTTGCTTTCACAAAGAATTTCAATATTTTGAAAAGCAGACATGTACAAAAAGTTAATGGTATGTAAGATTTTATTATTAACATTGATTTATTTTTATCTGAAATCTTTGATATGTTTTTATGTAATTGTCAACAAATATTTGTCAGAAAATTATTTGAATAATACTTCTGGATTGGGAGGTTTTAAGTAATTTAGACCTTAAGCTTAAGTTTGGTTTTAATGTTATTTCATGTTAATGATTTTGTGTCGATCTTATATGAAAATTTTATACTATCTTTTGAAATGATTGAAATAAGTAAGATGATAATCGTTGCTTTAATATTCTGTCCTAGTAGCACATATAAATTGTACAATATTGTATAATATCAAATTATATTAGCAATATTTTATGGTACTATTGAATAATATAATATCACTCAATATTTTAGAGTACTGTGCAGCAGGTTGTGTTGCCTGGTTAGAAAACTATTCAGAATAATTGACATATTAAGCAATATGCGCATATGCTTTTATTGCTCTGTAAAATATACATAAACATCTGCTTTCCTTTCATTTAAATTTACATCAAAAATTTGTATATATATTTCTGCTGTACGACTTTTTACGACTACTTGTATAATTTTTCCTGTTAGTCTCACATTTTTACAAAGAAATTTTTAGCAATAATTTTGTTTCGGTTTTCATAATAAATCTATATTTCAAAATTATCATTTAATATTTTTATTATGTATAAATAGGATTTATTTATGCATGATGTATAAATATGATGTTAGCTCTTTAAATTTAAAATAGCGTCTGATATAACAAGATAAATAACGTGCCCCTATACTAAAGTGACTATGCAGAATTTATTAAGATGTCTCTAGAAACGAAATAAGGACTTGAAAAAAAACATAAAGGAGGTTGGCCAAAAAGTCCTGTTCGAAAAATATATACTAAACCATAATAATAAAAAAATAGAAAAAAAATCATTCTTATGATTGTAAAATTAGAGGAGATATTTGAAATAAAATTTGGAACTTCTATGTGACTGAAGAAACGGTTCGTTCTTGATTGAAAAATGTATTTTCCGATAGTATCATACTACTTTTGTTAAGTCACAGCAAAGAGAAATTTATGCAATGAAGAAAATGGAAAGAAAAAGTGAAAAGCAATAAAAAAATGAAAACCGCACTGGGAGAAGAGTACTGGAAAATATATTTTTTCGATTTTTAGACGATCCGTTTTTCAAATCAGGGAAAATAATTCATAATTCTAATATCATTTCCTCCGACAATTTTACGAATAACTCTATGAAACATTTTCCTGTGTTTCTATTTTGGTACAGGATTCATTTTTCTAATTTGACTATTTGGCCAATCTTCTTTATCTTTTGTAATTTCTTTATTTTGGAGTTAGGACGCTGTCTCACTAAATTAAGCATAGTTATTTAACTACAGACACACGTTACTTCCTGTACTATACGGTCCCCACAAAAATCTTTTTAAATTTTTAAAAGCAATTGGTTTTTATCATGTTATTTAATATTTCCTCTTATTGCCATTTTTTACACCTTGTTCATAATGTTAAGATACATTACAATGTAATTTTATTAGTTAGTTTCCACTTTTACATATTTTTATATAAGACAAGTATTTAATATTTTAACCACAGATCTGGCGCAGTATGGTGAGGTATGGCTATTGCGCCACTAAACCTCACAATCCAATCCAATAATACACTATATGAGACGACATTTTGAATTTAAAGGGCTTAAAAGTACTTTATTAATCATCCTGCAAATACATGCTCTTTGATACTCATAATTAATGAAATCCAGGTACACAAGTACTTTCAAAACAAAATATAATTGTAACTAAACGAAAATACCGCTTACGCATTCGGTAGTGAAGAAAAGGCTTATTAGTCTTAAAGAAATTTGTTAGTAATTTTACTGGCATAAGGTCCGTCTCATATCTTAGAACTAATACATACATTTCATCGTGCATATTATCGAATGATTACATCGATTTTTTTTATATAAACAACGTGTCATAAGATTATTGTACCTATTTCAACCCAAATCTGTTTCTGTGTCCATTTAATGTAATTATTCTGTTTACCAAATACGAATAATTTCCTAAGTACCAATCATTGCCTTTTCTGTTGTGTGACTTGGGCACATCAACACATTCATGGAGAACCATCTTCGTGTCTCCCTGGACAGGAAGTGGGAACCAAACCTGATTCATCTAATCACACACAGGGGATGTATTAGGAAAAGCATTTCCTTAGAAATATTCGGATGCTCCCAGATGAAATAAAAGTTATTTCGTCAGATAAAGGAGCGAATGGGCATCGGCTCTCCCTTTGATCAAGGAAGTTGTACATTTAATCCAGCTGAGCTATCGGGTGAAGAGATTAGTTTAATGATTTGTTCTCCAGGCGTTTGGGAAGTGGCTTCCGTCTTATTGGGAGAATTTGGGAGATGAGAGGCGAATGGAAAAGCAATTATCCATTTGGTACTCAATATAAATAAAATATATATATATAATGATGAATAAGACTTTGATGAATATGCTGAGATACAATGATGGAAGATTTAACTTACTTTTTCCTCCACATTTTTCAAATCTGATTTCTTATTTTAAAAAAAATGCATAAATAGGAATTAATACGGAAAATTTTAAATAAAAAAACTAGAAAGTTATATGAAAGTAATTCTCATCAATATACAGATGATTTTTTTTTATTTTAAAAAGATCTGTACGAAACATATTCCATTCATGGTTTTATATCCTAGATACCAAATTTTCATGGCACGTGATTTTGAGGGCGTTTATACTAAAAAAACATACTTAAAATGTGTCAAATCCACAAATATGGTATATATTTTTCATTGAAAAACGATCCACTCTATTCTGATTATAAATCCAAGTACATACAATCAAATCTCCAAGGCCCATAGACATTAATGATCTGATCTGGTGGTTCATTTTCTACTCAGACACCATGATCGAAACAAGGTTCCATGATCAGGCTGCAAATTTAAGTAAATATTTTTATACTTAGGTAGATCCCCGTCTATTCATAAATTTAATTATTGTAGACAATCAATTTGAAAACAAAATGTTATCTATATCGCAGGTGTTTTTAAAAAATCATAAACACTATCTTAAATGGAGATTTTTGAGATCTTTTAGCGTATCTTCGGAAAAGTCCTTGTACTCACTTAAAAAAGAAATGGCCAATTAAAACACGCAATTTTGTAACATAATCGTTCTTCAATAAAAACCAAAAACGGATGATTTTATTATTGAAAAAAATATAAAGTTACTAACAATTTTATTTTAAAAAATAATTATATTTATTATAATACATATCTAGGAATACTAATTATTAATTTGATGAATTTTCTGTCCATCATTGGAAAAGGCTCACCTCAAAGCGTTTTTTTTTTTAAATATTTATTCTTTTTTTTTGTTGTTAATTAAAAATCAAGCAAAGCTTTAAGACATTCACGTAATAATTTCCGAAAATAGCATAATACAAAAATAATTTTTATATCATTTTCAAAATTCAAAAAAAAAATTTCATTGATGTCAGATTTTTGCCATGTAATTTTTTTTTTCCTTTTTAACAAATTTTTAAAAATATTTTAAGAATTCATTGAAAATAAAATACAATTATAGTAAAATATTTCTTTATTGAGGTGGAATTCATATCATTTTCATTGTTTGTATCAATGTTTCTCACAGGATTTATTTCCATTGTTTATTATCAAACTATGAAGATTCGGCTATGTTTTCACGTTGAGTACATTTCAACAAATGTTTGTAATAAATATATAATTATTTTAATTTTTTTGTAATTGCAATTTATTGTTAATTTCAAAACTAAGCAATAGTGAAATTTTTTTAGGTGAGGCCATGCTTTCTAATATTTCGTGTGATATAAATAGATGTATAAAGATGAGAACAAAAAAAAATTAGAAAAAATGCAAAGCCAATGAATGGAAGGGACAGATTTCTAAAATATTATGACAAATTTCTTAAGAACCCATTATAATCGTTACTCAATGTATTTAATTAAATTTTTTACTAACTAATAATTTCAGCAAACTAACCAGCCACCGAGGGAGGTTAATAATAAATAAAACGTTATAAAAAATAAATAAAATAACATTTTGCAACAAAGTTCAACACTTTCAGTATAAATGAAATAGGAGATTATTTTTTACTTAATTTATCGGAATACAGCAGCAAATAGTTTTACAAAAAGGCAAAGATACATCACGCTATTCTGTGATTTCAAGTAATACTTATAACAATTTGAACTCATTTTCTTTTAGCTAAACTAACATTTCCGTTCTTTCTTCCTAAGACTGTTTTATAACGAAACTAGAGCAAAGATCTGAAGAAACTTAAGACATCCCTGCTTTTCATGATACAAGCCTGTTATTCTTTGTGCAAAAACCAATTATCAAAGACTTTATTAAGCCGTGGTTAAATGAAAAAGGAACTCGTCGTTAGGTGACTTATCTTTCTTTTGTTTGTTAGAGAAAGCCTCGGGGCAAAGCTTCAAAATGGTGCGCTGCCCTTTGTGAGAAATGTCATTTCCTTTTGGAAAGGTATAACAGAAAAGTTTGAGTAGAAACAAATATGGCTGTGGTCAAAAACTCCTCTGATCTTTTTTGGCTATTTTTTTATTATACATTCATTTGGTTCATAAGACCAAAAATAAATGTCATTATATCAGAACAAAAGTTTGTAACACTCACTTTGGAACAATTCCTTGTTTTTTTAAGTAGAGTGTACTCATTTTTGACTGGCATGGCAAAGTAATTAATGTAATTTTGAGGTAAAAATAAATCTCAGATCACTGAAGATAACTCATGATTGTAATGTCGTTTTTAAGTAATAAAACCTTAGCTTAAATACAAATAAACAACATTATTATCTTTCTAAGATCGATTTTTGAACAAAAACAAATATGACAGTGGGTAAAACCTCCTCTGATCTTTTTTTTTTCAGCTGCTTTTTTCTGTTCATTCATTTAGTTCATAAGACCAAAAATAAATGACATTACATCAAAACAAGTTGTAACAATTACACTAGAATAGTTCCTTCTTGTTTTTTTATGGAGTTTTCTCATATTTTGACTGGTATAGCGGAATAATTAATGTAATATGCAATGCAAAAATAAATATTAGATCACATTGAAGCTAAATTACTTCCAATGCCATTTTTAAGTAATAAAAACTTGAATATGCATTCATTTAGTTCACAAGAACAAAAATTAATAAGTCATTACATCAAAACAAAAGTTCGTAACAATCATACTGGAAGAATTCCTAGTTTTTTTTAAGTAGAGTTACCTCAATTTTGACTGGAATGGCGGAGTAATTAATGTAATTTTGAGGTAAAAATAAACCTCAGACCATACCGAAGCTAAATCCTTATTGAAGTGTCGTTTTTAAGAAATAAAACCTCAGCTTGGATGCAAATAAAACAGCATTATTCTTTTTTTATACATTTATTTTTTCGCTTTAAAATGAAATGCATTTTAATTACAATGCAATTAAATTTTAATGCTAATGTACTAGCGCTTTGTACATATTTTAAAAATAAAAATAAAAATAAACCTCAGATCATACTGAAGCTAAGTCATCATTGCAGTGTCATTTTTAAATAATAAAAACCTCAGCTTAAATACATATAAACAATATTATTCCCTTTTTAGCATATTTTTTTTCCTTTTAAAATAAAGTGCATTTTAAATATCATGCCATTAGATTGAAATGCCATTGTAATGACACTTTGTATATATTTTAAAACTTTTTTTATTAATTTTATTAACAGACATTTTTACGAAAATTCCCTTGAGTAATTGTAAGTCAGTGATAGAATAATGCATGTTGTTGTCTAAAATTGCAATAGATATTAATAATTAGCAAAACTTCTCAATAAAATATGAGTTTGACAAACATATTGAAAAAAATATTTTTACAAAAAAGAAAATATTTATTTTACAGTTTTCTTTTCTTTATTTTTTAAGTATTTTATTTCCTGATATTTTAAAATCTCCCTCACTTCGACTTTACTTCGACTTCAATTGATATACTTTGATTCAAACCCCCTTCAACTCCAATGAGATTGAATACTAAGCTGACGTACAGCGCAATATTTATTATAGAAAACATAGCTTTTCTATTCTTTCTTTTTAAGCACTTTATTTCCTGATAATTTAAAATACACCTCACTAAGATTCAGCACTTTCAGAGCCACTGAATTTTCTTCTACTTCGGCTTCAATTGATATACCATTTATTCAAGCCTCCATCAACGCCAATGAGATTGAATATTAAATTGACGTACAGCGCAAGATTTATTACTGAAAACCTATAGCTTTTCTATTCTTCATTTTTAAGCACTTTATTTCCTGATAATTTAAAATACACCTCACTAAGATTCAGCACTTTCATAGCCACTGAATTTTCTTCTACTTCGACTTCAATTGATATACCTTTTATTCAAGCCTCCATCAACGCCAATGAGATTGAATATTAAATTGACGTACAGCGCAAGACTTATTATAGAAAACCTATAACTTTTCTATTCTTCATTTTTAAGCACTTTATTTCCTGATATTTTAAAATCCACCTCACTAAAATTCAACACTTTCAGAGCCACTGGCTTTTCTTCTACGACTTTAATTCATATATTTTTATTCAAACCTTTTTCAACGCCAATGAGATTGAAAACTAAATTGATGTACAGCGCATTATAGAAAACCTTAACTTTTCTTTTCTTCATTTTTAAGCACTTTGTTTCCTGATAATTTAAAATCCACCTCACTAATATTCACCACTTTCAGAGCCATTTAATTTTCTTCTACCTCGACTTCAAATGATATATATTTATTCAAACCTCCTTCAACACAAATCAGATTGAAAAATAAATTGACATACAGCGCAAGCTTTATTATCGAAAACATATTGCTTTTTTTCCTTCATTTTTAAGCACTTTATTTCCTGATATTTTAAAATCCACCTCACTAAGATCCTCTAAGATTCAGTGGCTTTGAGAGTCACTGAATTTTCTTCTACTTCGACTTTAATTAATATATTTTTATTCAAACCTCTTTCAACGCATAGGCATAAACACAGCGTGATTAATACAATGAAAAGGATAGAAACACATCAAAAAGAAATGCACCGAAGTAATTATTCTTCAAGAAATATTTAATCACTTTAACAGTAGAACTTTAATCCTAGTTTCTGCAACTAGTCTATTATCATTCTCACGGAAATACATGGCATGCTAATTTCATGAGAGCTCTACAAAAGGAATATATGACGTCTTTAATTAATCACTACATTTACTGGCAAACACGGTGGTAAATTAACGTGGGCTTGTGCATAAATTTCCTTTTTTTTCACCATTCAATATCTTATTTCAAGAAAGAAAAGTAATTTTAAACATTTCGAGAAGCATAGGAAAGAGAAAAAATAATCTAGTAGAAATCGGCACCAGAGATTATATTTAAAGAAGCTGATATTTACACATTACATAAATTATTTCAAATCGGCACCAGTTTGTTTGTAACATTTATTTAACTCAAAATAGAACAAAATTATAAAAAATAGAATTAAAAAATAATTTTACTAACATATATTTTAACCATGAAACCGTAATCCTAAGTTCGGCAGCTAAACAATAATCATTTTTCACTGAAAGGTATAGTACGTTAGTTCATAGAGTATTTCGAAGAGGGTATATCATGTTCCTTTTTTAATTAACTACCTCATTTACAAGCCAATGAGGTGGTAAATTAACCTGAGGCGACACAAAAATTTCATTTTTTTTTTCTTTCACTGTTTGGGCATCTTATTTCAAGAATGTAAAATAATAATAAACAGGAGAACTCCGAAAATGGAAAAATAAGGATCAAAATCAAAACTGAAGACCATATTCAAGGGAAAAGTATCCATATCACAGAATAGTGAACTAATTATATGTACACTGTTTCTTTATAAAAATTATTTAATTCAAACTAATAATAGCATTGAGTGAAATAATTTGTAAATGAGTTAATAAAATAATTTGCCTATGACTGTTGCAGGAATTTAATATATATGTTTATTACTTTTCATAATAAATTACAAACAATGTATGTTCTTGAAGGGAAAAAATGAAAAATAATTAGAATTTGTCCAAAATACTTTGTGCATTGCATATTCCTACTTCTTCTTTTGTCATGGATTAAAACACGATAGAATAAAAGAAAGGGAAGCATAGTGTAAAATAAGTACACCATATAGTTTAAGAATAGTATAAAGAAAGTATTGTATTTGATGGATGAAAAACTTGGGTTCTATCCTCTAGCTTGGACATCATAATTAAACCCATTTTAATAGCAAATTACCCTCTTAGGTGCAAACTATTTCAGATTTACATAGTTTTTTCCCAAGCGAAATCAAAATATCAGTCCTCTTTTAAAAACCATGCAGGAAGGTACCGAACCGTATGCATAGGGGTTACTGTAGTTATATTATTTTAAGCAATAGTACATTTCATATTTACCTTTTATCATGAATCTGACTTTTCTAGACTCATTAGAGAACGGGGGTTAACACCACCCCAACCATATTGATTGTTTCTTTGATATTCTGACTTCATCTAAAGGCAAACTATACCACGGAATCAGGGAATATTATAGCTTATTTATCATGTTTCCGATGAATTCTAGGAATGAAATCTTCCTGTAATTAATTTAAAAGTGTAGAATCATTTTAAAGCGTTTATTGTATAACAAAAGTTAAAGCTATTTTTCATTCTTACACCTAAAATATACATTGTTAGTTACCCTTAAAATCTTTTAGGTTCTTATGATATAAAAATGCGTTACATATTCTGAAACAGAAATCTTCATGTGAATATTTCTAAATAAAGCAATAAATATATATATTCTCAAGTAACATTTTACCTTTATGGTAATGACATAACTAACAAAGTACAAAAACACTTTTCAGACCTTTAAGACTCGCACATAATTGTCCACCAAATTATTTTATAAACATACTGAAATCAACAAATTGCATTCTATTCGATTATTCATAAATGAGTAAAAAGTTATTTTGTCTGAACAGATGAGGATTGAGGGTAATATTCAAAGTCCATTTTTAATTTCACTTCTTGAATTCACAGGTACTTTCCTCATGTATTCTTACATGCTGAATCCATCAAAATATAAACATTTCTGACTAGCCTGGTTAGTAGAGCGTTGGATTCGCGTCCCTTAGGTTGCGAGTTCAAACCCCGCCGGCCGAAGATTCCCCACGTGCTTGGTGGCTGACGCGCATATTTGTGGCTGCGGTGGTCACAAAGTCATCCATATCGAGAGTAATGCCACTGGGGGGGACTGGATCAGGTGTGATCGTTCTCCGATTCAGGTCTAAATTACGATCTGTGGATGAGTGAATGGAGTCCCTTCCGTAAAAAGGGTTGTGACGTGTGTGTAGCTAAGTCGTTCTCTTGGCCCTAGATGGCGCTGCTATAAAAACAAGAAACGCTCCCCCTCCAGCTTAAAATCGCTGTCTTCGTAACAGCGGGCTTGTCCATGGCAAGTGCCGTAAGAAAGAACAACAACACTATATTCTTAGCTATAACGATTAACTTATTTGTACCACAAATCTTAAAACTGTAAATTCTGTGAAAATATGTCGATTAAAGGAGCACAATATAAGTTATTTAAGAACTGCGATACTTTTTGTTAATTACACTAGAAACACATTTCTGAAGAACCATTTGTAAATGAATCAATGCTAGCGGCACCAAGTATTCTTTATTTAATCAACATTTAAGCATAATTATTGAATGTTCAAAGCAAATTCTATCAAAAACTATATATTAACCGACATGATCAATTCCATGCTGCTAAATCATTTTATGATCAATTTATGCATGAAAGCAATCACTACTCCCTAGGAGGTCGATTACCCATTATTATTGATTATTTGGAAGTAAAGGGTTACTCATTATATAAGGTTATTTGGAAGTAAAGGGTTGTACCTAAATGGATTGTATTGAATCACGACCTCGTGGTGGTAACTAGAAAATTTAATATAATTGTTTATACTAGTTTGGTTTTAAAATTTATATCTGTTTTCTGAGGAATGAATAATAAAATATTGGAAATGCAGAGCTAAGTAAAGGAAATTGGAATAAAGAAAATTTGAATTTTAAGATTTTTTTAAGGCACAGACTTTGATACCTGCTTGAAGTTATTATTGCTCGGCATTCTGTATTTTAATTGTTGACGACATCCTGGCCTAGGGGTAACGCGTCTTCCCCGTGATCTAGGCGTCCCGGGTTCGAGTCCTGGTTCGGGCATGGTTGTTCTTTCTGTGAGGTGCATGAATGAGCCCCCTGTAAAAAGGGGTTGTGCAAGCGCGTGTGTGTTATCTTCATTTGAGCTAGAAGTCAGACTCCTGCCCTCAGGTGCTCAGGGGTCTTTACCCCCAGAAGCTACTGTGCAATATTTGGATTTAATAGTCACACGACAAAAAAATCTGCATTGTTTCAATAATTGCTCTGTATAATAGCTCCTTCTATACAAAACATTTATAGCAATTAGAATTTGATGATTGAATTCGCCGATGTCAAAGAATGGTATGATTTATAGACCATGATATTTATGACTAGACCATGAGGATAAACATATGAATATTTTTGAAGAAGAACTTAGGTCAGCTTTTTGATCCCTTTAGAACTTCTTTGAGAAATCATGAATTCATGGTGAATTTTATCTAGAAAAAGTCACCATAACTATTAAGTATCCAAAATAAATTTATTGAAACCTTATACGTTGTCCAAGCGCATTACATCTGAGCGCCCAACTATGATTCTTCATGATCATTTAACGGTCGTAAATCCAATAATCCCTCCATTAATCCGTAGTATCCAACATCATTAATTGAGAACTACGAAATACGTTTATCCATTTGATCAAACATTATCCCGTTGTCAGTTGACTAGACCATTATAGTCTCTTAATGATAATTGGAACTTTCGTAATTTGGAAGTGCTTATATTCAACTCAATATTGAATACTTTTGCATGTATCTATTCACAACTGTTAATCATCTGTTTACAAATCTTAAAGCAGATGAAGTGAAAATGAAGAATACCTTGTCAAATGATGATATCTTTTAATTCCATTCATGGCGATGAAATCAAGTCAAAATTGTCTTCAGAGAGCTTTTAGTATCATTTTTATCAATATCGTCGTCTTCTCAAATGCACTAATCTTGGCGACTTAAAATTAAAAGTGACGGGCAGACAATTGCATTGTAAAATGGTAAAGAAACACATCTCTTAATAACTATTTGTTAAAGAACCTGGATGAGTTTCACCTAACAGCCTTTGTCTAATTATCTGCCAAGCAGGAAAATTAAAAGTTCAAAACCACCTTCCATCACAAACTTAATGACGTCAATTTCCATTAAGTCTAGACTATCACCTCAATCAATTCATGTGAGCAATCATTGTCCTCTTAATGGTTAATTAGACCATTAAAGTTGATTAATTAAAGTTATTTTGAGGAAAGTGATCTTCCTGTTGTGTTAAACCAGACACAAGGGATGATGGGTCAAAAAATTTAACAGATCTATTTACATCAAATTGGGTTGCCAATTTCAATCACTTTTCAACAATCTGTAGTGAGCTGTATAAGATTGCAGTAATGTTAGAATAAGCTGTACGAAACAATAAGAAATAAAATATAAAGAACAATCGACAAAATAAATAAATTCAAAATGTAAAAAAAGAAACATTTAGAAACTTGATGCATTTTTTTTTAATTATAGGCAGTGACTTTACGGATATAATTGAAACTACATATCTATATTCAGTTAAAACTATATGCCTAAATTTTAAAGTTTAAAAATTAGCTATTAACCTCGATAAGAATGAATATTTTATATAACGCTTTCAATACAATAATTATGCAATAAAACTTCAAAACAAACAGAACAGTTGATATTTGGTATTAAAAGATTTCTAATAAAGTAAAAAGTGTCTATTCCTTTATTGTTATCAACTTTGTATTTTTTTTTTCCTATTCTTACTGAATACGTTATATAATAATATAATCTTTGAATATAAAGATTCTCGAAGATAATTCACTTGCGATAGAATATATATGGATATAATACATGAAATAAAAGTAATTTTCTGCACTTTTTAAATTTTACTTTTGAATCAGTAAAGATAAATTTGAATTATAGAGGATATTTTATAAGTATAATAATATGAAATTCAAGAAACAAGAGAAAAATTCCAATCACAGACAAATTCGGAATAACTTTCGATGCATTATATCATATTATATACTTTTATCCAACTCATTAGGCTCGCAAATTCATATATCTATACAACACTTCTACAAAAATTATACAACTCTAAATCTTTCACAATCTTTACAAAATCCTTTCATACTCGTTCCAAAAAATAAATTCTGACGCCAAGATCCTTTAAAAAAGAATCTATTAAATAACCATTAAACAATTTTCGACGGACTTAAAATATCCATTTACTTTCAATCTTCATTTCGGAATGTCAAAATACAATATCGAATCTTTCGCTTAAAAAGAAATGACGACGATCGAACCAAATTTAACGATGGTTGATTGCTTTTCCATGACTTCCCCGCCCTTTTGTGACTGCCATTATTGATTGAGTAATTCTTGAAGCTGTTGCCAGATGAAAAGACAGCAAAGGCCGACATCTTAAGCGTTGTTATTGGTTTCTGTGACAACTGCAGGTGTTATGAGTGACACGAGAGATTATTGCGGTAAGATTCAACCCCCTAATTATGAAACAAAAGATGGTGAAAACAATTAAAGAATGGTTTGCTTTCAAATAATGGAATTTCGAGAGGCAACGATTGAATTCCCTTTTCTTATTCGTAATAAGTCAACTATTGTAAATTAATGATTGTATTAAACAATTATTTTCCTTCAAAGGGCTTTCAAATGAGATTGGTTTTAATTCAGATGTTATTTATTGCATTATTTGAAATCAATTGAATTACAAAGCATGTCAAACAATACATACTTTATTTTGAATAACTGGGAAATTAATATTTTACCATTAAAAGTGAAATCTATTAAAGAATGAAACAAATGTTAAAGCAGTAAAAATACATCTAGGAATTTATTTTCAGGCTTAATATGGCCAACATAGTCATAATGGATTGTGATTTCTGTTCTGTAAAATATGAAAACAAGAGCGTCGATATTAATCCTCTAGCGAATATAAATATTTCAGAAAGCGTATCAGAAACTATAGTAATTATTTAAACAGCTTACGATCGTGTTTATATAAATTTAAATTATCAATATTTTTAAATTAAATATTTTTAAAATCGTTATGATTTTATAAGCCCAGTTTACAATTAAATAGTAGTAAGTATAGTTACACAGCTTTCTATCTCTCCTATGACATAATTACCATCTCTAGTAATAAGCACATTTATGATAGTAAATAATTCTTCGATTGCATTGGTTGTGTTCTGATTTCAAATGGATCACGTGATTTTCCAGTGATATGTCAAGCACTATCCCAATGTAAAAGTAGTTTTAATGTGTATTTATGGGAAGTTTATATATTAAGATTTAAGATCAGCTTGAAATAAAGTGAATATTTATTTTACAAAATTGGGCTACATAATCTTCAGCAATTAACAGAAAATCCAAATATTCAATTCATAGATAATAAGTTCCTTCCATTTTAAAACTAGTTTATATTAAATTTTCATTAATTTTTTTAAAATTCTATGTCTTTAGTTTTCTAATATATTTCATGTAGTTTCAAACTGTAATAGAAAATACATATATTGCATTTTTAATAAACTTTTATATTGAATCTAATTGAAATTTGAATAAAACAGAATCCATTAAAATAATTCCCTAATAAAACATAACACTATTAAGAAATCAGACTGAAAGAGATCTTAATAAAGTGAAAATAGCTTTATTATTGTATTTTATATCTAAAACAATATTTATTGTTTGCTTAAAATAAATAATATAATCTTTAAAGAAATACGAAGCTATATTTTTACAACTTATTTTCTTTAAAAACTATATCATTCATTTTCATTTTATATATTAAGCACTTTGATGTTTCTCCATTCCCTTCATCTATCATACATCGAATTATTTCCAATTCTATAATTTTATCTTTGTTCACTTCTTCAGTAATGACCAGTGACAAAGTTACAGCTTCCTAGGAGGCAAACAGTTGAATTATTTCCAATTCAGCCTTAAGAACCGATTTTTTCTTTTCCGCTCACTATTCTTTTGTAAAACTTGCCGACTCAAAAACCGAAATGATCTTTACATATTTATATATTTTTATCTAAAAATCAATTCTCTTTTCCTTCTTCCAATAACAACACCTATTTATAATCAATATAAACGGCTTGATTTTTCAAACTTTTATGAATTTTATCTCCTGTCATTCTTTCTCAATATATCTAACAGTGACAAAGAAGAAACTGCATCCTTTATTGATTACGGAAGTTGGTGAGAATTTTTAAGGCGATGGCGTGTGAAACACATATTACTCGAACTCCATCACTCTTCCAAATGTTTATTCTACACTTCGTGTGAAAGCTGTATTGTTATTAATAGCAGTTTATCAAGAAAGGCAATTAGTCCCGAACTTGTTAGTTATGGTTTAGGATGATTTATTGATAAAATATGAGTGTAACATCGTTAAAGAAACATGGGAACTTACATCTTTTGCAATAAAATACAAAAACCAAATAAAAGCAATGGTAAGAAGAAAATAAACTAGATTGAAGTTGATTTAGGGGCATTATTTGCCTATAAAATTCGAATTCAGATGTTAATTTCTGTACGATATTACACATATAAACTTTCAAAACTCCATAATATAAACATATCATATTGTTATGATTCTCTAATGCAGCTTTCAGGCAATGTTTGTATTATTTCTGAAAAGAGAGATTTACAGATATTCTTAATGGATGCTCATTGATGACAGGTCAATGGTCCATGACCTTAGACAAAAACTTGGAGAATATTGCGGCAATTTAAAGGTTCTAGAAAATGCGAGAATTATGGTGATATCTGTATTAGAAGTCGTGATCCGAAATCCTTCTAGAAAATTCCATCTCCGGACCTGAGTTTATAAAGGATGAAGCTCTCAAACAAAGATTATTTCTTCCTTTGGAGTATTGATTGCGATGCGAGTTCTTTAGTGCCCTCTGAGCACTACTGTACTGTTGCTCGTGTTTGATAAAATATATATATATATATATATATATATATATGTGTGAGACGTTTATTGCAAGTGCTCGCTTCGGCTGAATTTCGTTACCTTTTTTTCATGATTTATTGTAGCATAAAACGTTATTAATGATTATCGAGGTTGCTGAATTTTTTTCTTGTACGCTCACCGGAATATTTCTAAGAAAAAAAATGCATTGACTTTGAAGAAAATATCAGGAAAGGAACCAACTTCATCTACCCTTACCAAGCATAAAGTAATATTTAATTCTCTCCAACATTTTAAGATTCCATGTCTAAGTATTCAGCTTCTAGAATGTTACTGACATCTTTGGGGAAATGCAAAAAGAGAATACGAAAACATACATGACAAGCCGACTCGGCTCTTATATGATGGTATTCACATCTTGATGTAGTACAAAAGCTTTTTATATATCTGGTAATGAAAATCGTTCTCAGATGAGTGAAAAGGTACTTATAAATTTATATTACTACTTCGTGCAACATTTAATTATTTGATTTTTTTTTTTTTTTTGATTTTTTTAATAAGTTTGGTCAAGTAATAAGTAGTGAATTCAATTTGTTTAGAAAAACAATGTGTGCAATAACTATCAGTATAATAAAACATATTACAAATATTGTGGGTATACCGACAGAGTTTCTAAAGTTCTGAATGTTATCTCTGCAGTTTTGTGAAATAATTGTCTAAATTAAAATGTAACAATAAATGTCTTATTCTGGTCTGCCTTACATCTTTTCAAGATTTGAAAACGTAAATGAATGCAATTGACATTGTGTTGTCTTTTATTTGACTATACTTTCATATAAAATGACAATGGCCTTAATCGTATTAAATATATTACTAAATCTTGAGAGTTATTGCTTGAAATAATTCAAATCGATATTCAATAATGCAACATTGTCATCTCAAGCCTAATAAAAAATTTTCTCAATCATTAAATCTACTACTTGAAAAATTTTTTGTAAGGTTTTTAATAAATTTACTGTGGTTAAGGTTTTTACTGTGTATTAAAATATTACAGTAAAGAATTAGAATAAAGATGCTTCCATAGATAAAATGTTTTAAAGATAAAAGTAGATGTAGTGATTGGATTTTGAAGCGTTAGGAAATAAACGTTCATAGATGGCGCTAGACCACTAGCGCGAGTGTAATTAAAAGAGTGATGTCATTCGAATGTTGGCTCTTGGAGGAGAAGGAGTTACTGAGCAGAGTAACTCGAACGAATTTGAAATAAATCTGTTAAGTTTTCTATTTGCCTATTTATTGAAAGCACTCACGAACCAGCCACGACAGTAGAGGATAATTATTTCTGAATTCCCTAATTCTATTTCTAAAATTCTCTAATAAATTAAAATGACAGAATTTGTTAAGTACCTCGTTTTGATAATAACTTAAAAGTTGACATCATTTTGACTTTATTAAATAATTCAAAATATTTAATTAATTCTTTTATAATCAAGATTAAGGAAAATAACTTTTATGGCCTGAATTTTTATTTTATGCATCAATGGTATCAATGAATGTTATTACGGATAGTTGGATACCATTCATCAAATTTCCACGCAAAACTAAGTTAGCTTTTGTCGACCTTACAGTTTTAACCTTTCTGCTAACCAAATATCAGTACAAAAAATTCGATAAAGTAGCATTACAATTGTAAATCAGCAAAATTTGACCTTTTATTTTATTAACATCATTTAGATTTAGAAAAAACACTAATAAACCAAATCACTCATAAACCAATTTTACATTTGGAAACTTTTACTCTGCATGACAGAAATCTGCAAAACGTCGATATCATTTAAAAGCTTACTTGTGTGTCTTAAGTTATCGGAAATTGTTATTTTTTCTAACGATATACAGTATCTGTCAAACTATTGTGCTTTTCTGTCATAACTTTTTCTATTGTATTGTATGGTGTGCTTTGACAGTGAAATGACTTCTTCAAATCAAAAATAAACTGAAAAAATAATTTTAGGCATAAACTCAAGTTAAATATTTTGAGCATTATATGGCAGGTGACCTGTTTCTAACATTTGACACAGAGCTTCTCCTAACACCAGACAACTCACGTCAAAACTTTCAAGAAAAAGCTGTTGTTTCTTTAGAAAAATGCACACTGTTTGTCAAACTATCGAACTCTTCTACCGCAACTTCTTCTAGAACGGAATTTGCAATGCTAAAGTAAACTAAACATAGTGTGATGCAAACTTTAGAAAGAGCAATGGTGGATTTCTCAGTATATAGACTAGGCAACGGCTTAGCACCATTGAAATGACAGGAGGCCATAGAAAAAAATCGATCAAAAACATGTTCTCAGTACAGGTTCCTAATAAATCAATTTCTAAACAGCAAAGTTTTATGAATTCTAAAATATAAAGATAGTATTAACACTTTGTCATTCAAAATCGGTCGCATTGTTGTATGTTTTACAATCAACCCTCCTATAACGCGGTGAGTGCGTACCGCGTTATATGGAAACCGTGCTATAAGAAACTCGGATTTAACCGAACAAACCAGGCTAATTCGTAGCGCGTTCTAAGGAAACCGTCTACCGCGTTGTATGGAAACCGTGCTATAAGAAACTCGGATTTAACCGTACAAACCAGACTAATTCGTAGCGCGTTCTAAGGAAACCGTCTACCGCGTTGTATGGAAACCGTGCTATAAGAAACTCGGATTTAACCGTACAAACCAGACTAATTCGTAGCGCGTTCTAAGGAAACCGTCTACCGCGTTGTATGGAAACCGTGCTATAAGAAACTCGGATTTAACCGTACAAACCAGACTAATTCGTAGCGCGTTCTAAGGAAACCGTCTACCGCGTTGTATGGAAACCGTGCTATAAGAAACTCGGATTTAACCGTACAAACCAGGCTAATTCGTAGCGCGTTCTAAGGAAACCGTCTACCGCGTTGTATGGAAACCGTGCTATAAGAAACTCGGATTTAACCGTACAAACCAGGCTAATTCGTAGCGCGTTCTAAGGAAACCGTCTACCGCGTTGTATGGAAGCCGTGCTATAAGAAACTCG
Organism: Argiope bruennichi; assembly: GCF_947563725.1. Classification (NCBI taxonomy): domain Eukaryota; kingdom Metazoa; phylum Arthropoda; class Arachnida; order Araneae; family Araneidae; genus Argiope; species Argiope bruennichi. Next base: position 82,353,310 of record NC_079156.1, on the reverse strand, counting down.
GATTTAACCGTACAAACCAGGCTAATTCGTAGCGCGTTCTAAGGAAACCGTCTACCGCGTTGTATGGAAACCGCGCTATAAGAAACTCAGAATTAGTACAAATCCCATCATTCGTACCGCTTTATATGGAGACCAATAAATACAAAAGACAAGCGATATAAACTTTCTTTTTAATCCTTTCCTTGTTTCTTTTGTGTTGGACATGATGCAAATCTAGGGTTAATAATTACTTTATTATTATTATATTAGAACAATTGAAGAATATTACTTACAGTATTGTGTAATGTTGTCCAATTATAAACCACAAATTAAGCAGCAAAAAGCTAAACGAATAGACGGTGCAGACAAAATTTTAGAAAGAATTGGTCACCAACGAGACGTACTGTGAAAGAGCTCTGAGACGACTAAAACCGATGCCGTAAACGTCTAAGAGATAAGCTTGAATGTTTATATAAACATATCCAGTTAAAACCATTCATTGGGTGCACGGAAAGAACTGATGGGACGTTGTTGCGCTGTAAGAGTACCGCGTTATAGGAGGGCTGTCGCAATTTCAGCTCCGCGTTATATGGAAACCGCGTTCTGAGAGTATCGCGTTATAGGAGGGTTGACTGTAGTTCATTAGTTACTACAGTAATTATAACCCTCAAATATCTGTTTAAGTTAACTTTAGAAATATACAGAAATGTAAAACTAAATTAGCCAATTTATTAAAAGAGACACTTCGGGGTCACCAATGCCTAAGGCACAAAATGTCTAAATCCGCCACTGAACTAGAGTATCAAACATTAATAACATGAAAATTACATAGCGATTTAAAGAAAAATATTAAAATTTTTAAAAATAAATGCAATAATTGTGAATGCATTTAATATTAATGCACTGTCTTGCGAAAGGAGCCACAAATGATGAAGCAGTTTCTTTGGATTAAAATAATTTAGTTCATAGACAATTGTTTTTACAGTAAAATGTCAAAATTCCAAAAGCTCGAAGAAGTAGTTTTTATAATTCAAAATTCGATCTTAATAATCCATTAATTATTACAAATACAATGACACAAATAACAGAGATCATCGCCAAAGCGGCAAACTCTGAAACTAAATTACAAAGCAATTGATCGCTATTTATAATTTGGCAAAGTAAGGAATTGAACTTTAAAAAAATTTCTTCGCATCTCGAGAACCAGGCTTCGCCAAATCTGAAGATCTTTCATTGTCCAAACAAACGGTGGATGCTATATTTGGTCGCCAAAAATATCTACAAACCAAATATGAAGATTGCCGCAGCAATGTGATTTAATGCAACTGGTAATATAGATTTATGAAACTTTATATGGCTATTTTTTTTTCCTAAAACTTCATAATACAATGAAGAAAAAAAAAGACTTGGAAAAACATATATCTTCTATCCATGGATTTATCATGAAATTTGATACAGTTCTTGATAAAAAAAAAACTTTCCTAATTTTAAATCAGTGATCCAAATGATACCTGACCGGCACTACTTTCTATATTTTCCCACCACACCAGCGAAACGATAATTCCCTGAACATAAGATATAAGGTGTTATTAATGGATAGGGTCTCAAACATAGAACCCCTTCTGTTCCAAACTTAACCCCAAGTTACAGCAGACGAACAAAGTATTCCAAAAAATGATCTTTTCCATTTTTCCCACAATTGATTGAAATATTCCGAGAAATATTTTTCCTCTCTATAGCAGCAAAAGTAGATAATGCAAACAACATATAAAACGACACAAAATCTTTAACATTAAAAAAAAGAACAATTTTTTTTTAAATTATTGAACAAAACCAACTTATAATTTTTTTAAAAAAAACATCATAATTTTTTTCATTTTTTCATCAATTGTTTTAAATGTTCCGTGAAATAGTTTTACTCTCTGTACAAGAAAAGAAAGTAATGCAAGTAATTTTTAAAGCTACTCAAATCTTCAACGTTAAAAGGAAAGGACCATAGTTTTTCTGCTATTGTATAAAACCAACTTATAAATCATAAAAGAACATCACAAATTTACCATTTTTCCATCGATTGTTTTAAATGATCCATGAAATATTTTTCCTCTATATATCATCAAAAGTACATAATACAAATAACTTGTAAAACGACACAAATCTTTAGAGTTAAAAGAAGCGATAATATTTTTCTGTTATTGGACCAACTTATAAATCATTAAAGAACGACATAATCATTACCGTTCATTTAAAAATAAATTATAGTAAAAAAATCCCCCCCCCCTAAATCGTAACACATTACAATGAATCATGTCTCCTGTATTACACACAGAAATTATTCGACTAATTAATCTTTTTATTTTATGATAACAAGAAATTTTGATTCATTGTTTAGATTATATAAAGGAGTTCATCTTCGCATATTGTGTGAATTTTCATGGACTCAATTGGAAATTTACCAGCTAGAAAATTAAGAATTCTGCATCTCTCGTACGTTCATTTATAATGTAAGCAACCTATTAACACAAAGATGTATTAAGATTGTAACTTATTCAGTCTTTCCAAGAGAATTAAAGATTAGCGAATCTATTTATCATCGCAATAATAAAGGCGAAAAACATAATTTATCCACGGGCTAAATCCACGAAACAATGTAGTCAAATACATCTACATTGTTTCTCTATTAAGCATTTAGCATGTAGCTCGTTTCTCGCTTTAATAATCTGGTCTACAATTTGTTACCTTAATATTCTCTTAAGGATAGAAGATAAAGATATTATAAGAATTAATATGGATCTTTAAGCGTAACAAAATCGAATCAAATCATGAATGGAATATTAAAACACATTTACTTTGACTCAATTGAGCATCGTTTTTTGGAATCTTCACAGCTTTTTCAAGCACTTTTATTTAAATGTCCCGTTGAGTTTTTGAAGGTGAAATTTTGCAAACGATTATTCACTCGCTGCCAAGTGAATTAGAGTAATAAAAAGTTTTACAATTTTTATTTCTCGATTACAGTTCAATATTTTAATATCTTAAGAAATTAATTCTTGATTAATAAATTGATCTTATTTCGGTTGTAACTCCATATGAAAGGTTTCATTTGATTAAAAAACACAGAGAAAAAATGTTTACAACACTCTGTAAAAATTTAAACCAATATATTGTGAAATATACTTTCTGCACTCAATAAATCACTCGCATTGAAAAATTATTAAAAATGACTTAATAATTATATGAATTTGGCAAGTAAATAAATTGTCTTTTTTATTATTGATAAAAAAATATCACGGTGCGTATTTGAGTATTCATCAAATCATGATGATTTTCAGGGAAATTTCGAAAATTTAGGCTTAATAAAAGAAAAAATGCTTCGCTTTGCTTTTAATTATAATTTTAAAATCTAAGGCAAACTAAACATTATGGATACACACAAATAGAAATCAGAAAAGTGTATTATTTTAGCTTAAAGGTAGATTTAGGTATTCGTTTGTTATTTTACCAAATTTCAAACTTTTTATAGGAACTGAAAATTTGTTATAATTGTTTTAAATATTTCTTGTCGGTAATTAGCATGCCAAACCGCAAGTTTGAGCCATAAGAGAATCCGATACTCGAAAAATTGTTTCCGCTGCACTCTATTATTAAGACTTGTTTTTCAAATCGTTTCTATGGAAAGCAACCCCATTTGTTCTTCGTAATAACTTTAACGTCACACCATAAGTTCGTGACAAATTATGAAAAGTATTGGATAGACATTTCACTTCTTCCCGTTATCGTAAAGGATGCACTAAAAAATCATAAACAACCTTTTCCGTTACACGCTGTCGAAAGAAATGGCAATTCTGTCCAAGGGAAAAAAAGCAGATATAGAAAGAATGGAAAGAAGGAGATTTGATTCAAATATACATATCTCATGTCTCGAAATCAACGTCTCAAAAAAGATTCCACGAATTTATGGTTTTGAATTTTCGTTGTATTTGATTTATGACTTTAAAGAATAAGTTGTTGGGAAGAATTTGAGTACTGTTGATTTATAGCTGAATGGATAAGGAAGAAAGAATCCCCCATGGATAAAATATCATTTCATAATGAAATGCTCTCTCTTTTTCTTATAAAAATTCCTTAAAATTGTTCATAAATGGGCGCCTCCTAATTGATTCATTGCTTTTTTCTAAATTATTGTATTCTTATATGTGCGATGTATTTAGATGTAAATTTGTCGTAACATGACTATTATACATATATATATATATATATATATATATGAAGTTAGTATTCTGCTAAAGTCAGAAGGTTCTCATGCTTTGAGCAAAGAGATAAAAATCCTTAATGCTTACTACATTCTTTTAAAGATACCTAAAATTCCCTTGCCTTTCCCCCGACACGTGTCAAAGAAATCCCTATCAAAATTTAATAGTAAAAACTATTGAAGAGTAAATTTTCAATATCTTTTGCTCTTCTGAGCTTTTATAGCGATGTAAACGAACGCTTTTTCCTTGTTTATAGTATACCTCTCAGGGTAAAATATATCGTTTAAAAAATTTGAAATTTTTAAATTTCAAAAGCGTTTCAATTGCGTTTGTGTGCGTTCACACATACACAAAAGCACACACACAGACATATATATATATATATATATATATATATATGTCTGTCTGTGTGTGTGTGGGGAAAGGCAAAGACCAGCATTAATATGAAAATATATTTATTATAATTAAAGGACAAAACATTACTGTACTAACATAAAACATATAAAAATACATGAGCGTGAGCTGTACGTCTTACAGACTCACTACCCAACTCTCGTCTGCCAATAATGGCAAGAAGGCATCACGTGATTAATGACGTGACGCAACATGGCGCCATACAGGATACGAGATCTGTCAGCATTTCCCACACACACACACACACATATATATATATATATATGTGTGTGTGTGTGTGTGTGTGTGTGTGTGTGTGTGTGTGTGTGTGTGTGAGTGTGTGTGTGTGTGTGTGTGTGTGTGTGTGAGTGTGTGTGTGTGTGTGTGTGTGTGTGTGTGTACATACACAGATTTATAATAGGAGTAATTCTTCAAAACGTTATACCACCGAATTAGGTTTATAACAAAGTAATTCCTCATTTTCTCATTTTAGCCTTATAGCATAACAATAATAAGCATTTATAATGATATCTCTCATTATTAAACCTTTGCGATAATATAATTTCTAAATTTTAAAATTAAGTCCGCAATGTATTTCTATTTGAACTAATAATAAAGGAGGAAAGTATGTGTGTATGCGCACTTGCGTGTGTGTATGAGAGATAGAAAGTGCATTTGCAAAATTTCTTAGTTTCCATCTTATTCATAAAATAATTTCTAAGTTTTAGAAATTCTTTTATGAAGAAAATTTTGTGCAAACAAAGCGAAAGAAAAAAAAGCAAGCAAACTCCGATGTGCAAAACTTACAAATAATTTCAGAGAATATTCATTCTTTCGCCACAAATAACAACTATTAAAATTTCATAACTGACAGTCTTTGAGTTTCAATATCGAAAGATTTGCCAATTTTAATCAGGATAAAAATCAGTCATAAGGCTAAAAGAAAATAGAACAAAAACAAGCATGCTCAACTATACATATCTGATGCCTCAAACCATTATTTTGATTGAAGTATTTTCTTTTTATCCGGTGTCGGCAAACGTCTGTGCTTGATTTATGACTCTAAGGAATGACAGACTTATTAGGACGAATTTGAGTCCTATTCATTTAGAGATAGTTGTATTAAGGAAAAAAAAATTCAATATGGCAAATATCACTCGAAATATCAACTGGCCTGTTATTTTTTGTAAGAATATCTTTGATTTCTTTGATAAATATCTTTAATTCTATTTTTTTTTTTTGCTTTAATTTGTTCTATATGGAATATACCTATAATTCTTTTTTTATTTAAATTATCTATCTATACTACAAAGTTCTTTTAGAATTATAAAAGTGGATGCAAGAGTAATGGCAATAGAGTATTGTTAAATATCTAGAAGAATATATCTTATCGTCAGTTAATTTTTAGACAAAATGAGTGCTATAGTTTGGAATCACGTTATTCAGAAAACTGTGTTCTTCTAGTGAATCTTGAGCTGTGCAAAAAAAGCGAATTAAAAACATTGAAACGAGAGAACAAAACAGAAAGAAATGGACCAGATTCTGAAAAAAAAAGAATTTTAAAGAAAAAGAAATTTCAGAAGATAGAGAAAGCTAAATTTTCTCTCTCTCTCTCTCTCTCTCTCTCTCTCTCTGTGTGTGTGTGTGTGTGTGTGTGTGTGTGTGTGTGATAGTTTCAGGATTAATGGATTAATGAAACGTGAAAATGAAACGTTGAAATGTGAACGTTGGAGATGAAATATAAAGAAAATATAAAGAAGCAGAGAACTTGTTTCATTTTAAATTCACTCTCAACCCAAGAAATGGTAGGAAATACTCGAAAGAAAATATAGGTCACCTTTAACTTTGAAAGCTTCTGTACTTTTTGGCAATTGATCGTTAGCTTGTGGTTAACACCAAATAATCGAATGCAGCCTTGCGATAAATATCAAATCTTCTAATGAAATATGTTATCTCTGAAAAGGTTAAATTCACAGATTAAGTACCAGTTTTTTACAATAACAAATGTGATATTTGAAAATGTGGGATAAAAAATAAATAAAACACTTAATTGATTGATTTTTTTTTGTCGTGTGACTATTTTTAAGCCAAATTTTACGCAGTAGCTTCTGAGGGTAAAGACCCCTGAGCACACGAGGGCAGAAGTCTGACTCCTAGCTCAAATGAAGATATCACACATACACTCGCTTGCACAACCCCCTTTTACAGGGGGGCTCATTCACTCACCTGACAGAGAGAACACAAGGAAGAGAACAAGCATGCCCGAACCAGGACTCGAACGCGAAATGCCTAGATCACAGGGAAGACGCGCTATCCCTAGGCCAGGACGTCTGCTTTAAATTCATTACACACGTAAATAAGAATTTTGACTTTGTTTCAATTCTAAGGTCTTAATGAGCAGCCCATCGTTCATGCCAATATTTTTTGTCTACATATTGTCTATGATATATAGCACAATAATAAAGCAAACACATTGCCTTATTTTTTATTTCTCATTTAAGAAGTGAGTCTCATTAGGAGAGTAAATACTGGAATCGTCCAACAATTCTAACATCAAAATTTTGGCGAGTCTCTATGTTCCAAATCTACTTGACTCCGAAAAAATATTTATCAAAATATATATCTCTCTAACTTTGTATGCCTTTGTTTGAATACGGCAGTTCAAAAACTACTTCACTTGGGACTAGGTTGATGAAATTTGGTACGTGTTCTTTATACCAGATTTGTATTTTTATCAAAAAAAATTATATTCAGTAAGTTTGTTTGTGTGAGCCCAAGTGAATACAATAGGTATCAAGTGCAAAGTGGTAGATAAACAAGATATGGTATGAAGATTTTTTTTTTCAAAATGTGTAGATCTTATCAAATCTTGGGCTAAATCCAGAATCGGAGTAACCACCTATCAGTCTGTATATTAGCATGCATGAAAAAAACGCGACAACTCAAAAACGCAGACTTTGATAAGTGGGTTGTAATCGGTCGATCCAAAATGTATACTTGCGTATTTCACCATACTACAAAATACAAGACTGTTACAGCGAAATTTTCTTAGCACTCGGTCTTGCTCAAGAACCACAATATTTATAATGAAATAAAGGGTATCATAATTAACTTTTTTAGAAAATATGAAAGAATTCTTAGCATAAATACATACGTGGTAAGAAGACACAATAATTGTTAATCAGATATTTTATTTTTTTTCGTTTTGAAAAAATAATTACTGAAAAATTATAAATAATACTCTTTAGCAAAACACTGTAGAAGGAATCGACAGTTCAAGTCACTCAAAAATGCAGTTATAAAATGTGAAAAAAAAAAAAATGTCATGCTCCAGATATACATATTTCAACTCATAAATGTGAATTTTGTTCGAATATTTATCTTTTCTTCATATCTATATATTTGACTTATTTTGATTTATGACAGGGAAGAAAGTTTTTCAAGAAGATTTTCAACCGTAATCTTTTATAGCCGGTTGTATGCAGGGAAGAAAATCACTCGACATATAAGATGCTATTTAAAGAACAAAATGCATTTTTTTTTCTTTAAAGTAAAAATACTTTTTTGATAGATACATGCCTTTCGAAAATACTCATGCTTTATTTCGATGGGTTTTTTTTTTATTCTGTCTTATTTTTTTCTTCTTTTTTTACATCTTTTTTATTCTTTTCAATGTTGATTCATTCCGATTTAAAAGTTGTTGAAATCGCAGCGATATTCAAAAAAATTAAATGCTTGATACGGTGTGAATTGCTAATAGTTTTCAAAAATATTTTTATTATTTTTTGGCAAAATAAAGCTCATAATTAAATTAGAAAATAATTTCTTTCATATATTATTAATGTGATATAAATATTTATGTATGGAATTAAATAAGGGCATTTTACATACATTGTATTTTGTATTGATTTTTAATGTGATATGAACATTTATATGTGGAATTAAAAAAATTAAATTTTGCACACATAGTATTTTGTATTGATTTTTAATGTGATATGAACATTTATATGTGGAATTAAAAAAATTAAATTTTGCACACATAGTATTTTGTATTGATTTTTAATGTGATATGAACATTTATATGTGGAATTAAAAAAATTAAATTTTGCACACATAGTATTTTGTATTTATTTTTTGTATCCACTATTGATTTAGAAGACAAATTAATATTTCAATGTAGCTATCTATAAAATTTATGAATATTATCCGTTTTTTGCGATAATTCAATTAATAATAAATATGAAAGGATTTTAGTACCAAAAAAAATGATCATAAATCTAGATAGAAGCATTGCACATGAATCATTATACTGTTGTTATCAATTTGCTGACTGTATAATACCAAAAGGTAAAAAAAACATAAATAAATTGGGAAAAATAAGATCTTAAATTATTTCTATAATTCTAATTTCATGTGAATTCTGGGTTTGATTCAAGAATAAGACAATTTTTATAGAAGCCCTAAAAGGTGTATGTTATCTTTTCCTGCAGTTATCCTGAATTGCAGATCGGTAAGCAATAAATTTATCCAGCAAAAAGAGAAATCGGACATTGTTCTTGAATTTTACCGAAACCTGCAATGAATACTGATTGTCATCTTCATTTTATTTTTATTGTAATAAAACGGGTGATCGGAAAAGTCCCTTTAAGCACTTTAAATTGAAAACGACGTTTCGTATAGTCAAGGAAGTAATATATTTCTATAGTAGAGTGACTATGCTGAATTTATTGAGACAAGCTATAGTGACCTTAGCGTCGAAATATGGAAATTACAGAAATAAATGAAGGAAAAAGAGAAGATAGGCTAAAAAATCTAATTAAAAATGTACGCTATACCATAATAAGAACACAACGAAAGTTTTCATGGAGTTATCTATAAAATTGGCAGAGATATTTGCGATTGAGGTTATGAATTTTCCCCTATTTGAAAAACAGATTGTCTTAAAATTGAAAATTGTATTTTCCAGTATTATCATACAGTTATTCCCCGCTAAGCAAGTTTGCCAAACATTCTACATTACGAATACATACATTTTTCAATTTCAGGAATACATCTTGTATTTACTCTGTACGTTTTCACGATAAAAATCATAGCTGAAGCTGGCTACAATTATAAGAACCATTGATAATAATTTTGCGATATTCAAATTGTATTTTTTTTTATTCTAATAATATAGAATTATTGATTTTTCTTTAAAAAATCACAATCGCAATTGTAGTTTTAATGTTTCATATCTCTATATTTACAATCAGATCAATGTTAAATAAAAGAAATCATACTTTATTTTTTTTCTCTTCAATTTATGAGTCCATATGGCAATTACTAAATTTTGTTACATGAGGATCATGGAATCGGTACCTAAATTTTACGAATTATTAGTTATGGATGCTGACTTAATATCCATTAAGACGTATTCCAGTAGATTTAACACTGAATCTTATAGACTAAAATATTGTCTCTGGTGTTGTCCCTGTCCTCCAACGACATTAAGATGATAAAATTTTTAATATAGGTTCTTATCTACAGTAATAATAGAAGTACATTACAGTAGAAGATATTTTTTAAATATCTGTTAGATATCTGCAATAGTAACTAAAATAAATATTTAAAGGTGACATTGAATTTTTGGCAAAGATAAATTCATTATTTAAATTTGATACAAACTGTCAAATATTCCTTTATGAATTTTATATATATATTTGTTTGTTTGTTTTATCTCCGTTTTTTATGTAATGCAAACGATTAATTTTTTATAAATCACTTGCGTGTTTATGCTGATAACCTAACCTTTAAAATGATAACCTAAATAATTTGTTAATTTATTTACGATACAATACAACGTGATTGATACAGATAATTATATTGTGAAGAAAAAAATTATAAGTTAACTTCGTTCTTGTTTACCTAATGATTTTTTTTTTTACAACGAGAATCTTAACTAAGAAAATATTTTTTATAATAGAAAGATAGAAATGAATATAAACCAAATTTAAACGTTTAACCTCATTAATTCTTAGTTTATTGCCATTTATATCATAAATGAAATGAATAACAAAAGTGTATTTCCTCCAAAAAAAGTAAATCTACCACAACTGAATACTTATATTTCTACTTTTAGATATTTAGAATACAGTTTTATTAAGTTAGATATTACTACATCCCCGGAATCATTGCCTTAATTCATTATTGAAACAAAATTAATTCTCTAAAGTAGTTTTAAAAATTAGCTCAGACATCTGGTGGAGATTTCTCTGCAAAAAAGTTAACGACCAGTGGTCTTAAAAATGAAGTTCTTCGGTGATTTTTATAGAAGCATAATGTAGTAATTAGTGAAGTAATTTAAAGTAACAAAGCGTCGAAACATGAATTCTAAGAAGTTTAAAAGAATACATATATACGAAAAATGCTTGAACTAATTATTTGATGGAGTTAAAGGAAAGATTTTAATGAAGCAACAGTTAAAATGGATGATGTCATTATCGATAATCCAAAAATTACAATAACCTATATTATCTTCTTTTTAATTTTGAATTGTGGATTAAGTTTAAATATTTGCAACTGAATAAAAGTTCTTAATTTTTCGTTTAATATTTATAGGAAATCATAGTTAAATTCATTAACTCTTTAATTATAAAGTAATTTACTGAAGTTTTACTGTACTTAGTAAACTTAAAATAATACATTATCTTTTCCGATTCAAGAACGGTTTATATTTAATGTATACTTCACTCAAGGCTTTATTTTATTATTACTCTTGAGTAAAGCAGTTACTTTTCTAAATTTTCATTTAATCAAACACTATTAATTTAAATCTTCACTTTGATGAGCCTTTTTTTATTTTATTTTACTGAATTTAGTCTAATTTTAACTTCATTCAAAATTAACAAATTTGTTGTTTATAAAGATTATCTCTAATCCTCTATTTCTAAAACAGAATTAATAAAGCAAATTTTAATATTTTAAATTAATAAGCATTCTTAATATTATTCAATAAATTGCAACAAAATATTATTCAATAAATTATAAACTGTGTTATTTTTCCGCATGCCCCTTTTTCAACTTATATATATATCGAAAGTCACTTCTGTTCAAACGCTAACCATTTTATGTATGTACAATGTCCATCAGGAGCCGACCAATTATCAACCAATAAAGGCAATATTTCTTTAGAAAGCCATTGCGCTTTCTTAAAATATTATGATATTAATGTTATAAAGCCAATATACAAGCAAAAGTTGCTAAAAAGGTATCTACATGGAATGATGCTAAATACTAACGCAAGTTTTAATGATATGCTTTGGAATATTGTTTCGAAACAACGTTTCGTAGAACTCCAAACACTGACATTGTGGTGTGTAGGCCTCTGTAGTCATTCTTCTGTTTACTGAAGTGAAACTGATATATTAAATAAATTGCGTATGAATATTGGCAGTTATATGCAAGAAAATTTAAAGCTTTTTGATTATGAAGGTATTACCAATTTGAAAAAAAGCGCTCATTACTGCCTGTGGAAGTTCACAGAATAAAATGCCACCTCTGCGAAAGAAAATGTATGGAGAGAAAGTAAGTTTAACTTATAAAAACAAAGAATTTTTAGGTGTTTTTTTTTTGTTGTTTTTTTTTTAAGAAGGAAAGACTTTTTAGAGTAAATACAAACTTCAAATGCGTTTTTCTCAAAATTATTCCTCCAAAATAAATTATTAAACATTAAGCATAATATACATAATATTAATTTAAAAAATTTTTTAATGAAACAATGAAGGATACGTTTAGTATACTGTTGTTAATAAGTTGTTTGGATGTTTATTAAATACTTTTTTTATTTAGTTTTTATTATTAGAAAATGTTTTAAAATGTAGAATAATTTCTGTATAATGACAAATAAAAATTCAAAATATTTTCTTTAATTTAATTAATCGCTTATATTTCCGCGCAGTTTGAAATTAGCTGTTACGTATCTAGTACAAGGGGTATTCAAATGAAAAGGCAGGAAACGTCGTAATAACCGAACCGTTTGCATATGCAGCTATAGTAGAACATAGCGTGACATCTAGAGATGCGATTAGAATCTCCGGTGTAGATCGGTGCATGTGCGGGCGCCCGCATGCGCAGGAGATTAATAGAGGCTCTTATAGAGGGCCGTCCAATTGACGTCCAAGGTTCTCTACTTGTTAAATTCCTCGAGCACAGAAGAACCATTAACTCCGATGTGTACTGTGAGACACTCCGAAGACTACACAGGTCCATCAAGTACAAAAGACTGGGGCTACCCACAGAGTGTGTGGTTCTGATTCATGATAACGCGCGTCCACACGTCTCCAGGGTCACACACGCGGAATTGGCCAAGTTCAAGTGGGAGCAACTCGACCATCCGCCCTACAGCCCGGACATGTTGCCTTGTGATTTTCATATGTTTCGTCTCCTGAAAAAACATCTGAAAGGGAAGCGGTTCAACTCGGATGGTGAACTCAAGGACGCTGCGAAGGACTGGGTCTCATTACGGCCACAGGAATTCTGGGAACAAGGAATCCTTCAGCTCGTTAATCAATGGGATCGTTGTGCTCAGGCTTATGGCGTATACTTTGAATAAAGTCTTCATTTTTATCCACAGTGTCGTTTCGTATTCATTTGAACACTCCTTGTATGTAAAAGAAATATTGATTATTCCATGAGAACATTCCCATCAATCTTAACTGTTTTAATTAAATTTCATTGAAATTTATTTAGCATAAATCAATTTAAAAATATGATGATTACAGAAATTATGTTTTTAAAATTTTTATTTTCTTTTATTTATTTGTGTACTATCTAGCCCGAAAGTTCACACATAAAAATATAGCCTTTTTTTTTAAGGGGTTTTTATTTTATTCAACATTATGATTTATATTTATTTTATTCAACATTATGATTTATATTTATTTTATTCAACATTATGATTTATATTTATTTTATTAAAACTTCTACTTTTTTAACTAATATTTAAAAATTTAATTAATGCCGGAAAAAATGTGTTCTATTATATATTTGATCAGAAGGAGGTAATTTTTTAAAAAAGGAATTTTTATTAATTTATCTTATAATCTATACTTATAATAAAGCTCAATGTGTGTGTGTGTGTGTGTGTGTGTGTGTGTGTGTGTGTGTGTGTGTGTGTGTGTGTGTGTGTGTGTGTGTGTTGGCGCTCTACAGGCCAGACCATTCAACCTACAGTTACCAAATTTGGCACATGTATACCTTGGAGGCCGGGAATGTGCACCTGGGGAATATTTTTTCGAATTTTTAATTAGAATTTTATTTATTTAAAAATTAAGCGAAATTTTGGCGTGTTTCTGCTATAACTTCCGAAAATATTGCCGCACAAAAAATATTTTTACATGAAGTTAAAGATCAAAAATTTATCTTTTAAACGATACCAATGTTTTAACCTTAAAATTAAGTTTCTATTTTTAATTAATTTTTAAATAAATATTTTAACTATATTTTTCAACAATTTTTTTCTTACAAAATAAAAATAAAATTTAAGCTGCACGAGCACATTTCGCATTCATGAGAAAAAATTAGCTCTTTTCAAAGTGTTGCCATCACATTGATTAAAGCTCCAATTAAAAATAAATTAAATCTTTTTGGAAATGAAATCTGCAAAAATATAATTTTCAGCACGTGTCTGTAGAAAATGAAACAAATATGAAATATTATTTTTTTTAAAAATAAATTCAAGAAAAATTATTTTATGATCTTTTACACTCTCTATATTATTAATCCAATAAATCAGTTTTATTTTAAGGCAAGTTTTGTTTAATATGAACAGGATATCCATTCAAATCAGGGCCACACAGCTAATTTGTAAACCTTTAGTAATAGACACAGATCTGCTAAAAGGGTCTAAATGGAAAAAGATTATATTTTATGTAACTTGATTCAATAAATGCTCTAATAAATAACGAATTTTTGATTTTACATAAAGCTTCTGCTGTGGAAATCACGTTTAACAAAATGTTCTTGAAACACTAATATTTTAAATAAAAATAGTTAAATTCCAATCAACTAAATGAATTACTTAAACTGACTGATTTATTAAAATTTAAATATCACTATTCAATAAAAAAAGGATAATTTTAGATTTTCCATCGAACGTTTCAAAGAAAATAAGCCAATCAGCACGCAGGTTTCTCAAGATTAATTGACCTAAGATTATGAAACTGTTGAGTTTTTCTAAATTTTTAACATTCAAAACTTCATAAATCAGTCTTAGTTGATCGTGGAAAATAGAAACATTCATTCATTTATTTAAAATTTGGTGTGTCCGGAATATTTCTCAGAATATGATACCTTACTGCATTAAATTTAAACTTCATAATTTTTGAAATATATTTATAGGCCGGAACAAAATATTATTATTGATTTCATTTCAATCTTTTTGAAAGCAAAACTAAAAACTGAATTTTATGCTGAATTTGAGAAATTTTTGTTGAATTATTCTTTAGATATTACATAAATTATGAAAAATATTTTGTAGTTCACATAAGACTTAAATACCGAGCGATTCTGTTTGCAATACACATATACAATAATAATAATAAATAAATAAATAACAATAAAGATGATAAATAAAATAAAACGCTTTGTTTTATTAAAAAATATCTTTATATTAATTGCAATTTCATCATTTCCACTTTAAATTAAAGTTGAATTTTTACCGTAAATGACAACACATTAGGAAAATATATATAGTAAATTGAACGAAACGACAGTATAAGTTTGGTATGACTATCAAAATTTCAAGATTAAAAATGTTTTGTTTGAGAATCTATTAAGAGACCAGTTACTTAAAATATTTAATTGAAAATTTTAGCGAGCGTTAATACTGGCGAACCAGCTGGTCGCCAAAGGCGGCTAGTTCTTAATAATCTCTAAGAAAAGCATTAATTGTAGATACAGAATTTATGAGTGAAATTTTATTTGCAGTGGTGGGGATGACATTATAATATATGTTATTATAATTCTACTATAGGTTTAAGATCAAATGATTACTTTTTCAACCACACATAGAACAATATAGTGGAATGATTTTTACTGCCTCGAATAAGAATGATTGGTATTTTTTTTTATCAATCTTTTTAAGATAATAAATATATATTTTTAAAAAGAAATGGAAAATCTCGAAATTTACTAAAAGGAAAGCAATTTTCAAGAAAGAAATAGCTGGTGAATGAAAACACATGAAACAAAAACAGGAAATAATATTTGAATAAATCTCTTCAAACGAAAATGCAATATTCGTTCTATATTTGCTCGATTTAGGCGAAAGAGAATTAATAAAATAACCAAAGAAAACCAATCTAATTAAATACGAATAATACATCGAATCAATTTTATTTCTTCAATATTTGGCATCAATGCCCATCCATCATGTTCGTTATCCTATGCTCTAGAAATTTCATTATGCTTGTATTTAATAAAGAGCGAAATAAATATCTACTACTTCCTTAATTCTCATATATAGCTCGTTGGAAGAAATAATTTAACCACGAGAGATGTTGATCTAATTTTGAAAAGGAAAAGAATAAGTTAATATAATTAATTTTTTTCGATGTCTTACAAGAAATTGAACTGAAAATCATTTTCTGCCAGTGTATGTTTTTTTTAGATATGATGCGACAAACAACTAATCGTACTAATGATTGACAAAAATAATAATCAAATAGGTAATGCTGATTTATAAATGTTTAAAATTCGTTTAATATGGTAATAAAGATGTGTGTCTGCGTGTGTGTGTGTGTATGCATGTGTGTGTGTGCGCGTGCGTGTGTGCGCGCTCTACAAGCCACCAGATTGTTTGACCTAGAGCTACCAAATTTGTTACATGCTTTAGAGGTTTAAATGAGGAATTTTTTTTTCTAATTTTCAGTTAAAATTTAGTTAATTTTTTTAGTTAAAATTTTATCTAATTAAAAATTAAGCAAAATGTTTGTGTTTTTCCGGAATAATTTCCTAAAATATTACAGTGCAAGAAACATTGCATTTTATGTTGTTGTTGTTAAGGAGGAAAAAGAAATCAATCTTTTCCTGAATATGTAAACTCAAAATCTAAAGGGAAACTGCTAAATTTTCTTCGTAAAGTATATTTTCAGCTGTTGTTTTAAATATTAAAACACGGAAATGAGGTATAACTAATTTGGGGATGTGTGAGTTAATCGCCTCAGGCGATCGGTGGGCTCGCCTAAAATACTATATTTAATTTCAGATCAATTGTCTTTTATAACTTCTTTTTCATAATTTCGTCAAATTGACTGACATTAAAGATGTGTTATTTTGAATGTTTTATTTAAGTTCTGTTTATTGTGTGCATGAACCATTCTAGTAGAAACAGTACCATATCATAGCGCAATGAAAACAAATATCCAGTTCGTCTATATTCTAAATTTCGTGATATTATTTCTTTTCATTTATCTCATAAACTATGCAGATATAAAATAGAATCCTTCTTTTTTCTTTTTTTTTAGCTTCCAGCAATGGGAGATAATCATGTGATTTTTTTGATGAAACAATGAAAACGGATTTAATTTAAGGGCAACAATGTAATCTATTGTTGGAAACCAGTCAAAAAATATAATAAAAAAAAGCTAATCTTTGAAATATAAGTTAAAATGTGATATGTAAAAAGTTTTAAAGCAATATTTCAGAGATGAATCATATATAATAAATATACAATAATATATAAATTGTATCTAAATAATTACTAGAAACTTATTTTTTCCCCTGAAATTTACAATAAGAAACACAGATAAAAATCTATTGAGATCACGTAAGCCGTGTCACTAAAATCTTAAAAGAAATGCAATTCCCACTTCTAAAAAATTAAATAATAAAATTCTCAAAGGAAGAAAAGAAAAACACTAGAGATCGTTTTCAACTTCGATAATTTCTTTTCGTTTCCTGTTTACCCGCTGCGACCATATGAGGAAAATTGAATTTCTCGGCTAGCCTAACTAGCAATGAAAAATGCCCTTCCTTCTGTCAAAACACTTTTTATTGGCCCTTTTCTCTAATTATTTCAACACCGTGCGTCTTTCGGATTTATGGAATTTCTAAGCACATTGCCTGCAGTGAGTCTCGGAAGGATTTCGAATTGAATAGGAATTTTTTTCAATTACCTTATTGTTAAGAAAGAAAAAATCTTAGAAAATATTCTTCAAGGGCATCTCAGATGAATATTGAAGGTCATGTTTGTTTCTAGAAGATTTTAATCATTCAAATTCATTCTCATGTTCTATTCATCCCTTTATTATTGTGCTGGGTTTATTGTGTTTTAATCCTTACCATTCATTTTTTGGTAGTTTAGGAAAATGTAGCTACCTCGGGTTCTATAACGAATGGATATTTATTTCTCATTAGAATTGTTCTATTTCAATTTTATAGAATTCTGACTTTTTAAAAAGTTAGTTTTTTTTTTTCTATGAAACCTTAATCGTTATAGTAAGAATGATTATTCAAAAAATATAATCATCGAATTATAAAAGGAACTACAAAAACTAAAATACAAAACCATTAAAGTGAGTTTATCAAAATGAGTTTGAAAAATAGACTAATAAAATAAAAATTAAAAATGAGTTTATTTTGATTGTCAGGTTTTCTGATAAAAGATTTATTTTCTTTTCTTACTGTATCAGTAAACTTCTTTATTAATACAGTATTATAATTAATTATCATTTTAATCATCCTTATTTTCAATATATATATATATAATTAAATGATCCAGTCTCACTTGCAAACCTAGATAATTTAGTACTAAAAACCTTTAGATTATTGGCTTAACCGATTAAGTCTTATTCGATATTTGTAGTAATAATTTTGTAATCGACTTTTTACTCACTTCTTCTCAAATTAAATTTCATATAATTGAGAGATTTAACATGTTCAGACTTTAATTAACAGTTAACCTATTATTTTTAATTAAATTTGAATTTTTTTTAATTTTATGAAAATGAACTATTAAAGTAATTAGCAATTAGAAATGTAGCAAATATTGGAAATAATAATAATAATAATGTGCATGCACGCGCGAGTGTGTGTATCAAAATAAATGTCAAAATTATTTTCTCCATCTACCAAGATACAAAATCATATACAGTGGTGGCCGAAATTGTCGACACTTTTGAAAATTTTTCTTTGTATTCTCATAGAATATTTAATGTTTCACAAAATGCAAACTCTTACATATCATTTTAAAGAGAATTTAATGCTGATTTCAATACAAAAAGCAAAAGTGAAATATTTGCAATACAAAAATGTTGAGCGGTAATAATTGTCGAGATACATTAGATGCTGATGACTGCAATGAGTCATCAGTACTTAGAAGGGTAGCCTTTATTTTTTATTACAGCTTCACTCTGATGTTTTGTTGAGCTGACAAGAGGTTTAAGCTCTTCCTTCGTTATTGCATGATGCCAGGAAACAATTATAGCCTCAATTAATTCTCTTTTATGTGATGAACGCTTCATATGTGTTCATATTTCAAATGGTGCCAAAAGTTCTCAATAAATTTTGTGGTCAGGACTCTTTCCTGGCCATGATAACAGTTCAATTCTCTGTGCACTAAAACACGATTTTGATGTTTTTGATGTGTGGCAAGGAACTGAATCCTGCTGAAAAATAAATGATGTGTTGTTGGGATGGAGATCACTGATAGAAGGTGTAAGGTTTGGCTCTAGAATAGCGTCAATGTATTTTCTTGCATTTAATGCCACATCGATAACATGAAGGGGACAAATACCATCTGCTGACATGCAAGACCAAACACTAATTGAGGTCTTCATAGTTGCCTGAATGCAGTCAGGATGTAGCTCTTCGCCTATTCTATGTTTTACATATTTTCGCTCATCACTATCGAATGACAATATATTTGTTTCATTACTCCGTATAATTTGTGATCATGTGTTCAATTAATGCGTTCATTTGTCTAATGTAATCTTTTTATACGCTGCTGTAAATTGAGATAAGGATTTTTTCGTTAAATTCTACTTCTTGGTCTAACATCTAATCATCTTTTTCTGATTGTTCTTGAACTGACATCAATGTCGGCATCATTCAATTGGCTTCTGATGACCGTTGATAACCTTCTTCTATCTTGGATACATAGTCTTTTTATTCTTCTGTCATCAACAAATGTGGTGCACCTTTAAGAGCCATTTTCTGCTTTGTTTTTCATTGAATTTATCTCTTGATTTTGTAAACAAAGCGTTAGGACTCCAAATGTAGTCAATGAACCACCCACATGTTTTGCAATTTCAGCATAGGAAAAACCACAATCATGTAACACAATAATCTTAGTTCTCTTTCTAGATGTCCAATCTATTATTTTATTTGATGTCATTGCTTCTTGACTAAATATTAGAAATATATTTACAAAAACTCCAACTGTATATTAAAATGTATAACAGAATTTCTAACTTCCAATTTCATTACATAGAAAACAGCCTAACTTCTACAGAAAAAGGCACAATAATGACTTGTTCCAACTTTAAACATGATGGCAGTTTCTGCTAGCAGTTATTAACATTTGATTGAGCAAGAACAACATTTTGTCAGAAAGTTAGAAATTACAATCCATTTCATCACTATGTTTGTTATCCAGATTAAAGTAAGAATAACTTTTTTATATTGAAAATATTTGAGTTTTGCATGTTGTATTGAAATCAGCATTAAATTCTCTTTAATATGATATGTAAGAGTTTGCATTTTAGGAAATGTAGTATTTTCTATAAGCATACAAAGTTAAAAAAACATAACGATTTTCAAAAGTGTCCACAATTTTGGCCACCACTGTATGTACTAACAGAAGCAACATAAATTTAATTTAATCTGATATTCTCCTTTAACAAGGATTGTTTAAATTAAAAGCAGAACACCAAATGATGTCTCTATTTTTTAATACACTGACACAACTTTGTGCTCTCATATAGAAAGATTAAACCTGCGGACTTCTTTTAAAAGTTATTCTGAATGAAATATGTTTGAAAAGGATACTCTCTTAGGTTTTCATTAAATCCTCACTGTAACTGTAACTTCAACAGACAAAAAAGAAAATCATTACTGCTGAATCAAACCTTAGGATGACATTCAATACGTTTCCGAAAGTTGCTTTAGTCTTCTTGGTTTTATATTTTCTAAAGATAATAGTTAAAAGGAAATTATTTGGGATGGGCGAGGAATCGTGGTTTATTGAAAATCGAGAATTTTTTTTAAAAGTTGAATGTAATGAAACAACTTCACAAACCACCTTTTCAATGTTCCGTAATAAGTCCCTTTGTGAAGATTTGTACAAACGACTAAATAGTTTCTACTTCATTAAGTGAGTTCTTGAAATGTTGAAAAGTAGTTCAGTGATTCTGGTATGCTTTTATTGTACAAACAACAACCACAACTATCTCAAATTTAGACAAAGATCTTGAGATGATTTCACTTGGGAAGTTTCAAACACAAACCAACTGAGGACAATGATTGCATTTGCGGAACATCCCAAGTGGTATCGTCAATTGAGAAAAGCTTTTACTAAATTCGAAATTTAATTTTTGTCCATTTGTTTCAAGAAATCCCAATGTTGTGAATGCTTTTAAAGTAAATGGAACGACAGATTTAATTTGCATTCTTTCTTTGTAATATTTTAGCTTATATTTTGATATATGTTTAAGCAAAGTAACTTTAATCGTGGATTATTAAACACGAGATATAGAATTAAAACGGGTTTTGCTTTATAATGGGAGACACTATTGCAGACAATTATGAAAATAACATTACAATTTTTTTTCATTAGATATTATAACAAAAATTATAATAATGTTATAATAAATAGTAGTATTATGTAAAACCGAATGTAATGGCATTATAATTCTGTTCAGCATTTAACAGCTTTCCATTATATACGTCATTTTTACAGTAAGAAATCGGTAATGCTTTGTAAAGTCTTTTTTATATAAGTATGTTATTATTTGCTTTCTAGCAAATAAATTTTAAACCTAACAATTTTGGCTTTATAATGCGAAAATTAAATAAAAGACTACACATTAAATTTTAAAATATTCATCCTCTTCAAATACTTTTACAAAAAAAATTTAATAGATTTTTCTACTGATTAACGAACAATTCATTATAATTTATTGTTCAGTATATGCTTTAATCTCTCTAAATTAGCTTGCAAATAAAATTGTGAATATTTTTTGTTTTAGTTTCAGAATTAAAGATATGGAATATTATTTATTATGGAATTTATTATTATTATTTATTTATGGAATATTATTTATTAATATTATTTATTTATTTCTAATTTTCCTTCAATCAAATGTAACTATAATTGTGGTAAAATTACAATAGAATTCAATATTAATTAGTTAATTCACCTTTAATTAAACTAATTAACATTGAATTAATTTAATTTGCATTCGCATATCACTCATTAATTTTTACTAAATTTATAATACGAAAATATTAATATCGGTAATGTTTGTTAGTAAAAAAAATAGATATATGTAAAGACACGTGTAAAGAAAAGATGCATATAAAAAACAAACATATGTAAAAAATAAAATAGTGAAAATTTTGTGTCGGCTTGAACAAGGATTGAAACTTGCGACGTAAAGAAAGTTAAGTAATTAAAGCAATTAATTAAATGAGCAAAGAAAATTTTAAAAAATTAATTTTATCAATAACTTACTTTTCTTAATGAATATTTTCCTTATAAATATTTAATAAGCTGCAAGAGGAAAATTTACAACCCATATTCCATATCTGCAGCATAACCAAACTGATCGATTGAAAGATAAGTATGTACTTCCTGAGCAGATAGTTGCTATACGTGGCAGATGATTCAATTATACATTTTGGGTTATATAATGGAAGACCTGATAGAGTTTCAAAGAGGAATTGTTGTTAGAGAACATTTATCTGGAGTTCAGAAACTGAAAAGGCAAATAACGGAATAGGAAGGAGCGTGGCATTAGATATTATAATAACGTGCGCGGAAAGTGATAAGATGTCTTCTTTAAATATAATTGAAACCTAACTCTATCAGTACTGAAAAGCTCCAAATGCCTGTTAACGAAATTACTGCAAACTCCCGGGACGCGTGGATATCACTGTAATATTTCATGCTTTTTTCCATAAAATACTCCATACTCGTGCTTTGTTCCTTTGCCTAGATAGATTGGGAGGAGGAACGCAGGAACTGTTTCCTGTTCAGCTATTTTGGATATCTTTTGAGAGTTTTCTGAAAACTCTCAAAAGGTGTCTGTACAATATTTGCTTAATAGTTACGAACTAAGCATTTTTTTATGTGTATAAATACGAGTGTACCAAACTTCTTGGTGATGACAGCTTTCTTTCTATATATGTTTTTTTTTCTAATTTTAATTAATTTTTAAAAATATTTGCATATTTTATAATACTTTTTATTGTTTTAATTTACTGGATTTACACTTCATGTTTGTTGTAATTATTTTCAATATTTTTTATATGTATGTTATCACCGCAACATGTATATGCATAAATTCGTATATCTTTCTTTTACCTTTTAATTTAAAAAAATTTAAAAATAAAATTAAGATATACGAATGAAGTATAAAGCATTATCTGCTTTGATATTTCGGAGTAAAGATTCGAATTTCATTTAAATTGTTATAATAAGCTTTAATAAGAAATCGGCATCGGCTAACGGAGCCTGAATGGAAATTGTCAAGAAATTATAGATATATTTTTATATTTAGTCATTTTGCAAATTTTAAACATTTTAAACGGGTTTTGACGGAAAAATATTTCCAACAAAATAATTTTGTAATACAATAATCAAAGTTCCTTTATTATTTTTATATTAATAACAAAGAAGTAAAATCACATTAAATTTTGATAACATTAACATAAAATTTTGAAAAAACAAAACTGATTTGGAAAATTTTTAAACTTTATTTCACTCATATCTAGTGTATAATTAACAACAACTACCACTGTAAAACATTAACTACTATAACTATACGATTCTAGCTGTTTCCATGGTAACGAAGCAGTATAAATATATTTTTTAACAAATTCCTTTCAGTTAAGATGCACTCCAGATAACTAGTAAATCTAGTTAAACCTTGTCAGTATAGTAGAAGCTGGTAAAAAGTAATGAGGATTTTGCGTAATCGTTCACAGTATGGTTTGATGAAAAAGTTTTTGCAGCCTGCTGAGATACATGGTCATAAAGTTCACTTACATCAAGGAAAATAATAACACGCTGGTGATAAGCTTGCGTTTATTGCACTCGTAGAAAGTAATCAATAATCCTTTTTAGCTTCGTGCTCCAACTTTAACTATTAAGTACGGATCATGATTCTGATCTACAATAAGCGATTCGATAAGTTATTTGTTTGCTAAAGACTTAATGAATTTTAATAATCAATAATTGCTAAAGAAAATGATCCTTACAGATAGCTATTAGGTAAAATTCAATACAATTTTATTTTTTGACTTGCAATTTTAACGGGAGATACTCGATCCACTTGTAATACTTAGAAATATTTATAATTTAGATTACTTCGGATTTCTAAATATTTTTAATGAAATTTTTAAAGGAATCATAAATTGAAAATCAATATACGTTTTGCATTTTTCTTTTACTGCACATATTTATTATTTTAAAAATTTAAATTTTTGATTGTCTTATTAAATAATTGCATTCATGGGAAAGTTGTCTTCTATCACAAGATATTATGTTTTTATAATAATGTACAACAATATTTTATGATGCACACGTTTATATATATGTGTGTGTGTGTGTGTGTGTGTGTGTGTGTGTGTGTGTGTGTGTGTGTGTGTGTGTGTGTGTGTGTGTGTGTGTGTGTGTGTGTGTGTGTGTGTGTGTGTGTGTGTGTGTGTAATTATATTTTAAACTCTTAATTTAATCCAATTTCCAAAACTTTATCTTAATTTTGCTGTAAGATATTCTCTTATTCCCTGACCTAATTCCACATTCAGCACTACGTATCAAATGAAAGTGATTCTTCCGTTGCCCTTGTCAAAGATCAACACATGTATTCCATCGGCACGTGGCAGGAAATCCTATGTTATATAAGACTAGTGACCATTTGTTTCGCGATATATATATATATATATATATATATATATATATATATATATATATATATATATATATTTGTGTGTGTGTGTGTGTGTGTGTGTGTGTGTGTGTGTGTGTGTGTGTGTGTGTGTGTGTGTGTGTGTGTGTGTGTGTTAAACATATGTCTGTAGAATTTTTCTAAAATTTACTGTAAAAATAAGTTTAATTTTAAGGATTTAAGAAATTTAATGCGTTATTCTGGAAAGAAAATACATTTTTTATAAAATGACCAGAATTTTATAAAAATGTTTTTAAAAATTTGTTAAAATTATTGCAATGAATGTTGGTTTAATAAAACATCTTGAAATTTAATGCACCCTATTATCCTAACTAGAACACAACTGATTATTCATTATCTTGAATTAAGAACTGTTTTGTGGCTATTCGGTTGCTTAGAGAAGAAATTCATGAATGGAAAGTTTACTCTATTCAAAATGCTGATTAAATAAGTTGCTCTATATACATGTAATTATTTAGCCAACATATATTAAAGTTTAACGATAAATCATGTTGGTATTACAAAAATAGTTACTGAATGATTTCAAAGTATGTTACAGATTCCATTTTTCAGATATTAAATGATTTTAAACATATTTATCCACATATTTAAAAAAAATGCATTTTGAAATAGCACTCTCATGTTCCCTATTCAAATTGCAGTCACCTCTTCCTCCCCAAATAAAATTAATCTAATTTAAAGGGATAATATAAGCTTAAAACTTTATATTTTGAAGATAGAATCTGAATTAATTAGTTCGGAAAATACAAAGATGTAACTAGACATTAAATCCCTATTAGAATTAATTGTACTAATAGGTAATGTAATAGATATTGTACCATGATGTTCTGAATGCAGAATAATATCTTGAAGATATCGTAAGAATATTGTTGGACATTTTGTATTGTCGGAGGAGTTACAGCTGCTAACCGTCATTATTGTTAGTGAGTCCTATTTCTCAACAACAACAAAATAGTCTTGAAAGACTTATCTTTTAGCCACACGCAAAGTCTGTAAACATGCGTGACGACTTGCTGCAACAGCAATATAAAAATAGAGGCGAAGCAACAAGATTTAAGCTCACATTCTTTTCTTTTGTTCACAGTATTGCTGCCGTGTTTAGCATTTGCTGCTAAGAATAAATGTTTATTTTTAATTTTCAGTGTCTATTTCTGCCTTTTTTTTTTATTTAGCAACTGTCACGTTCGTTATTATTTGTTCTTATAGAATTTTCTTATGTTAACTTGAGATTGAAAATATTTGTAAATATTTTTTTTCTTTGTTAGTTTTCCTTTTTTCTCTATACCAAAGCGTTTTAATTGCATTTTCCTCTATAATTTGTATGGTGCCGAAAATATAACACTGAGGATTAATCAATAAGATTGACATTTTAGGAATTCCACATTTATCTGATATGCAGAAAAAAAATGACGAAAAGAAAAATGGGACAAAGAAAGTTAGATTCTTGACTAAATGAAAAAGAAATGTTTTTATATGAAGAAATAGATTTAGAAAAGTTGCTCAAAAAACCTGGAGTTAAAAAACCGCTACACAGATGGTTCAAAAAGTTAGATAAGAAGCCTTCTGCGAAAAAGTTTACTCACGAAATCAAAGAAATAGACGAAAGCAAAAAGTTATTGATACATATTATTTTCCATATAATCACCATGGCTGTTAAGGCATTTGTAAATATCTCTATCTAAATCAGTATTTTAAAAAAACCGGTCATGTCGTGGAACACGTACAGACTTTTTGAACAATACTTCTATAATGATCCAAAGGGAGGAAAATCACTTGGTGCAAGATACGGGCTGTAGGTGTGGAGGATATTCCATTAAATTTCATCCGAATCGCTGCACAAATTACGTATAATCAATATCGTATATGATCGTAAATTATTGTGCAGCAATAGGACACCTTTGGAGAATTTTCTTGATCAATTCCGAAAAATTGGCTTTTTACACTTTCATCACCAATCATGTATCCGTCAACTTCGCTATCTTCTAACAGAGATTTCAGAGTCGTGATGGCTTGGTGGTAAGGTTTCGGAATGTCCGAGATTTTTTGTTTAATTAGTTCTTTTTATGTTAGATGTTTCTGGTCTAGCAAAACTAATATTAAATTTGGCATGTTATTTATCGCTTGAAAATTTCAAGCTTATCTGTTTCAGTGTTCTCCAGTTTAGAGAAAATTTTCCTTTCCCGAGTTATGCCTGGTATGTTAATTAATAAGGAATAAAATGAAATATAAATATTCGAGTGGTCGTTTAAACTCACATGGTCTTTAATATTCCTAAGAGCATAAATGAAAGATCTAAGTTTTTGAGTCAATGGAGATCGGTTAATAACCGAATTGACAAGGAACATCTAGGCAGCAAATAAAATAGAAAACTTAATCTTCCCTTTACTAAAGTTCTTTTGCTTACTCGAAGCGTTACAGAGGAAACTAGACCACATTAAAGCAGTACTTCTGGGCAAACGAGGTAAATTTCAACATTCATTCTAAAGGCAGAGAACTCAATTCAAATAAGCTCTGAAACATGGCTCGGTCTATCTATTTTTGATAAATAATTTTTAAAGCTACAATCAAAACTAGAATTAATAAATATTACTCTTCGGTTCTTGAATATCACAATGGTGAAAGCAAAAACCAATTTAATAAAATAATTATATTTTTTAAGAGAGTCGAACCAAATCAGAAATAAAATAATTTTATTCTCGTCGGCTTAATGTAAGAAGGTAATCTTAAATTTAGGAGACCTTGAAATATTTTATTTCTATTTCATAAGATAATAATAATATCGATACAATAGTTAGCCCGATTTTTATTCAGTTTTTTCAAAAACACTTATTAATTTGACCTGTTTCACGTTTGTGAAGGTGATATCTTTTTTCTGGTAGCTTTCCGATTTGTTATAGTTTTGGAACACTTATTCGATGATAATACACAGTTAATTAAAGAATTCAATTAAAAATAAATCGATAAATTTTATTAAATACTAATTTCATACACTTGGCGCATTTCATATGGCAATGAATTTAAAAGTCGGTTTCAGAATACATTCATGTTTATCATAATGAATTTAAATGGATGAATACAAATTATAAAATAATACCTTCTATCATATTTATAAATATGTATTTTTACCAATTTTTTAAGGTAAGTAATTATATCTAAATATTTTATATATATATTTTAGCAAGATTAATAATCCTTTATTGTTTTGACTAAATTTATATCCTAAGAAACGAAATCTTCATCTAAAAGAGGAATAAATAATTATATTTGAGAATTGTTGCTGTATTTCATGCTCTGAATAGAATAATTTGGAATTTCAACTTTTTACAAAGCGCACATTAATATTCTATTTAAAGAATTTCAAAAGCTTTAAGCTTTCTCTTTTCAAAGGAAATGTGATGCTCAATTCCGATTAATTTGAATGTTTCTAATAATATATATTTTTTAATTTCATAAAACACTTTAAATATTTGGCAAAACTACATTTGAAATGAGAGATGAATTATTTATAACTGGCATAGTCTTTCAAAACATACATTTTTTTTCTTTCCTAGATTATGTATTATGTATTCACGATGTATTAAAATCCTGGAACTGTAGAAGTCTTGACAAAGAATGCCGAAATGTTTATGTAAAATGTTACATTTCCCTCATCAAGTTTTCATTTTTAAATGTCAATAAACGCCTTGGATTTTGAAAATATTTGCCTAGATAAGAAGATACAAATATAAGGAAAAAAAATCTTCTCGAATTCGAATATATATATATATATATGTGCTAGGAGATTAGCTTTGCTTTAAAGTGAACAGGACATCAACATTTTTAAAGCTTAATAGGGTTATGAGATTAGCCATTTTGCACATTTATTTTCCACATTTTATTGCCTTTTTTAAATTTAGTTTTTATCAAGATTTCACATTTTGTGTCACTTTGGGATTAAATTTCGATTTTTATAAAACATTTAATCTTTTGAATTCGAAATTTTTCTTCTGTGTTTTCTTAGACATTTAAAGACAAAACTATAAAAATATTGGACAATGTCTAACGTTTTTAGCAAAGCTTCAGTAACTTTAAGACAACCTGTCAAAAGTGTTTTCTATCGAATAAAAAAATAACTAAACGCTTACATTTTCAGAAACTTTACGAAATATTTTTACTAAAATATACTATTGTTATGGCAAAATACTTTAAATTAACTTTATATTTGTGTACATTATGAAAACATATATAATTTTACACTCCTATATTAAGGAAAGAAATCTCCATTAAAATTAACGATAAAAGTATAGTATGTTATAAAGTATAGTACAGTAGTATATAAATATTTTATGACATAATTCATATAAGAAACGAATTATTTATACATTCTTAATAATTCACAATCACAAATTTTCAGGACAGTATGGGGGATAGGAAAAAATATTTCATACTTTTTAGTCCTTTTAAAACTTGGAATTTTTTTAAAAAAATAATTTGTATCATTATTTTCTGCTTTTTAATCACATGTATGAAATTTCAAATTCCACATGAACTAGCGACATGGTTTGACACCATCTGTCGGTAATAAAGGTTTTTAATTGATTGCAAAATGTGTGCCAAAGAGACAAAAAAAACCGAATTAATATTCCATTGATATCCAATTCCAAGTCCTGTATCAAATTTCAATTCTCTAGCTCATCGGAAAATTAATTTAAATTGAATGAAAAATTTGAAAAAAAAAAGACAGAACAGAAAGTGAGTTAATAAAAACGTTTTAAAATAAACAACTAAAAAAATGGAAACAACAATAATAATATTTTTTATGAGATGTATCTTTTCACGCATTCGAAAGATGATTTCCTCGTAGTTAAAATTATAAGTAACAAAAATTCGCCCATTTAATTCGCCCCATAATTATGAGCCCATTTAATTTCTATTTCAGAAAAATTTTCTACTTTCTTCTACTGATTTAATTTTGGTGAGTAGCTGTTAAAGGTCATTTAAGATCCTAGAGTAATTACCGAATGGGTTTTGAAAGCGATAGGATTGCGAAGGAAAAAAATTCAATTCCACAATTTAAATTCAACTTCCACAACACCTTTTTTTTTCACATTTGAATCGATTCAAAGATTAAAAACTCAATTGAAGTAATTCACATAGATATGGTGTTTCTTAGTTCTCTCAAATTAAATGTACTTCAAGGTAATCATTGGAATGATAGCATTTTTAAATTGAGAACCATCGTGAAATCTTGATAATTTTACTAAAAATGAGCATTTGCGCTGTAGGAAATGTTTTTTTTTTTCAATTTAATGATGGAAAATTAAATTCCTATTGCCCGTTAACATACATATATTATACAATATTATATGATATTAAATAATACTTGCAATATAGTATATTGTTGTCCAATATTGAAAATATAATATCATATAATTACTGTACAACAGTCTGTGCTACTCGGGTCTAGAGTTTTAATTTAATCTCATAAATGGCACATAAAGACGCGCATGTGTATATTCATTTAGTCTCTAATGAACCAATCAGAGACTTTTAAAAACTTCTAATGGCTACATAAAAATTAAAAGAGTAAAGTTACCATCACTGAAAAATGTAAACCATACTGTTAATAAGAAAAAATTCAGAGTATGCATTTTTGATATTTATTTTTTGAAATTATATTATACAAAGGATGTTTAAATGAAATAGTACGAAACGACACTGTATGTATAAGCTAAGACTTTATTCATACACTATAAGCCTGAGCACAACGATCTCATTGATTAACGAACAGAATGATTCCTTATTCCCAGAATTCCTGTGGCCGTGACGAGACCCAGTCCTTGAGTTCGCCGTCCGAGTTGAACCGTTCCCCTTTCAAATGTTTTTTCAAGGAACCAAACATATGAAAATCGCAGGGCGACATTTCCGGGCTGGGGGCGGATGGTCGAGCTGCTCCCACTGGAACTCAGTCAGTTCCCCGTATATGACCCTGGAGACGTGTGGACGCGCGATATCATGGAGCAGAATTGCATCCTCCGTGAGTCGCCCCGGTCTTTTGTTCTTGATGGACCTGCGTAGTCTTCTGAGTGTTTCACAGTACACATCGGAGTTGATGGTTCTTCTGTGCTCGAAGAATTCAATAAGTAGCGGACCTTGGACGGCGCTCTTTATAAGAGAATCTGCTCTCTCCTGCGCATGCTCCGATCTACGTTGGGGACTCCAATCGCATCCCTAGATGTTTCGCTACGTTCTCCCATAGCGGCTTGTTGGGACTTTCGTACCTTTTCATTTGAACACCCCTTGTATTTTTAAAGTCAATCGCGCTTAAATTACTGTATATTAGATCAAAGTATGATTTCTAATTTGGATTAAACAATAATGTGCTTCCTTTTTCCACATCTTCTTACGAATTCGTTACTCTTTGAAAAAAAATTCAGAAATTGAAAATCAATGCACAAATTCTTCATCCCATACTTTTATTGCGCGGTCGGAAGATTGAACTGTTTATGAAAGTACCGGCATATTATGATTTGATAGTAATTTGACATCAGAAAGAATATCGACATAAGAATAAAGGTTTCAAACAACATTTTACAGATTTTTTTTCGTTTATATATCCATTCTGGTATAGCCTTAATCTATTACGTTTTAAATTTCCCATGCCACACACACACAAAAAAAAAATTATAACATATTAATGTCTTTCAAACATTAATTTCCGAACATTATATATCGCTTGTGGTGAAGAGCTTATAAGCCAGTTAGCAGCGGTGCCGCAAGAGCAGTTGCTCTTGTATTGTGGTCATGTTACTGGGCTGCGAACCACAAGGTCCCAGGTTCTATTCTCGCTCATCACAAACCGCTACGTTCTACTCAATTGATTTCTTATATCATAAGTGGAATCAATGTTTGAATAAAATAAAATGTAGTTCATATTTTTAAATCAGCTGGAAACTTACTCGCATACACTCGAATAAAAAATTTTATATTAGAGAATGCCTTGTATAGCATTGGCATATAATAATAGCGAATTATTTTTTAGTATAAATTTAGCCTTTTTAATGAATCTATTATGATATAATTGGCGATTTATTTGGCGATTCATGAGATAATTGGTTATTAATCGGCATCCAGTTAATAACATCCGAAAATCAAATTTGTATTTTAGATGTGTTTTTTCTAATAGATTGAATCAAAAATTTGTTAAAACGCTACACTTTCGCTCTCAAATTTCGAAATTTGATATATTTAAATCATAACATTTTTCAGTTATAGCGTTTATAAATTTCTGAAAGTACAGGCTGACAGACGGTCACATTCTCATTGGATTTGGCTCAAAATTTGTTAGCTGTATACACTATACATGTTATATGCGAGTGGCGAATTTTATCCATTTAGCTTTCTTAGTTTGGAAGTTATCGTGTTAACTTATACTCGAACAGACAGACCGATAGACATTCTCAGAAAGGATTTTGTTGAAAATTTGATAGAGATCTATAAATTTGGTATAAAAGCAGTATACAAAATTTCATCCCTCTAGCTCAAAGAGTTTTTGAGTTATTTTTGTCACAGACGGACAGTTCTCTTAAAAATTGTTTTTCGAACTGGGGGATGTATAAACGTGGAAATTCGTCAAAATCTCGAGTTTGAATTTATAGACGATTACTTAACCCCTCGGGGGGAGGGGGCACCTCGAAATGAGGATGAGGGGCTTCCGGTGGTTGGATCTCTCCACCCTGGAGGGTACACTAATAGGTGGGGAATCTGACTCCTCCCACCGATGACGGGGCGTACTTCCTTCGGGGAGGGTTGTACCGTGGCCGGTGACGGTCCTTTGGACTCAACCACAGTTCCCGCCAATGTTGCTGTTGCGGAGGGTCCGATCATTCAGTTTTTATGGTTTAAATCCGTGTGCCTTCGTGGCGGATCGGAGAGTTAGATGGTTGACTTATAGACGATTACTTTAGTTTCTCTATTCTAAATGTTCAAGAAAGTAAACAAAAAATATTGTTCCCTGAACGAAATTAACCACCTTCCCGCAGTTAATTTAGAACTTCCCTTTTATTCCGCATCCCTTTTTATTTGAAAGAATTCAAAACATAAAGAATATTCTTAATTGAAATAATCAGGAAATGAATATTTACACAAAACAAGGAATTGTTTATTCAAAATAAAAGTAGATATGCGAGAAAAGACCTTTGCAATTACTTGAGAAGATATTCATCTCCATATCCCAAATAAAAAAGTTATCAGAAATTTCTTTCTTTTTGGCATAAATTAAGTCAATGGAAATCTCGCATTATTCAGTGACAGAAAAGAGGAAATAAATAGATAAATATATCTTGATGTCGTTCTCAGTCTCAGCAAGAAATGATGGCATTTATGTGGACCCTAAAAGCTTTATAAAAGCACCATAAAACAAACTGATTCTGGCAAATGAATGGAAATGGTGATGAGAAAGGACTTTTATGATAAGTGAGAAAAGAACCGAGTCATTTTAACTCTGCATCAATGACATTTACATTCATTATGCAAATTTTAACTTTCATAATTAAATAGAATTCCTACATACTTTTAAGATAGGTGACTGCGTTAAAAATTCGAAGCTTTGCGAAATTATGAATTTTTTTTAATGTAATATTCTTTATCTTTCAATTGATTCCTTCATAAAACTGTTAGAATTTTGTTTCCAAGTCTGTGTTTTTTTAAGTTACACTGATTTTTATACTTGCAGTTAGTTATAAATGTTTTAATGCTATTTTCTCAAATTCTAAACCTTGATGGAATTTTCTTACGAAAACCTCTTAAATTAAAATCTAGTGTTTATTTTTTTTTTGTTCGGATTTGGTAAAATAATGTCTCCATATGTAATTCAGTTGCCGAACCAGAGATCAAGCGATCTATTCGTTTAGGAATATTTTATGGTTGTTTTCGTGCTTCACAATGTGAAAAAATAGGAAAATTTGTATTATTTATCAATTGAACCCCAATATTTAAAAAAATTGTATAGAAAAAAAGCTTTTTTTTAGTTCAAGAACTGGATAATATATTTTTTAAGCTATCTGCAAATTATTTGGCAAATATTTAAACTAGAAAAAAAAATCTTTGACACCTAACTGGTTCATAAATGTTTTTTTCTATGTTTTTAAAGCAAATATTCAAAAATATCACTACTTTCGAACGTTTTTCAAAAAATTCATCCCGTACTTAATCACATATCTAAACTAGCATAGGATTGACAGTCTTCACAAGAGACAGAATATCTTTAATATCAATGAGAGATTTTTGATGTTTTTTTTTTATGATTAATATTGAACAACTTTAGCATTGAGTGTTCTTACTAGAGGTACAAATAGGACGCTTTCGGTGATGAAAACATTCACTGCAATTTTTCATTTCTAATAATTGCATTCAATACATTTTAATTATAATTTATCCATTATTAAACTATAATTAATTTATAATGTTTTTGAAACGAATGATATTAAAAAATTTAATGTTTTAATTACATTTATTATTAAAATATGAAAAATTTGTAAAAAGAATATAAAAAATTTTATCTTCAAATTCTCACATTTTTATCTGAAATACTATTATTTCATAACAACCAGTGGGAGTAGTCTCCCCAAAATTTTCTCGCATATTCTCTGTTAAAGTTGTCGTCCCAGAAAGGACCTTGCATGACGTTGGCATATAATAATTAAGAAATATTTACCTTTGGCGATAATTTAGTATTTTTACAGACTCCAGCATGTCATCTTTGGCGAGCGTCTTGGCGATTAATCACTGCTATGGGGATAATAGAGTCCGAACATCGAATTCGTGTATTAGAACCATTTTTTTCCAACCGATTGAAATTAAAATTGGTCACAGAAGTATACTTGTAGTCACAAAATCCCATACCTAATTTTATATAATTAAATCAGTGTATTTTTGAGTTATCGTGTTTACATGTTTCTGAAAGTACATCAATCCCTTGTTGGATATAGCACAAAAACATCTACAGTATAGATATCTACAGAAAATTTAACATCTACAGTATAGATGTCTACAGAAAATTTAACATCTACAGTATAGCTGTCTGCAGAAAATTTAACATCTACAGTATAGATGTCTACAGAAAATTTAACATCTACAGTATAGCTGTCTGCAGAAAATTTAACATCTACAGTATAGATGTCTACAGAAAATTTAACATCTACAGTATAGATGTTAAATCTGTGTCCAAATTTTATTAATCTAACTATTTTCATTTTGTAATTACCGTGTTAACTTATATTCAGATAGCCGAACAGATTGACTTCCTCTAAACATATCTCACTCAAAATTTCTGAGAAATCTACAAATTAAAAGTCAAGATCGTATATCGAATTTTTTGGAGCTCGACCGATTTTGAGATGAAATAACAGTTATGATGTCATGATTCTACGTCAACCTTTTAAAAACGCATCTACTGTCAAAGAAGCATACGTAATAATAAAGCAATACTGGTAAAAGCAGGTCAACTTTTCAAAAATGCATCTGCTTTCAAAGAAGCATGCATAATAATAATGCAATACTGGTAAAAGCAGGTAAAAAATATATGCGATTAAAAGATGATGATGAAAATTGCCATTTAAGCTTTATTCATTGCCTACGCGATTTTGAGCTTCAATATCGCCTAACCAAAACAACATCATGTTCTCACATGATAATAAGAATTTGCGTCTAAAATAAAATTGTGGCAGATTACAATTTTGCTATGAGACAAATATATCATTATCTTAATATGTATTCTTATTGTTAAAACATTTTCTTGTGTTTTTACAATAAGAAAACACTGAATCAGTATACGTAATACATTCAAGCTTTTTTTGTTGTTGTTCATACTGAAGTGAATATCTGAATTACATCTTAATGTGAGTTTCATAATGTCACCACTGTGACATTGTTTTTGTCTAATATAAGGCATTAAAAAATATGCCGGTGAACTTTTCATGAAAGTTTCAGCGATATCCGTCTTCGGATAATTCGGATAATTAATAATCAATCATAAAAAATAATCATCCATGATTCCATAAAATTGTGAAATATTAAGATCATATCGTTTTAATAACTTTAGATATTTTCTATTGATTGTAAGCATGAAATTTACTAATAGAAGCTAGTCTCATGACAAATACAGGACAATTAAAACACAATTTCCAGTTCATCTCTCTTTTAATTTTAACTTATTGTGAATTCACTTTTTATTTCTCTTGGAAAACTACAGAGATATTAAACGAAATTCCTTTTCCTTGGCTTTAAATAATGAAAGAAGTGCCATGACTAAATATTTGATAATAAGTTAGATCGGTTGGAATTTTAGGTCAATAATATAATCAGTTTTAGAAAATTAGGCAAAATATATTTTTAAAAACTGACAAAAATTGGAAAAACAATTTTACGATTATTAAAATGATAATTTTTTGAATTATCTTTTTAAACTGAAACCGTGTAAAAAGTATTTTTAAGCAATAATATTTCCGGGAGTTATAACATAAAAAAACCCTTAAAATTTCACTTAATTTTTAATTAATTAAAATTTAATTAAAAATTTTATAAAATCATGGCTTTGAGGAGCACATTCTTCATTTCAACATATATATGTACTAAATTTAATAGCTCAAAGTCAAATGATCTGAACTACAATACCAGAAGTACCCCACAAGCACATACGCAGAAACACACACATATATTCATCTTTGTTGCTAATACAGATGAGAATTTAGAATACAAGTAAAATTCTATTGTTTATCATAATTTCCGAGGTGTGTTTTACAAACCCCCCCCCCCCTCCCAAAAAAAATTATTTTAAACTGGAATTTATTGATATCATTCTAACAAACAGAAGATTTAAATGATTTCAAAAATGTTGCCTGAGTTTTATCGAATGAGATCAACTTCTATAAGGGAATTGAATTGGTGAAATATTTTATGCTACTCTCAGCTTATATCATACTAGTTCTCAACCATTCTTAACATCTGTAAGTAATATTAATGCAACATATCATTGTTGTTAAATCCATTAAATATAGAATATCCATTGCTTGGAGAAAGCAATAGTGAAAACATTAACGTTGAGATCATATTCGTAACTTTTTATGGAAATAATTTCAACCAAAACTGTAAAATAAGAAAGTTTCAAAAATTATTTTGTATTATTTAATGACTCTTAATCATTATTTAAAATATATCTAATAAATATTTCCCATTTTTATTATTTTTTGAGTATTATATTTATCATTTTTTGAGTTACAGCTTGTGAAGCATCATTCCGTGGTAACCATAATTATTATTTAACACCATTATTATTATGTAAGCATTAATAAATATTTAGAAAATAAATATCCTTGCATAAAATAAACATAAATAATGCATTATAAACTTTGGATTTTGTGAATGATTAAGGGTTATAAAAATTTAATTATAACCCTAGCTTTAATTAATTTTATTACTATTTTGTTTATTCGGAGAAAATTAGTGTTATAATAGGGAAATTATAATACTGATTGAATGTCGAATTTAAAAAAATAATAAATTGTAAAAATTTGTGTTTGCCAAACATTAAAAACTGGTTTAAAACGTGAGTCCATCGATAATTTTTAATGTTCCCTCTGTATTCTCTTGACTTTACTATGTACAATAATTTTAAAGCAAATTTTTAATATTTAATTCTATTTGTATATCATTATTTTGTGAATGTAAAAACGTTCAATAACAATTTCAAAATTTATGAGGATTAAATTAAAGTTGAAAATTTAAAAATTCCAAATACAATTTTAAAAACTTATAAAGTTAGTTATAAAGTTTATAAGGATTTTTTTTTATTTTGAAATTTATTTTCGGCTCATTTAAATTACTATTTAGAAGCAATAAATGTTTTAATATCAAATTAACTTTCAAAAACTGTCTTTGATTTCTCGTTTGATAAACAAATATATACCTTGTCTTCAAAACTGATTATGTGTTTTGATTCTATTCTTGAAAACAAATTATTTATTAATAATTATTTATTAAGAGGCCTTATTTCCATTTTCCTTTCATTATTTTAAATCATCTGCTTGCTTTTTCCCAATTGTGAAAGTCCTTTTTAAAAAACAATTCACCTGCCAAAACTCTACTTATTACAAACTCATCTGAAAGAATAAATATTCCTTTCCTATTAACATAAATCAGAGGTAATGAGAGGAAAAAGACATAACCGAGCCAATTTTGAACTTTCAAATAAGGAAAAGGGAGAAAAATAAAACCCTATTGTACGATTACTAGTTCCAAAACTACTTCATTTCCATCGTTTTTTTAATTATGCTAATTACTTCCTTATGTTTGAAATTTATGTCAAATATATCAACCTTAATTTCTATATTTCCTTAAAACAGAAATTTTCTTTCATAGAAGCCGAGACTATCATGTTGTTTTAATATTGTAAATATTCTTTAATGCCCTGAATTCTTTAAAAAGTATTACATTTTGAATTAAACAGATGTAAAGTCATAACTACACATAGTTATGTAATCGATAATCAATTACCATGTCATGAATTTTGTATTCACTGTTGCAGACTCAACTGAAATACATATAGTTTACCATACAAAATAAAACAGTTTCTAATTCATAGAATTTTATACAACAACCTATTTTAAATACACCATAACTTCACATACAGAATATATAATGAAAATTAATGATTATATAAAGATCAGAAATGAAACGAAATTTTTTTTCTGAAATAAAAAAAAAATCTAGACTATAATTCGTGAAATTAAACTTTCCATACTCTAAACACTGTAAGATTTGTATGAAAAGAAACCGCAGTTTAAATTTATGAAATTCATTACATTTATATGTATTATTACTAATGGGCATTATAGTATGTATTAACATATTTTAATTGTTATAAATAATATAATCTCAGGTTGCTAAAGGAATTCTCAAAATCATCGACCGCACTTCCGCAAATATATTTTCCAATTTTGATTTTTTTTTCTTCTGTCTTTTTTATTTTCTCCGAAAATCGATTCGAATAGTTGAACTTCGGATGGTTGACGTTCTACTAAAATTGATGCCATAAAAAGAATGCACTGAAATCTTTTATATCATGATTTGCAAAAGTAGTTACTTCTCAAAACATCTAACTTAAGATATATTTTACTGCGGAATAATTTCTTCCAAATATAATTCTTAATAAATAAATTGTCTGGTATTGTATGTCACATGTTTTCCTGATATGGTCATAATTTCTAAAAGTGTGCTTTCCTTATGGATTTTTTTGGCAGTTTTTTAAAAAAACATGTCAAAACCGTATCTTTACTCTGATATTTAACAGGTTTTTTTCAATAAATAAACACTACTTTTTTAATCTTAAAAAATTTTAGGAATTTCAAAGAATAAAAGGAATAGCATTTCATATATGAGCACAATGGTACAGAGGAAAAAATAAAACCTTGCAGAATTTTTCAATCCAATTTAGGAACTAGACTTTTCTGAAAAGGTTATAATTGTTTATTTTAGGGTTATATTCTGTAACCATGTTCAATACCATTGTCAATACATAATCTTTAAAATTCTTCTTCCGTTGTATTTGAAGTGTAATGGTATTTTCTTTCTTACTTGAGCGCAGTAAATTTTGACAAATTAGGTTATTTGTAATGGTATTTAAAAATTAAAAATTATATATATTCTTCCATAGAAGGATAACTATTTAAACTGAGAAATAATTTGAAAAACCAAATATATATATTTATGTCTTTACTTGCTTAAGGAAATTTAATACATGTAGTTCCGACATTTCTGTGTTATTAGGTATTTGTCACTCATTTCCTAGAAAATTTCATTGTAATTCAACCATTGAAATATATATATATAACATCCATATATTATTTTTTGAAAAATATCAATTTACCAACAACATCTAAAACATTGAAATAAAAGCATGCTGAACATCCAACTTTACAATACACAAACTCTTTTGCATTCAAGGGAACAGTGGACTTTGAAATAAGCAAAAATATACAAAAATATTAAAACGTCTTTATGTTGTTTTATCATCAAAATATATGTCTATATTCAACTAAAATAGTAGTATGAAATAAATTATTCAAGAAAAGGAATATTTGAAGGGATTGAAGAAAAAAATAATTAATGACTTTTCTCAAAAAAGTGTAATTAATGACTTTTCTTCAAAAAGTATAATAAATTACTTTTTTCATAAAGTGTAATTAAGGACTTTTCTCAAAATAATATTCTAATTAGACAAAAATATTTTTGAAATGCCCCATGTGTCTTAATTTTCGAGGAAATTAAATTAAATTGATAGTGAAGATTGCAGTTAGATCGTTAAAAGTCAATTTTAGTCCAGAATGTTATAAAATTTTTATGAAAATTAAGTGCGTGTGCATGAATATATTTCTATAAAATTAACATTTAATTGGAATTACAAAATCATACACAGTTTTGTTTTAAATAAATTTATAAAGGATTATACAAAAAAAAAATAACAAAAAAAATAAGTTGTCTAAAATATTTTGAAATAATTAAAAATTATATGTCTTTTATTTTTTAAAAAATAATATATTTCGTTTTAAAGAGTTTTTTAAAGGTATTTGACGCATTTATATTTTAATACACATACATAAAATAATTATAGCCCTAAGTAAATGATGTACAAGAGTGCCTGATAAAGACCACTGTCCCCTTAAATTAAACGAACATATTAATATAAAAATGAAATACTTACGGAATATTATATTCCCTAGAAGTGTTGCTGGCAAGCAGAAAATCAGCACCAGTATATCAGCCAAAGCCAAATTCACAATGAAATAGTTGGTCACCGTCCTCATTCGTGGCGACCGCATAACGACTGACACAACAAAGCTATTTCCCAGGATTCCAAGCACGAAGACTAAAGAGTATGCTACACAGAACACGGCTGTTATTTCTGGCGAATGCCTGTACCAAGGATGTGTTACATTCTCGTATTCGTTATCTGATGCATTGGGATTTAACACTGATGTCAGATTTAGTTCCAAATTGTTGATTGGTGATTCTTCCATCAATCTTGTGTGAGTAAACTGCCCTTCCGTGTTAGCTGAAGGCGTGGTGAACTGAGGGCGTGTCTGTGCCATGGGTGCCAAACTTGCAACCAGTTCTTCAGCAGAGAAGTTTATTTCAAGCATTTTGAAATGAAGATTCAAATGAATATTTAATAAATATTATGCAGCAAAAATTATGATTTGTGACAATTTTTGGAAAAAAGGGACAAATGTATGTTTTTTAATGTTTTTGAATTATAATGCTCTATATTTTTCAATATGTGCAAATAAATACTTAGACTGCTCAAATTTTAAGTCAGAAAAGGCAAAGGTTTTGCTTTTTAACTTGAACACATAAGCCTGGAATAATAATTATATATTTTTTGCGCTGTGACGACCTGTGTTTTTGAACTATGTATGCAAATAAATTCCTAGGTTGAACAAATTGGAAGTCAGAAATAGCTAAAGTTTTGCTGTTTAACTTGAGAGCATACACTTGGAATCATAACTATATATTTGCATAAACAACAATTCATTTGTAACAATATCGCTTAGTAGATGTCAAAATCACAAATTTTCTTTTATGCATAAATAACACCAATCATTCTTAAACTTCGATGCCGGTTTAACATTTTATTAACTTTGATAAATGTCATGGAATATAAATTTTGTCACAATGTGTTCTCTTCTTAAAGATTACACTTCATTGTAATTAAAGATTCATCTTAAGGTAAATCTAAAGTTTCATTAACTTGTGAAATCAATTCCTTAAATTTCTGACAGTGCAGTCAGAATTTCTTCACTGTTAATCAATAAATAAGTTATTTGAAAGTATTAAATGATTATTTGATCGTCAACAAACAGCAAACTTCACAGAATCAAAATAGCAGAACTTTCGTATTTGTCCAATTTTATATCATTCTTCATTTGAAAACTTTAAACTTTCGTCATTTTTTTCTTTTAACAACTTTATTAATCTGAAGTAAAGAGAAAACGAACAGTTAATTTGACATGGTAATTCCATAAAAGGTCGAATATATTTTCTGCGTCAAATTTAGTTATAATTTTTAACCAAACAATATTTTAATTAACCATCCAACTTACAAGGCAAGAAAGACATTTTGACCTTAAAAATTAAATAAACTTTCGTTTAGCCACAAAGTACTTAAAGAAAATTTTCTATGATTAACTTGTCTTTCACTTTTAATTACGTATCCCTCATTCTTTTAATAATCATATCATTTGAGCTTGCTTTTTCAAAATAGAAAGAGCTTCAACTGTATTAATCTTACTAGCGAAAACTATCCTGATGCTTCGAAAATTGTTGCACAGGCAACCCCTTTTAAGTACCCTCATCAACCTTTAACATCGTGATTACACGTTCCATCTCGAGAATAATTAGCTAAAATAGAAATCTTGAGTAAATTTAGCTGCTCCGAAAAGCGAGAAATTAATTGTCCTGAAGGAACAAGGCGTGTATCGTTGCTTTTGCTTCTTAAAACTGATTTATTGCGCTAAAGAGCTTATAAAGATTCTTAGTCTTCATTAGCCGCTTCCTTTTGAAGATGATGGGCACGCTTCCGCGTCTTACCCACTTAAGCTGACCTGTAAAAAAGAAATGTTGCAGTAATCAGCAAAAATTGTTTCGTAAGATAACAAAAATATTTCGGGGGGTGGGGGGGGGGAAGGATTCGGTGTTTTACATTTTTATGCTTAGACCTTACAATTTTCCAGCACATTTGTTACAAAAATTCTGTGACATCCAATAAAAGAGTCATCAGATTTAGAGGGAAGGTTAGCAAATGTATAAAATCAATAAAATTTGTAAAAGTTTGTATTAAATTGGAAGACAGCCCTCTAGTGGCTGTAGAGAGAAACACATAGTCAATCTCGAGCCACTGAAAATATAACGTCGTTAGGATTTGTCTGTATTGTATCTAATTATTTGTGATTGTAGCTCATTAAATGTTAAATATAATTTTATTTGAGCCAGCGGACATCTATCATTCTTAAATTACTCAATCACAAATTAGCTGTCAAAATGGGACGCCAATTTGTGAATGATTGGTCCTAATGAGGCTACATTTTCAACACCTCAAGCTTGACTACATGGTTCTTCTCTTTAGTCGGTAGTGGGCTATCCTTCTATTTGTTACAAGTTATAATAAAAGTGCGTAATCAATTAATGTTAACATCCTGCTCTAGAAAAATTCTGTTACCCGAATTTTTCGAATCAGGAATTTACAATATAATAATTACAAATTTGTTGAATAAAATTAAATAATTGACTGATAATTTCTTGATTTTATTAGCATTTATTTGCTTTGCATAGGCTTTACACTTTTCTGGTACTTTTATTGAAATGGTTCTAAGACATACAGCAACAGGACACTAAATTTCTGCAAAAATTTGGAACAAATATATAAAATCTGTAAATCTTATGGAAATTATAATTAAAATGGATTATCAGTTAACGGTAATTATCCACTCAGAAACTATAATAGTTATCTGAATGATTTAAATTAGCAATTTATC
This sequence comes from Argiope bruennichi, assembly GCF_947563725.1. Classification (NCBI taxonomy): domain Eukaryota; kingdom Metazoa; phylum Arthropoda; class Arachnida; order Araneae; family Araneidae; genus Argiope; species Argiope bruennichi. The sequence goes on along the minus strand of NC_079156.1, from coordinate 82,309,954 downwards.
ATGGAGATAATGATAATTGTTTGTACCACCTGCCACTTCCTGTTTCAATGTTTAGTGTCGCCCCCTATTTTCTGTTAAAAAATACTTTATTTTACCAATCCTACTCAAACAGATTAGACATGCTTTTATTTTTCTTGTAATTGTTGATCCTTTATTATCAGTGTTAATAGTAATAAATTATTTATTATTAATGTAGATTAAGTCCATTATTCTCAAACTGTCCACTATCGACGAATTTATTATTCGCCAGAATTAGGCCTACCGCCGCCATAACAATAATAATTTGACGAATTTGTTCTGGATAGTCATACCATTGGTTACCTTCATTTGCTTTGCTTAAACGATTCATTTTTCTGACGTTTTCATTATAATGTCTCTTTGATATGTAGCTGCAAACTTATATAAATTATGATCTGTTGATGATAATATTCCGTTTAGGAGGGGGGGTTGTTATCTGAATATTTTCAATCAGTAATTTACCACAGATTTAATAGCTATCTAGTGGAATATTTGGTGTGAAAAATAAAAGAAATTGATTAAAAATAGCAAGATTTTCATTTCGTTTATTTGGATGTAAAATGAATTATTCCACAAAATCCCTTTAAAAATTCAAGCATCTGAATTTTATTAATGATAGTCAAAGAATTATAATCCTCCCAATCCATAAAAATTGAAAAATTCTATTCATTAATAATTTTAAATGATAATTTTATACAAAATTATTATTGCAGAAAATGTTTTCTAAATAATATAATTTATTAAAATTACTCGTTCACCACAGAATTTAATTTTTGATTGATTTATTTGAGAAAAAAATTTATAAGTTAATAAACTTATTACTTTCATTAGAACGTGATGTTTGTTAAAGACCAACATTTCTTCCAAGAACGGTGCTATTACACTGGATTTTGCAATCGATTCTCCATATAATTTAATGAGAATTTTATTGATTTCTTCCAAAAATACATTTAATTTTCATTACAATTATTTATAAGTATTATTAATATATCGGACAGCATCCTTTCAATGTCAGGTTTTATCCGAATTATTCGTAAACCAGTCATCAATTTATTATTCAGTTTAATGGGAGCTTAATCATTTTGTTCTGGGATCAATCATATTATAAAAATCAATAAATAAGAACTAATAATTATAGAATTTTTTGTAATCTTACTTAATTAATGATTAATTCTGATCTCCCATATTTGCATATGTTTTCATTTATATGTCATTCTTTTATTTATGTTTGTTTTAAAATAGAATTCAATAAATTTAAATTCATACATTTTGAAAATTTTAAAAAATAATTTTAATATTATATAATCGTAATTGTGTTTATAAGCATATACTGAAAATAATATACATCTCTTTCCTAGTTTCTATGATGAGCTTGATTCCCGGCATGCACAGTAGATACTAGTTAAAGAATTATAGAATACTCGAAATAAAGAATTATAATATATATATTTTTTTTTTAACAATTAAATTCTGAAACCATTTTTAAAAATATAGGGAATTTACAATCAACCATGTAAATCATAAAAATATATTATTATTTTATTGTCGAAATCATAATCCAGAAATCTTCCAAACGAAAGTTAATATTTCCCATATTTTTCTGTTCTCGATGACCTCTTAACACTTGCGGTTGTTTGCCATTTAAATAGACATGACACTTACCAAAAACAAAAATACACTTCAACTATTAAGTAGATCGATTACCTTAAGGATATTTTGATAAATACAAGGAAATGTTATAGAATTTCGTAGGAAAATCTATTTTTCCACTTCCAAACAAATGGTATTTAATGAATCCAAGGACTTTTCAAAGATTTATTAAGACAATGCAAATCTTTAAAGGATGATAAGTTACGAAGAGGTCAAAATATAACAAACTGTCCAAAATTATTTTTGTATCATATTGTATGAGAAAAGCATTCCATTCAGCCTAATTTGATTACACAAATAAATAGAGGATTTCAAGACAATCGGTTGATAAATTTAAATAAAATATTCAAAGGCATCGCAATGGAATTCATCTATGTATTTATACATCTGTTCGAAGTTATTTGACTTACGCATTGTTCCCGTAAAATATTGTTTACTTATTTTAATCTTTTACGTCTTTTTAAATTGGAAATGATAATGACTAGATCTGTTGTACCATAAACCATCTATGGGTTTACTTATACATTTCTTCCTTCATGAATCATGTACTTATTTACCGGCCATGTCTTAATTTATAATGAATAAGAAATAACACGATTTACAGGAAAATTGAAAACTCAACAAATAAATTCCATGATGGATATGAAACCCTAATAATGATTTAATTATGTTTAACCCTTTCACTACTGATCCATCTCAATAGGCCGTGCTTATTTTATTCTGGACATCCGGTTGCTGTTTCAAACGAAAGGAGAGGTTGTAAAGTGAGAATACCCTTAGTAATTACTCTTTTTACATCTTGTACCTTTGTTTGAAGCAAAAACTAGCCTTCCAGAATAGAATTTGCACTGCAGAGTGGGCCAGTTGTGAAAGGGTTAAAGATAGAATAATATTTGCATAGAATGGAGGGGAATCACCGAATTTGGCTTATTACTAATATTGCATCGCTTTTGTAATTTTTGTCTTATTACATAATTAAGTTGTAATTTATCAAGCAAATGTTATTATGTTGTAATGCAGCTTATGAAATCGCACTTTAGAGAAACCGCTATTTGGAAGCACTTACAAAACAGATGTTTAGATTTAGATATCATCAATTAAATATTTTGACAAATGAATCATGCTGTTTCCAAGTAAGTAGTAAATTATATCACTATATCTTCTAAGGAAGGCCTCGCTTAACTACATTTTATTAAAGTAATTTGTTATAAGGTTAGCTGGATTACGGGGGAGGGTGGTGTCCAGAAGTTGATCATAGGTTCTTAAATTGGATTGTTTAAATTCATAGGACAATTATCTTGGAATGGTTGAGAAAATAAGTATAATCATTCCAAATTCTCATAAATTAGAATTGAAACAAGAAAAACAAAAAGAAACAATAATAAGACATTAAATACAAAGAATATCAATAGAAAAAGAACAAAAACTAAGTAGTTTTGTATCCTATTTCAGAAAACAAAGAAAGAAGAATTGATTCAGAGCTCTGGCCACCCTCTGGTTCATATCTTGTGCGCTGATGTGAATTTGTCAATAAAAATTATCTAACTACAGTTAAAGAAAGTGATTGTTCATTCTGGAAAACCTGTTTCCTTAAATGAACCCCCGGTAGAATTTTTTTTCGTTCCACTTTTTTCCAGAAATAATTTTGCTATTCTATGAAAATTTCTATTTACATCAGAATGCTATTTATTTAATTCAGAATATTATTTAAGAGAATATATACAAGTTATTTTATCCCATTAAATTAATGTAAATTTATAGTTAAAATATTCAGTCCTTATATTCGTAATTATTTTTTCTGCTTTATCAAAGTAAATTTTGCTGAAGGTCTTCAGAAATTTCAAATACGCTTATGTTAAAAAAATAACGTCAATAATTCATTTTCCAATTTTGAATTTCAATATATCTAACAAATGCATGTATCCAATAACGAAATTGTTAATTCGTGATTAGGGATTGCAATACCGGTATACCGGGATACCGAATACCGGTATTTTGAGCCATTTGTACAATTTTGTAATACCGGTATTCACAAGTTTAAATACCGGTTTTTCGGTATTTGCTAGAAATTTTTTAAATTGTCTCCACTATATGTTCCGGGATCGCCAACATAGCAAAATAATATACGTTTTTGTTTTTATGTCTCCCTAATGGGCGAAATTAATTAGCTAATTAATGACTTAATTGCTTAAATCTAAATTAGTGAAACATGGATTATCCCTGAAAGAAGCTATTGTATCCATAACGACTCATGGAGCAACAGTTATGAAAAAAGTTGGAAAGTTGTTTGGTGCAAATCAGCTATTGTGCTATGCTCATGGAATTCAATTAGGAGTAATAGATGTATTATACCAACAAAAATAATGAACAGAAGAATCCAAATACTGTGGATATAAAAACTTCGAATTCCGACATTGAAGAGAGTAAGAGTGAGAGTGTTATTGATAATGAAGAAAACGGCAATGTAATTGTGGAAGTTGATATTGCTAATGAGGATGAAATATTAACCCATCAAGAATTGCTTCCTATAATTTATAATGTTCGAAAAATTGTTAAGATATTTAAACGTTTCCCTACAAAAAATGCCATATTATAGAAATACATACTATCTGAAAATAAAACAGAATATATGTTAATAATAGATTTTAAGACACGTTGGAACAGTTTACTCCAAATGATGGAACGATTTTTGAAATTTAGAAATCCAATCCAAAAAGCAATAATCGACATAAACCTGTAAATTACTTTTTCAGATAGTGAATTCGACTTAATATCCAGAACTATATAATCTCTGCTTCCAATAAAACTGACTACAGAGGCATTATGTAGGAGAGATTTTAATTTATTAACAGCTAATGCAACAACAAATTTCATGTTGCAGTCACTGAAAGAACAGCACACATCACTATCTGAAGAATTAATTATATATTACATTGAAAAATCGCACAGAAGAAAGGCATACCGAAATAGAAAATGTCTTATGGTATTTACATAATTATAATGATTTTAAAAATGAAAATGAAAAAGAAGAAAAGAAAATAATCAATTCAAATCTGATTAAGTTTATAGTAAATTTTCTTACAATTTTTTACCCACAAACCTATCTACATTCAGAAAAATTCGGTTCAGTTATCGAAGATTATGATGACACTACTGTCGATAGTGAAAAGGAACTGTCTCTTGAACAAAAATTAGAATTAGCAATAAATAAAAAAAAATCAACGAACCAAAATACAATACAGAAATCAGCTATATCCAAAACCCTCCGACGAGAAATTGGATTTATTTGAAGATGAGGGATTTAGAGGTAAATACTTTCAAAAAGTATATCGCACATTGCTAACAGTATCACCAACTAGCATAGATGCCGAAAGAGCATTTTCGACAGCTGGTAATTTTTACACAAAATTACTTTTCCGGCTTAATGACAGTACAATTAATGCATTATGTTTTTTAAGATCACATTTCAAAAATTTGTAATAGTACCACAGACTGAATAGTGATATTTACACTTTTTTGTGATTTAAATAAATAAGTTCCTTTACTTTTTTGTGATTCTTTCTATACTGTTGTAATTTATAAGTTACATATTATGTTTTGTTATTATGTTTACATTATTATGTTATTATGTTTACACTCTCTTATAAAACTTAAAACAAAGAAACACCTGCGTTTTCTTTCTTTTTAAAAATTTCTAATACCGGTATTAAAACCGGTATCCCGGTATTAAGATCTAAAGAATACCGAATACCGGTATTGAAAATTTGGTCCGGTATTGCAATCCCTATTCATGATCTATTTATTGTATCTAAATTTAATTAAGTTAATACTTGCCTCAGTTAGATGTTTGAAAAATTCTGAAACTACCTTTATTTCTTAAATTTTTGATGCACTGAAAGATTACATCACTTTAGTAAAAATGCCTTTTAGCTAAAGGCAAAATGATGCTACTTTTTATCTTTTCAATGACTTCCCTCAGAGAATCTCATGATTCATTTTAATTAAATGGATTTCTTCTTTGTGTGTGAAGCAAAAGCAGGTAGCCAAAAAATTTTTCATGTATTTACTTTTTTCTCAATGGCATTATATTTTCGTTCAATTTCTCGTTAAATCGCATCGCTAAATTAATAGAATTTCATATTAAATCATATTTATTTAATGCTAAATTAGTTGTGGGTTTGAATTGAAAACTATTATATTAATCGAAAAACATATATCAAGAATTTCTTCGTTGCAATAAAATTATTGTTAGTATTAATAAAATATAATGATCATTTTACAGCATATAACATGTAACTGCGTGTTGCCAGTTCATCATTTAATTCTAAATAAATTATTAAATTTATTAACTTATATACATAACCAGCATAGAACAGGATTTAAAAATTATGTAATTGTTATAATAATTAATGTATTTTGGGATAAATACCAAGCATTTAATTAGATTTTGGTAATATTCACTACATTTTGCAAAATGAGATTAAACATTTTGACAATTTATAAATTCAAATTTACAGAGGTGAGAACTTAATCAAATCGTTGTTGTTTATAATGGCATTTGCCATGGACAAGCTATTTTGCAAAATGAGATTAAGCATTTTGACAATTTATAAATTCAAACTTACAGAGGTGATAGAGAGAACTTAATCAAATTGTTGTTGTTTCTAATGGCACTTGCCATGGACAAGCTATTTTGCAAAATGAGATTAAGCATTTTGACAATTTATAAATTCAAACTTACAGAGGTGATAGAGAGAACTTAATCAAATTGTTGTTGTTTCTAATGGCACTTGCCATGGACAAGCTATTTTGCAAAATGAGATTAAGCATTTTGACAATTTATAAATTCAAACTTACAGAGGTGATAGAGAGAACTTAATCAAATTGTTGTTGTTTATAATGGCACTTGCCATGGACAAGCTCGTTGACGAAGTTAGCGATTTTAAGCCAAGGGAGCGTCTCTTGTTTTAGTAGCGCCAACTAGGGCCAAGAGTACGCCTTCGCTACTCACGCATCACATTCGCTTAAACAACCCCCTTTTTGCAGGGGGGGGGCACATTCAGACATCTCACGGAAAGAACCGATGAAGAACAACCATGCCTGAACCGTGACTCGAACCCAGAACGTCCAGATCACGGGGAAGACGCGCTACTCCTATGCCAGGATGCCGGTAACTTTATCAAATTAGAGGGGATTATCGAATAACACGATTTCGATATATGTTAATACAGAATAATGCAAAATTTAAATTCTTTCTTAGCAAAAGAGACAATTTCATGGTTATCAAAATGTATTGATAACAATTGATTCAAGTCAAAATAATTTGGAATATAATAAAAACTGATTTGATTGTCCATCGCATGCATACTCGAACAACAACAATAAGTTCAATATAGACGAATCTACATTGAGATAGGAGTTTATTATCAACACCTAAGATTGTTACATTTTGATTCGCCTCTTTTTTTATTTTCTCATATACGCTGTATAGAGAAAGTACAGTAATTGTGAAAAAAATTAGAATCCAATATTTTGAAGAATATCCACACTTTAGACCTCTCTTTGTTCGAAAAACACATTTTTGAAAAATGTCTATCTGTCTGTCTGAGACAAAGATAACTCAAAAACGTTTTGAGTTAGAAGGTTAAAATTTGGTATACAGTCTTTACACCAAATTTGCAGATATCTATCAAATTTTAAGTAAATCTGAGGAAGTCCTTCTGTCCGGCTGTCCGAATATAAGTTAACACGACAATTACAAAACGAAGCGAGCTAGATAGATAAGATTCGGTACGCAGATTTAACATCTATATAATAAAGGCCTGTCAAAGTTTGAGACAAAACCAACAAATGGGTTTATCGGTCTGTGCTTTCAAAAACATGTTAAAGCGATAATTCAAAAGCACAATGATTTAAATATATCAAATTTGGTATGGGATTTTGTGGCAATAAGAGCAAATTTGTGTTGAATTTTTGTTTCAATCGACTGAGAAAAACGTGTCTAAAACACAAATTCGATTTTAAGATATTATTAACCAATTGCATGATTAATTGCCAAAAAATTCGCCAAGGATAACACGACAGATTCAGTAAAAAGGCTAAATTTATGCCAGATGTTAATATTTCGTAACTATTGTGTGCAACGTCATACAAGGCATTCTCTGGCTTGGCCTAGTTTATTAAAGTGTATGCGAAAAAATTTGGAGAAGAACACTTCTGATGGTTTCTTTTGCTTTTGAACATCGAATGCAATAAGTATTATATTTAATAAACTAAATAAGAACGAATGATTTATTATAAAAATCTAAAATATTGAATAATTATGGTATACTGTTAGACACTTCAAATCCAACCTTTCCTTCCTAAGATCATTTGACTTCTAATGTCTCAGAATATAAGGAGGCCCGAATTTCTCTTTCAAAAATAAGAAAAATTCCCTACAATCCCCTTCCTCTGCAATTGCAATTATAGATTATGATCTTATGGGGGATAGATATACAAATAAATGTCTCGTTTAATTGATGGCCACTGTGCAAATGTGGGCTCTGAGCTCCTTTGAGAGTTCTCATAAAACTTATGCCTCCAAACCCATCTGTACTTCTAATAAATAAAGTACGTGCCACGGGTATTTGATCAACCCCACTTAATGAAAGGGAAATGAAATCTAAAGTGAAACAAGGGCATTTTAGGCTCCTGACCTAATTTCGTTAAACGAACGTTTTGGGGTCTTTCAATGTTTATAGACGAGATTGACTAGATGTGTATCTAGATGCAAATTGTAATCTTTGTTTTGCCATCTGATCAAGATTTGTATGTAATCCATTATCCGGTATTTTATATTATTAAACATATAAAATTATCCGTTTCGGGAAATCCCAGAAACTTCAGATTAATGTATAAATAAATGGGCTTGAATTACAAAATGTTTTAATACATCTTTGAAGTCAAAATTTAGAAATATCTGTTTTTACTTTACTTTACAATTCGAAGTCAATAAAATTACCCTTTAAAACTGATACCTCTTCATGGCAATATTATATATAGCTAAATTACAAAGTTTTGCTTGGTACCCATACATTTACAGCATGATAGATGAAGCATGAGATTATATCAAAGATAAAAACTTCACCAAAGTAAGAAAGAATACATACACATATAAAAAGAGAAACTAGAAAAAAAAATTCGGTGAAATGCTTTATAAATGAATAAATTCATATGATATAATTCATATTTAATAAAATTAGCTATACTTACATATACAAAGAAATTAAAATTGTCACGAGTATAAATTAAATATAGCAATTACCAACTCCAGTTTAAAAAAATGAAACTGATAAAAAATTATTAGAATAAATGTATAAATTCACATGATATAATTCATATTATCATAAAATTAGCTATACCTATGCAAAGAGATAAAAAAAATTTCAAAAGTATAAAAGAAATATACCAATTACCAACTCCAAGATTTAAAAGATTAAACATTAGATGGCATACGATATGAAATAAATATGCAAATAACCAATTCCAGTTTAAAAGAAGAAAAAAAACTGTTTGTATGGCAGACGATATGATATAAAGTGCAAATAACCAACTCTAATTTAAAAGAATGAAACTGATTAGATAGCAGACGATATGAAATAAATACGCAAATAACCAACTTCAGTTGAAAAGAAAAAAAAACTGATTGATGGCAGACGATGTGAAATAAAATACAAATAACCAACTCCAGTTAGAAAGAATAAAATTGATTGAATGGCAGACGATTCTTATGTCATCCCATAATTCCTCAGTAATTCTAAGAATTTGATATCCATTTTATTTATCTTTGTTTCTTAGTTTCTTCCTTGTTCTTTAGCTTTTCTAGTGCCAGCATTACTTTAACAATTTTTTAAATAAAAATTAATAATAAATTATCCATCTTCTTTGCTTATTTTTTAGTTGTGACAATTTATTAGTATGATGGCTAATTTAATTTTTTAATTTGTTATTTGATCCCATAAATCCTATACTATTTAATTTAGCAAATAATTCTTATCTCTGCAAGAATAATAAGAACACAAAAAAAATTCCTAAAAATAATGTGCTGCAATTAAAATGATATTTGATTAGTTTTTTTAAACATTTGTATGAGATGTCATGAGTCTCATGATCTTATGAGTCTTTTTGAAATAAAAACAATATTCGTATATTATGACTATCGCTTTAAGAAGCAATTCAAAATCCAGGAAGAATGGCTATATATTCACCAATAATTTAGGCTACAAAGTTAAAGAAAACTGCTTGCAAAAATATTTGCTTTCTTGAAAATAGCGTCGAGTGATTCTTTAAATATTCAGATAAAGAATTTCTGGACAGAAAGTGCAAACTTGTTTGGGCAAAGGATTATGCAAAATGACTCGCATAGGATGAAAGGCTTATTCGAGATATTTGATCGCTATGTCACGTGAATATTTGACAAGAAGGGGCATCTGCGAATGACAGCGACGGCAGATATCACGTAGTGGCTATTCAGAAGTCAGTAGGGAATGACATAAATGTACCCCTCATTGGGCACGTTCTGAATTTCAATTTCAACTCGAAGAACAAACGCATTCCAATATAACGTTTATAATGACAGTCTTCAAAACCAATAGAAACGTGATTTTAAAAAATATTAACTAAAAAAGGTTTGATCTAATGTAAAATTGTAATTTTGAGTCAATAGTAAGCGTACTCGGATGCTATTCACTTACTATTCTCAATTCACTAAATAAATTTTTGGAAAAATATTTAAATATCAAGGCTTTGAAAAGTTTTGAATATGCGAGCATCAGTAACATAGGACTCAGAAAAGAAGTAAGTGGTTAAGCGTCTGATAATAATTCAAAACTGAATAATAATAGGACTAGCGAGAGAACTCTCCTCTCGACCTTTCGGTGTACTTAGACAACTGTACTGTACTGTATTTCAGCATTCAAACATAAAACCATTTAATATGGTTTATAATTTATAATAAAGTAAAATTAAAATTGTTCAATATGTCCTCCTTCATTTTCAACAATATGCTCTAAACGGAGAACCACATTTTCTATATATGTCCGGAGTGAGTCTGCCGGAATATTAAGAATATGGCGCCGAATGTTGTCCTTCAGATATGGTAGAGATGATGCCCTTTGACAGTAGATATTGTCCTTCAAATAACCCCACAACCAAAATTGGCAACGGGTAATGTCCGGCGAGTGAGGAGGCCATGCTATTGGGAAATGACGGCTGATATCTGCTCGTACTTCTGTAAAATTCTGTATTAACAATCGCTTTACATGACGATCATTATGAGGTAGTGCATATTCCTGCATGAAAATGATGTCTTGAAGGCATCCACGCCGTAGAAGAGTTGGGATTGAAAAATCCCTCCGCATATCATGGTACCGTTTTCCTGTGACAGAGCAGGTTTCAATTCCATTTGAAGTTATCTCTTCAAAGAAATAAAGTCCAATGATAAAGTAGCTGTAAAACTACATCATACTGTCACTTTTTCAGGATGCAAGGGTTGTTCCTGGATAACGTGAAGGTTTCCCTCTGCCTGAATCCGACAGTCGTGGGTGTTAACTTTCCCATTGAGACAAAAGTGGGCCTCAACACTCCACAGAATTTTCCATGGTCAAGTTGTGTCAACCACCATTCGAGCAAGGTACTGAAGTGCAAAAGTTTTACGGACTTGTAAGTCCCCGTCTTGCAACAGGTGCACAGACTTGATTTTCTATGGATAAAAATGCAAAATCTGCCGTTCGATTTTTCGTACAGTTGAATATGGCATATCCATAACACAGGAAACATGTGGCAAACTCACATTATTATGCGACGACTGACTGCTGGCTTCAACGAACGTGGTCGCAGCATTTTCGACGCTGGAAGACGGGATTTTTTTTTTTTTTTTTTCGTCCTCTACCTGGAAAAATGCCAAGCTGCCCAGTTTCTTCAAATTTCTGCACCTGGAGACTTTGAACCTGTTCATATCTGCTTCATACGATGAAATTCCTTTAAAGCTGCAACGGAGTTTTGTTGTTTCTATTAGAAAAATTTCCCCAGTAGCGCTTTTTCGTGCAACGTAGGTATACGAACAGAGAAGAAACTAATGTTCTTGCAGAATCCGTCTTCTTGTTATCCAAAGAAAAAGAGTAATAGATATGCTCTGTAACGCAAATTATATTTCACATTTTCAATATATGCAAATAAATGCCATTTGTGTTACAGTGCCATCTATTGGTGAATTTTTGAACTATTTTTTAATTAATAAATGTAAAGCTCAACATCTGAATAATCTGTAATCTAATCTTACTTCGACCAATAAAACACATTTTAAAGCCCTCTGAAGTGGGTAACTTATTACTTGCAAACGTTGTATTTTCAAAAAAATCGTGATAGACTCTTTTTTTCCATTTTTATATTTATTGCCCATTGATTTTGTACATAAAATATAGAGATAGTGATTTAAAAAGGGATATTTCTATTTTTAACTTTTATATTTGTTCCAATATTTTTCATTTTTTAACGACATTTGTATTTATATTTGAAAGAATTTTGCTTTTTATTTATCTAAAGCAGAGATGGATTTTCAATATTTCTACAGGTTTTCATCCAGGGGAGAAGCGTTCATTTGTCTTTCAAAGATTCTTCATTTTCTGTTTGATTTGAAGCAAAATAACTCTTCGTACTTCTTTTTCCTATTTGACAAACTCAAAACTCAGAGCAAAGCATAACATTATTTTCAATTTCAAAAATGGGAGAAACTGCTTTTGCTCGGGCAGTTCAAGGGGAAAAAATCTTTCCAGATGAAAAAAAATGTAGCGAATTCAGAACGTTTGAAGAATGTGAATATAGAAGAAAAATCGTTTGCGAATACGGCCTTTCTGTTTAAGAGAAAGATAAAATTTGGAATTTACTTTCTGACACAAGCAAAACTTGATACAGAGGAATAAAGAAAAATATCGTTCACCAAAATCCATCAATATACCAAAACTTTTCGTTGAGATAGTGAACAAATTTATCTATTTGTCTTCTGGCTATCTTTTTCTCGTTTCCTGAAATGTAGATTTTTAAGATATAAAAAGTGTCTAACAAATCTTTAAGCTATCCATTTCTCACCTTTTGTCGGAAACTTTATAACAATTACTCAGAACAGAAAGCACCAGGTTATAAAAACAGGTAAATGTATTGACAGAAAAATTTTAGGCAAATGTTTTCATATATTATTTTTTTAATATTTTGTTCAAGCTTGTTCCCTAAGACTAAAAAAATACGATTGTTATGAATAACCGCTTAAAAACTTTCCAATATAAATATAAATTCAATCATTGAAAAATCTTACATAATTTACAATCTGGAATACTCTGCACAAAACTGCTCATTAGAAAAAAAAATAGCAAACTTAAAAATTAGTAATATCTTATTTGAATTTATAAGATGAAATATAAGTATATAAAGTAAAGAGTAAACTCATAATTCTGCAGAAAAATTTAAAATTGTACGAAATTAATTGTTTATAAGCAGTTTTATTTTGCCACGTTTTTAATAAAAAAATCATTAATAAAAAAATATCTATAAAAAATTTTTTAATTCATTTTGTCATTCTCTTAATCGAAAAGAACATTTTTACAAATGACTTTTCTATGTATTTACAATAATCAAATATGCTCTTCTTAAATTTTTATTAAAAATATTCCAAAAAATAACAGCTTAATAATTATTATTTAATTTGTTATAAATACATTAATATCTTTCAAATTTTGAATTTTTTGATGTTCTGCATAAGATTTATTTCTATCTAAAAAGGATATTTATTTTCCAGACAATATAAATCTTTTATTAAATATTATATAATGTTTTAAAAACTTCCTTATTCTCTAAAATACTTAGAAAATAAATAGAATATTTAAATTACATTATATTCGGAACAATTAACATGAATTAACTTCTCTAGTGAAATTTCAGTTATTTCAGCTTAACTAACTTTTCAAAACTGTATAGAATAAAATCCGCCGCCATTCAATTTCATGAGATCTTTGAGCAACTAAATTGCTTCAGATAACGCAAACTATTATTCATTACATAACTTTGCTTGTTTGCATAACTTAACTTTTAAAGACCACACAATTAAAATTTATATATAATTCTCTCCTCATATTACAAGCTTTAGAACTCTTGGCGAGAGTTAAATTCAGTGAATATGTATTATAGTGTATAGATTGTGAATTTTAAATTGATTAATTTCCATATTATGCTTCGTGATAATAGATTGAGTATTTCAACATCTGAAGAGAGTGAATTGTACGCTATCTAACATTATTTTGAGGAATAAAACATTCTAGAAACTGTTTTAAACTGTTCTTATCAATTATATTCTCCTTTCTCATATACGAAGCTGAAGTATTGTAATCGTTAGAACAATTACGTAGATATGGAAATACGAATTTCATCGAGTATGAAGCTTAAGTATTATAATTATTAGAAAAATTATATATGAAAACTAGAAATTTCTTAGATATGAAGCTTAAATCGTTAGAACAATTGGATACCGAGATATGAAATACGTTAGGTATGAAGCAAGTATTACAATCGTTTGAACAAATTTGAAGATGCGAATTCATTAGAAACGAAATAAGAATTGCAATCGTTAGAACTATAAGAGTGAAGATACGAATTTTATTAAATACGAAACTTAAATATTATAATCGTTAGAAAAATTATATATGAAGATACGAAGCTGAAATATTATAATCGTTAGAACAATTAGATATGGAAATATGGAATTCATTAGATACGAAACAAGTATTGCAATCATTAGAAGAATTAGATGTGAAGATACGGATTTAATTAAATACGAAGCTTAAGTACTATAAACATCAGAAAAATTATGTATGGTGATACAAAGCTTAAATATAATAATCGTTAGAACAATTAGATACTGAGATACAAGTATTACAATTAAAACAAATATGGAGATATGAAATTCATTAGAAACGAAACAAGTATTGCAATCATTAGAACTATTAGATGTGAAGATACGAAGCTTTTGTAATGTAGTTATTTAGCTAATAATTTGAGACTTCAATGCTTTAGATTTTTCTGAGTTCAAAAATACTACCTTTGCAATTAAGCGTGTTCATGGTGTATGTATCTGTCAATCTGTATTGCGTGAATTGAATGATACAACATTGTGACATAATATTGATTGTATAAAACTTGGTGCGCTATATTTGCATTACTTTTGATTACCTATATCAAGCTTTTTTTCACTCTTCAGTGAGTTCAGTTGTCTGTGTATTCGCACACATGCAAACAGAATAAGTCATATCACTGACTCTCCGACCCGCCCGAAGGCACACGGAAAACGAAAACTGATTGACCGAACCGTCGCAACAGCAACGCTGGTGGGAACTGTGGTTGAGTCCTAAGGGCCATCACGGTACAACCTTTCCCGAAGGAAGTACGTCCCGTCATCGATGGGAGGAGTCAGGTCCTCCACCTTTTTGTAAACCCTCCAGGGTGGCGAGATCCAACTACTAATACCGGAAGCCTCTCATCCTCTTTTCGAAGTGCCCCGCGGGGGGTTATGCAAATAGGGTAAATTAAAAATGTAACAAACTAGATGAAGGAAATACGTAAGGCTGTATTTTACATCACAAGTATATATCTTAGAGGTATCATAAGCTTAATTATGCTGATTTTGAAATTTTTATTAGTTTTCATTTCATTCATTTTTATTAGTTTTCAAACCCATTTTCAGATGGGTGAAATAGCATTATTATCGATCCGAGAAAAAAAAATTAAAAAATAACCTCTCCTAAAAAATTAAATGCAGAAGGTGATGTGCCGCACTCTAAAACAGATTTCGGCAATTTTAAAAGACAGCGTTTAAAGGTAAATTAAAATGATGATTAGACTACGAAATTAAACAAAAGTGAAAAATTCCATAAAATACATAACTTTACCATTGGTGAAAGTTCACGAGTAATGGATGTAATGATTAAACGACAAAATAGATTTAATATTTCCATAAAAAAAGAAATTATTATATGTTTTATTTAAATAATTTGAAAAACATACTGAAATTTCAGAATTGCACGTACGGAAAGGAAATGGATGTCGTTTAAAAGCTAATGCTTTAAATATTAATAGGATCTAGCAATAGAGTTTAAGCAATGATATATTCCGAAGCTATAGCGGAACAAAACATAAGACCTTTATAGTCATATTTAAAACTTTCAGGAAAGTGAACAATAGCTTTTTAATAGCACAGTTAATCGTTCCTGGAGCTAAGAAACATGAACGCCAAATTCCGTTCTAATTTTTTAAATGGCATATAATTAAATAAGGCACAAACAAACAACTGGTCCGCTTCATAAACAATGATTCTACACCTCTGAGTAAGAATTTAATACATCAATTTCTCCAGTATCAAAAATATATAAGGTGGTTATCAACATATTGGAAACACCTGTGAATAAACGTGACATATTTGAATGCGCTTTGTAAGCATTGAAATATAATGATAGCCACCAGTTTTTTTTTATAAATAGCAATGTATATATTCTGTTAATATACGTTCGCTTTATTGATGTTCTGTAATTTAAGGACTTTTTCCAAAAGCGTAAAATGTCTGGCCTGTCAGATTTTTAAAGAGGCCAAATTGTAGGAGCCCGGCTGCTAGAGAAAATGGTGACCGAAACATCTCAACTTTTAAGCGTTTCTAAAGATACGGTGTCTAAATTCATGACGGCATACATACAGCGCGGGAAGACAAGTTCGGCAAAGCGAAATAGAG
This sequence comes from Argiope bruennichi, assembly GCF_947563725.1. Taxonomy (NCBI): domain Eukaryota; kingdom Metazoa; phylum Arthropoda; class Arachnida; order Araneae; family Araneidae; genus Argiope; species Argiope bruennichi. The sequence goes on along the minus strand of NC_079156.1, from coordinate 82,293,480 downwards.
AGGAAAGAGAAGCTCAGTGAAAGAAACCGACGGGTATTGAAGCAGACTGTAATGTCTAAAAAGCGAGCAACTGCAGCAAAAATGACCGCAGAGCTCAATACTCATCTGGATTCTCCAGTGTCAGTGATTATAGTTAGAAGGCACCTTCATAAACAGAACATTTGTGGCAGAGCAGCAATTTCCAAGCCACTTGTCATAGATGTTAATGGTAAACGTCGTCTACAGTGGTGCACACTCACAAAACCTGGTCGATTGATAAGTGGAAAAAAATAATATGGTGTGACGAATCGTGTTTCACACTTTTCCCTACAACAGAATGGGTGCACGTTTGGAGGACACCTGCACAAGCGTGTGATCGTGATTGTCTCCTTCCAACTATCAAGCATGGAGGTAGATCTGTCATGATATGGGCAGCCGTGACGTGATTTTCGGCTGGACCAATCGTAACCCTGAAAGGAAGGATCATTGGGGAGAAGTATAGAAAAATCTTAGCTGACCATCCTATGATGCACACTTTGTTTCCTGCAAGAGATGGAGTTATCCATGGTGATAATGCACCTATTCATGCAGCGAGACTTGTTCATTCATGGTTTGATGAACACGATGATGAAGTTAAACATCTGCATTGGCCCGCACAGTCTCCCGACCTCAATATAATTGAAGCATTATGGTCTATTTTAGAGCGCCAATACGGAATCGATATCCTCCACCAGTATCTCTTCCAGAACTTTCACAATATCGCCAGGAAAAATGGTATGATATTCCTCTAAACAATATTCAACACTTGTATAAATCGATTCCTAGACAATCCAAGCTGCATTACATGCCAAAAGCCGTCCTACATCATACTAATAAAGAAATCTTTATAAATGCAAGGTGTTTCCCTTATTTTGATAACCACCTGTATTTGGAGATCTTTGATATTAATACTAAACTTTATAATGAGGTAACACACATTTAAAAAGCAATTCATTTTATTGTTAAAATTCAAAAATTAATTTTTAATTAAAACTGCGAACTTTAAATAATATTTAATATGCAATCAACCCAAAGAATGCATTCCAAATTTTATAGAATCCTATTCCACTTACACAATACTTTGGAGACTTGCTAATTGATTCACTTCCTTTAATTCACTTACAAAGAGCTGCGAAAAGTAAATCCTGCGAAGAGGAAAGTGATTACTGCAACCGGGTACTCCAAGGAAGTGTTTTAATTCCTCCTTAACAACTTGACTGATCCCGGAAAGCCTTAACCTAAGAATTACTAGTTTTAGGATGACGTAACGAGAAAGGGGCTGTCGGATGAAAATGGCCGTAATCTTTCAATTACAGTTTCGGAAGAATTATATTTAAGCAATCCTTTTTAACTTCAATTAAATAAGTAATGGAGCATAGCATGATAATATGCCTTCCAGTCTTAAAACTAAAAATAATAAGTTTTATTATAAATGGATTTATAAGCTTATAATCGAAATTAACTTCATAATAAACTTTTAATAATTTATTATTTGTCTTCAGATATGTGATTATGTTCGGAATTAATCTTTTGAAATGTCGAATATAGAGGATATTTCCCTAACGAAATATGTCTGCTCTTTTCGTGAGCACATATCCTTTGTGCGCCTGTTTGCAAAAAATAGATTATGCGCAAAAAAAAAAATCAGAAAACAATTTTCTTGACTAGCCATTCATTTATTCACATTGAGTCGTCACTCCTTATTTTTATACAATTTCCGATAAGCAATTCATATCACGGTTACGAATATTTCTTAAAGACAATGAAAATTATTTTCTTCATAAATTATTTATTTCACAAGAAACTCGCTGGGTTTCCACGTGATGGTTAAAATAAATTTGCTCTGCTTTGCTTCGCGAACTACTGATCGCTCACGCTCCAAGTGAACGTCTACTTTTCTTGACTGCCAAGCAAACAATAAATCTTTTCTTCATAACTTTCAAGACAATGGGAATGTGCTGCTACCTGGGGTTAGGAATAGAAACTAATCCCAACATGAAAAATAGTATAGAATATATAGTTTTGAGCATACATATAAATTAAATACGAAGCAAAAATATACCAATTAAAAGTTAATAATTTAAGAATTCAATCGAAATATGTTGTTTTTTAACTAAAAAATATTTCTCTCAGCAAGCAAGAAAACAAGTTAATATTTCATGAATTTAATTTAAGTTAAAATTAGGGCTTGAAAATCATTTTTTAGCCCCTAACTTCTAAGATATTGCAGTAATCGAAAAACTTTAACTACAAAAGTTTTTTATCTTATTGAGGAGCTAATTTAGTTCATTTGATTTATTTTGCCATCTTTTATATTAAGTTTTAGCGTGATGAACATTTCCACCCCTCGCCATTTCCTTCTGCTTTGAACTAGATGATTCATTTACGAACTCCCAAGGTTTCCATATTTCTAATACCATATTCCAAGCAGGTTAAAATACAAACCATGGAAACCATTATCGGTGACGATCTGCAAAAATTTTCCTATTGTCTTGTCATGAGAACTATCGTTATAGCCGGCGTCCTGGCCTAGGGGTAGCGCGTCATTGCCGTAATCTGGGCGTCCTGGTTCGAGCATGGTTGCACTTCCTACTGTGTTCTATCTGTGAGGTGCATGAAAGCCCCCCCCCCCATGAATAGGGGTCTTGCAAGCGATTGTGTGAATGTCATCTTCATATGAGCTAGAAGTCAGACTTCTTCCCTCGAGTGCTCACGGGCTTATACCCTCAGAAGCTACTGCATAAACTCGGCTTAACTGACTTAGTCAGCCCGCTTGTCTATGACAAGTGCCATAAGCAACAACAACTATTGCAATAAGTAGCCTTCCTATAGGAATCTACCTAAAAGTACTGAATAAAATTCTTCTTGTTTCGTTTTAAACAAAGGGTTTGTTCAATGTTTAGCACTTGATAAAATAAATTACCTAATTTTAGAGTATAAAAACATGCAATGATTCTTTCCAATCTTTAAATACTGAGATTTGACTTAAATACAGCATTTTATTTTCTTCATGCAGCATTAAAACAGCAAGAAATTTTTTGGAATGAAAATATTGCTTATTCGGTAATTTAAAATCATAGTCAAAATGTATCACACCAAATCTGGAACAATAAAAGATATACATTAGATTTTGATATACGAGGTTTCCAGTTAGAAGATTGCATTAAAATTTAGAATTTAAGAAAACAATATTTTTAATTGCATTGTACCATTAAAATGCGTGTTATACAAGTATAAGAATGAAATACAAAATTCGGATTGTTTTTAGAAAGAAAACTGTTCAAAAACATCTGATATTTTCGTCAAAAAAATCGAAAATTTCAAGGCAATCACTCCACAATTTAGAAAAACTTTTAAACTTAACTTTAAAAAAAAAAAAAGAAATCACTCTTGTTTGAGAACAAAAATTGCACGAATACTTAGACAATCCATTTTTATTTTGCACTTTACAAAGTACACAGAATGAAGGAAGCATTGTATTTTTCGTGTATGCCTTTTATTCCCCGTATTGAAATAAAAATTGCTAGGGGTTCAATTATTTCTCGGTGACTAAGATGACTTGAACACTTGAACATAGAACGGGCTATTCTAATAAAATATAGTATGTGGTTTTTACAGAGAAAATTTCTGATCCCAGTCAAATTTTTGACGAATTTCGTCAAAAAAAGATAGACTATTTTGAATAATTTTGCTTTTATTTGTTTATCTGTGTTTACGAGAAAATAACTCAACCAGCTGGAGTTGTCTTCCCAATTTTTTTTACCCTTTTTCTAATAAAGGTACTATATCCTCCTCCCCCTCCCCCCCCCCGCATAAAATTGTGTACTTTCGATAAGGCCTCGAACGCCTTGCATGGCAATGGCGAGCGATAATTACGAAATATTGATCTTTGGCGAATCTAAAACTTGTGCTGAAACTTTCACTGTTACGCCACGAATTTCAAATGTATATTAATATGAAAAACATGAAAGCATGACTAATATATACTTTTGATAAATTATTCTAAGATCAATAGCAAAAAAAATCCTTTTAATTCAGTCTAGTTCTGTTCATCTATATAACAGATACTTAATATCGATTTAACACGTAAACAGACAATGGAAACTTATTGTCTAATTGTATAATATCGGAAAATAACGTTTGTAGTAATTATGTTTTATGTTTGTAGCAATATGTTTGTAGTAATTGTTTTTTATTTTCTTTCTTCTTCTTCTTTTTTTGTAAAATCTGATCTTGAAACGTCTTCGTCCTCGTGATCAAAATGCATGCAATTTTAATATGAAATTGAATGAATATGTTTCTCCGAAATAAGAATATTTAAAACAATCGAGTGTTCTAGATGATTTTAGCTATTCTTAAAGTTTTATTCAAAATGTTTAAAATTTATGAAACGTTTTCTTTCTGGACTGTCTTTTTCATTGATCCTGTTCTCGCTTTTAATAAACAAAGATGTCTCTCGATGTGTCGATTTTTCATTGTTATATTAACATAAGTTGATGAAATTATGAAAATCTCACTTTATATACATACATTTTATGAAACAGCTTTTTATTCTCTTTTATACAAAATATAGAGGAAATATTGCTATCGCCAGAAAAATTCAAACTCGAACATTCATGATGATGAATTCGAATGAACAAACATATGAATGATTTTATTTTGATCATCAATCTGATTTCGGTCAAGTTGAAGAGCATTTCATTTTTTTATCAATTGTTAAGGAAATATTATTTTACAAATACAAAGGAAATCCAAAGAGGGAAAAAAATCGAAAAAACTCTAATAGAAGTTAAATAAGATTAGAAACAACAACAGGAAAAATTTTAAAGGGCTAAATGCGGATGATAGATGGATTTTTCAGTAATATTGTTCCTTCTGTATGAAATTGGAAATATTTTTAGACTCAAAAATAAATAAAACAATGAATTATTTACAACGAGTCTTAAAGAAATAATAAGAAAAATGAAAAAAGTAATGTTATAAAATTCATAATACTCAGTGCTTGCTGTTGTACAAAATGTCTAACATGAAATGTGAAAATAGAATGCACATTCGAGTTTAAAGTAAAGAAAATTCAATGGTATTGTAATGAAACAATAGGTTTAATTTTTTCACCGTTATCTTTTGCTTTTTCTGGTTTCCCTAGAGGTCACCCATTTAGTCTTCAATAATAATAAATAAACATGCCTGTTTGTTTATGTACGTGTGTGTTTGTTGGTACTGTATTGAAAACATATATATATTTTCTGGAATTCTGGTTACTTAAAAACCAGATTATTATTAAACCAGTTTAATATTTTTCAACAGTATTAAATCACAAAACTGAACAAAACGGCATATGCCGCTCTACTTGCTGGAACAAAGTGCGATATCCCAATGTGTCCAAGTTGCGACGCCAAGTTCCCGTCCAAGTACGTTGCACTTTTTTGTACACAAAATGCTATCAAGAAATTTAGAAGCCCCAGCAAATAATATAAAATATAAAAATAAACAATTTTGAGAATTGTATATGCTCGCTTTTTCGATACCTTATGATAAGCTAAGTGCTCGTGAACGTGTTAAAAAAATATAAAATTTTCATTTTAATGTTAACAATTTAGTTGTCGAGAAAAGTTTTACCAAGTATTTTTTTAAATAATTTTTACAATATTTTTGTACTGCAGTTTAAATTGCCTTTTATTGTTTTTACAAAATTTTAACTACGTCTTTTTTCATCCGTTGTTGAAAGTTAAGGTAATATCATAATAATTTTTGCTTTCATTTTTTTTAACTTCGTCGATTTTCTGATTTTATAAACCAATTCATCTATCATGTTAAAAAAATATATCTAATGAGCTCAAAGATTGTGGCCGTTAAAAATCAATTCTTTTTAACGGCATCTTTTGATTCAGCTAAAATGCGTGTGGACTTAAAATTATCCATGCTATTTTAATTTTGGAACCAAATGCATCCTTTGCAAGCGGAATCCAAATGCATCCTTTGCAAATATAATTAGCGTCGACAATATGCAATTAGATTCTAAATGTCTCAGATAATTGTTTCATACTCTTAGAGACTTTCTTGTAGCTAATAAACTAAGCAGGTACTAGAATATTAAAAAATCAAGATTAAATATGCATCTCAGTGTAAAGTTTAAAATTATTTTGCTACTAGTACCATTATTACCAAATTAATCATAAGAGATTCTATTGAAATTAAATACAATCAACATTTCTGGTGAACAGATTGATTGCCGAAAGTCTATAATCAAATATTAAAGCAAATTTAATGCGATATAATTATTCTGAAGATCTCTTTCAATGCGGTAGAAGTGAAATTTTTATATCAAATGACATTCATTGTTTGTTAAATAATTACAAAAACAATCCATCAAACTTCAAGTAATTGCTTCGTTGCTATTTATATTTTTCTTGATATTTGCTTCGTGGTATGCATTTCGTAGATCAAATAATAAAAGCAATTAATAAAAATAATTAGGAGAAACATTCGATAATTCAAAGCCGTAACAGATAGCAATCTGATTCTAATTGAATTCTCGAAATCGTCTGGGAAATCATAGCCATTAGATACGATTTTTAACATCAGACGATAAATAATTTCAGAAATAGAACTAAAATACAAACTTCCTGGGGAAGAATACTATTTTTTTTTTTTTCGATGTAGATATGTTTGGTGAAAAACATGTAATCATTCAGAAATGAGAGACTGTTTCTTAGAACTCGCGAACCGATGTTGTTTAAACAATTTTGCTGTCTAAACCGAAATAATCAACACTCTCTTTTATTATATTTCCGAGAAAACATGAAATGGGAAGCAGCTATCAGGAAAATAAAGTGCTCCATTTATATGTGTGGTTTGTTGTTGTTTTTTAAATAAGCATCGAAAATAGAATGCCTAAATAAATTATTAATGAGGATATTTCAATTCCATACTCCTAAATATTATTATCAGACTCGTTTTGATGAAACTAAAAATATTAGAAATATGATTGATATTTCATGAATAATTATTTTGCACAATTTAATAATAAATTTCAAGTTAAAAACTAAATAGCCCATTAGAGCGTAATTTTTTATATAAAATTATTATGTAAATACGTGCCAATAAATGTAAAAAGCGTCAAATATACTTCCAAAAATTTATTTTAATTTTGTTTTATTTGAATCCATATCTGAATTTTTTTGCTATGCATTCTTTATTAAAACTTGTCCTACTTCACGCTTCTAATGGAATAAAATAAATACTGATTAATTAATTAATTAAATATAAGATTAGTTTTAACTGATAAATTAAGTTAATGATGGATATCACAATTAATCTAATTGAATGCGTGTTTTAAGAAATAACAAAAATTACATAATCTCAACAAAACATTTTAAAAAATCAATAAAATTATTTATTTAAATTGTATGAAGAGAGTATTTACAGGCTAAATTTAATAATAAATTTTAAGTAAAAACTGAACAGCCTAGTATTGCATATGTTTTTTTTTATATAAAACTACTATGTAAATGAGTATCAGTAAATATAAGTTAATGAAATAGATAAAAATTGCAAACTCTCTATGTAAATTCTGATCTAAATTCAAAGACTTTTAAAAATAGACTATCAAAACAGAATCTGAAATATTATGACATAATTGTTATTTTTAATTTTAAAAAAATGAACTAAGTTTATTAGCCATAAGAGATTTGATTGCTTTATTTTCCATGAATCAGAGATAAATTCATTATAAAAATTTAAAAAAAACTGTATTCAAGATTTCATCTTTTGTTTTCGAAATAATTTCCTTCTAATGCGTATCCTAGAATTATTGATAGTTGTGTAAAAATATATAACCGTTACAGTTAATTGTAAGCCTCCATGACACAAAAACAAAACTTTTCTTGATACACGTGAAGAATATTAATAGGATTGTTTTTCTTTTTCATTTAAAACATATGCAATTAAATTCATAATAAGATGATGAAATGATTTTTTCGCATGAAACTAAGCATTATACGACCCATCTTTATTTCTATGGAGGGATCGCATTAAGCTAAGATTAGAGATTTTTTAGAACAGTGGTCTCCAACTTTTTAAACTCCTAGCACTACTATAATTATATGATCTTCTGGATGAACTTGTACCTTTTTTAAAAATGCAGGATGAATAAAAAGTCATTCCCTGATTACACAAAATTATTATAAAACAAACATAGTAAATGTTATTGTAAAATTTCTATTATGGAATAGACGTGTTCTTAATTCTTTATAATCCAACAGATAACACAATTAATGTAGAAATAGCGATTTTATATTCGATTATTATCAAAATGGCGTTAACGAAGGAAATGGTTCAATGCTGGGCCGCGGTAAGTCTTGGCTTCGGAAGCGGATGGTTTCAGGTTTGAGACCCGATTCCACCAAAGAACCGTCGTGTAAAAGGGCCGGGTGCAAGTTAAATCCGTCGGAGCCAAACGTCCTCACGCTGGTGTGGTGTGGAAGTTTGGAGAGGGGTGTGCCAGCTCAGGTGCCGTCCTCGTCATGTGATTGGGCTTGAGAATTGCAAGATCCGTCCCAAAATAGCCCTAGTGTTGCTTTAAAACGGAACGTCAATATAACTAAACTTAAACTTAATGGTCCAATGCATTCTTTAGTTCTATGAATTCAAATTGCCCATTATTGTTCAGTGTCCCTTTTGGGTTTATATAAACGACAAATTTATTCAGCACCAGTTGAATATATTGATGCACTCAGAACTAGTATCACAGAAGTTGAGTCTAGTGTGACAAACGAGATTTGTCGTACAATACTTCACGATGATCAGAATTCATCTTTGATCTCTTTTGCACTATCTAGGGGGGCTCACATTGAAATTTAATTAAGTTGTTTTGTTCAAGACTTTATAAACGTTTTCACAATATATCGAAATAACCATATGCCAAATTAAAATCATTTTTAAATATATATATATATATATATATATATATATATATATATATATATATATATATATATATATATATATATATATATTTATAATTAAGGAACGATTTTGTGAACATCTTGTATATATAATTCGACTGTTGTTTCACTGTGTAATTGGCATTATGAAATATGTTAGGAAAAATGAAGAAAGGAAGTGCAATTTAATTGAAATTTGTATAATGCTGTTTTATTTATCTACTTAATAATACCTTAACAGTGTTCCCGCCATCACTAACTTTTATATCATAGCATCCAGAGACTGGTATGTCCTTACATTTTTTTTACATAAACCATCTAACATAAAACTGCAAGCGAATTTTAGTGGTCAGTGATGAAAAATCACCATTGATCTTTCGTAAGATCTTTCCTTTCGTTTTTAGTATTGAGAATTTCTTTTTTTCATTCGCAGTACAAATAAGAACATCTCGCAACCTTCTGGGAATCCGCAAAACCCAATTTGAAGATCAGAATAAATGAAAATATCTAGGATTATTATTTAAATACAGATGTTTAAAGCTCAATTACAAAGAAACTATTCGATATATGCCCCAGAATTTGGTATTTATCCTATTTAGATCAAGGGGAATCAATGCTTAATAATAATAATAAAAAATAATAATAATTCACGATGAGACATTAGCCTCGAAATTTTCATTATAAACTGAATTTGAATAGTAAAGTAGGCATAAACAAAGGAGCGTTTAACTTTTCGACGAAATTTTATTGGACATTTTAAGATAGATATATTTTATTGTTTACATGTAGCTTTTTTTGTACATTTTTTCGTATTTGCAGTTCGCTTGCTGATTTCATAATTTAGAACTTATTTTTAAGGCCGGGATAGCCTGGTTGGTAGGGCGCTGGATTCGCTTCCCTTGGGTTGCGAATTCGAACCCCACTGGCCGAAGACTCCGTGTTGTGGTGGCTCACGCGCGTATAAATCTGTCGTGGTCGCAAAGTCCTCCATGTCGAAAATATTATCCCTGGAGTTACTGGATCAGAGGTGATCGTTCTCAGACTCAGGTCTTAATAGCGATCTGTGGTTGAGTGAATGAAATGTATGAATGATGTCTGCCCCATAAAAAGGGTTGTGACGCATGAGTAGCTAAGTCGTACTCCTGGCCCTAGATGGCGCTACTGAAAAAACAAGAGACGTACACTTTGCTTAAACGGCAAATGACTTCTTAAAGTCAAGTGGGCTTGTCTATACAAGAGATATTAGAAACAACAACAACAGAACTTAATTTTAATAATCTTGATGCTTTCCAGATTGCACTTGCAACCCTAGACAGTGTACATTATGACACTTCTATTTTTGGGTAATTTAATTTCACATTTCAACTCATTTTTACTTTCTCTCATACAAAGTATAGAAAAAATATTTTAATCGTCAAAAAAATTTTTAATTCAGGATTGCGACTAATCTCCACGTTTCGGAGCTCCCAGAGTTCGAGAAACTCATTTTTGGAATTATGTTTGTATGTCTTTCTATCCGTCTGTGAACATGGCTACACCAAAATAATTTGAAGTAGGAATATGAATTTTTATGAACGGACTTCAGACCATAATTGTAGCTGCATATCAAAATTTTAATTAAAGAAAGTCTATCTGTATGTTACTCAGATTACAAATGAATTCAATTATTTAGTATATTGTAACATTCCCCGTTTCCCGGTACTGATAAAACATTGTGTTGTACTGATTCATTGTGTCGTCGCTGTTATTTACTAAACTCCTCGAGATAGCCAGATGGAAGATCTTTTCATCTGGGTGGTCTCGCATCTGTTCATTAGCGACTACAATGACAGACCACATATGGAATTCCTCGTCCCAGAGGTATGGATAGTACCTTCAAAGAGAAAAGTGTGTCCAAACATCTGAATGCTAGATGTTTCTCTTTGTGAAAAGACCTTCCCACGACCCACTGACGCCGCTGAGAGAGCGCATGGCTGAACCCCAATTGGCCGAAGGAGAGCTCAAATGACCAATGTAAATTAAGAGGCGGAGATTGTCACCGAAATAAAGCGCGGATATTTTTTTTTTTAGAGGGAGAGAAGAAACGAATTGCGACGGTTGGACTACGCCCACGAGTTCGGAGTCTGAGAAATTACCCCTGGAGTTGTCATGTTGACATGATGGAGAACTGAGTTCCAAGAAAAACCTTCGAATTTGACTGTTGTATCCCCTACTACAGATGTAAATACCTATTTATTTAACCAAGATTAGAACAAGTTGTTCTTTGTATATATAGGACTGTAAAATAAAGAATTGTCTGGAAATTCTGCTTCGTTACTTGATCAGTTTAGATCAGGACATTACAATATATATGTTTAGCATTTAAAATATGGGGTTCTTATCAAGTTTTTTTTTAAAAAAACATGTCAAAAGGTTAACCATTTTCTAGACTGCATTTTCCCATGCATGTGAAAGCAATAATTCGTAAACACAATGAAATTTGATATGTGATCTTGTGACTACAATTATAATATAGTACCAAATTTCGGTTTTAATCAGTCGCGGAAAAGGCAACCAAAATATATATATCGATAAAGTAAAAATAATTCATCCCAAAAATGTATATTTCGTAACTATTGTTCACCAATGCCATGCAAGATATTCACTGCCTTATCAAAGTTCTAAATTTTATACGGAGGAGAGGAATAAGATATTTATTGAAGTAATAAATATTACTTTAATAAATTTATTAAAGTAATTTCGGGGAGACTACACCGGCGGGTTGCTTTAATCAGTTTAATAATTATTAGTTTTATGTTAATTTTTTACTTCAATCATTTTGTAATAAATGCATGAAATTTATTTTATTTCATCATGACTAATGCGTGTGTGTGTATGTATGTGTTTGTCTCTGTGTAGTCTTCTACAGGCCAGACAGATACCAAATTTGTCATATTTACATTGGAAATATGTATGGGTTGTATTCAATTGTTCATTCAAAACCAAAACAAAACACTCAAGGCGCCACGCTCAAACAAATGCGTTAAAAAGAACAATTTAAACTCTTAACAATCCAGAAAAGAAAAAAACAAAAATTGAAATTTCAATATATCATTTTCAGACAGAATAGAAAAGATGCGACGCCTTCAGTTCCTGTTGCTCATTGAAAAATATTGCGGTGGAACATGTAACGTTGCAAAATGGGGAAGATAGGATGGATTTGGAGCGCTGCCTTGAGGTTGAAATAAATGCAAAGTACCTTAAAGAAAATTTTAAAAGTGTGTTGGATGCAAGATTTGTAGAGAATTCATTCTCAAAGGAGATGGAATATTTTCGATCAGAATTCCGCTTCTTTCTGAGCACCTGAAAATTCTAGGAATATCTTTAAAGGTCAATACCCGCAAAAGAAAAAATTTAGAAAGGTCAATCCATTTAACACTTATTCAGAATTATATAAATATTTACAGGTGCCATAATTTAAGAAAATATTATTTCACATGAACATATTTATGATATCAATGAATGAAATAATAGCAGCTGTAACTTTCAGTGCATTGAATCAAATATAAATAATACTAGCTGTTATATCCAATGCACCCTGGATAAAACAATTTTCGTGTCTAAACATCTATAACTATCATATTGTACTAGGTTCTCCCATTGAGGGGGGCACCTCAAAAACGAGAATGAGAGGCTTCCGGTATCGTGGTTGGTTCTCGCCACCTTGGTAGGTACAAAAAAGGTGGAGGGTGGCTACCTTTCATCAATGACGGGACGTATTTTCCACCGGAAGGGTTGTACCGTGGCTGGTGAGGGTTCTTAGGACTCAACCACAGTTCCCACCAGTGTTGCAGTCGCAAAGATCCGATCATTCAGTTTTTTCCGTGTACCTTAGGGCGGGTCGGAGTAGTCAAATGATGATGATTATACTATGTTATATAGCTGCTATGTTGTATCTATAATTGTTATATTATTATATTATAACAATGTTTCAATGTACTCCATTTTGTTGCTTTTCATTTATCTATTCCCATCCAAGTCATATGACCCCTTCGACCAGCAGTTAAATTCTCCTCTTCTTTAATCGATATTGTGTGAACCACTTGACAACAACCGAACTGAGTCTAGCAACCATCCTTCGAGAGTCCATTTTCCCGCACTATTTTGCCTCGGTGATAGTAAAAGTTTTTCATATAATAGTTTTGATCGAACCAAAGTAACTTTCTCTTCTTTTTTTATTTTATTTTATGAATTTATAATATTTCCTCCCTACGCAGTTAGTTTCATGGTAAAAAGTAGAGTTTTAAAGATCGATATAACGGACGATGAATAGATGCCGAATCAATGACCCCTTGCCTTGGCAACAAATTTGGTGACCATTTGGTACTTTTTGTGATATAAGTTGATGCTCCAGAAACTACAACAATTTTGGTGATGTCTCGATTAAAAGTAAAGTTACGATATCTTTTTAGAAGTTTCTTTGCTTTTCTGTCATGATAACTTTAAAAATAAAGAATGAATAGTGGATAGTAACAATGGAGTAACTAGTGAGTATTAGAGAGAATTCTCTCTTAAGAATGATGATATCCAGCAAGCTCTCTCTGAGTGTTTTGTGCTGTTGCGGTTGTTTAATAGCAATTTGCTGCCTGTGTGTTGTTTATTTCTTCAAGTGCGCTTTGTGTACACTACGTATCTGCGTCTTCATATAAAATAAAGAATTTTTATCTGTTATTCTTTCAGCTGTACCATACATTCATTGATAGCATTTGGATTTTTTGTTACAGTATTTATATCTCTGACCGGAAAAAAACCCACAGTATTTATTCCTCTTATCATTAGAACTCTTCTTTAACTATGGAGGGGATCAATGACTCTAAACGACTTAACGCTTTGATTAATATAATTAAATTCTTACAGTAACGAATCGAAATACTTTTATTAATTTTTAGAAAAAATATTGTTTTTTCTTTAAAATAGTATATAAATAATTTAAGAGCAATAATTATTATTTAAGAGAAGAATATATTGGCGGAAACTCTAGCCAATCGACAAAGTTTATTCAATTTTTGTTATTTGTTTAAATATCTTAAGAAAATATCTTTGAAAGCAGGAATTGTAGATTTGATTTAGAAATTCAGAGTGCATGTGCAAATTTCATGATTCTACTAAGAGTTATTATGGCAGACAAACATATGGACACATGTCTTTATATATAGTTTAGTTATTGTCTTTTTCTACTTAACTAAACTAAACTTTTAAAAACTAAAGCTGTTTTGTGATGAATCTTGCAATTTGAAACCACAGTTAGATAATGTGGATGACGTCAGCACCGGCGCCTCTCTCCAATATTCAATATCTCAACATCGGGTTTGAGATACACTAGGCCAGATTGCACAAGAGCTCTTTAACGGAATGGGGTCTCGAGCTTATAACCCTCCTATCCCGTAGCCGAGACCTTGATGATGATGTCGTGTCCGCGTTACCACGGAAAGAGGGTGCAGTAGCTTCTGAGGGTAAAGACCCCCTGAGCACCCGAGGGCAGAAGTCTGACTTCTAGCTCATATGAAGATGAAACTCACACATTCGCTTGCACAACCCCTTTTTACAGGGGGGCACATTCACAGAACCAGGTGAAGAACAGCCATGCCCGAACCAGGATGCCTTGATATCACGGGGAAGATGCGCTACCCCCATGCAAGGACGCCGGCAGCTGAAAGCTTATATATATATATATATATATATATATATATTATTGAAATTATAACGAATAGCAAAAAGCATAGGTTTGTTTCATTTTCTGACAATATGAACGAATTTTAAAGTGGAAAAATGAGTTTATCATTATAAGATTTTATATTGTAAATAATTAGTCGAATTCTTATTCGAATGCTGAAGTTTTTATTTAATTCCATGCAGACAAATGATTTAAATTCAAAGATAACAAATGTTAGTGTTTAGGATATAGCAGTAATTGCCATCAGAAAAAACACCTGTTTGCTATAATTGCTTCAATCAGATGTATTGTTGAAGATGTAACAATATTTCAATTATCTCTGTTATGCAAGATATCGCTTATTCATTGAAAATAAAGCTCCTTCCGGTATCTGCCGTGACATTCAACTCATGGAATTTCCCTCCATCTTTTTGCACAAAAACAGAAACGGTTAGAAAAGATTTTATTCTTATTCGTGATGAACTGAATATACAAAATTGGAATGAATATTATTGTTCTGAATAGCAAAATAATAATAATAATAAAGGCTAATATAATCATAGTTTAAAATTTCTATATTTATAATATTCTGCTAATAACACTGCTTCGTTTCTGACAGGTTTTATTTCTACATGTCAGAGCTCACAGACGAATCAATTTTTCATTATACTTTCAAATTACATAAAATTCGAAAATGATTGTTCAATTTAATGGAATTCCATGAGATGAATGAAAATCGGTTGCTTCCATTTTTTTAATTGTCTTTTTAATTAAACTATTTTTTACCTAGTTTTGAATTTTTCAATTTAAAATCTATTATTTTAGACCTAAACACAATTTAAAATATCATAAAAAAATGCGAATTTCTTATACATTTTCGTATTGGTTTAATTTACGAATTCACATCCGATTAATATTTATTTCGAGAAACAATTTAAAAGTAAAACAAATGCTTACTTTTAATTCTTACAAAAAAATGCAGCTTTGAATAAAAATATTGTTGTAATATTTAAGATCATAATGATGATTTTTGTTTTAAGAGTATTAATAATTAAAATTTAAAATTTCAAGAAAATTAGAAGTAAAAAAATAAATAGTTTTTTAAAAAATTAAAACGTACTAAATAAATTAAAGATAAATAATTCTGTAAAAAAACAAAGAAACAATAACCTGTTCAAAGCATAGACTTCTTTATCTCAACAATTCCGTAACAAATTATCTCATGAACTAAACTGCTACTGCTATTACCTTCAAGAAAATCTGAAATCTTTTAAATATTTTTTCAGATGAAAAAGAAGCCATTTATCTCTACAACTCCGTAACAAATTATCCCATGACCTAAACTACTACTGTAAATACTCTCAAGAAATTCAGAAATCTTTTTAATATTTTCCAGATGAAAAAGAATCCATTTATCTCAAACTTTTCCGTAACAAATTATCTCATGAACTAAACTACTGCTGTAATTACGTTCAAGAAACTCTGAAATCATTTTTAATATTTTCCAGATGAAAAAGAAACCATTTATCTCTGGACAAGTGAAAAATATTATAAAGTTTAGCTAATCAAAACGGATTTCCTTCATTTCAAAATTCTGCCGATCACGCATAGCTTGTGATTACAAGCACCCAAAACATCCCGTAACGGGCAAAATACATCCAGTTTTCTTTAATTTCAAGAGAGTTAGTTGTGCATAAGAAATTCTTACAGAATGGCTTTGATTTCAAAATGGTCAGTCACTAAATAAGACTACATTAAAGTCTCTTAAAGTTGCATGATTTGGTGAACCCAAGTTACCAGAACTTGAGAAACCAAGTCATGGATGCTAAATTGTGCCATGCAAAGAGATCCACTGCCTTACCCAAAGTCCCGAATTTTTTGCGGAAGGGGTTAGTAGTATAATATCTTTATTAAAAAGTATGCGATAAAGTTTTGGAGAAATCACTTTCGATAATTCCAGCATAGCATAAGGTCGCAAAAGTATAAAGAATGCTTTTTTTTTTAGTGAAAACCAGTGTGAAACGCATAAAGAATGCTTTTTAGTGAAAACCAGTGTGAAACGCATAAAGAATGCTTTTTAGTGAAAACCAGTGTGATTATAAATACTCAACGGTTTAGATACGTGAGTCCGGTCCTCAATGATAATGATATTTTGAACTTCAATGCCAAATTTGTAAAGCACGTAAAATATCTTGCTTTTTTTTTTTCTTCCTCTGTCTCCATATTGTTTGTTCTCGCCATTTTCAAATCCTTTGCCTAGAAGCGATTTTCCTGTTACATATACTTTTCCAACTCCATTTATCTCGCTGGTGTGGTATGGAAATTTGGAGAGGGGTTGACAGCTCAGGTGTCGCCCTTGTCATCTGAACGCGGTTCTAAATTAGCCCTTGTGTTGCTTCAAAACGGGACGTTAATATAACTAAACTAAACTAACTCCATTTGTGATTTCTTATTGAGAAATTACATTATAATAAAAGGAAAGCTGTTACCATTTGAAATTTTCTCATTGCCATCGTAATTGTGGGCGCTCTGTTGTTTTCCACAACATTCTAGGGAACGTATTTTTAAATATTTGCACCCAAAATTTTATTTTGCTTGCTTGAACGATATGTAACCATAACTCACATGTCAGCAAAATATGGTTAGACTTATCCTGTCATTCACTGATAAAGAACCTCTTGTCACTTTCAGCTTTTTGGATATGTGCAAAACGGAAAAAGAAAACTTGTTTCTCAATACCTGACATACGCTTAATGTTTTTATCGTGATTTTTGAAACATTCAGTATAAATGGACAAAGATGTTACCCCGAAAAACGAATGAAGAGGAACTATTATTGCACAAAACTCTTATTTAAAAGGGTTATTATTTCAAAAAATATGAAATCATTTATTTTCAAAATAAAATATCTGAATAAAAAAAAATCTGAAATTATTGATGACTGAAATAAAATTAATTATCATTCCTGGAAAAGCCCATGAAAAAAATTCATTCTCACTATATTTGATTAGTTTGTACCTTTCCTGATTTCCAGAGCCGCGGTGGCCTTGTGGTAAAGTCTCGGTTTCGAAGCCAGAGAAGTTCAAGTTCGAGAACCGATTCCACAAAGAAACTTCGTGTAAGCTGGTCTATAGCACTTTAAATCCATCGGGGTCAAACGTCTTCCTGTTCGCGTGTTGAGAAAGTTTAGAGAGGGGGTGCCAGCTCAGGTATCGTCCTCATCATCTGACCACGGTTTAAAATAACAAGTCTCGTCACATAACAGCCCTAGTTTTGCTTTAAATCAGGGCTTTAATATAACTAAACAAAAAACTAAAATATTTCCAAGCGCTGTCAACTTGCCAGTACCAAAAAGTAGGATGGTTGTTAAGGTAAGCACTGCAAGGAAGCGAATACAGTTAAAGATTAAATGCTTAACGTTTACTGAATTTCACTGCTACTGAAAAGTTCTTACATTTTTTTTCCAAGGTTTTACTCTTTTTGTTTATTCTCTTTGCTGCATCATATATTTTAAGTCATCTACTCATTTGGAATCGTCGGCTTGATACCCACTGGCAATATGAATGAGTACCAACTAATTGAATGTGAACTAATGAAACTTTTGATATGCTCCTTTTGCATCTTAGTCATAGTATTCTAAATTTATAAATACTTAAATTTGAGTTAAAGAATCTGATTTTTAACTACCTGCTGAACTTTTCATTTTCATGCCGTAAATGGTTGTAATTTTTGTGTGTTAGTCATATTTCTAACCAAAAAAACTGCCTGCATAAAGCAAAAAAGCCTGAAAGCAATGATAAGAAAAACATACCGAATTCCTTTCATTGAAAATCGATATCTATTTTATTGTGAACTATATTTCAATTTCAGGAACGTATTTTCATCTTTAAATTGCCTTTTCTAGATGGAAATTGAAACGATAGACAATATAGAGACATATTAGTCTGATTAGAATTATTCATGAATTCCTAACAATCGTTAGGTAAATAGTCTAGATCATGTTCGATTCCTTAGCATTTTAAATTTAAGGAAAATATCTTTCCATTGTAAATTGTTAGAATATGTAAAATTGTCGTATGCATGAGCTAAACTTTTCTAATCTTGTGTAAGATATATTGAAATGTAAAAATCACTATACAAATTATAAGAAAGAAGGTGACCTTTGTTGATTTGATTTCAAACGCTCGGTTTTAAATTTAGTTCAATTTCAACATTTCGTTTATAATCCAGCAAGTCATATATTGACAAATTTCATAGTATTTGTGAAAAGTTAATAGTTGAAGTCTTTTTCGAACCGGCTACAGTGCTCCGCATTTCATACTATAACAACATGAAGACCAATAAAGGAAGTTCCGACAATGCTTCGTCAAAGCGGTCAGTGTTTAGTCTAATTCGAAGTTTTATTATTTTGCTCACAGACGAATGAAATTCATTTTTGTTTAAAACGTTAATGTGTCAAAACTATTTTGCTAAATGTGCCAAATAAGACCAGGAGATTGTATAAAATTTCTGACTTCGTTATTTTTTTAGGGCTGCATTTAATGATTCAAACATGATAAAATAATCTTTTACACCATTTAAAGAATTTCATTTGGAACTATATGCCCATTTTTAAGGGTTTTATAAATAGCACCAGGTTTATGATAAAAGTGGAAACTTTGTGCTTTTATTCTGTTTAATGCTGTGCTGTGTGGTGCTATGCAATGTGTGACTTCACATTGTTTACCGTCTTGTGAAATATGCAAAGAATTTCTAAATGAAATCGGGTGCTACATTTGATGATACGCATCACAACTGCATTAATTACTTTTTCTTACATTTAGCCTCTGCCCCAGTGAACTAGTCTCAGGGCCGAAGTTTCTATGTTTGAAACTCGTCTTTACCGAAGAAACACCATGTAAGCGGTTTTGATGTATGTTTAACCCGTCGGGATTGTATGTCCTTTTACTAGTGTGATTTGGAAGTTTGGAGACATAGTGATAGTTCAGGTGTCGTCCTCGTCATCTGACCGTGTATTAAAATCAGGAGTTATCTCCCAAAACAGCTTTAGAATTTCTTTAAAAAGATGCATTAATAAAAATAAATTATATATGACTTATGACCTTTAAAGAAAAACGAAATATTTAATCTTCCAAAAATTAATCTTTAATCAGAAACAATATTGTGAGGAGAAATCCTACATCTTATTATTATACCTGATTTTTACGAATTTATTAGCTTTAAAGGTCATCGTTTTTGGTATGTAATTATCCAACATAAGCTCAAAAACTGTCGTGGAAGTTCGGCTCAGCACGCCCAAACCCCTGAGGCTTAGTAAATTGGAGATTTTTACAATTGCAACACTTATTAACATTTTTTCATTTGTTTTCGCACGTTCATTTGTGGGATAAAAGTACCATTCTGAATCCAGCCTCATTTGAATTCCGATCCAAAAGAATTCTTAATTATGGCTTTTAACATCTCCGAATCTAAACCTGTTTTTTTTTTTTAACCAAAAGCGTAAATGTTATCGATCACGATCAGCCTCAGAAATGTAAGCCATATTTTAAAATATATGAGCAGATGAATTTAATGTTTTCTTCGATTACTTCTAAATAATTACTTACAAAAATATATTTTTAAAATTTTATATGTGTAAATGGAAGAGATTTTTTTTTTTTTTTCCATTTTACATCTCTTTGAATTTTTTTAGATTCCTTATATTTAAAGCATTTATTTAAGTCAAACTACTAATAGTAGTCTAATTACTACGAATTTAATCAAGATTTTTCTCACTTTAATTTTTAATGAATTTGATATAAGATGCTAAGTTTTTTCTTAAATTTGTGTACAATTATTTTAAATTACTTTTGAAATAAGTCTAATTTTTATATAGTTTTCGGAAGAATTAAAAAAGAAATTGGATCATATTTTAATGCACTATTAAAAATGATTTTTTGTAATCAAACAAAATAAATGTGATATTTATATATTTTTCCAATCCAGTCAAATAATTTTTTGGATATATTTCTTTTCACTAATTAATAAAAATATTTTTTGTAATTAAATGAAATTAATATCATTTAAATCTGTTTTTTAAATTAATTAGATAATTTCAGAGTATTTTTAATGCGCTAATTATTAAAATAATTTTTCAAATGCGCAAGAATTCGATTCAGTAATTGAAAGGAAATAAAAATAGGAAAACAGTATCATTCTGTCCTCTAAACATTCCCTCTTCCCTAAATTCTATACTGTAAAATACTTGTCTCAATCCTTTAAGGTTGTAATGCGGTTCATTTATGAACTGGTTCTATTTATGTATCATACCACAGTCTTTTATGTAATAATTAGTCCCTAGCGCATGACAAAACTCGCCAGCTGCAGATATTGTCAAGCGAAAGAGCGACGTTATGAGGGCTGAACGATCAGGGCACAAGATTACTAACATAATGACGATCAGGTTATTGCAGGTTCAGTGATACCACATGAATAAAAAATAATAGTTCTATCAAAAACATAAAGGTGGATTTTATTTTGATAATGGGCCACGGTGGCCTGGTGGTAAGGTCTCGGTTCGTGAGTTGTAGGGTTTCAGGTTCGAGACCCGATTCCACCGAAGAACTGTCGTGAAAGTGGTCTGTTACACGCTAAATCCGGCAAGGCACGTCCTCCCGTTGGTGTGGAGAGGAGGGGGCCAGCCCTGGTGCCGTCCTCGCCATCTGACCACGATTCAAAATTACGAGTTCCGTCCGAAAATAGCCCTAGTGTTGCTTAAAATGGGGACGTTAATCTAACTAACTATCTTTATGTTACTCTTCCATCTACTTCTTACGCTTTTACTATTCAAATTATTTGTTTCCATTGAATAATTCATTTTAAACAATAAATATACGTATTAAATAATATGGGATGTTTTGATACCTCTAGTGAGCTAACTATTGTCTAAAATGTGACAAAAATTTGTACTACAATTTAGTCTAGAATAAAATTTTCAATTTCAACGATACTAGTTGGAGTGGTTTCGACCATTTCTATTTCGTAATTTTCTCTTGACTTTTTCATGCAATTGCACTATGTGGAAATTTTGGTGTTACACTTCGTCATATAGCTTTTGAATAGTATATGCATATGCATTTTGAAATAGTATATCTTCTTTTATTTCATTCAATATTCTGCAGATATATTGATTTTTATAGATTGGTATGAATCGGAAATGGTTCAACAATTAAATTCATTGCTAAAACAAAATTTGAAATATATATATAAATTTGTACCATAATTAATTTGTCATTATCAAAACGGCATTTTTTTTTTAAAGCATATAAAAAAAGATTTGTGCAATAATATTTTTGTAATTTCTGATCATAAAACACCAAAAGTCCTTATTTGTAACTAATATTTTAAAAAAATAGGTCCATGATGTTACATCCATATCTTTCAAAGCATATCTATACAAAATTTGGTGACTTTGTATCAAACAATACAATTTGTACAACACCAAAGCACAAATGTACATAATCAACTTTATTAGTAGCTGAGATTTCCAATTGCAATTATTTCCAGAATTTACGCAAAGTATAGTAATATTACTCTGAAAATCAGAAATACTCCCAAAAGCCTTTTCAGAAGTAAACACCTCTAAAGAATTATTAGATATATTATGCATTTGTCAAGAATGTTCAGATTCGCGAGCGTGTTTATTGAAGAAAAAAATGACTTTAACTTTGCAATACTCGAAATCGCCAGACTGAAACGTTCCGTATAATTGCGAAATTATAGCGTTAGCGTTTCGCTAAACTTCTAAATACTTCAATTCTATTGAATTACTCCTCTTTTCTGGGAACAATGTTAGTCACACCTTTCCTCCCATGGGAATACGAAATTCGTTGTGACGAAGCAACAAAGCTAATTTCATTGGTATACAGAGCAAACTTAATTAACACTTCCAACACTGTTAAAACATTGTGAACGTGAAGTTTTAATTCTGTATGTATCGTGTTCATTCCCTGAGCATATTTTATTTAAATAAAGTTCATCTTATCAAGTACGATAAATAAACTTTTTAAAAAATATGTACTTTTGAAGTTTCAAATTAATTGATATCAAACTTAACTTTGAAATGAAATACATATTTCGAATATGAATATATATTTTGCTAGAAGAGTATTTTAGTTGCTTGTAGAACATTAATAAGAAATTTTAAAAAAATAGGTTGTAAATAAAATGTTTTTAATCTTTCGCAATAATGTTTGATGTAAAACTTAGGAACGCATAGAGTTACATAATGTTTTGTAATCACACAAGACTACTTCAGCCGCCAATTAAAGGTATTCGGATTTAATTTGAAAGACCGGACCGCCGCGACAACATTGACGGGAACTAAGAGTGAATCCTAAGGGTCTTCACCAGCCAAGATACAACCTTTCCCGTGGGAAGTACGTCCCGTCATCGATGAGAGATAGCCAACGCCCATCTTTTCTGTACACTCACTAGGATGGCGAGAACCAACCACAATACCGGAAGCTTCTCATCTGCATTTTTGAAGTTCCCCCCAGTGGGAGCATAATATCTGGTAAATAAATAATCACTGAAATTGTGTAGGAATATTAGAAAATATTTCATTTCGAATTATAAAATAAATTCTAATCTTCAGATTTAGATTCAAAAATTATGTAGCTTTCTAATGATTTAAAACTGCTTTTATTTAATAAGTTTTCAATCAGGATTATTGAAATAATATTTTATTTCCTTTTATTTTATGTTCTGAGACGCAGTAGTTTGTTAAATTAAGATTAATTTTTTTTATATTTTTGTCTCTTTCCGTAGCTAAACTGGCATTACTTTTTGAAAAAATTCTAATAATTTTGAGTCAGATAACGAATATGGTACTTGATTCAGCATCCCATGTTTTAACTTCCTCACCGCACAAGCGGGAGAACACTTGGATGAATTTAGCTTACACTAAGATTGCTTATGTGCCCATACTTTTATATAAACGAATTTTACCACCTGAACTAAGCAGTTACCAAAAGTTGTAGTAATTAATAAAGGTTCGCAAATGTAATGTAAAAAGTGTATGTACCACCACGTCAATACCACCGACATTCTTCGCGGATGTTAAACGAATGCGAATGGATGCCAAGTCGATGACTCTTAACCGTAACGCCACTTTGGCGATAACAAATTTAGTTCTCGAAAATACAAAAATTATGGTGAATTCATGAGAAGCCGAGATCCAGGGATCCTTCTAGAATATTTCATACACTGTTCGGTGGCTTTAAAAAGCGAACAGCCCACACAATAATGAGTAATGTATTTTCTGATCGGTGTATTAATCGTGGAGCAAGCTCTCTGACTGCACTCTGAACGCTATTTTTTTTCTTTATGTTTGTATTGGAAGTCTTTACAAATGCCGTTATTTATTTACGCTTCGACTGTTTATTTTCTTACTGGACTTCATTTTTTTTCTTGTAAACAAAACTTCTTTTTTCAATTTTCCACATATATTGGACTTCTTTCACCGTACACACACTGGACGATTTCTGTAGCAATACTTATTTCAGTATATTCAGTATATATTATTCCAAATAATTTTTCAAAGTTGAGAATCTTTGTAAACGGTTTAATCTCAATATCATTTCTTATATGCTTATAAATTCTGTACATAGTTATCTTTGTGTTTTTTTCAACTGTAATTATTTTGGTATTTAAATAAAATTCCCGTAACATACCCACCAAACCGTTCAGTGACCAAATTGGTCAAGAATACGTGGGTATGATACGACGTTCTGTTCTGTAACAATGCTTGAATCTAAAAAAATCCGACAAACTTTTGAACTTTAATCAATTTTTCTATAAATAAGTGGTAATTTCTTGACCTGCATTCTCAGAAGTTCCGAATAAATTTTTAATCGAAATTATATCTTTCTACGCCTACCATCCTCTGTTTCAAGAAACATGCAATCAAATCATTAATTCAAAAACCGCAATGAATTTCTTCCCCAAAGAGCTGATTCTCTGAGATATGCTAATCAAACTTCATAACGATTACCACTATTATAAGTTTCAGAAGAAAAAACACTACCGCGAGTAATCGATTAATGAACAATTACAAAAAGTTGGAAAATGAAGACTTGCAAATGATCGGAAAATGATATTTTGTCTAAGAATTGTAGAATTGCAACAATTCAATATCCACTTACAAATTGTAATGTAAAACTGGACACGGAAAGAAATGAGAATGCTAATCGAAACGAAAATTGAAATCCAAAATTATAAAAGTGAACTTTTATGCGTCAATAAAGATTTCCTAAAATGAAATTCTGAAAACATACATAGGAAATGTATACATGCGAATTTTTGTGCAAGATTTTATAAATTTTTTGCTTTAAACAAATTGGTATCTGGAGTCTATCAAGCAGTAAAGTACCGAGAAATGTGCTCATCATACAAACTAAGAAAGAGATAAGTATTATTGTTGTTACATTTTAATTTTAGAAAAATTAAACATATTTTTTTTTATTTTATTGTATTTTTTATTTATTTATTTACTGAAATTTGGGATCCCAAGAATAAATTAAAAAATTTCCAAGAAAAAAAATCTGTGATGAATTTTCAGTGGTTGCTCATCCATTAGGAGTGAAGAAATGATGCATTCTCTCAATTATTTTATAAACTTATTTTTAATTCTGTGTGATTATTTTCCCTTATTAAGCTTTCGATGAAATTATGAAATTAGAAAAAAAAATGATGAAAACAAGGAAGGAATGGGCTGTTACTAGAGCAACTGGTTACAATGGTTCAGCTGCTCTAGTAACAGCTCAGGTTTGACACACAGCCAACAGTGTGATACTTTATTTTTCTCTCTGCTCAAACGCATGACTTATCTTTATTATTATTATTATTATTATTATTTATTTATTTTCTGCGGGTTTTTTTTCTCGCTATCATTTTGTTCGGTTTTCCTCTTTATGCTTCCCCTTCATGAAACTGCTCTACTTTAATACATATTAATTTTCTAATTAACATGTATTAAAGAAGAGTAATTAATATGTATTAATAAAAATCACGAATCGAAAAAATACATTGATAAGCTATTAAAACGCTACATAGAATACGTCAATTAAAAATTTTGGTTTTTAAGGGTTAAACTTTTTTTTCAAAAATTATAATTTTATTCTCTTGTGAAATATTTTTCGTAGCACCGGTATTTTCGAAATGGAAAAGCGATCACTGAAATCAAGTATACCATTCACCATTGTTAAATATATTAGATTCATTTCCCTTCACAAGCTATAATAATATATAATTTTAGAACCTAGAATTAAAATTTTAATTTTTTTATAATTTTATTATCAACATTTTAGTTGAAAAAATATTAATTGAATTAATATTAGTAACAATATTAGTTGCATTCTGTTTACCAGAAATCTGGCTCTGCAACAGGTGAATTGGACAAATTTTAAATTTTTCACTTTCCAGACGATTTTTTCTTATGGTTCTTTCCCAAAGATTGAAACTTTAGACAAAAGATAATAATTTTCTTAAGAATAATTACTATATTTCTGTTAACAAATTTTTAAATTTAACATCCGGAACTTTCACGGAAAAGTAACAACTTAAAAATTTTCACTCGTATATAATAATGGGTTATTTCTTAAGTAACTTTTATATGATAATGAACTTTTGTAAAACTAAAAATCACTTATTAAATCAAACAAGTTAAGGGCGTAAATTGTAAATTCCAGTTTAAAATTATCTTTATATGAGATATAAATTGTTGAAATAGTGTAGGACATCTTTAACTGGACCTAATTAATGATTATCATATATAATTTAAGTTCATAGCTTTCATAATTCTAAAAAATACAATATAACAATTTTTCTATAGAAATATATGAAAAAAAAACTATGAAATAACAACTAGTTAAGTAGGATATCTAAAATGCTAAATGCTTGAACATATTAAGAACAGAAATGCTATTGGCTTTCTTACAAAAATATTCGGCAACTTGATAAAAAAATAAATTCTTTTTGAATGATTTTTCCGTAATACATAATTATTTATTCTTTTTGCAACAGATTAATTCCTCGTTCAAAACGTATTCCTAAAACAATTCCTCAAAATTTTATACTTTCTTATGCTCATAATATTTTAAAAGAAAAATTAATATAATTCCAATGTATTCTACACGATTAAACGATAATTTTCTTTTTCTTTTTTCAAAAAATATTTACTGAATTTCAATTACTTTTAAAAGTGTATAAAAGAATAACATTTTTCAAAAAAATTATTTTTACCTTTAATGTAACCTGACTTTCACAAAAATCTAAAAAGTAAATAATCTTTCAAGAAATAAAAAGTTTTCAAAAAGTTTCGTGAACTTCTTCCAAATATTCAAAGTAAGTCAACATTTTAATTTTGTTGTAAATAATTCTTCAAATAATTTTTGAAATACAAAGGATACTGAGAACTCAATTAATAAAAAAAATCTTAGAACATTTAAAATTATTCCCAAGCAAATGTTTGTCTTAAAGGAGTAGTATATTTTATTTTTCTGTATTTATAGTGATTTTTTTATTACAGGTTAGATTTATTAAACTGTGTTTAAGACAAGTACGCTCAATATATTACTTATTATAACTTTTAAACTATTTATCTATTAAAATAATCATGGAACATTTAACTTAAAAATAAATTTAAAAAGTTAAATATTTACAAATAAAGTTTTGAAAAGTTACTTACATTTACTTCCAAATCAAATGGGTCAATACAGTTTTCAACTCATAATCAAAGTTCTCAACACCAACAGCGTCCCAGAAATGTATAGGGTGGAAATTTTTCAACGTCAACCCCCGATGAATCCACACATGTTAGTGAAGGTGGACACCGAATGAGAAAGGCAGGGGGATTCGTCCTGTGGCTCTGGCGCACTCACTTGTAGGGTTTAGGCGCCAGATCGCCAAAAGAAAACAAAGGATAGCAGATTTGGCACTGGCAGATTTCGGTGCGGATTGGGACAGTCAGTTTTGATCATCGTAGGGTTGTGCAGTTTTGAATTTGTAGGTTTCGCTTAATGTTATTCTTAGTTTGTTTTACTTTTTTTTATTTTCCGAAGAAGCTAAAAAGGATTTTAAACGTATTTCGCTCTCTTATGAAATGTTCGCAAATGATTTTAGAAAAAAAAAATAATAAAAGTAAACAGATTTCGCACGGAGGATTTCAGGGTGGATTAAGGTTTTTTTAAAAACGTAAAAATATCCGAACCATGATAGGATTTTGGAATTTAAATTTTTAGATTTCGTTTCATGCCCAAGATTTATTTTTTTCCCAAAATTATTTATTTAGTTAATTTAAGTTTTTTGAAGTGCGTGTCGGGACTTAATATGAGAAAAACAACAAAAATTATTTATTTTTGAATTCTGGGAAAAAGAGAATAAAGGTAGGTAAATATCGAATTAAAATAAGATGATGAGTTTTGATCGCATTGGAATTGCAGAATTTTGAAGAGTTCACACAACGTTTGTGCTTCTTTAATTTTTCGCATTTCGTAGAAATTAATTTAGATTCTAAAATTTATAACTGGATGTAATATCCCCTGTCTCTCTCTATATATACATATTATCTGGTATACATACGAAATATATGTACATATAAACTGAATAATCATAATTCATTGTATTTTCAATTTTAATTTTAAAATTTTATAAAAAAAAGACTAGGTAGACTAGACAAAGAAAGATTTCAAAATTGTAAGCTTTAAATTTATAAATGTCGCTAAAAGTTCAAATTTGCTACTTTTTTGTGTTCCATAAAAAAAAAAAAGAAGGAAAGCATTTGAAAATTTGTTTTTAAAAAATTAAATAAACTTTTCACAAAATATTTGAGCTTTTGTAGATTTAAAATATATTAAAAAAATAAAAAAGCAAGCGAGTTGAAAAAAATTTAAAAATTGATTAATCATTGAAAAATGGCGTTTTGCTGTTATTATTTTAGACAGAAATATGTATTTTCCTACATACTCATAAAGCAACTAAACTCCATAAATAAAGTAAGCTCCCGGGCATTTAACTTCAGTATTACATTCTTGGGAAAAATTAAATTTTTTTACAAAAAAACAGCATCAAGTTAATATCTTTGGATTACATTCTTATTAAACATTCCTTTATCACTCACGAACATTCTGCGTTTTTTATATTAAAAAGAGTTCTGAACAAGCATAAACTTGAGATTATAAATGGAATATGAGAATCTGCGAAAAAAACTGTTAAATTACCAACAATGAAATTAAATTCTCAAAAAAATAATTAAATTTATTCAAATTAACATGCAGATTGATAATTAAAAACCAAGTCAGTCTCTTTAAAATATTAATTGCAAGAATGCATGTTAAAAATTGACTCAATCTGCATCAAAATCGTCCTGAATTCAAGCGAACAATCTATAGAATAAACAGGTCTCATGTTCACGCCAAAACATGTTTACACTAATTTTTACCTTTTCATAAACTAAATAATATACAAGAAGAATTCATCGTAATTGTCAAAAAATTTGAAGAATCAACATTTTAGGCCTACTCCTGTCCGAAAAACATTTTTTGGGAATTTTGCCTGGTTATGAACATAATAAATCAAAAACGCTTTGACCTTGACAAATGAAATTTGGTATGTAATTTTACAACAATTTTGTAGATTTCAATCAATTTTGAACGAAATCCATTCACATTAAGTTCGAGTGTTGCATACACGTGAATATGGTAAACACAAAATGAAATGAACTAATAAAAAAATTAAATAATATTTAATATTAAAATGAAATAATGAATTTTTAGCATTATGTGTGATATGAACACGAAAAATCAAAAAATGCTTGAAGTAATTCAAAGGAAATTTGGTATGTGGTCTTACAAGAATTTTGTAAATTTCAATCAAAGTTTGAGAAACATCCATTCTTGGAAAGTTCAATGCAAGTAACGATAACCACAAAATGAAATGGATTAGATGAATAAAATAAATGAAATTTTGGCATTATAGACAGAACGCCAAAAATCCATTACTTCATTTTATTCATTTAAAATTAATTCATCTGTCTCATTACATTCTGTCTATGAACATGATAACTCAAAAACGTTTTGAGCTAGTAAGATGAAATTTGGTCTGTTCTTGCAACAAATTTCTAGATTTCAGTCAAATTTCGAATGAAATGCATTCAAAGGAAATGTATCTGTTTGTATGCAAGTGAATAATTTAACCACAAAGCGAAATGAATTAAATGAATAAAATTTGGAGCACAATTTTAACATCTAAATTCTAAATAACCACGCATGACTACTCTTCCCCTCCTAATTAAAGGCATTCGGATTAAATATGAATGACCGGACCGCCGTGACAGCATTGGTGGGAACTCAGGTTGACAAGGGGAGGGCACGGGGTTGAAATCTCAGATCGGGATGAGATTTAGTACAATGATAGTATACATTTAGAATGTTCATTCATGAAAATATTAAAACGCCATGGCCAGTCAATTTTTAAAAAAATGGTCCTCAAACTTTTGGTAAAGCTTATAGACTGATAACTTGACTCACGACCCTATGATCCCGATGGCATGGTAGTCTAGGTAACCGTCTGCTATGCGGAAGGTCAGGGTTCGAATCTGGCTAGGATTTTTTTTTTTTTTCTATTTTAATAACTTTTATTCAATTAAAAATTTACAAATACTCTTAATTAATATGTTTTTAATTTTTTCTTTCAAAATGAATATTTATTATCTAAATACATAATAATAAAATTAAAATTTTAAAAGAAAAAAAAATTATAAATACAAATGCATTTTTTAAACAAAATAAAATTATTTAAATTTAATTCGCTATTTACAGATAGTTTTAATTAATATGCTACT
This sequence comes from Argiope bruennichi, assembly GCF_947563725.1. Lineage (NCBI taxonomy): Eukaryota > Metazoa > Arthropoda > Arachnida > Araneae > Araneidae > Argiope > Argiope bruennichi. The sequence goes on along the minus strand of NC_079156.1, from coordinate 82,262,946 downwards.
TATTTTTAAGCTAGGATAAATGTTTATTTTTTTTAATACTTAAATTGCAATTTAATGTTTAAAGGAAAAATAATTTTAAAAAATAACATTAATGGCTACAGATAATTTAACTTGCTTGCATCATTTTCAAACAATTAATTTACAAATTCTTGGATTTTAATAATAATCAATTATTAATTCTATCTCAACGAAGCTATATTTATATCAAAAATTGAAGGGAGTAGCTGATATTTGTTAAATATGTAAGCAAACATCCCTAATTGCAGTTATCAAAAGAAATAGTAGAGAGCAGATGTTAATTTATTGAATGCGTTGGCAGATGGTTCAAAGCGTATTAAGCGTGTGCAAAATTCTTATTTAATCGAACATAATCAAGAAATAAATTCTTGTGAAGATATTGTAAAAATTCAATCAATTGTACACCATCAAATTGTCATCATCAATTTTTAAAGAGGATAAGATATGCATGGTACGCTGCCCAACTTTCTGATGAAAGAGAGATATTTTTAATGCAAATGAAGTTCGGTTTCCCCTAGTCTCTTAAAGAAACCTTGCTCTTGTGAACAATTATCATTTATCAGTTGTGCAAGATGTCGAAATATATTTTGTTTCCAATGTTTTTACTATAGTTACCATTCAGATTCTTGTATATAATCGAAAGTAAATGTATATAGGATAATTTTTTTAGAAATATTGAATAATTTTTTACGATGTGAGTATTTATAATTAATAATTATCACCATTTATGTTATATTTATTACTATATTTTAAATAATAAATTACAATTTAAACATTAAAATAATAAACATTTATCCTTGCATAATAATTAAAACTATCTGTAAATAGTTAATTAAATTTAAATCATTTTATTTTGTTTAAAAAATGTGTCTGTATTTATATTTTTTTCTTTTAAAATTTTAATTTTATTATTATATATTCCGATAATAAATATTTATTTTGGATTAAAAAAATTAAAAACATATTAATTAAGATTATTTGTAATTTTTTAATTGAATAAAAGTTATTAAAATAGAAAAAAAATCCTAGCCAGTTTCGAAAACTGACCTTCCGCGTACGAGACAGTTACCTACACAACAATGCAATCGGGATCATCGGGGCGAGGGTCAAGTTATCAGTATATAAGCTTTATCAAAGGTTTGAGGACCATTTTCTCGAAACTGACTTGCCATTGCGTTTTAATATTTTCATAAATGAACATTCTAAATGTATACTATCATTATAATAAATATCATTCCGATCTCAGATTTCAACCCAGTGCCCTCCCCTTTTGAGTCCTAAGAGCCGTCTCCGACCACGGTCGGACACTTTCCGTGGGAATCACGTCCCGTCATCGATAGGAAGTAACCGATCCTCACCATTTCTGTACCCACTCGGCAACCACCGCTCCAGAAGTTTCTCATCCTCATATGAGGATGAGAAGAATTGTAAATAAGTAAATTGTCGGTAAGTATAAAAGTTCGAACCATATCCGTCAACGGTGTCTATCGGTCCTTACATATGCATTCATATAAACGAGATAACTCAAAAACATAACAAAGATAAATAAATTTGATATGAAGTCTATTGTAGGGTTATAAAAGTGACCGTTGTTTCCAATTGTTTCTGTTGTTTCCAATGATTGGATTTAACATATATACACGCCATATTCTTCACTTTTGCCATAATTTTTGTTACTATATTATGAAGCAGAAAACATTCTTGTGCGACACTGAAAATAAATATATTAGTAATCCTGGCTTTCATAGTCTAAGGAAGGTTCAGTTTTTTTTCCCCCCCTTTAACAGAGGGAATTAGAAGAAAATTTTTATTAGGAAAATATGAGTAAGTTTTGAGAAGACCATTACTCTACTTAAAAGATTAAATAAATCTTATCTGAATTCTATTCCCGGCCTACTATATTTATAAACAAGTCATTTGAAATGTTTTTATAAACTTCACGAGATTTCTATCTACGCGTATTGTTTATAACAAATATATTTCTTTAGCTCAAGCAATTCTGACACGTTTAGGTTAAAAATGATTAATCATACTTTTAAAAAGCTGGGAGAAAAATATACCCGGAACCTCCAATACTTCTGAAATAGATAACGCTTCTTTTAAAATATTTTGGTAAAGATACTATAAAATTGTGATCCAAAAATTTTTTTCAGGAAACTTGCAATATAATAGTGATGGATAAAATGTTTACCAACCGGAGTTAAGGATAAAAAATTGTCTGGATAAAAAAATAAGCCTCTTTTCTGTCGATATAAAGGTATTAAAATAAAAACTGTTTTAAGATTTATGAATGAATGCACAGAAATCCGAATAGGAAGCCATTTTTTATCTCTATATATTTTGTTTATGTGCCGCATTTAGTAATAAAATATATTTTGCTTAACCTGTATTTGATTCAGAAATTATGGTAATAAATTTATAATAAGTTATTCAAATATTTTTTCAAACTATAAAAAAATGAAGAAAGCAATTTACTCTGCATTCTTAGACATAAATTTTTCATATTAATTGATTTCGAAAAAAAAAATTTTTTTAATTTGCCTCTTTAAAATTTTTAAAAATAAAACATAGTATTACGAATTTGTAATATTTCTTCCCTACATAATTAGTATCCAGGTAAAGAAGAGGGTTTAACTGATATCTCTAAATGATGTTGATGTTGGTCAATGATTCCTGGCTTTGGCAATTTTGGCAGCGAAAATGAAGATTCCAAATTATACTAGAATATTGGCGATAGTTTCATTAGAACTCGAATTCCAGGGTTTAGTCTAGAACATGCGATGCCCTGTCATTTAAACTATAAGAAATCACAGTAATGTGAGTAATGAAGTGTATAGAGAGTCTATTAAGTTGAACTCAAACGAGTAATTGAAAGATATTCTTTTTTGAAGAGTTGATATCCTGCGAGTTCTCTTTTAGCATTTTATGCTTTTAAGTTTGTTTAATATCGATATTATGGTTGCGTACTGCTGTTTTCTTTTTCGCATATGCTTCGTATGTGTTTTGTCGCTAGTGTATAGTGTTTACGCGTAGAATAATACATCATTATTTGTTATTTGAATTTTTTATTTGTTATTTGTTATTTGCATGAACTTTTCACTGCAAAACTGCTGGACAAATTTAAGCTGTTGTGTTTCATCTTAGCAGTATTGTAGTCCATTTAAAAGTGATTTCGTATTAACTTTAGTGTTTACTAACCTCCTTCCGTAACAAGCTGATCACCCTTTTCATTATTAATATTTACTCAGGTCAATCAATTTTAGTGAAAAATATTTCCTTATGAGAAAAAAAAATGCTATTTTAAACTATAATTGAACAAAAAATGTGATTAGTTGGTTACGGTGTAATTGACTGACGAATAAAATTGGTAAATTGCTAAAGTTGATATGACTAGTCTCTTTGCCGAAGTTTTATTTTGCCGTGCCTCTTAATACTCGAGGGTGGGCTATTATTGATAATGTATTTTGAGGTCATGATCTTTCGCAGGAAATTTTAAAAAATAATAAATGAAAATTTTTGAAAGTTAGAATCTGAAAAAAAGGAAATTTTCCTTGTCTTTCAAAGAGAAATTCGGGCAATCTAGTATTTTAAGATAATTACATTTGAATGTTCTTAGGAAGGGGAGGTTGAACCCTATCGATACCAAATCTGGCCCAAACCGGCCGTGAAAGTTTTATACTAATGGGCCAGTTTCTGTTTCAAGTGTGGGGTTCAGGATGTAAAGTAAGTTATGATTAAGGATTTCCTCGCTTTACATCCTGAATTCCTAGTTTGTCCCAGTTTCGAAATGGCTCATTAATAAAGAACATACACGGTCCACTAGGGTCGGTATAGTAATCAGAGACTTAAAAAGAGAAAAAAAAACTTAACTTTTAATATTTTGTTTTCATTTCGTCCAAATAATATATTTAGAGATGGAAAATTTTGCTTCCATGTGGTCATTTAATGCCGATTGACTTCCATTTTTTCCTTTTTTTTCCATTTTTTTCTCCTGATTTTTCCATGTATCGAAATAAATATGATACGACAATCAGTACGTTGGTAGTTTGTCTTTGTATAAAAACGCACCTGTGAACTTAAAGCGATATTTTCTGAAATAAACTATATTTTAAAGTTTAACTTTCATTGCAATGTCGACAATCAATTGGACAATCCAATTCACATCTAGTTCAAAAGACGCATATTAGAATCAAAGAAGATTGGTAATTGCTCCGGTGATACTGTAACTGAAGACTTTGAGCATCTGATAAAACCATTTCCATAGCTTATAGTTTTCAGCAAAAGCCAAACAGTAATAAATATATTGATCCTTAACATTTTATCTTTCTATATTTTGTTCTTTTTTAAAAATTAATATTTTAAACTATAACTTGTGTAACGTAATTCTAATAAATAAATGTTCCACTTACTGGACGACTTAATGAAAATTATATAAACAAAATTGTGTAAACCAGATCACAAGACTGGCAAAATTATGCTAACTAGATTAAAGCATATTCCTGGAAAATGCTTAATTTACAATTTGTAAAGGAGTGAAAGAAAAAAAAATAATAATTAAATTTTTAGTCATCGATTCCTTAAAAACGATTACATAAAAGAAAATGATATTCATGAATCAAATTATGACTTTGAACTCTATGTTAAATCGATATTTTTAGTATATAAATTTATTAATTAAATAAATATAATAATTTTGAATATTAAATAAATAAAATCAGTGTCTTTTTTCCACGCAAAAAAAAAACTTTGCAATCTGTATTTTGTAAATAGTTTAATTTTAATAACTAAAATGTATGCATACAAATTATTTTGTATTCACATTCAAATTTCTTGATTGGAATATATGTAATTTCTTAAGGTAAAATTTCCTTTCTCTAGTTCAACATTTTAGCCACATTTTAGTGATATTCTTCTTTCAAATTTATCTAATAATAGAGGTTCTTGTTCCATTTTTTACGATTTTTTTCTTAATGTTACTAAATATTTCTGATTAAATTACCAAACGAGTATGCAAAACTCTAAATATGTCCCAGTTACCTGAAAAAAATACAAGCAGCTCATTGATGTTAATTGTGTTCTTTTACAAAAATCTTTTTTTTTTTTTTTTTTAGCTTCTCTATTTTTTTCTAGGTTTAGAAATAAACCTCTGTAAGTCATCGATCCTTTAAGATTTTAAGGCTTAAAGAATCGTTTTGTTATAAAACATTCTTTTTCTTTTAAATGTTTGTTGGAAGAAATTTCATGTTTAATTCGCAGTGGTATTTTTAAAGTTTAAAGCAATATCAAAGGCGGAAGAGAGAGACTCTGTTGAAGGGCTGTCAACCATGTTCATGGGTTCTTTTATTTATTTTTGAAGGCTTCATCCTTATGAGAACGAAGTCGAAATAATTCCGAAAGGATTTTCTTGTCCTTTGTTTGTCGTTTCCTCCCGATTAAAAAAGAGGAACCATGATCGTTTATTTTGAAAAGTCTGTCTTCATTTTCATTCCTTTTTTGCTCAAAAACAACATAAGTCTTTTTTTCTTACTTTTGTTTAACTTTTCTTCTTTCATGTTTGTAAACATAGAATTTTGCAATTTTTTACAGTTTTTCATTCGTTTCCTTATTGCTGGAATTCTTTATATAGTTGTACAGCAATTCCAATGGAATGTTTTTGCAGTTAAATGCTTAATTTTAATTAAATATTGATTCCACATAAAAGATGCCATCTGGCAATGAATTTGTAGAAAAAAATGGCTACGGAATTCCATACTATTTATGATAAGAGTTATGAATTAAATTATAGACTAAATAATAGATAATAATGAAAATAAAAATAAATTAAAACATGCTTTTATTAACATGTTAGAATGCAGAAATTTTTTTTAGAATAAAAAAAAAATTACAGTCAAAGCAAAATACTAAGATGATAATGGCAATTTTGTGAAAAAAATTAATTCACGAAATATTTTAAAAGAAAGAAAATTCCTTAACATACTTTAAAAACTAAATATATGTTACATTTGTTGTTAAATTTATAATTTAACTAGACTATTTCAATAAATCTATCTCAAACAATTTTATGAGTTTTTATCTTCGATATTTTTCTTGAAAAATCTTTTGAACTTCTTTTCTTTATGTTTGTTTATTTATTTTTTAAATGTTAAGTTCAAACATTCTTTTTTTTTTAATTTTTTGTTATGTATGTAGAATATTTATATTGTAAAACACAAGATCTCAGTGAGTCAACAAATCGATAAAAAATGTCTGGTTTGCTTTTCTACTATATTGAATCTACTGCCACGTTTTCTACTATGTTTCTAATATGCTGCCTTTGATAAAATTTCCTTCTAAATTTTAGATGCTGTAATGAATATTTTGAATAATTGAATGATATTTTTCAGGATATTTTGCTATATGTGCAAATATGAAAATGCCATTACTTTTATTTATATTACAGAGCAAATAAGGTTCACTTGAAGCGGCGAATCATTAAAAATTTACTAGGATTCAAAACATGAGCTTTCATGTAATTTAAATATATTTTTTGAGAAAAAAATGAGTTTTTGAGATGCTATTTCCTACCGAATTTCCTTCAAATATATTTAGTTTCTTAAATGATATTAAAATGCATAGTCACTGACAGCAAAAAAAGTTAACAGATAATGAAATTTTACTGACAATTATCAATTAATGCATAATTCCTCAATTGCTTAACATGACAATGGAAACAAAAATTTTATTTGCAATAGTTGATTATTATCAACTAAATAGAATGCAAACTTCATAAATTGAAAAAAAATGAAGTTCCTGCTTAACTTTCTATATGTATAAAAATATTTTTATATTTAACTAAAAACAGTTAACCAAAAAACTCGAAAAAAATTTTTTTTTAAATGTTACAAAAAATGAAAAAAAAAACCGATTTAAAGTATTCTATTACAGAAAAAATTTCCAAGGTATGTTATCTTAAAAAAGGCAACTTTACAAGGCATTGACCTAGTGGACGTTAACTCAAAATACTGAAATGAGTATAAGAAATACCAAGTATGAAAAAATATATATATTGCGATTCTCTCTGCGTTCTTGAGATAAGCAGTTGGAAAGTAAAATTTCTGAAATTTATCCTGTGTTTTTTTAGGCTTAGAAACGGCTTTTAGAAAAGTATAAATACATTAAGATGTTATATTCTGAAGAGTTTTGCTGCAGCAATATTTTCACTTTTTATCCAAAGATAAGTTAAAATAAATAGAAAAAGTTTTTAGTTAAACTACTAGTGAAAACTTTGAAGTTTCGTTTTGCATTAAAAGAAGAATTTATTATGAATTTAATATTTATTTATTATTAGAATTTATTATTTATTTATTATGAGAATTTATTATTTATTTATTATTAGAATTTATTATTTATTTATTATTAGAATTTTTTATTTATTTATTATTAGAATTTATTATTTATTTATTATTAGAATTTATTATTTATTATGAATGTATGAGAACTAATTCCGAATATTTCCTAAAATTTTTTCTTGCCTTTCTTTATTTTCTTGTTGATCCCAATATGAAATGAGGGAATGTACTACAAAATGCCATTCTTTTTCCTTTAGAGGCTGAGGTGACCTATAGCTTAAGTCTCAACTGTGGTATCGAAATATTTCTGGTTTGAAATCCAGTTCCAGAAATGATTCGTTGTGTTTTTGGATCTAGCAAAGATTTAGTCTGACGTAGAGTATCCAATATCCATCTCTAATGTGCCATGGATGTTTAAAAGAAAATACCCGCTTAAATGACGTCCTCATCATCTGACCACTCCTTCGAAATTGCAAGATTCGTCTCTATATAGCCGTTGGATTATTTACAAATAAAATATTAATGTAACAACACTAAGCACAACTTTTTTCATTTGTATGCACATTAAAAATATTATACAGCTTTGATTTGTTGTAAAATTATAATAACTCAAATAGAAATTTAAAAGTCTCGTCAATATTTTATGCATAGAATGAATGTGAATTGTGAATCAGAACCATACATTATAAATATGTATATGGAAACAGAAAACATATTTAATGCAAAATAAAAAAAATACTAAAAGTCGTATTTCTAATAAACAAAAATTTAAATGAAATATGCAATATTATACCATTTGTAACAACATGAGCAATAAAATCACAAATTGATAATAAATGAAATTTATTCAGTACAATATTTTCGATAATATGCAAAAATTTTACTGTTTAATCTCAAAAATTTTTATTGCCATTAATGAAATTTATATTTTATTCAGTTATACACTGTTGTATATCATCTGATTATGTTTTCCATGGTAATTGCAACCTATTGATTTAAAAAAAATTATTTTACAGTTTTTCCAAAATAAAAAAAAATTATTATGTATTTAAGACTTAATATCTGTAAACATTTTCATCTTCGCCAACATATAAATATAAATCATTTACCTTCCGTAGAAAAATTTACGCAATCATGCCAAAATAAAAATTATTCATTTAAAAATTTCAATCAAATAAGAAAAGAAAATAAATGGTCCGTTTTATTTTCAAAACTTTCTAACAAGTCACGCTCTCCTAAAAGTCTTTCTAAAAGTCACAAGTCTTTTTTTTTTTTTTTTTTTTTTTGCTTTCTACCAACAAAGAGCTTGATTCTTACTAGAAACCCTGAAATTAGCATGCAAAATTCCAAATTTTAAACAGTCACCGAATACAAAAGAAGTTTACCGATTCTTTCTGTGTTCTCTTAGAAAGGGGAGAAAAATGTTTTTCTCTAAAAAGGAGAACTTTACAAACTATTGATTTTTTCTTCAGATGTTAAGTCTTCTGTAGGGCTTTTATGCAAGAATATTTTTTACTTTGTATTCAGCAGTCCGCTTCAAAAAAGAATTTGAATTAAAATTTTAACCAATTAATTAAGCTTTGATAGAGCTTCAACGCATCAAAAAGCAAAAACACAGTTCTTTATTTTTTTTAAATTATTCTTTGCTTATAATTAAAAAAATATATAATTCCAAACGATTTTCTTTTCCTTTTTTTTATATGGAAAAAAAATCGTTTGCTTCTGGTTTTTCTTCTGCAAATCAAAATCAACATTTTTTTTTTCACATGTGTAGAAGATTTTTATTGTGGCACTTAAAAGACTTTAAAATGGGATCAATTTAGTAACTAGCGATTAATTGTTTATCATAAGTTAATGTGAATTTTAACAGCTGCAATCAACTGATGACAACTGATTGAATAAATCCTTAAAAATGATATTGTCGTAAATCTTCCAGTGTAACTTATTAAACGACATTTGTTTTGAATTCTCATATACAAAATATGCTCAGAAAATATAAAAGGAAAAAAGAATGCTGCTCTATATCAAACAAACAAATACATAAATAATGTTTATACAGGGTGTCCCAAAAAAATGTATACACACTTTAAATAATTGTAAATTTGGGGTTTATTACAATTCGAATAATTTTCAACATGTAAAAGATTCTACAAATATCATTCTATTGTCTTGTTATCGCATGTTCTCAAACTGATGTCCGTTCTGCTCCAGACACTGCTGACAACGCGAAGCGATGGAAAAGAACACATGATGGAACAATTCCCTTGTGATATTCGTACATTCATGTTCAATGGTTGCCCTCAATTGAACAACTGTTGCAGGTTTATGGACGTCCTGAACAGTTCCATCAGCTTCAAACTTATCTCTAATTCGTGTAGTAACTCGTGTATAATTCGTATGGTAACTCGTGTAGGTGGTTCTTTGTTAAACTCCCTTTTAAATTGTCTTTGCACTTCTACTGCATTTTCATACTTCCAGTAGCATTTTAGAATAAATTTCCTTTCTTCAAATTCAAGTTTGTCTGCCATCACTCGGTTCAATGGGTTCAGTCAGTAAAGAAAGAAGAAATAACTTTGTTATCAGCTGCTAAAATGTGAATACATTTTTTTGGGACACCCTGTATGTCTATAAATATTATACCTCCATACCTACATGACCTCAAATTTGGTATATTTTTGTGTTTTTTGTAATATATATATATATATATATATATATATATATATATATATATATATATATATATATATATATATATATATATATATATATATATATATATATATATATATATATATATATATATATATATATATAAATTGGTTTTTATATTAAAATTATAGATTTTTATCAAATTTTGACGAAATCTATAAAACATTTATCTGTCTCCGTGCGCAGGTGAAAACGGTAATTCAAAAATACAAATTACATTGTCTGCCAACGGATTCCAAAACCCTGCGCTTACGTTTACGTTTACGTTTCTGCGCTTACGTTAGGGTGGGTTTTATTTGACAAAATAGGGACAAACTCAGATTACTCGTGGACTGAATTAAAATAAAATAATACGGTAAGAAACAACACGAACTCACAAACACGTGAAAAGAAATTGAATGAAAAAAGTATCTAATAGGCCTAAAATCAAGGTCAAAGAATGATTAATTCCAGAAATGCGTTCCTACCCTTTTATGAGGTAGAATCTTTAAAAAGTGGTCGCCTCAGGATACTGAAACGAACAGTATTTTGATTAAGTGCAACATGTAATTTTGTCATCAAAATTATAGAGGAATATCAAATTCTGGATAAAAATTCATGAATTAGTTGTTCATATGTCCCCTCATATATTCTCTTGAATGTAAATCCGTTTATTTAAATATGAAAAGACACAGATATATGAAATTTGGTATGCTGTTTTACGACCAAATAATAAACATCTGTCACATTTTGTAACCAATCTGACGAAAGAAAAACATTCAAATGTCGATTCGGTTTCTTTCGTTATACTAAGAGGTACAAAACGCTCATATTATACGAGAAGATTCAGCCTACCACGTAATTCCTTTGGGAGCATTGTAATGGCTCTTCTGTTACATAGCACGAATTTCATATTCCTATAAAGGGAAACGAATAGAACAAGACATATTGTATTGGTGTATAAGAAGTTTGAGGGAAAAAGATCCACCTGTTTTTTTTGTTTGTTTGTTTTACTTTCAGTTATTAATAGATTATCTAAAATATAGAGCTCCTACCATACTATTTTTTACAGTCAAACGAGATTTTCAATTACTGATATCAAATTCCTGAGATCTCGTGAAAGCAACTTAAAAATATATAATTTGTCAAATGCAAATAAAAAGGAAAACTAAACTTTGTCATTATTAATAAGTCCCTCGGTTCGGTGAATATAAAATTTAAAAAATCATATAATTCTATAAGAAAAATTCCATTGATTTCTAAATTTTTGGAATTTTTCCTTAGTTTTAGAAGCATTGAATTTAAAACAAACTGTTCTTTAATTTGTATATCACCTTGTAACGTTAAAAACAAAAACAAAAAACGGCATTTTTCTTTAATCAAATGCAATTAATCAATATTAGTGATTTTATTAATAATTTTATCCAAATGAAATGAAAAAAAATAATATTTCCTGAAATTGTTTTTCTTTTCTTAATTTATCAGTCAGATTTATAAAGTTTTCGAAACTTTTAACAAACTGAAACTTGCTTAACCATTCTTGCTGAACATCAACTGAAAATCAAGATCCAACCAGAAATACTGAAAATTGTGAACAAAAAAAAAAACACTGAATGTGGGGAAAAAAAAGAGAGAAAATGAAACAAATTTCTCGATTCTGTGTGTTCTGTCACAGAAAAAAAGTTTCTAAAGTTTCTAGCCTTAGAAAGGCATTTTTGCAAGGCATCGATCCATTAGGATCTTAAGTTTTCAGAAGGGTTTTGTTGTAATAATGCTCTTACTTTTTATTCAAACGTCCGTTCAAAGAAATTTCCCGAGTTAAATCTCTAATGGAATTTTTAAGGTTTGGTGCAGTATCAAAAACGAAAAAGAAAGGTAGTGGAAAAACTGTCAACCTTGTTCGAGGGTTTAGTTTTTTACTTTTGGTATTTGTCCATGGTTTATGAGAACAAAAACGAAATTATTCCAAAAGGGTTTTCTTGTTCTGCTTTGTTTGTTGGTTTGCCGGGATTAAAAATGGACCAAGGTTGTTATTTTTCTTTTCTTTTATAGTTCAAAACCAACATAAAACTTTTTTCTTTATTTCTAAAAAAATATACTATAATGAGCAAAGTTTTAAACAGGAGTTTGCTTTTTGAACCATTATTATAAAAAAGTGCTGATCTTGAAATGGTCGTGAATTTTAATTATATATATTTGAGAGAACCTTTTTTTTTTTTCATTTCGTATTCTTATTTAACTATACAATAAATTCCGAAACTAAAATAAAAATATTTTTTAAACAATCCCATTCAACTATACCGTCTGAGCTATTGCTTATCACGGCCGACTTAAATCAAAATAATTTTTCAAAAAAAAATTAGAGTGATTTTAAAACAGTTGTTCAATATCCTTTGCCTCCCCCCACTTCTTTTTAAGGTTTCTATCTTTTTACAGCTTAGAAACCAAATAATCAAGTTTCGTTACACTGACGTACCATTTTAAAGCAACACTAGGGCAATTTTGGGATGGACCTCGTAATTTTGAACCTTTGGTCAGAAAACGAGTACGGCATCTGAACTGGCACGCCCTCTCCGAATTTCCACAATTCACCAGCGGGAGGTCATTCGGCCCCGACGGATCTAACAAACACCAGACCCGTGGAAACGGGTCTCGAACCTGGAAAAGACCTTACTATCAGACCGTCTTTTAAAACATAGTCTCTACATTAACATCCCATTTTAAAGCAACATTAGGACTATTTGGGGACGGGTCTCGTAATTTCGAACCGCTGACGATGTCAGATGACGAGGACGACACCTGAGCTGGCATTCCCCTCCCCAAACTTCTACAATACACCGGCGGGAGGACGTTCGGCCTCGACGGATCTAACGTGCACCACTCTCGCTTACACGACGGTTCGATGAATCGAGTTTCGAATCTCTAACCCTCCAATTCTGAAGTCGTGACCTTGCCACTAGGCCCCCGCAGCCTTCATTAGATGATCGTGGCCTTACCAAAGAATCAAAAATTATCTTTATAATCAATAAAAATTTCATTTATGATTTAATTCAAGCATAAATTTGAAGCCTTGAATGTTTGTTTCAAGCAATGGATATAACAGAAATATTTCAAGTCCCTTCTTTTTATCCCTTTATTCGAAAGGCAAATAGAAAATTGTTAGTTTATGTATGAGTGTCTGTATCAGCCAGACATATTAAATTTAAGAAAAAAATAAAAGTCTTACTTATATTATTAAATAATTCATCGTTATAAATATTCATTGAGACATGTCAATACCAATTTCTCTTCTACAGTTATTGGACCGCAGTAGCCTGGTGGTAAGGTCTCTGCTTCGGAACCGGAGGGTTTCAGGTTCTTGACCCGATTCCACCGAAGAACCGTAGTGTAAGGGGGCCTGTTGCACGTTAAATCCTGACCAAACGTCTTCCCGCTTGTGTGGTACGGTATGGAGAGGGGGGTGCCAGTTGAGGTATCGTCCTCGTCATCTGCCCACGGCTCAAAATTACAAGGTCTGTACCAAAATAGCCCTACTGTTGCATTAAAATGGGACGTTAATAAAACTAAACTAAACTTCGGTAGTTATGTCAGCTTGAATGTAATGTGTAAGCAACTTGTGATCAATACGTAGTGTACCAAAATAGCTTTACTGTTGCTTTAAAATGGGACGTTAATATAACTAAACTAAACTTCTGTAGTTATGTCAGCTTGAATGCAATGCGTAAGCAACTTGTGATCAATACATCTTCTAATTAAGATCTCATAAAGGACGACTAAATTTATCAACGAATTTGGCGATAGCGTTAGAATTGATGACCTAAGTAAAACTAATTATAACTTTTGAGATCACGGCGCCAAGTTAAACAACACGTATTAGCTCCTACTTTCCAGAAAGTTAGCTTTGAAGTCGAATCGATCTATGATCCACACTGCTAACTTTGATCTATGACTCAGGCATTAAGCTGCTTAGTTAAGTATATCATCGTGATGAAAATAAAAATTTTGTGAACTATACCGAAAATATTGGTTTATTTAATTTCAATAAATTTCTCTTATTCAGTAGAAGCTACTTAGTGTGATCGCAGTTAATGTTATCATTCACTTTATATTATTAAGGAGACTCGGTACCCCCCCCCCAAATTTTTTCCCCCAATTTCCAACAAATTTTTCAAATTTTGTGATAGATAAATCTAAACTGTACAGAAACGTAAATTTCTAAAATATTTTTCAGTCTCAAAAGTTAAAATTTTAATTTTTTTAAATATTAACTCTTTTATAACATTGCTTTTTCTCGCACAATTTTCAATATTTTTCCCCAAATTTTTTAAAGGGACCTCAAACCGTATTTAACAGATTTAGGGATCCGATTCTTAATATTTGTATTAGTTTCTGAGAAAAAAAAAGTTGATCAAAATTTTATGAAATTTTCTAGAAAATATGAGATTTTTTCAGTTTGAATATTTTTTTTTAAAAAAATCTAATTGAAATGTTTACAAATCCATCCCAAATTCTATTAAGAATGCATTTGAGAATGTGCAGAAAAATTTTCATGCAATTACAATCAAATGTAATTGATTTTTACAATTTTTTAGCAAACAGAATTTTGGGAAAAAGCAAATCGAGATAAACAGCTTTAAAATTTTCAAAAAAAAAATGTAATAAAAACAGCTTATATCAATCTGGTGTTTTCTTAGAGCAATAATGTCGCATTTGTAAACCCTAAGATATCAATTTGATTAATATATATCATCGTATTTATAATATTATTATCGTATTTTATCCCCATTATCATAGAAATTATTAGAAAAAATTAGAAAATATTATCGTATTTTATCCCCATTATCATAGGAATTATTAGAAAAAATTAGAAAATATTATCGTATTTTATCCCCATTATCATAGGAATTATTAGAAAAAATTAGAAAATATTATCGTATTTTATCCCCATTATCATAGGAATTATTAGAAAAAATTAGAAAATTTTCTCTTTTTTTTCTGATAAAATTTTATTTTGTCAAAATAATTCTGCAATTCTGCTTATCACAGATCTATTGATACAAAACCAAAATTCTAGATCATTTCATTGATATTCAATTGAAATAAGTAATTTTGAAGATGATTATAATATCTAGTGAGAAATTCAATCGGAAAAAAAAAAAGCGAAAGCAGTAAAACTATAAACAAACAAAGATTTAATTGTTACAGTATCAAATAATTGGTCTGCTTTTTATTTCATAGAAAAATTAAGCGGCTTGGCTACTTGCACATGAAATATATTTGATGTAAACACTGGAAGTGGGCGTGGCACTTCATAACGCGTTAGACAAAATAATTCCATATTTCACTAAATACTTGTCCAAATATTTCCTGATTAATAAATAAATATTTCCTGTTGATATTTCCTGATTAATAAGTCAAAGGTTCAAGGATTATTTTTCCTTGAACCTTTCAAAATTGGGAAATCGATATATTCAATGATTTTCTGAAATTCTCAGGGTACGAGTCCCCTTAAAATTCTTTGCACTAACCAAAGTATTCAGATGTACACAGTAATGTTTGTTTAGTGTAATCACTATAACATTTAATGACATGAAATAGAAAATTGAATAGATTATTAGACATGAAATAGAAAATTAACTGATTCTTCATTAAGAACTGACATTATAAAATCATTCATAAAGAAAAAAACTGAAAGATTCCCCCCCCCCACACTTGAGGTGGAATTCACATATTTGTCTGAACTTGAGCAATCTGGAATGGTTTAAACGGACAGCTGCACTGCCGTGTCTGGTTTCAAATCTATTGAATTTAAGAAAGTAAAATGGATAAGAAAGAAAGCGATAATTTGAATTTACAACACAAGATTAAAATTCTTAACAGATACAAAAGTTTATCCAAAACGAGTAAACACAACATTACGGCGCAGTTAAAAATTTCACCTTCTCTTCTTTACAAAATTTTCAAAAATCTTAAGTTTTCCATAATCAAGACTAAGAAGTAAATGTTGATGATTCCGAAAGGACGAATGTATTAAAGAAATTCATCCGACATAACAAAATACGATAAAAAAAACTTAAAAATTTGAAACCCGGGGTGCAGAAACTTTCTTTTTCCTTGATATAATTTCATTTTCATTTTTTTTCCCTTAATTGAATAAAAGTTTACAAAGATTTTATCCAATTCGTTAATTATTATCAACCAGTTTATATTATCAAACTTCTTAATTCCCGAAAATAATACATTAAATGGCACCTACTGTACATAAATTTATCTCTTCTCTCCAGAATTTTTTTTTACTAACCAAATTCAGATACGTGTTAACCGTGTTCTTTAACACCTTTAATAGATTTAAATAATTCTTTTTATTGTGTACATGAACTTTCCTAATGTAGTTAAATTCGTGACATCAAAGTTCCATTAAAATTGCAACTGCACGAATAATTTATGTTCGAATTGTACATTATCTTCCGCGGTATTCAAATATAGAAGAAGTTATCATAGATCTGATGAAAAAATGAAATTGCAACAATGAAGGATATTGTTGTAAATATTTCACAAAAGCATATTGTCATTTCATAAAAATGCATTTAAAAATAATTCAGGAAAAAGTTACATGAATTAAATTAGAATAATTAAAGAAACAATTTTTTTTATTTGAATTTAAACACGGTACAAAAATTATTCCAAGTGATGTTTTTGGAAGTCATTTTGGAACAACGACAAAACCTAATATTATTTTTATTAATTTAAATTCTAATAATAATTTCAAAAAAAATCCACCGCTGCCTTTACTTCTATTTTTTTTAAATGTGTTTTGTGCCAGATTTGATAGCATGGGTAAAACTGTCTGATTTGTAGGGTACCAAAAGACAGACACATAGGCATTCTCTTTCATTATTGGCGTTCCTATAATGCTGTCTGACAGATTTTTTTAAACAGCTTTTTAATAAATTAAATTTATTAATTCTGGTACCACAAGTGTTATAAAATCTTGTAGATCATCAGGGACATCGCGCAATATTGATAAATCTAGAAAAACATTATATAAAGAAAATCTTGGTAGACGTCGAATATCAAATTTTTGAATCGTTTTTTTTTTTTTTAAATTCACTTAAAAATGATTTGCATTTAATTATTTTTTCGTAATTTTTTCCTTATACAAGATTGTGGCGGATTGTAATGAGCGAGGATAAAACCTGGGACCTTGTGATTCGCAGCCCAGCAACATGACCACAATACAAAAGCAATTGCTCGGCTAGCGTAACTATTAACTGGCTTATAAGCTTTCACCACAGACTCTCCCTCCAGTGAGTCGAACGATACGGCTGTTGAGTGGTGATGTTTTAGCTGTTGATTCTAATGTTCCTGTACCCACTTGAGCATTTTAGTAGCGCCAAGCGTTATGGCGAGCGTGTGTGGCTGCTGTTGCTGCGTCAAGTGAGTCTGACGACTTTGGTTTGCTGCATCAAGTGAATCTGACAACTTTGGTTTGCTGTGGGTAGATGGCGCCACAACAGCTGCACGAAGGCTAAAGATTCATCGATGTCACCAATGTGATGAGCGAGGATAGAACCTGGAACCTTCTGGTTCGCAGCTCAGTAACATGGCCACAATACAAAAGCTACTGCTCGTGTAGTTAGCTGTTAGCTGGCTTATAAGCTTTCACTACAAGATTTTTTTTATTTTAGCATGGATTTTTTATCTTATACTTTATATGACCTGACGTTTTATTTAGAGAGTCCAAAACAAGTTATTAAGATAAATAGTATAGAAATCATAAAACATCATATGCAAATAAAAATACCTTTATTACTAATTTTAGGTTATTACAATTTTAACCCTGGAGTAGAAATCAGGCCTTCCCGTAGGTTCATAATTTTATGCCAGGAGAGGGTGAATATCACCTTTATTGAAGAGAAAGCGAAAAAAGTTGGAAGACTATTTCCGCTATTTATTATTTATTAAAGCCTCATCACTTGCTTCAAATACTAATTATAATTCCCCATAAAGTATTTTATATTTTCTCCCTTGAATGGAAACAATTTTTAATAATTTTTATAAATCTGGAGAACGGAAATCTAAAAAAAAAAAAAAAAAAAACATATTTATAATTAATTATATTAAATTGACTTCTGAATTTTTCACTTCCTGATAATAGAAAAGAAAAGGCTGTTCTTAGCCAATTGGGAGTATTGCTCCTGCTTGAAAGTGCTATATAATCTCAACTTTTGTGTACTATTTACCACTCTCAGTGGTGTAAACAGTGCATATGCCCTAGACACTATTACCAAAAGGTGCCGAGTTTAGTTCAAATATTTAAGAATTAAGTTTTTCCTCCTACTTCCTCATAAATGTAATAAAGAAATTCTACGGTTTAGACTTTTTTTATTCCTTTGGTATTTTCCTTTTTAGAATTATATATGTTTAATGCAATAATTTTAAAAAAGCAGCTGAAAATATACTGCATCTTTGCAAAAATTTGATAATTTTTTTTATGAATATTCATTAATTTATCTAACAGAAACCATGTGTGATTTTGAAACCACAATATAAAATCTACTTTCTTAAGTATTAGCCTAATGCAATATCATTCAATATATTGTAATATAATATTGCACTCATTTTACAAGAAAAAAACTGTAATGAAAGTTTAATAAATCAGTGTTTTCATAGACAATTAGTACTTTAATATAGAAAATTAGATTTCAAAAAACCAACAAACTTATCAAGCAATTATAAAAGATGTGTAAAAATATTTAATCAATATTAATGAAAGGCAAGGCAAAGATTTGTAATTCACAATTCTTTTAATTCATACAGAACCAAAAACTTATAATTTTTTTGGTAAATTTTATCAAAATTCTTTACTATAACTGTGTTAAAATCAAATATTGAAAAATATATTACACAGCTATTTCACAAATTCTGAATCATTTTTGTTGTTTGATAATTATTTAATTTCATTTCAATGCCAGTCAATTAATTCTTCAAGCCATTTCAATAAAGTCAATTAGTTCAAATGTGTGCTTTCAATGTTAGTCAATTAGTTCAAACATTGTTATTACATGTACTCAAATATATATGGTTTAAATAAACTGCAAAATACAAATAAATAATATGCTCATTATATTCCATAATAGCTCATAATGTAGTCTTTATATTAATTGATACTCATTCAAGCATAAATATTAATATTCATCAACCATTGATGATGCAAAATACTAATTCTAAAACTTTTACTAAATGCTGAAAATTAATATAGATGACATTGTTTGGAATACTTATTTTGGAATATCTATTAAAATAGTGTTTAATGACACATTAGAAAGTTGCAATTTCAAATTAAAATTAAATTAATTATTAGAAATTACAATTAAATTTATTTGCAATTAAAATTAATTGCAAATTAAAATAATTGAAATAAATTTGAAATGCAAAAACTGAATCAATAATTCTATTTTGTAGATAACAATTGAACAAAAATTAAACAAATAAAAAGAAAATTTGAATAAAGTGAAATTTAAAATAAAAAATTTGAAAATTTCCAGAGCCCCTGTATATTAACCATGGCACGTCACTGTATAAATAAACTTCCAGAAAATTGTATATATATATATAAAAGTTGCTAAATATATTTTGATATAATAATCAAAATGCAAAACTTCAAGTACTAATTCCAAAAATTAACAATTATGAAATATTTATGAAAGAATTAGAATTTATAATATTTTATAAAGAATGTTTTTACAATTTACAAAAATTTGGTGCAGCTGGTCTTAAATTTGAAAATCAATATAATTTTAATTTCTTAAAATATTTATTGACAACCTATATAAGAAAATGACTACATAATTGCATTATCAATAAAAAAGGAATAAGCAATCTTTAAAAAAAATATTAATCTACTATAGTGCAAGAAAAAAATAAATAAATCCTCACTGTATGCTGTAGTTCACTTAATAAATGAAGAAGTTTGTAGTTCGAAATCTTTGATTGATATCCAATAATGAATATGGCACTATATTTAGAGGTTTGTTAGTTTGTTTTAAATATCATGTGAATGATGGCATATACACATGAAATTTCACATATCATTCCTAGTGTGTGTTTCCTAATTCACTTGTTTTATGTTATGATTCGCCTACAATGTCAGCAGAGAGTTTTAAAAATATTGACTAGATGTCAACAAAAAAATAAATGCAATTGAAAGGTGTATAATTAAAAATTAAATAACATCATTTCCATACTCTTATAAAATTTAATTCAAGCTGCTATATTCAAATAAAAGTCATATTTTAATCTTTTCTCTCCCCCCCCTTTTCATTTAAAAGATATTTATGAAATTAAAATGCAACTTTATTTCTGCAAAAGTAATTTTTAACATTCAAAAACCAATTTAAGCCTTTTAAAGCAATAGTAAAACAATTGATGCTTTTGAAAGTGTTTGTTACATTTAAAATTTATTCAAATGAAAAGGTGGTGCATTGCAAAGAAGCCATCATATTAATCAAATACTAAGAAATGTAACTGCTATCTTAAGAGTCATATGAAAGACATGGCTTTTAAGAAGTCAAAAGCACTTATTACTACAAAAGTATCATGTATAATGTACATTAGCAAGAGTAATCCAATAAATGTTTTAATTTTTAATACAGTTATGTTTCTCACTTTTCTTCTTTTGCAACTATTACTTATATTATCTTTACATTAAATTGTTCAATTGTATTCATTAAAACATCTCCTTGAATGTTCAGTCTTGTGTTATTCACGATAATTATTCATGATAATTATAGAATTTTCACAATTGGAAGTAAAATTTTTGAAAAAAAGTTTTTCACAATATTTTGTACTACTGTTCTTATAATTTTTCGCCATTTGTGTCATTTCTTTTATTATGATAAAAACTAACAGAATTGTTAAAGGCACATGTCACATCATTATCCCAATCATTACATTCAGTAACTAAGTCACAATTGCTACAATATATTCTTCATTAGGAACAGTTTCATTTCTCCATTAATACAATCATCAGATGAAACTTCAGCAAGCATACAACTTTAACTGTATTACTTCATCTTCAAACAAATGAGATAAATTACACACACATACAAATCATTTCAACCAATACTTACAAAGAACCAAAGACAAACACAAATGGTCGTGCAGGATGTTTGGTGTCCTAACATTTAAAAATGGCAAATGAAAGATATCAAATGCATAAAATACAGCAGACTACAAATGATTTACGTTTACACAGATGTATGAATGAATTAATGCTGTATGAAATATATAGATGCTTATCAAAATTTTAAGCATTATTTAAGCTTGCTTCATAAGGAAAATTTCACTATGCTTCTATAGAACAGATTTTTAGAAAAATAAGAAGAGTGGAGAATCAAGATATAATAATTTTTAAAGTTTTTGAAAATTTCAAAGTTTTTATCAGTCATAATACATGACTACTAATAATTCTGAATTCACTAACATAATTTAGAATTGAGGAGAAAATATAAATATTTTATAAATAATGCATATTTTTACTATCACGCTGAAGGCAAAACAAGTTAATTCTATGGGGAAAAAATTGTTTTTGTGTTCATTATGCAACTAAAATAAAAAAGCAAATAGCCAAAAAAGAATGCAAAGATGCCATTAATGACATTTGAAAACTAAATATAATGTTTGCAGAATATTCATATCACAGGCTATTATGTTACTTGTTACAGGCACAAGTAGATAGAGATATCTTTTAATTACAGCCCAAGGCAACTCTTTACAATACAGAGAAAAAAATGCAATACATTATTTTGCTTAGTTAAATAATTCTGAATATAACCTTCATATATTTCAAAAGAAAGCAATATATTTGAAAGGAATTCAGTTTGAACTCAATTGATAATAATGAATGATCTTTATATTTGCAAAGAAAATTATTTCGTTACTTGCAGTTCTTCCTGTAACACGAAGAAATTCACTGTAAAACAGCAATTCCCTCTTTTTTTTTTTTTCTTTTCCTGAAGCAATCAGTTGGAGTTATTATTGATAATAGTTCTAGAATATCTTTAAAACTGTTTCCTTACTGACAGATTTCATTTTCATACATATAAATATATTTTTAAAACTGTAAGATACAAATTTAATCAAAAAGCATTTTTAAAAGTAAACTTCTATTAGTATAAATAAGAGGGGTTTTTCTTCCCCTTCCTACTTATTTCCAACTTTTTAATCTTGGGATTATTATTTTTTTTTCAAACTATAAGTCCCATTGGTACTGAATCAAAGTTTAGTTAGTTAATACATTGATACTCAATTAATATGAAAATATTTTTAAAGTATTACTATTGAGGACATAAATATACGAAATTTCTCATCGATTCAAGCAGAACAGGAAATGAATGAAATATTTAGTATAAAATTCCCTTCTTACAAATATAAAACAAATAAAAGCATTTAATGAATAACTGAAGTATAATATATAAGTTTTAATTAATTACAACTTTTACTGAATACTTTTTCTGAAATATTGATGTAATGAATAGCAAAAATAATTTTGAAAAATTACTATCAATTCTATTAACCTTTTTTATGGAAAAAATTTTGGAAAAATAATTTAAGAGATAATGATTTTATAGACACACATGATTAACACATTACTGCAAACTAGTCAAAATGTTAGACATAGATTACATTATTTTGTTTCCTTCTGCTTGAAAATGCGTCAAGCATTTACTTTGAAGATAAGATCTTAGAGATTCTTTACATGAATTAAATATCGCATGAATTAATATCTATAATAGTGAATAAGTTGGTAAATAAAATGCACCATAATAGTGATAAAGTGCTAATGCACCATAATAATGATGGGATATAAATCAAATTAAGGAATCTGCAATGGCACTGCATGAATACTAACATTTCAGCAATAAAAATATGAATTTCTATTGAATTAACAGTCTGGAAGACATTTTAAAAAATATTGAAGGCAGCAATTAACAGCTTCATTTTGTCCCTTTTTTTGTAGAGATATTAAAAGAGATTTTTAAAAAAATCATTCAACTGCATTAGAGATGATTTAACGAGCAAAGATAACCTAGTAATGATAATTTTATTTTAAATAGTTTTTTATAATGCTTAATGATGCTCGATTGCTTGTTTAGATACTGACAAAAATCAAATGCTGTCAAACAGGTAGCAGAAAGATAATCACTTTTAAATAATAACAAAGTGAATCCCATCTAGATTTTTATTGAGAAATTAATGTATATAACAATGATTATATTTCATAGATAACACTAATAATATTTCCCAATTTTATTCTGACATATTATTTCAGAAATATAAGGATATCAAGCAAAAATTTTAAATTTCCTTAAACAAAATTTAATTTACAACAATTCCAGAATTTTTTTTAAAAAAAATCAGACATTTGTTAGTATGTTTCCTATATACTTATTATAATTTTATGCATAGCAATAATCACAAACAATCATCAAAGTTTTGGATATTATAATTTATGCAATTACTTTTAAGTAGTGCTATCACATATTCTCGTTTCTTATTTATAAAAAATATTTAACTCTATGCATACAATATAATTCAAACAAACATATTTTCAAGATTGTACTACAAAAATTGATTTAGAAAAATATATTATATTCCATGCACATAACACAATTCAAAATTAATGGTCTTTCAAGATTCTGCTACAAAAATGAATAGGCATTTGCTATATCATTTGCCACAAATAATTTGATAAGAAGTTAATGAAATACTCAGGAAAAAGCTTTCACGAAATATCATCTGAATCAGCTTTCAAATGAGTATTATAATGCTTTTCTAGATAACTTTCTCGAGAAAAACCTTTCCCACATAATTTGCACTCATATGTTTTCTCTTTTGAATGAGTTTGATAATGAACATTAAGATTCCCTAACTGAGCAAATCCTTTGTTACAAATAGTGCACACATGTGGCTTTTCTCCAGTGTGAATGCGGTGGTGCCTTTCCAAGAAACATTTATTAGTGAAACCCTTGCTGCACACTGAACACACATAAGGCATGACTTGTGAATGTATAAGAAGATGAACTTTAAGTGCACCCATTTGGGCAAAGTGTTTACCACAGACATAACAGCCAAACTCTTTTAAATCTGTATGGGTTTGATAATGCACATTCAGATTTCCTTTCTGTGCAAATCCTTTGCCACAATATTCACACACATGCGGCTTTTCTTTTGTATGGATTAGATAATGACGGACTAAGAAGCACCTACTGCTGAAGGTCTTGTTGCACACATCACAAACACAAGCAGTCTTTCTGGAACGGGATTCAGGCTTCCCATTTTTAATAATTGGATCTGAATTGTCATAAACAGGCTCCTCAGTTTTGATTTCCTGTTCAGATTTCAATTCAACACTCGCTGTTGACACTTTATTCTTTGTAACCCTCCCCTTTCTATGGGACTTAATATGAGACTGTAGCCTATGTAGGCGACTGAAGGATCGCTGGCATATTTCACAAATGTATGTCTTTTCTTTTGAAGATGAATCGCTTCCCGAATCAATTCTCTCAACTATTACTTTTTCCATCCGTAAATAATTCAAAATATAACTGGAGTAAACCTTTCAATTTTTTTAAACTTCAGTTAACAATTATCTCAGAATGCGAATATTTTGAATAATTGCATTTAATAAAGTAATAATTCAACATTTATAACAGAAACATGCGTTCCAATGTTCAGTTATACCAAGAATTTATATAAACATTATTAGAAAAGAGAATTTACAGTAAGCTAGAAATCCATAGTTCATATTCTGTTTCATCTAGGAAAAAAATATATACATGCTTAAATTATTTTTTTAAAAAAAAGCGACGAAATAATTTGCTAATATTAATTTGTGCATGTATTACCCGATTAGTTGAAATGTAAACACAACACTGATTGAGAACAATTTAGAACGAATCGGAATTGACGAATCACTAGTCTTCGCAAATTTGATAAAAAATAAACGTCAGGGCGGAAATTGCGATCAAAACTTTAAAATATTAATTACTAAAATCAAAAGTAATTGAATTCAAATTAAAAAGAAATCACATTTTTTCACTTATAAAATCAAAAAACATATATGTATATATATATCTACAAATTCCATTTATTTTAATGAAACCAAAAATTTCATTTCATCATTTTCAAATATTTTGCTCTATAAACTACAATTTTTATAAAAGTTTATATGATATTATAATAAATATATGTTTATAGATCATTTAAAAGAAAAAAAACTATTATTAGATAGACTACTATAGTTACATTAGACGAGATATTACTGCGGACCACAGCCCTAAAGACAATTTCCGAAAGTGCACTAGATTAAAAGTAGAAAATTTGTCTAAATAAATGTTTCAGAATTTCTTTGAGTATTTTTAATGAATAATATTTTGAATTAAATTAACACGAAAAGCGGATTTACGAATGGAAAACTAATTTTCTGATTTCGTTAAAAATCTAATACAGACGATAAGCCAAAGCAAATATCGCGATGCACTCCAAATGGATTTTATTCACAGTTTGTGTTCGAGAGTATAAAAAAATTAGCTCTTGAAGTGGAACGCCTAGTGCATAGAGTATAAATTATATTATTTTCTTGAAAAGAAAAAAAGATTTTTCAATCATTTTTCCCCCTTATTTTGATTATCTTCTATAAAAGTAAATGTTCTGAAAAAATTAAAAAAAGATCAACGGAAATGGATTCTTTTTATGCGCATCAATCATGGCATTTTGTTGTCTACTGAAATATTGTTCGCAATTTTTTTTTCAATACTTTTAACGGAATATTTCTTCAAAAAATTCATAGTTCTGTGTCATTATTCGACTGCTTAAGATGGAATCTTTATCTCAGTAGAAATACTAGAATAGTTTTCATGTAATAACGGATATGAGTTATAATTCGATGCATGCCTTGTATTGTTAAAAAAATGATACTTAAGCGAATCATTTCTTTTATTTTTACATTTCAGCTCTAAAAAGAAAAAAAGATTTTTTTTCTCTATCAAAAAATAAAACATTATTTTTAAAATATTAATGTGCTGTTGGTTGCAGCATCCCGAAACGACCATTTTTTTTTTTTTTTTTTTTTTTATGATTCTATCTCACTAATGTTGAAACGAAAAGGATGGACACATTTCTGAAATTCTTCGTCATTATTTGACCTATATTTCTGCGCCATTAGATCTTTTTCCGATCAGGTTTTTTTTTTCATCTGTACCTGAGTGCCATGTTGTTTCTGACCCACTACTTTATTTTAACTCAAAATTGTGTATTGACTGTCTATATAATTTCTTGAAGTGGCAAAAAAGCTCTTAGAAGCAGGACGAAAACTGTTTTACATAATATCATTAAATGTAACCAAGATTATCTGCCTTGTTAATATCTCAAAATGTTATCAAAGGATTCAATAACAAATAAAAAAAAGAGTTTTAACATAAACAAAAAATTAAAAATTATCATTATTATTTAAAAAAGTGAATCAGTAAATTTTAAGAACATAAATCTTCCAGGTATTCATCCTAATTTAATATATAAGTATCTTACAGTATATAAAATAACTACAAAGTATTTTATTATGAACTAGCCGCCTTTGGTGACCAGCCGGTTCGCCAATCTTAATGTTCGTTTAAATTTTAATAATTAAATAGGTTGAACCGGAGTTTAACCCCCTTCTTCGCGAAGTTGCGATAACGCGCCAAAGCTGGCAATCTTTATTATGCACTATAATTGAATATCTGCTCCTTTGCTTTTGAACATTTCGCAAGACCGTTGTTGGCGATTTTTAAAAATTCCGCCAAGCAGGGGGTTAAACTCCGGTCGTACCATTAAATATTTTACGCAATTCCAACTTTAATAGATTCTTCAGCAAAATATTTTAAAACTTCAAATTTTGATAGTCATATAATTTACTCATAATATTATAAAGGCCTTCAGTCATAGCGTGATATGTATCTCTCTAATTTTCTGTTACCCCTCGTAGAAATTATGCTTTAAATTAAAGTGTAAATGATTAATCTGCAATTAATATAATAATATTTTTTACTTAAACAAAGCATTTTTTAATAATATGATTACTGATAATAGAGTCACTGAGCGTTTAAACTTTATGGGCACTAAAGAATATCTTTCTTAATTTATGTAATATCTCAAGAATTAATCAACAAAAATTCCTCAGATTCATCATGAACAGATCAATTCATTAACAATGTTTCATTTTAAATGCATCAAACGCTAAGAAAATAAAATGAATCGTTTAAAATAATCGGTCGAAAACAGGTTTAAAAAAACTACTTAAAAAACGATGTACTTAAAACTATAAGCCTATACAAAAAAATATATAACTAACATAAATACAATTTAATTACAAAAGCATGCAATTAACATTAAAATAATTTAAATCATTGAAAACAGGTTAAAAAAAAACTACTTAAAAAACGATTTACTTAAAACTATAAGCATATACAAAAAATATATAACTAACATAAATATAATTTACTTACAAAAGCATGCAACTAACCTAAAAATAATTTAAATCATCCGTTGGTTGCCATGTCAGCAATCAGAACACAATGCGCATGCGTGAATTTTCTTCGCCAGTTACGTTAACGCAAATACGTGAATTTTTCTACGCCAGTTGGGGTAACGCTATGCAGATTAGACATTTTTAATTTCCTTTATTCTGTGTTATTTTAATTCAAAAGTACTTCAGAATGAATCTGAAATATGGATTAATTAACAATGTTTAATTTTAAATGCATAAAACATTAAGAAAATAAACAGAATCGTTTGAAATAATCCGCCGAAAAATGTCAACTCTAGCCTCATTACAGTTGGGAGAAAAAAAAACTGAAGCTTTACTCATTTGGTGGTGGGGAAAGTGGAAGATTTTTTTGGCGGAAAAGTTGGCGGTGGGGAAAATGGAAGATTTTTTTGGCGGGAAAGTTAGTTTTTAATTAATAATTAAAATTTCAAAAAAAGGGACCCCAGGTGCACATTCCCGACCTCTAAGGTATACATGTACCAAATTTGATAGCTGTATGTCAAATGACCTGGCCTGTAGAGCGCCAACACACACACACATTGAGCTTTATTATAAGTATATAGATTTTACTATCTTTTCCAACAATATTACGAGTCCTTCGCTGTTTCTAAACTTCCAAAGTTGTGTATAATTCGAGTTCACATTATTGTTAAATGTATACATTTCCTCTTTCTATCTTTCCTCTCACTATTTTTTTGATTTAATAAACGGAACTTAACGCATGCGCAAAAGCGTGGAGAGTGTACGAATGCGAGAACGAACAGTATTCTGATAACATTCAATGATCCGTTTAATGTTTTTCTTCTGGAAGTGAAATTGTTTAGGAATTAAAAGGCTTCTTTTTTTATACTAAATAAAATGGATATATTTTTTAATAAATTATTATCATGTGAGAACATGATGTTGTTTTCGTTAAGGGATTTTGAATAATTGAAGGCAATGAATAATTGAAGCTCGAAATCGCGTAGGCAGTGAATAAAGCATAAATGGCAATTTCATGTTCATCTGCTTCACCTGCTTTTACCAGTATTGCATTATTATTATATGCTTCTTTGAAAGCAGATGCGTTTTTAAAAGGTTGACCTGCTGTTAGAGACATGGGGATTTCACCATAATAATCCTACGGGGCTATAGAAGATCCCCAATGGAGTCATCTACAGCGCATGCGCAAATAGTTTTCGTTATATCTTGTAAACTACATATGTTAGAGACATGGGGTTTTCATTTAGAAGCATCTCCGGGGATCATATAAGCCCCCCCCCCCAAATTTTGGATCCATTACACATTTCGCAGTACGAATTTTGCATAATATTGGTCAAATCAATGTCGGATCGTATACCATACAGTTCCTATGGGTCTCGGGATGTCGATGACTTAGTTGTTATATCTCAGCTTCTATGCAACGTGGAGACGAGTGCGACCCATCTAAACACTCGTCTCGATGAAAAGAGTTGAATGAAATTTTTACCGAAATTCGTGTCTCGATAGGGTCCGAGATCGGGTCTCGAAATTTACAAATTCGAGTTACATTACATTTGTTCGCATTGTTGGATAGTACACGCAGAAATGCACATAACGCTGAGAGTTTCACGTTGCTACTCCGAGTGATTCGCGAGATATAAGCTCTCAAAATTGTAAAAATTTGAATTTTCGAGCGAATTTTTCGATTCCGTTTTGAAAAACTCTCTTTCCGACTGGCATCGATACACTCTACTTAATGTCCTCTATCGAACGATACCACATTTACGTCGCTTACGTTATTAGGAGCCGAGAAACAGAAACGAGAACGGAAAAAGAACATAATGTTGTTTTGGTTGGGGGGGGGGGTGAAGCTCGAAATCGCGTAGGCAATTAATAAATCATAAATGGGGCGTCCTAAGCTTTCTCCCAATGAAGTCTTGCAAAGAAAAAAAGAAAGGGAAAGAAAGAGCAAACACAGGCCGGAACAAAACCTTCAATCAAACCTTCAGAGACAAAACCTTCCATCAACAAAAACGAATGATAAAAATTTAAAATTAGAAGCAGATCGAATTAAACATGAACTTAAAATAGCTTTACAACGGGAACGAAGAAAGCGTAAACGTATGCAGTGTGTTGCAGATTCTCAATCGCAACACTCAACTTCAAACACAGAAAGTGTCCATTTGAATTCTGAATCACAACCGTCAACGTTCAACGCAAAACGTCTCCGTTTCGATTCTGAGTTTTAAATATTGCTTTCTAGCTCTAAGCGATTCGTCGAAAAAAATGTTCTCATGATAACTTGAAATTTGAGATACTAGATTTCATTTTTTTTTAATTATCTAGTTTTTATTTCATTTGGGAATTTTTTTTTTATCATTATAAATTTCAATCTTAAGAGGAGTCCTTAAAATCAGTTTTTTTGCTGTTGCTATTTACGTTTCGCGGGATTAATAAATAAATTATTGTTTATAAATCTTTTTATTTCACTGTAAATGTATCATGATTTTTCTTCTTATTATTTTTTGCATTCATTGAGTGTGTGTTTTAAACAGTTGCGTGATTACTATTTGTTATTGTTACAAACTAAAATGGAAATACTAACTATAATGCATACTAAGCATTATCATTTGTTGTCATTTCTTGCAATATATGAAATTTGCCTTGCATTAATAATTTGTGTATAGGGTATTTGATATTCTGTAATCTACTTATTTTAATTGTTCACAAATAATAATTTTTTGGCATCAAATGAATAAAAATAATTTAAACTAAAACAATTTCTGTCTTTATAAATTTCTGCTGGCAGCCCTTTTGACAGAATTGCGTCATTTATTAGAAATACGCAATTATATATATAATCCTCACCCATTCATCTATCTATATATAAAACACTTACGTGGACGCAAAATCAGGCCGAATTTGTTAATCGCCGTTTGGCAACACTTCGACCTCGCCCGGAAACATCAACACGCGGTTTGATAAGATTTCAAGCGAATGTTATTCTTGCATCGGTTTACAAATTTTTTAAATAAAAAATTAACGGTCAAAAAAGGGACAAATTTTTTACGATGAGTTTAAATCTAGCCGTATCTATTTTAAAACGAAATCGTCGAAAAAGAGAAGACAGGTCGAATGAAAATGTTCAAGAATCGTTCATAAGAAGATCCAGCTCTAATGAAAGAGATAGGGTAAAAGGTTTATGAATACAGAGCGAAGTTTCCGAACTATAGAAGCATAGTTGTGGGACTATGTTAGAACTCTGTTCTTTTTGCCAGGCACGTTACTGGAAAAAAAGAAGTAAATTCAAGTGGCAAATACACGAAATGTTGTCATGATAGAAAAAATGGTTTTGGAACATCTGTTGAATCCACCGGAAATACTGAAAGACTTGCCAATCAGTGATTCAATCGAAGGAAGAAACTATCGGAAGCATATTAAAAGAATATAATCCTGCTTTAGCTTTTGCTTCCTTGGGAACTCAAATTAAACCTCCTCCTGGATCAGTGTCATATGGCTATAGGATTTATGGCCAAATATACCACGTGGTTTCTCCTTTATACAATGGTCATAAAAAACCAGATTATGGTCAGTTATGGTATAATCCTCAAATTTGAAAAATTGAGAGAAAAGCACATTTTTTTAAAAAATTTGTTTCTTTGGTGGATGTATATAGTAATTTAAATGAAAGGTTATTTGTGTTTACAAAGAACTTTGATGCAGGTGATTTTTGCGAGTGTACTTTTTGCTTTGCATTTTATTTCTTTCATTATTTTATCCTATTTTGGAATAAATTGAATCTGAATATATCTATTGCCAGACTAAAATGGTTTAGTAGATGGCGAGAGAGTGAAGCGATCCGAGAGGAACTGCATTAGCAATTCCTGGGGGTTGGCAAGCATAAGCGAGCAGGTGCGCCCCCTAGTTTTAAGATATTCCTTGACTTTTTTGACTGAAATCTAATGCTTAAGAAAACTAGTTGAATTCAAATCCTTTATTGTTAATATTACGAATGAAAAAGTTAAAGTAAGGTTTTCCTGTTTGATTTTGACTGTGGTTCATGATAATTTATTCCTAAAGCTTAAGGAATATTTAATTTAAAGCTTAATAAACTAATCGAATTTCAGATCCTTAAATTTGTAAAAATACTAATACAGCAATTAATGGCAGCTTTGTTTTACTGTATCACGTAAAAGTTTATCTCTTGTTAAATTTTGATGCAAATGCCACTACTGTTTTAAACGAAAATGGCACATAAGCAGATTTTGATAACACTTAAAATCTTGCATGCTGTATTAGTCTTTTTCACGTGTAGAAATTTAATTTATAATATAAATGGAAGTCATATTCAATAACTCAATGAAGAATTATAATCCAATTTC
This sequence comes from Argiope bruennichi, assembly GCF_947563725.1. Taxonomy (NCBI): domain Eukaryota; kingdom Metazoa; phylum Arthropoda; class Arachnida; order Araneae; family Araneidae; genus Argiope; species Argiope bruennichi. The sequence goes on along the minus strand of NC_079156.1, from coordinate 82,230,982 downwards.
AAATAATCTGTCTACATTTTCCCTGAAATATTAATTAAATGAAAAGGCTTTGAGTTGTGAAAATAATTAGACTGATAATAAAAATGAGAAGCTGTCAAAGCATCTAAATGTTATGCATAATATTTATAAATTGATTTAGTTCAATTTTGAAACATAAAGTTCAATTCATAATATTAAAGTTACGGATAAAAGGAAAATTAAATAATCTTACCGAAAAATTGGAATTTAGGTTTGTCATTCAGGACTTAATTTCGGTCACCAGAAGAATGTTAAAGATAATAAAAGATCAGAATTGCTTTAAAAGTATTAAGTAAACACCAAAACTGTTGCTAAATATGTCTGCAAATTTTGCTTGCTTTTAATTAAAGAGGAAAAAGGAGAAAATCCCTATATGAACTGTTTATACAACTTTTACGAGTATTTATATTCTGAAAATAAATAAATGGCGAAATAACAGCTTTATGAAATTTATGATATTTAGTCATAAAATTTATTTAGAAATTTATAGATTTAGTTAACTAAATAAAAATAAAAGAAAGGTAGCATTCTAAAGAAATATAGTATGTTATGAAAAGAAAATATAGCAAATCTATTGAAAGATTCTGTAGAAGTAAAATTCTGCTTACTCCTAAGGCGTTTTTGAAAATTACAGTTTTCAACTTTAAATGTTTAAAATTGAGAATGATGCTTGCTATAATAAAATAAATTATTTTTCTTGTTTATTATTGCAATGGAACTTTTGTGAAATTAAAGTATGAATATCTTAAGAATGAAGTTATTTTATAAATATCTTAAAAATTACTTATGCATTAACCATTCTAATGTTACATTTAAATTAAAAACGGTTTTTCACTTTTTAAAATTCATACAGTTGGAAAATTTACAATAGACAAACTTCTTAATTTTATAATTTATTGCATATTTTTACTATTTATTTTGTTAAAATTATTGCACGAACGAATTCATCAAAGAAAACTTTCGTACAACATTAAAAAAAAATTCGATAAATGAAAGAATAAAGCGCCTATTGTATGCCTGAATTGTTTAAAAAATAGTTGAATTCATTGACGGAATAGAATTCTTAGTGCAACTGTAAAAGAAAAGTTTCTAACCTAATGACATTTCATTGCTGTTTTTCAGGAAATTCTACAGGGACACAAGTGAAAACTCTCCTGATTCTTTTTAAAGTTTTATAAATTCATTTAGAAGTTTTCTTCACTTACATAAAGTTCCATCCTCCGTTTCTTTGTTGGCGAATACTTAAAACGTTGGAAATTAAACGATTTTATTTCTAAAAAAATACTCTTTTTTTCCTTTTTTTCAAGTAATGGAGACTGAAAAAATTATTTTCTTCCAAAAAATGCTACTTGAATTTTTTTTCTCCAAGATTACTTTTTCTTCTTTTTTCAAAAAGCACTATTATTCAAAAAAAGAAAGAAAAATTGATGTAAATGTGTAAAAGTATATTTTTTAATGGAATCGTTTGGTAAATGAATTTTAAATATCTCAGAGGTAATTTTCGATGTTTCGTAACATTAAGTAATATTTTATGACTCGAATTTCTTTTTATCTTATACTTCTGTTTCTGAAAAACAAAACAAAAAAAAAATGTGTCAACATCATTTTATTTAGTATACTATTTATTAATAAATTTATTTGTTATTTTAATTATTATGATTTAAATGTTTGAATTAAAAAAAAATCTTACAATCATTTATTTTTGTAATAAATTTTAAAATGTGCATATATTCAAAATTTTTATACATTTTAGCTTTGTTTTATATAAATACTAGCCGCCTTTGGTGACCAGCCGGTTCGCCAATCTTAATGCTCGTTAAAATTTTAATAATTAAATATTTTATGTAATTCCTACTTTAATAGCTTCTTCATCAAATATTTTAAAGCTTCAAATTTTGATAGTCATGTAATTCACTCATAATAATATAAAGTCCTTCAGCCATAACATAATATGTATCTCTCTAATTTTCTGTTAGTTCCGGTAGAATTTATGCTTAAAATTAAAATGGAAATGACTAAACTGCAATTAATATAATAATATTTTTTACTGAAACAAAGCATTTTTTTTTAATAATATGATTACTGATAATAGAGTCACTGAGCGTTTAAACTTTATGGGCACTAAAGAATATCTTTCTAAGGCTATGTAATATCTCAAGAATTTGTCAACAAAATTTTCTCAGATTCATCATGAACAGACCGATTCATTAACAATGTTTTATTTTAAATGCATCAAACTTTAAGAAAATAAAGTGAATCGTTTAAAATAATCGGTCGAAAACAGGTTTAAAAAACTACTTAAAAAACGATGTACTTAAAACTATAAGCATATACAAAAAATATATAACTAACATAAATGGAATTTACTTACAAAAGCATGCAACTAACCTAAAAATAATTTAATATCATCCGTTGATAACGGTTGTCATGGCAACAATCAGAATGCGCATGCGTGAATTTTCTTCGCCAGCTCCAGTAACGCAAATGCGTGAATTTTTCTACGCCAGTTGGGGTAACGCTATGCAGATTATACATTTTTAATTCCCTTTATTCTGTGTTATTTTAATTCAAAAGTACTTCAGAATGAATCTGAAACATGGATTCATTAACAATGTTTAATTTTAAATGCATAAAACATTAAGAAAATAAAGAATCGTTTAAATAATCCGCCGAAAAATCTTAACCCTAGCCTCATTACTGTTGGGAGAAAAAAAAAATTGAAGCCTTACTCATTTGGCGGTGGGGAAAATGGAAGATTTTTTTGGCGGAAAAGTTGGCGGTGGGGAAAATGGAAGATTATTTTGGCGGGAAAGTTAGTTTTTAATTAATAATTAAAATTCTAATTAAAATTTCAAAAAAAGGAACCCCAGGTGCACATTCCCGACCTCTAAGGTACACATGTACCAAATTTGATAGCTGTATGTCAAATGACCTGGCCTGTAGAGCGCCAACACACACACACACACACATTGAGCTTTATTATAAGTATAGATATATGTGTGTGCGTGTGTGTAATTTTGATTTCTTCTGTATTTTTCCTTGACAAAAATATAGAAAACTATGACGAAATTTCTTGGGATCTACACTTTTAAATATTTATTATTTCAACTTTCCGAATTACCAATATTTGTAAGTTTCGAATTAATCACCTTATTTTTGTTTTATAAACATTATGCAACTTTCACATATTAAACTGAAATCATTTTTTTAAATGATAACTTTTTTACGAAATTCTTTAAGCCTATTTAGATTGAAATTTATTATAGTTTTATTATGAGAATTTCTTATTCGGAAATTCCTCAATTAAAAAAAGGAAGAATTAAATAAAATATCCAGACATATTAGCAAGATTAATGAGGGCATATTACTCATTTAAGCCGTAGGAAAGTATGTTAATTCTGACAAAGACTTACTCCAATCGTCCTTATTAATCATATCGTAAATATGAATATCCTTATGATAGCACATAGTGGCACTGAGAGCCATGCAAAACAGACAGAATTCGTATCTTATACATCTCATAGATATACCTCTTTTTAGGAGGTATATAGTATCATTGTCTATGTGGTTGTTCACAATCATTAATAAGCTATCAAAAATTATTGATATAGAAATGTCTCATCCTCTTGTTCAAGGTTAGTTTCCGACATAGAAGCATATGGCTTAGCAGAAATTTTTCAATTAACATAAGCTTTATGCACCTTTGAAATTCTTTATAAGGTTAATTGTTGCATATAAATATTTGACGTGCACTAATTTAGCAACGGTTTGTTTAATTAATCAAAATTTATTTAACGAATAAGTTTTCAAATAATTATTTATAAAATAATTAGTAAATAATAATAATAAAATTATTTTAATAGAATACAAATACCTAGCAGTCGCAATCTTCAACAAAGCTAATTATTTTTTAGATTTTAACATTTGAGAGTTAGCGCAGGAAAATAAAAAGTAGAACAAATATCGAGCTAGCAAATTTACGATCACAGCGACAAAATTTTGGAAAATTAGAATGACATTTTTAAGTATTGTTAAAGCGCACTGAAAAACTATAAGTAATTGTGTGAAAGTGGTTTTTTAGCACAAAATACAGGTAAAATTTGTCTGAAAACAAAGAGTGAAAACTCGGAAGCATGTCTTTTGGGTAATCCGTAGAATTACAATAGTAATTATAATGTTAAAAACATGGAAACCTATTACAAAACAAGAAGTGGCGTCACTGTTATTTGTTCTTTTCAATTAGGGAACTGAAATGTGTTTTGTTGAGTTGTTGAGTTGAGTTGAGTTGAATTGAATAATGTTGTCCTAACGATAAAGTGATTGCATAATTGCAACAGTGAAATATTCTATCGTTCTAAGATATCGTTTAATAGGAATAATTTTTCTTAAAAAATAATATAGAGTTTTTAAAAAATTCATATTAATTTTAGTGACTCAAATTCAAAATTTTATAGAGTATACACTTTTATTGAGAATAAATTTTCATTGTCTCTTTGATTTGCTAGAATTTTGAATTTTGCACGAATATATTATTGATAAAAATAAAGAATTCTGATATTTTCTGAAGTTAATTATCATATATTTGAATACTATCATGAAATTTTGATTCTGTATCAGTGGCCCTATTAAGTTATTCATTTGAAAAATAATTTATTGTAAGATTTCGTTATTGTATGTACATAAAATAATGTTATAACATAATAAGCTATAATAAAAAATACCTTAATATAGAAAATAATGAAAATAAAAAATGTATTTACAAAAGATCTTTTTTTTTGAATTTATATCTTAATATAGTCATTGTAGCAGTATTAAATTTTTATTTCTAAATAACATTTTTATGAAATTTATATATTGACCAAGTCGCCATACTCAAGCCAATCTATGTTGTATTTTTTAGCAGATTCTCTTAGTCAAAATTTCATCACTTTATTTAATCAAGCATTGTCAATAGCAAAGTCAATTAAATTTTATTCAATACAAGCAATATCAATAACATCATTCAAAATATACAGCAACTCAGTTCATGTTTCCATTTATTCGCTCATTATTTTAAAATTGGAATTAAAAGAAAATCAAGTTTTATTAATAAGCAGTTTGATTTTTACTGAAGGAAGCAGGGATTGAATAGATTTATTTGATTCGTGAAAATTTAAGATTATCCTACGCAGCACTTAGAAAGAATTTGAAGATAATCACGAATAGGGAAACCATATGGAATGAAAGAAAAAAGGAAGTGGAGGGGAGTTTCGAACCAATTTTTATGGAATGAAAAAGATAATTTCTTTAAAAAAAGTTAATTGGTGAAGATTTTACTAAAAATACTCCTTCTTAAAACCTTTATAAGAATTTTGTTTCTGAAATTAAATCAAAACGACAATTTTCTTTCAGTTTTTTTATAGGAGAATACCAAAAATCTTCATTTTCCCAAGACAGTTTATATCACTAAAAATCAGAAATTTAATTTAACCGCTTTAAAAAAAGTGATGCCAGAATTCGTATTAAAGACCTTCCCTCTAATTTATGGTCCAACAATACGATTTTATCAATTCCCGCAGAAAAAGGCTTTACCAAATCCTCTTAGCAGTAAATGAAAGAACAGTTTCATTTTCGAAACGCTAGGGTCCCTCAGTAAAACGATACTAAAACCACTAGAAACTAAAGTTAATTTCTTCAAAGAGAATTTCCTTTTTCTTTTCGTCGCCAACTGTGCACATTGGCGACTGTTTTCTATTTCCTCCCTTTAGCCGTTAAATATATAGTCTCCTGAATCTCGAAGTAGAGTCTATGTTAAATGAAAGAGTTTAGTTGAATGTGGATTTGCTGATAAAAGCAATAGAAATCCTATCTGCTTTGAATGATGAAAAAGTTAGTCACAAACAGATAAATTGCGGTTTTGTATAGAAAGCTTTTAAAAAAGCTGTTAGTTGTGTTGTTGTGCGTTTCTTAGTTGTAGTCAATCTAATATAGGATTATTTTATTTGTTCAGCCGTGACATATGTTTTTGTATAGTTCTTTTAAATAAATAAAACCATCCTTTTTTAAGGAGTAAAGGAAAGACTTATTCACAGGAGCATTGATTTGTTAAAGAAATTGAAGAAAAAAGTCTTTCATTTATAATGGGATTTACATCAAGAAACCAGATTTAAATTAATGCTGTAAAGGTTCGATGCTATATATTGATGAAGTAACTTTCTGACGATGTTTACGCTATGCTTTGAATGAATGATTTAATTTTTTTGAGAAAGATTTCGGTCCAGTATTAATTCTAAAGTATTAATATAACATATCAAAATGTTAAGTTAAATTTGTTGTGTGATGATGAAAAATAGGTTCAAGTCCTATTTTTTCTTATAAGTGTAAATTCTATTATTAAGTCCTTTCAAATTATACTATGGAATACTATAGCGTTAAAAATGTTCGATACATTGTTTTATCATGAAACAAAAACATAATTCTACATTTTAAAAGTCAATACTTGACATGTAAGTGGGAATAATTGGCGCATGCACACAATTCGGATCCAGTCAATATTGTTACAAACCTGTAATTTTGCTTCCTAGTACGACTAGTGTCATCGTAATAAAGACAGGATGTACGATCTGTCCTGTGCGTGCTAAGCCTCCATGAACTCAGAGCTTGGCGATCATTTGGCGACTTAACGATGAATTTGGCGACTTTGGCGACAAAATGGATCATACTGGAAAGTTCGAGATGTTTCACGATCCATCCAGTAGGAACCGAGATACACCCAGAGACTGATTGGTCTGGAAGATTCTAAACCCACCCCCCACAACTATAAAAGACAGGCACTCTCAAGCTGCAGGGAGTAATGTAAGTGAAGTCGTGTGAGAAGTAGCGAGTCGGCAGCTAAAGCGAGAAGTTCAGCCGTTGGAGAGACGGTAGAGCGAAGCTCCCAGGAACCCCTCTCTTGCTGGATTCTGTCTATAGGCTTCGTGTGCTGCTGTCTACTGAAGTGTGCTACTGTCGTCTACTGCGTTCGTCTCTGCTGTACATAGTTGTCGTCTGTGTACTCGTCGTCTTTGTGCTGTCCTGTCTTCGTGTAAATAAACGTCATGGTTTTTTTTTCTATTGACGCCTGCTGATTGAGCGTTCTCCATACCATATCACTTCCACTATCCAAACGAACCCGGTAATTTCGTTACACTATATGTACGTGGATCCGATTTTCGGAAAATGTATTTTTGAATCCACATTGCAAGATTAAACTTTGTTGTTAAACCTCAAGTGTTAAAAAAAATTATATCCTCATTAAAAATCGTTTGATTATCAACTTAAGTGTTATATGTAATGATATCTCTTAATCTAATTTAAATCTTAGTTAGTATCCAAATTTTTATCTTAACTTAGCCCATATTAACTTCATTTTAAAGTGTTCTCTTATTTCCTGATCCAATTCCCCCTTTTTTTTATTTAATTAATGCTACACGTGCTCTTTAAAACTGCTCACTTCAGCCTATTCCGAGTCAAGGGATAAAACACCTTAATGTTTACAGCATTCTTTTAAGGATACTTGAGATTCAAAATTTCATAGTAAAACCACCGAAGAGAAAAATTTCGGCCTCTTTTGCTCTTCTGATCTTGTGTCCCGTTATAGATTGAAGTATTTCTTACCATTTAGTCTTTATACATAAATTATGCCTCCCGTGCTAAAATAAATCAGTTTTAAAATGTTTTTCTTTTTAGTAGCGTAAATGCTATATTATGTTTGCGCGCGTACACACACACACATACAGACACAAAGTAAAAATGTTGTGTGCCAAAACTAAGATTAAAAATGTTGGTTATTCGAAATTTTTAGAATAATAATTAATTTTATTTAAACATTTTAAAACTTCTTACAGTTTGTTTTAAATATAGGAACTGTTCGACGTAAAAGTATTTCAGTTTCAGTTTCTCTTATTCACATATAAAATATATATACGCAGGCGAAGCCACGAGATACAATGACTAGTTTATCATATATAACTGTGTGTACACTGCTGAAAATATTAAAACTCATGAACTCGTCTCATAACTCTCAAAGTAATTAAGAGCACTTTTTTAAAAAGACCCCTTCATTTCATGAGAAAATCTTATTTGATATTTTTACGTATGTTTAAAACGGAACATTATCGATTATTCCTTGAAAACGGAACATGTCGAATTTCTCTTGCAAAAAGAATAAGTATATCAAGGATAGTCACAGTAACGATGCATAAATACAGGATTAAAATGTGATCATTAATAAGAAAATGTATTCAATCGTTATTTACTATTAAAGAAATCAAACGAAAAGCGGTAAGTCACAAAGGTTTCACAATTCTGTTACACATAGTTATTGTCTCCCTCGTTATTTGCTGCCTCTACTTATTTTTGTTCTTAAATAAGAACAAAATTCGTTCAAAGTATTAGGAAGTAAAATTTTGGGTCATGTTCCTTTTTTTACTGTAAAATATCCCGAAATAGAAAATGATGTATTTACGTTTTTTGAAAACGCGTCAAGATACTTAATCTTTTGTTATCTCTGGAAAAGTGAAATTGCTTGATTTTTCTGTTAACTGCAAATAGGAAGAAAAATTTCATCAGCAATTTTATTTTCGCTGACAGTTTTTCTTTGCCGTTCACTAACCTTTCTATCATCGACACAGGTGCTAGAAAACAGGAAGGCTAACATCAAATCTATACACATTTGAGAATGCAGCTTTTCTAAGTAAGGATATTCAGAAGTATGATATCGCATCTCAATTTTAGACGACAAATTTGTCTTTTTTAATAAGGGTATTGAGAAGTGTGATATCACATTAGAATTTTGGAGAACATATTTTTATTTTTCGATAAGGATATTGAGAAGTATGGTATCGCATCTGAATTTTAGAGAATGTATTCAATTCAATTTTTTTTAGTAGTTGGCTTATCGATAAGATTTCTTAATTTCTTCAGTGATTTTGAGAGTTAGTTGGCTTTTGAAAATAATTTTACAAAATAAAATTCTCGTACTTGAAACTTGGAAGTTAAAGTGATTATTATTATTAACATTATTTATTGTCTTGGTTGTAGGTCCTAATAGGTAATATGGTTTCCCTCAGCATTTCTTAAGGATGAGCGAAAAATAATAAAATATATCACATAACAGGGATAAAATGCAAAATAATAGCTTTAAATTTTGAAACAATGATATATATAATCAGCAAAATCGTTTAAACATATTTCTCAACCTCTTTTTGAAATAAAAATAAAAAGAATCATGATGTTCTACATGGAGAAAGAAAGAGAAAATCATTTTGATATATCAATGCTCCTTTCCTTTATTTCTATTAAGAGATTAGGGCACAATAGTTTTCATTGATTTAACAACTATATTTTAATTAATAGACTTTTATGGCATGACAAAGTTCAAGTCAATTTATAATATTTCACAAACATGTAATTTTAGTTAAATATTACAGAAATGGAACTGACGAATAAAATTATTAGGGGGGGGGATTACATTATATTCGTGAGCTGAAAGTGTTGCTTAAGTTAGTAAGTATTATGTTTTCAAAAATCTGTCATGTTTTAATTATACATTCTCATTAAATTAACAAAAAAAAACTTGTATCTACTTTTTCTTTATTTGCTAATATCTCACAAATATGCTCTTTATTTGATGTTACAGTTTATTGAAAGTTCATTCTTAATAAAAAACTATATTTTATTCTTCTTAAAAACAAAAGCAACTAGCATGCTTATAAAAAATTTCTCCAAATTTATCTTGAGCAATCATATTGTAACATATCTATGAAGGAATTCATTACAAGAACAATAGCGATAGTAAAGGATTCTAATTCGTCAAAGTTTATAGACTCAATTAAAAAAAAGAAGCAAATCAAAAAGATTACTTAATTAAGTTAAGTAACACTTTATTTTTATTTACCTCATCTGCCACTTTTTATACTTTTGCAATCTATACACTTCTTTATTTCTTCTTTAACTGCTAATGAAGTAAAAACTTGGAGAAATAATTTAATTTATAATTTATTCTTCCTTTTGTTGCAGATGTCCTGATATTTCACTGATCAGGATTAAAGGTGTCAAAGTACACTGAAATTTAAAAAAATATCTAAATAGGATAAAGAATTTTATTTTCTTTCCCAGTTGTATTAGACTGAAAAGAATTAGTACATAAACACTCCAATTCAGATGATTTTTCGTGATTTCTTCGTTCATTCTGTTCATACCAAGGTTGATCAATTTCTTAATATTGTTTCAGAAAAAAAAAAGTCTTATAATTTTCTTGCTTTATGCAGATATTAACTTCTTAATTCTAATTATTATATTTATTATTACCATTTTGGTAGCTGTATTAAATTTGGTTTTTATGTGGATTAGATACTAGTATTGTCCATATTTCATGTATTTTTTTGTAATGAATGGATAAGTTTAGAAATAAAGAATAAAATTAATTCAAGTAAAAAAATGCAAATTATTCATCGTGAAACTACTGCTGTTAGATAATGAACGCTGATTTTGATGTAATACCTAACAGTTTGATTTTTAAATTTTTTTAAATTCTTTCTCTTTGTTTGATGTAATAAATACAGGGTTAGCAAGAAATAAGTTACCCACTTCAGAGGGCTCTAAAATGCGTTCTATTAGACCAAATATGATAAAATTTCTACAGATTATTCAGATGATGCGCTTTTCATTTATTCATTAAAAATAATTTAATACAAAAATTTACCTATAGATGGCGCTGTAACACAAATGGTATTTATTGGCATATATTGAAAATGTGAAACATAATTTGCGTTACAGCTCATGTTTATTATACTTTTTCTTTGGATAACAAAAAGACGGATTCTGCACGAACACAAGTTTCTTCTCTGTTCGTCATGCCTACATTGCAAGGAAAAGCGCTACTGGTGAAATTGTTCTACCAGAACCAACAAAACTCCGTTGAAGCTCTAAAGGAATTTCGTCGTATGAAGCAGATACGAAGTGGTCCAATGTCTTCAGGTGCCCTACGCAAGATGATGTAGAAATTTGAAAAAACTGGCAACTTGGCATTCTTCCAAGCAGAGGACAAAAAAAAAAAAAAAAAAAAAAAAAAAAAAATCCGATCATCTAGCGTCGAAAATTAGTAATCGCTAACGGTGAAGCCAGCAGTCAGTTGCCGCATAATAGTATTAGTTTGCCAGTTTTTCCAGTGTTCTGGATCTGTACGAAAAATCGTATAGAAGATTTTGCATTTATCCTCACGTTATACAGGAACAACCCTTGCATCCTGAAAAAGTGACAGTGTGGTTTGATTTTACAGCTACCTTTATTATTGGACCGTATTTCTTTAAAGAGATAATTTCAAATGGAATCCAAACCTGTTCTGTCATAAGACAACGATACCATGATATGTTGAGGGATTTTGTAATGCCAACTCTTCTACAGCGTGGATGCCTTCAAGACATCATTTTCAAGGAGGATGGTGCACCGCCTCATATTGATTGTCGTGTAAAGCGATTGTTAATACAGCATTTCCCAGAGGCACGAGTTATCAGCCAGCATTTCTCAATAGTATGGCCTCTTCGCTCTCCGGACAACACCCCTTGCGACTTTTTGTTGTGGGGTTATTTGAAGGACAATATCTACCGTCAAATGTCCTTGCCATCATCTCTACCAGATCTGAAGGACGACATTCGGCGCCATATTTTTAACATTCCGGCAGACTCACTCCGGTCATGTATAGAAAATATGGTTCTCCGATTAGAGCATATTGTTGAAAATGAAGGAAGACATATAGAGAAATTTTAATTTTGCTTTATTTAATAATTATAAACCATATTAAATGGCTTTATGTGTATTACAATGCCACCTAACGGTGAATTTGTGTACTATTTTTATTTTTTTATTTAATAAATGTAAAGCGCATCCTCTCAATAATCTGTAGTTCAAATTTTATCACATATGGATCAATAGAACGCATTTTAGAGTCCTCTGAAGTGGGTAACTTATTTCTTGCTAACCCTGAATATTTAAAATTAATCTACACAAAATCTTTTTCTTCATTTTTTTTCTTGGTATAACTATAGATGTGCAAACTATATTTATTCAAACTGATTATCGATGAAATAGAAGAAATTTGTTATTTAAAATTACTTTGCCTATTGTTTTTAAACATAATTGTACCTAGAAATTGAAGAATTTAATGGAAGGCTACCTTTTTCCGAACTTTTAATCAGTACTTGTTTTGCTTGGCAGTTCAAGAAAGTAGACGTTCACCAGGAGTGTGAGCGATGAGTAGCTCTCGAGGAAAAGCAGAACGAATTTATTTTAACGATCACGTGAAAACCCAGTGAATTTCTCTTGAAATTAGTAAGTTATGAAGAAATTAACTTTATTTTCTTTAAGAAATATCCTTAACCATGATATGAAATTGCTAGTCTGAAATTGTATAAAAATAAGCAGTGGACTTGATGTGAGTAAATGGATGACTAGTCAAGAAAACTGTTTCCTGATTTTTCTTGCATAGAATCTTCTATTTTTAGAAATCAGGAGCGCAGGCTATGTGCTAACGAACAGTGCTGAAATACTTAGTTAGAGAAATGTCCCCTATATTCGATATAATTATCTGACTGCGTAATTTTTTTAAAATCCCTATTTAGATACGATGTTTGCAAATAAATTCAAATATTTTTCAAACAAAGTGAACTGATACTATATGTAATACAATAAAAGTATATAATCAAAAAAATAAACACTCTTACGTGGGATGCAATATAAAATGGACTGATTGCCAACCTTTGCACATCGTGGGATAAGCAGCTAGAGGGTTACCTCGATTGATTGACCTTCATACGGAAGCACTGTCATTTAAGCACTGTACAAACGGAGATTTGTACAGTGTTTAAAAGATACTTCAATATATGGAAGATTAAAGTTTTTATTTTAGCCTTAAATGTTTAAAAAAATAACTAAATTTGTTGGAAAGAGTGAATTCTCCGTGTTAACCCCAAATAAAAGTTTCAGACATAATGACATTTCTACGTTGTTTTTTGGAAAATTCTTTAGGGACTTCAATGAAAACTCTCTGGCCTTCTTTTTCAAGATTCTTAAATTCATTTATAAATTTTATCCGTTTTCCTTGCAATTCTTTTTTTTTTTTTTTTTTTTTTTTTTGTCAGTTGGTGTATAGCTATTGGGCACAAAACATTTCAAGTAACAGGGGATTTTTAAACATGTATTTTCTTAAAAAATTGAGCTTAGAAAATCATTGTTCTTTTAAATGGTTGCTTTGTGCATTCGGTTTTACAGCTGCATTCTGTTTTATTCATTTTTTATTCTCAACTGCATTCTATTTTATTCTCTGACAGAAGAATTCTGTAAATATTTGCTGAAGTAACTTTTGCTGCATTATTTAGAATCATTTGGTTAAAAAAAAAGTTCAACCATTTCATGCTATATTTTATGATGATTTATTGAGCTTCATTGTTATAAATTTTATCACTAATACTTTTATTTCTAGTAAAATTATAATGATGAATTTTGTACCATCATTTCATTTAATACTTGTTATTATTTAATACCATATCCTGATTTAAATCCTCTGTAAAAATTCGAATAAAAATGTTTGTATCCCATCTATTTTCATTACTTTAACTTTGAGAATAGAATAAACAATTTATTCAGAATATTGCATTTTTTCTCCTTATTACGTAATTACATTTTAAATTGTATGGATTTGAAGTGAAAAATTCAGAAATTTCAGATAAGAATTGCTGTTAAACTTAAGAAAATATCGGAATCCGAAGTGCAACGACGTTTCTATACAAACGCTATTCATTTTCTTTGTTGACACTTCTAAAATTTGCAAATTTTTATATAATTTTAAGTATGACGATAGAACCCAAAATGTTTTCCATAAACGCTTATTGCAATTTTTTAAAACTTAAGATTACATCACGTCATTCTTTTTTTTTTTTGAGCGTTTCAACTAGAAATAATTATTATTTTCCTAAATCCCATTCCTTCCTTAATGTATTAAGCACTAATAATTGATTGTACTAATATTCTTAAGTGTTAGGTAAATAATTTCAATTAAAGAAAAACTCGTCAGTATTCTAATTAGTTTCTAGAAACAAACTTTATAGAAAATATGTATTACAACAGTATTGTTTCGGAAATTCAATTCCACCCTTAAGTCCGTAAATTACCTGGGTTCGCTTGTAATGGGTGTATGGTGCGAAAATAATCAGCAGGCCTCAATCACGAACGACGACTTTTATTAAACACGAAGACATAGACGACGAATACAAAGACAACAAATATACTACCGAGACGAACACAGGAAACACACAGCAGCACACTACAACAAACAGTAGCCCACAAGTAGTATTCAGTAGTAATAACAACCACAACACACAAAGCGGCCACAGAGAATTCAGCAGGAGGAGAGAATCTACGTAGCTTCAACCTTCGGTCTCTCCTTACTCCTGCAATTCTTCACTGTCTCCTCGCTTTTGCTGTATCCAACTACCAACTCACTACAGCCTCACTAGCTGGCTACACCACACACGATTCGATGCTACTTTCACAATAAACACTAGGACTAGGCACGCAGCTCAGTTCAGCAATCGCTCGCGTTCCCCACAACGTTTGTTCTTCGACTGTTCTTGTGACTGTCGGCTGTTTATAGTTCCCAGAGGCGGGCCGAGAAGATTCTGGACCATTCAGTCGTATCTCGATTCCTATTGGATGAATCGCTAAATTTCTCGAAGTTTCCAGTAATATCTATTTTGTTATCAAAGTCGCCAAATTTGTCGCCAAGCTCTGAGATCACTGACTCGTCACCCGATCAACACCCAACCGAGCTGAACGTAAAATGGTCTTTCCATAGATTGAAGTAACCGTGCTAGGAAGCAACATTTCATTTTTGTAACAGCATTTACAAAATCTATTCATTTAAATTCCTCATTGAATTATTTATTTTACATAAAGAAGTAAGGTACAGCACTTTAAAAAAAGTATATTACATAAAGAAACATAGATTTTATCATTAATATTTATATTTTATGCTTGAATTTAAATTACTCATTAACATCATGTTGAATATTATCATAACTTTCAAACTACTCTTTCAAGTTACAGAATAAAAAGCCGTTTTAAATCAGCAATTTGTGAAGTAATTCTGAAGATTTGTTGTTTGTACTAATCTAATCCAAATTTAATCAATTGAGTGTCTGGTTTAGGCTATTTGGGCTTTCAAATGTTAAGACTTTTTGATACCTTATTGGTTCAAACGTAGCATTATAAATTCCCTTTAAGATCTATTTGTTATTTTATTCTGAAAATGCAAAATAAATCTTGAACTTAATAAAAGTTATAAAATAAAACTTTAAAAGAATAAAAAAAATGCATAAGGGAATAAAAATTATTTGAAATGAATTATGACAAAATATTTTAAGAAGTCGTAAAATTTGAGAAATATAATGAATGTTTAAATGAAAACGATAATTACATTTTAAATAAATAGTCATGGAATGACATTCTTTGATTACACTGCCAGGTTCAAGTATAATTATTTGAACGCTATTTATTTTATTATTATTTCCCTATTTCAGACGATATTTTAACTCTTATATTTCTTTAGTGTTATGGTAAATGATTGGTAAATTATTTGTAAACGAAACTTGAATTGCATTTAATATTTCTTAAATAGACCCAAAAGCAAATATTTGGGTTTGTTACATGTACTTTCTATTTTAACACTTTTCAAAAAAAGTTAAATAATAAGAAACAATATTTATCAGTATACATTTTGACTTAAAATAAAAAAAAAGGAAAACATCCAGAAGTCTTAATTTTAACGAATTAAAAACGAAAGCTAATCATAATTATTCACGTGAAAAAAAAAGGATGATAAAATAATTTTTCTAAATCAAAGATACAGAAGGCATATTTTTGAAGGGGGGGGAAAGAAATCCCTTTTTCTTACTGCTAAAATTTTGCTAATAATTTGTTCTTTATCTTTTAAAATTTTAATAAAATAATTTATTTCCTAGAATAAAGAAGTTATATTTTTAATCATAATTTTGTAACTTAAAAATGCTTCAGAGATTTTCATTTTTCTTAAAGCAGTTTTTGTCTCTAAAAAGTGAGAAATATTTCCACCCTCGGAAAAAAATTCCAAATTTTGTATCTGCTATAGAGATTATGGACTTTTCCCCTCAAACTTATGGTGCGACAATAAGATTTTATCAGTTCCACCGAAAAAGAGCTTTTCCAAATCCTCTTAGCATTAAAAGTAAAAGCGGTTCTATTTTAGAAACGCCAAAGTTCCTGAGTATAACGAAACTAAAGCCACTAGAAAACTGAAGTTAATTTCTTTAAAGGAGATTTTCATTTTATTTTTTGTAGCCAACTGTATTCTTTGGCGATTGTTTTTTATTTTATTTCCCACTTTAGATTTTAAATATATATTCTCTCGAAATTCCTAGCAGACACTATGTTAAGTGACAAAATTTAGCTGAGCTTCGACGGGGAAGAAGATGGGTAACAGATAACTCAATCCCAGGAGAATTTTAAAGAAATATGTGATAATTGAATAAATTGCAGTTCTAGATAGAAAGACAGTAGTGTTGTTATACATTTCTAAGGATTATTCAATCTTTTATAAATATTGCTATATTTCTTTTGCAGTCATATGTGTTTTTATAATAGCGTCTCTTTCAATAAACCAGCGGGTGTGATCTCCCGAAAACTTACTCTCTTATAAACTTGTCATGTCAAAGAACATCTTACAAGACATTGGTGTACAATAATCACGAAATTTTAACTTTTGAAGTGAATTTCGTATTTTTATTGAATCTATCGTGCCATTCTTGGAGAATTATTTGGCGATGAATCCCTGGCATGTAATTAATAACATCCGAAAATCGAATTTGTGTTTCAGACGAGTTTTTGATTATGATTTGACAAATTGTTAATTGTGATTACAATCATAATTAACACTTATTAAATATTACACATAAAACCAAGGGGAATGTTTTTCCCTAAATTTCTCGCGCATTAATAAAATAAAATTGTCATGCCAGAGGAGCCTTACATGGCAATGACGTAAATAGTTACGAAATATTTTTAGCGTGAATTTAGTATTTTTATTAAATCTATCTATCATTCTTGGTGAGTTATTTGGCTATTAATCCCTGGCATGCGTTTAATAGTATCCAAAACTTGGAATTGTGTTTTAGAAACGTTTCTCTGAACCGATTGAAACTAAAATTTGACACAAAACTGCACTTGTGGTCACAAAATTCCATACCAAATTTCATATATTTAAGTCATTGCGTTTTTTGAATTATCGCATTTATATGTTTCTAAAAGTTTAGACCGACAGACGGTCAACTATTTGTTGGATGTGGCTCAAAAGTTGATAGATGTCTGCTCATAGATATTAAATCTATATTCCAAATTTTATCTATCTAGCTCTCTTCGTTTTGTAGTTATCGGGTTTATTTATATTCGGACAGACGAACAGACAGACTTCTTCTGGATGGAGTTTGCTGAAAATTTGACAGAACTTTACAAATTTGGTGTAAAGATTATACGTCCAATTTCATGTTCCTAGCTCAAAGCATTTTTTATTTATCTTTGTCACAGACGGACGGACATTTTTTGAGCTCGGGGAGATCTAAAAACGTGGAGATTGGTCCAAATTTCGAGTTCGAAATTTTTGATGATTACAATACTTTCTCTATACTTCGTATACGATAAAGTAATAAAAATGTTTTTCGTAAAACAGAGAGTCATATGAGTATTACTCATAGCAATAACGAATTGTTAAAAAACTAGCATGAAGCAACTGGAGTATTTATCAGATGCATTTGTAGAACAATAGTTGATAAATAGCCTTTATGCCTGCGATTTTTGACTGTTTATTTTTCTAATAATTAGTCGCTGGGATGCGGTTGATGATGATGTCGTGTGGGTGTTACCACGGAAAGAGGGTGCAGTAGCTTCTGAGGGTAAAGACCCCTGAGTACCCGAGGGCAGAAGTCTGACTTCTAGCTCATATGAAGATGAAACTCACATATTCGCTTGCACAACCCCTTTTTACAGGGGGCACATTCACACACCTCACATCTAGAACACCGATTAATAACAATCATGCCCGAACCCGGGACGCCCAGATCACGGGGAAGATGCGCTACCTCTATGCAAGGACGCCGGCTGGGATGCAGTCAATAGTCAAATATTATAAAACCGAATATGTATTTTTTTTTTCTAGCGACTGAAACCAAAATTTGGTACGAAGTTTAATCATAGTTTAAAATCACATACCAAATTTCATTTAATTATACAACACTGCGTTTTCGAGTAATAGTATTTGCATGCTTGCGAAAATACAGATAGAATACAAAAACCTTTCACAAATGTTGTTTAAAATTTGATCTGAGTTCACAGTTTTAGGGCTTTGTGATGCTAAAACTGTGAACCAAATTCATGAACCTAAATTGTTACGATTTGAATGATCGGGTTTATAAAATTATGTAAAAACACATGCGAAAATACATGAAATTAACTAAATTTCTTCTAATAATAAATGAGAGCAGGTGTCTATGTAACTTTGGTCAGACTGTTTAAAGACCTAAAGCTATTAAATCAGGTGTAAAAATATTTTTGAAGTGTAGGAGTATTGATATCGGTCCAATTCATATGAAATTTCAAAAATAATTTTGATTAATTAAAAAATTTAAAAAAATAATTTGACCCTTTTTTTCGAGATAACTTCCAAAAAATATTTCAACACAAAAGAGATTTTTATACCGTTTCTAAAATTCAAATAATTGTCTTTTTAAGGATAATAATTTAGTTATCCTGAAGGTTTTTTTTCTTCTGAATTTTAACAATTTATATAAATATTCTTTTGCATAATTTCAACAGCAGTTTCACCCGTTTGCTGTAGTGAAACTGAAATCGTCCTGATGTTTCCTCCAGATGTAAAATTGGGGTATTTTCTTTCATTCTTGAAAGTTAAAGAAAAAAGGTTACTTTTCGGTTAGACCAGCGTGAGCGAAAAGTCACTAAATAATTTATACCTGCGCCCAAGAAGAACGTCGCCCTTCAGAAATGAAAAATTGTATCATTAGGTTTGCATGCAAGTTGGCGCAGGTCTGAATCATTTGGCGATCTTTCTCTTGTACCCTGCTAACTGAAAAAAGATTATATTTACCAAAAAAAAAAATCGAAATAATAAGTTTATTTAATCAATCATTTCCTGCCGAATATTATCTTCAATGATGTTTGCATTCAAACTCGCTCACGTTTTTACATTCTTATTATTAAACTTCGTAATATATATTTTTAAATCGATGTTTCAATAAATTTGATTAATCGGAAGAATAATTAAAATTCAACCCCCCCCCCAAAAAAAAAAAACTTATTTTCAGCTTCTAGGTAAAAATGTTCTGTATTCCACCAGATTGATGCAATATAACTCTCCGATTTGAATGAAAGAAAAAAAAAGCCGTTTTATCATCAATCTTTACAGACCGAAGAAGCGAAAAGACAAATAACCAAACCTAAAAGCTTATTTAATCAAGTTACACTTTACCGAATTTAGTCTTCCGCGATGCTTGTTTTCCAACTCATTCGTCTTCTTATGGTCATAAGAAATACGAAATCCAGAAAAGAAGCGGTGACGTCTTCTTTCTTCTTGTAAAATGTCTTGAAGTGGAAATAAGGTATTTTCTTCCCTCCAACGGAACATAACACTTTATCTTCTGGAAAAGTACTGCAAGCATCGTGATTTCTACCTTTAACGGCAAGCAGGGGAGGAAATTGGAGAAGTAATTCCATTTCTTACCATTCAGTAGAAGCTCAATCACGCTTTAGTGTGCCAACCAGAAAAAGAATACTACCAGGGAAAAAGTTTTGCCCGGATTAAAGAATTTAGCTCTCTTTCGCAATGCTATCGTGGGAAAAGAGACAATATCAGGATATCCTAACACGTGCTTTCTTCTCTAGTCATTTTAAAATTGTTTTAGTAAAAAATATTTAAATTTTTGAAAAAATACTACTATACTACTGGTAGAAGTAATTTCTCCCCTTGCCACTCAGTAGAGGTTTAGTCACGCTTTTTGTGCCGATTGGAAAAAGAATACTACCAGAAGAAAAGTTTTGCCCATATTAGAGAATTTGGCTCTTCTTTGCAATACTATCGTGGGATTAGTGACAATATCAGGATACCCTAACACATGTTCTTTTTTCTCTGGTCATTTTAAAATTGTTTTATTAAAAAAACTATTTAAATTTTTGAAAAATACTACTATAATATAATACTGGGAGAAGTAATTCCACTTCTTGCCATTCAGTAGAGGTTCAGTCGCGCTTTAGTGTGCCAATCGGAAAAAGAATTCTAGAAGGAAAAAAGTTTTGCCCAGATTAGAGAATTTGCCATTTGAAATGCTATCGTGGGAATAGAGACAATATTAGGATATCCTAACACATGTGCTTTTTTCTCTAGTTATTTTATGGGGGGTTATTAATTTATTTTTTTCGCTCCATCAAACATTCTCCTGGGTTTTTTTTTCTGTCTTTCTCATTGAGTTTGATTATGAGTTTGAGTTATGAGTTCATTGAGTATGATTAATGTTTATGAGTTTAATTTCGAATCTTGTCACCTTGACAGAAACACATCGGTTTTATTAAATGTTCCTTTTCTTTTTCTTGAGGTTAAATTTAAAAAAAAGTAAATAAATTATTTTCTGTAGCGTTATTCAAATGCAAAACTTAACGAGATATAAATTATGAATTAACATTATCATATGTAAAAAAAGTTAAATTGTTAAATGATTACAATCATAATTAACAATTATTAAATATTACAAATAAAACCAGGGAAAAGGGTTTCCCCTAAATTTCTCCATATTAATTAAATAAAATTGTTATGCCAGAAGAGGCCTTACATGACAATGACGTAGAATAGTTACAAAATATTAACTTTTGGCGTGGATTTAGTATTTTTATTAAATTTATCTGTCCTCTTTGGCGAGTTATTTGGCGATTAATCCCTGGCATGCATTTAATGGTATCCAAAACTCGAAATTCGGTTTTAGAAGCGTTTTTCTCGACTGACACAGAACTGCCCTTCTTATCACAAATCTCATACAAAATTTGATATATCTGTCATTGTTTTTTTTGAATGATTGCGTTTACATGTTCCTGAAAGTACAGGCAGATAGACAGTCAACCCGTAGATGGATTTGGTCGAAACTTTTATAGGCGTCTACATTATAGATGTTAAATATGAGTGCGAAATTTTATCTATTTCGTTCTTTTCTTTTTGTAGTTCTCAGAAATTATATCCAAATAACCGAACAGACGGACTTCCTCAGAAACGATTTTACTCAAAATTTGATAAAAATCTGCAACGTTGGTGTAAAAACTACATACCAAATATCAAGCGTCTAGCCGAAAGCGTTTTAAAGTTATCTTTATCACAGACAGACGGACATTTTCTAAAAGGGATTTTTTTTCAAACTCAAGGAGGTCTGAGTGATGCTGACCCGGTGAATCATAGAAGTAGTTGCCGATTTTTGCTGTTACACCTAGATCTAGTCGCTAATTCTCCTCTGTAGTCACTGCAACTTTTTTCGATTATTTCGAAATCTTCCCTGTGATACATTTAAAAATAACATTAAGCACACCCCAAGAACAATTAACGAATGCTGTACGCACTGTGCAGTTATAATTAGGAACAGAGGCAACAATTGAGGTCCGTTACATACTGATGAAACAATGAACAACATGCAGAAAGCTGCTCTTTTCATGTCATAACTTGTATTTTGTACACGACGCGTTGGAACATCGTAGCAGACGCCCGAGTCCAAGGCCTTGTCAATGTTGCCAATGCAAGTTGTGCCTTGTTCATTTAATTACGATAAAATAAAACTAGGCCGGATAGTTCGGAAGTCGGATAATCGCGAGCCGGATAATTGGGTTTGTGCTGTAATTAATAATTTTAAATGGTTCTTTGTTTAAAGCTAGTAAATTTTAGAAAAGAATTCTGTATTCGATTTATAAGATTTGTACAATATGTATTTTTTAAAAAGTCTCTGACTTATAACATGAATTTACTAAAAATGTGTTTAAAATTAATGAGTAAAATATTTTATTCATGCAATGCAATACAATAAAACGTTTACAATGATGTACTGTCACATTTCCTTTTAAATAATAACTAATTAATTAATTTTGTTTCCTAATAAATAGTTAGTGTTAATTAATTAAGGGTCGATATAGTTACATAGAAATTTGTTTAAATATTTAACTCAGCTGAAAATTTTTATTTCTTCCCAGAAGTAGACAATTCTCAAATTTCTCTAGATAAAATAAAAAAAATAAGACTAACACATTGATAACCAAGAAGTGAAAACAAGTAAATCTAGTCCATCAAACTTAATACTATAAAAGCTTATTCAATCATTTTACACAGTGTCGACAGCAGTCTTCGGTGTTGTTTGTTTTCCAAACTCATTCAAGGTTTTAAGAAAGAACAAAATTCTCAAAAAGAAGTTTCTGACATGCTCCCTTTCCTTGTAAAGTGTCCTGAGATGTTTACAACAGAACATAACACTTTATCTTCTTTTATCTTTTAGAAAAGAACTCTTTCCGTGGCTCAAGCTATGTGTTTTCACCGTTAACTATAAATGGAAACAGAAATCGGAGAAGTAATTGTACTTTGTGGCGTTTTTTTAATTTTTTTTCTGTGGTTTCATTAAATCTTTAATCACAGTTTAGAGTACCGACTCGTTCAGAAAATCGAAGATCTGTTGAGTTTAGAGAATTCAGTTTCCATTTACAAAGTTATTGGTAGCACTGAATCAATATCAGGATGCTCTGGTATTGATTTTCTTATTTCTATGACCACCATATTAGTGTGACATCGACATTCTTCTAACACTTATTTATATTCATAGATTTTTCTAAATAGGTATACAAAATTATTTTTCATGAATATTTTTATATGTAAAATATTTTAATTCTCCCCTATACGAAGTAAAGAAAAAGATACTATTATTTTCATCGAAGAATTCGAGCATCAGATTTTGATTAATTTTCGAGTTTCTGATCTCCCTGAGGCCAAAACCTATCCATGCCTAACAGTTATTTAGCATATTAATGTAATATCGACATTCTTCGAAAAGTTATTTGTATTCATAGATTGCATTCTTGGTATTTATTTGTATTCATAGATTGTATTCTTAGTATTTATTTGTATTCTTAGAATTTATTTGTATTCATAGATTGTTATTCATAGATTGTATTCTTAGTATTTATTTGTATTCATAGATTTGTATTATTAGCATTTATTTGTATTCATAGATTTGTATTATTAGCATTTATTTGCATTCATAGATTGTAATCTTAGTATTTATTTGTATTCGTAGATTTTTATTCTTCATATTTATTTGTATTATTAGTATTTATTTGTATTCATAGATTTGTATTCATAGATTTGTATTCTTAGTATTTAGTTGTATTCATAGATTGTATTATTAGCATTTATCTGTATTCATAGATTTGTATTCTTAGTATTTATTTGTATTCATAGATTGTATTCTTAGTATTTATTTGTATTCATAGATTTGTATTATTAGCATTTATCTGTATTCATAGATTGCATTCTTGGTATTTATTTGTATTCATAGATTGTATTCTTAGTATTTATTTGTATTATTAGCATTTATTTGTATTCATAGATTTGTATTATTAGCATTTATTTGTATTCATAGATTTGTATTATTAGCATTTATTTGTATTCATAGATTTTTATTCTTCATATTTATTTGTATTATTAGTATTTATTTGTATTCATAGATTGTATTATTAGTATTTATTTGTATTCATAGATTGTATTATTAGTATTTATTTGTATTCATAGATTTTTTTAAACAGATATAAAAAAATTGCTTTCCATGAATATTTTTATGTGTAAAATAAATTAACTTTCTCGTATACGAAGCAAACAAAGAGAAAGTATTGTATTCATCGAAAAATTCGAGCATCAGATTTTGATGAATCTCCATCTGATCTCCACGAGGCCAAAAAATATATTTTTAACATCATGCCTGTCAGTTAATTTAGAAAATACTATGATCTAGACGGATTAAATTTAGTGTATGGATCTTACAGAAAATTTGCCGATTTAATTTTTAAAAGATGAACGAAATCCATTTTGAGCAAGCCTGTCTATCCATCTGTCGAAATGCAAATAAACACGGTTGCTATAAAACGAAAAGAATTAGATTAATAAAACTTAGTACACAGACTTAGAATCTAAAGTGCCTATCTGTATCAAATTTTTAAACAAATTTGTGAAGGAATTTGTCGTCTGTCATCTGTATTTATAGATGACTTGTTCATATGCATTGAAATAGGTGAATAAATGAAATTTGGTATGTGATCTTGTAATATAATTGTAGCTTTGTACCAAATTTTGGCAATTGGCCAGAAAAAAAGTTGTTCATTATATTTTTTTTTCATTAAACACATTCAGAGATTGTACGCCAATAGGTCTTTCGTAAGTATTGTCCGCCAAATTTCATGTGGTTGATAATACGCAAGTGCCAGCTTTTTTTCTACTATGAAGCATACAACTGTCATGTGTGGGACATAAAAAAATGAAAATTTGGACATTCATTATGTTGAAGGTTTGCAATTTCATACAAGAATGAGGAGGAAGATAACACTTTCATTAGAGAGTATGCGAAAGTTTGAAGGCGATCACTCCTACTGGTTTATTCTTATTTTCTGTTAATGTGAACAGGTGATAATAAGAACAGCCTATGAAGATACTTTGATAATTTGAAAAATAGTCATGCAAAGTTGCAGTTAAACAACACAACCCATATGTCATGTGCCTATACACAAATAATTACACTAATTTGAAACACGAGTTTATTATATTTTATTGGCTAACAACACAAAGCTGCTCCACCACCACCCTTCGAATTAAAGCATTCTGAGTAATTGGAACCCCGTGACAGCAACGCTGGCGGGAACTATGACTGAGTCCTAAGGTACATCGGTCTCATACAACCCTTCCCGTAATAAGCAAGTCCCGTCATCGATAGGGGGTAGCCAACTTCCCACCACCACCATCATTTCTGTACCCACCAGGGTAGCGAGAACCAACTACCATACCGGAAGATTCTCATCCTCATTTCTGAGATGCCCTCCGGTGGAAGATAATTTATCAAATAAATGATTATTTACTTAAGTATGGTTATGGTTCAAATATAAATACAATTCTCAGAGTTCTTTCTATAGCAACTACCCAGACACACAATCACCGGTATCGTCCATTCGTTTTCCCAGTAATTGTTTCTCTCCTCTCACTTCACTTGTTTGACCATGGACCGGTACAATTGCGAGGAGATATGGGGCACGGTACCACAATTAATTCAAAAATCTACAGAGCAAATCCAAGGTGTGAGCCTGAAGCAGTTCTTGTAACATTAACTATAACTGATAGCCAAGTAAAAAAACTGAAGTCAAGCCAGTGTTCTCTGGAGATTTAATAAGAACATACAGAACTTTTTTTATGGCTTATGGCTTTTATGGCTTAAAACACACAGAACTTTTTTTATGGCTGTGATTATATTAATTTATTTCATTTTTCATTTGGTGAAATTGGCTTTATTTCTAATATATATGTGTCTTTTCTGATTTCGACTGTAAAATACGTGTTGAAAGAAAGAGGGAAAAGAAACTGTTCAATGTGCAATAAACTTGTTTAAGAATAATGCCCGTTTTTCTTCCAAACAGGCAAAAACTGGAACAATCATCCCAAAACATGCAGATGTCCACGATTTTGGATGGGCACAAAAATTGCAATAAAAATTTAAGATTGCGATAAAAGTTGCCAAGATTACTACATTTAATGGTAACTATAAGCCGTGCCGTAATCTGTCCAATATTAGGAGATATTTATAAATGAAATATGATAGGACATGACAGTATATTATTTAAAATCTTGATCTATGAATTATAGTGAAAAAATATAAAGAGAGAACCGTTAATTTATTTAAAAAAGAGCATTGGGTTATTAGCAAGCCCATTTAAGGCACATTAGAATCTTATAACTTCAACCAAAAAAGAATCTTATAACTTTAAACGAGTACACACACACACACACACACACACACACACACACACACACACACACACACACACACACACACACACACACACACATATATATATATATATATATATATATATATATATATATATATATATATATATATACACACACATTTTTTATAACTTAACTATTAGAACCTTTTTCTATCTATTCTCATATTTACAATATCATATTGCGCCATCTCGTACTTGCTCGTTTGCATGCAAGTACGCATACTCGCGTTTGTGGTACTTGCATTTTTGACATCAGATTATAACCTACTGGTACTTCAGAATTTTGTGAAATAGCGCTATATGGCATTATCCGAATCCAAATACATTCGGCTCACATCCAGTAGCAATAATGCAATTATTGTGTTAAACAATTCGAATAACATGTTAAACAAAGTGCATTCATTAATTTTTTATTATTTAAATGACCAGTTCATATGTAGGTAAATAGATTGGAAAATATTCATATGTAATCAGTTTGTGATTGATATCTGAATATTTTCTCCGAAAAAACACAATTTTACACACACACACACAAAAAAAAAAAAAAAATGCCGAGCGAAACACTGTATTAGTGGTACTGACCAATTAACTAAATTAAGGAAATGAAATACAAATTGAAAATAAAATAAAAACCTAATTTCTGAACTAAATTATTTTTCAGCACCTACAATTGCTAAAAATAAAATAACTTAAGTTTAAAATTTAAAAAATCTTTTATAAAAACATTTAGCGGCTTTTAAACAGAATATGTTTCTTACAATTTCTTAACATCCAGAAAGCAAGAAGCTTTGATTTTTCCAAAGCTGTTTCATATGCTAGAAAATATTTCAACCTCTTTGGCAGAAAAATATATAATAAAAAATTGTTGCTCAATCGGGACTTTACTTCTAACTTACGGTCCAACAGTAAGATTTTATCAGTTCCTCCGGAAAAGAGCTTTACCAAATCCTCTTACCATTAAAAGGAAGAATAGTTCACTTTTAGAAATGTAAGGCCTTCCTTCATGTAACGAAACTAAAGTCACTAGAAAACTAAAGTTAATTTCTTCAAAGAAGATTTTCTTTTCGTCGCCAACTGTGTACTTTGGTGACTGATATTTCCTCCCTTAGACGTTAAATATAAACTTTGCCAAAATTCCTGGCGGAGTTTATATTAAGTGAAAGAATGCAGTAGAGTCGGATTTGGAAGACGAATAAACAGAAAATACTACCCCAGTAGAATGATACAGAAGTGACAAACTGATAAATTACAATTTCAGATTGGAGATATATGATATATAACATTTATATATAGTCTCTTGTGCATTTCTGAGTGTTAGTCGGTCTATATATAAAATTATTTTTATTCAGTGATGATACTTCCACCGGGGGGGGGCATGAGTATGAGAAGCTTCCGGCAGGATGGTTAGTTCCCCTCACCCTGGTGTGTATATAAACAATGGGGGTCAGCTGATGACGAGGACGGAACGTGCTTCCCATGGGAAAGCTTGTATCTTAGCCTTATCATTTTTCTCCTCGGGTGGTATCTCAGATATAAGGAGACGAATCTACCGGAATATTATTAGTTCACTTCTACACTTTAATGTAGATTGGCTTCCTTTTTCTTACTAATGACTGGACGTGCCTCCTACGGGAGGAGTTGAACCTTGGTCGGTGATGGCCCTAAGAACTCAAAATTTTTTTCCACCAAAACTGTCGTGAGGTCTGTTCAGTTATATTTAATCCGTATGCCATAATGGCGTGTCGGAGTATCAAAATTTGCGGTTGATAGACATAGAATTTTGTGAGGTTTACTTTTTTAAATAAATATTTTGTTAGTCAAAAATCGATCGAAAAATTTATCTGTAGAAATTACTGTGGAAGTTAAAAAAAATTTATTTTGCAAAAGAATCTTCGTCAGTCAGTATCCAGATTTTAATTAATATCCATAATTCTTTTCAAGATCTTTTAATATTATGAATAACAGAAACTACTTACATGATTTATATGATTCATTGAATGAAAGAATTGGTCCGTTTGATGAAAGTTCTTGACAAAAGATACAAATATTATATTATTATAAAATTATCAAATTCTTAAATTGAATGTGTTATGAAAATTTCTGCGTAATCATCACGAAAAAGACATTATATTATCAGTGGCCTTGCAACAGGGAAATGAAAAAGGGGAGAATAGGTGTCTCTGGAAACAATCTTAGAGGGGCTATGAAGACCAAACAACTGCATGTTAATCACATATTTTCCTCATATTTTAACCTCATATATATTTCTTTGACACGAGACGAAAAAATAATACTATGCCGAGAGCGCCATTTACACTTGCTAAGCCGTTGATGACGTCGAAAACAAAAACATATAATAATAATTTCTCTGATGCAACATACCATCCCTACTCCACTGCATATTACTCTGCAATGTTAAGAAAATTAAAGTGTGTTTTAATTGCAAAGCAATTCACTGATTAACCAAGAAATTTAAAACAGACAGATTAGTATAATTTTTCTTTTCATTTTTACATAAACAATAATTGTATAAACACAT
The DNA here is from genome assembly GCF_947563725.1 of Argiope bruennichi. Taxonomy (NCBI): domain Eukaryota; kingdom Metazoa; phylum Arthropoda; class Arachnida; order Araneae; family Araneidae; genus Argiope; species Argiope bruennichi. The sequence goes on along the minus strand of NC_079156.1, from coordinate 82,202,250 downwards.
AAACAATGGTAAGAATCTTATCGGCATAACATTTACATTGGCCATGATGAAACACTCATGACAAGCATCACAAATGCTCAGTGTGTGCTTCTTTTTAGACGTAGCATACATCAAATCTCTAAAAATTTTCAGAGACACGTTGGCAATAGCAATCATAATACAGACTTTCAAATGAGTTATGATCTTTGCATACGTAGATACATACATGGGATTTTCTACAAGCATTGCAAAGAGCGATCATACGGATTCGATTTGGCTGTCAAAATGTGTATTTTCAATGTGTATCAGCGACTAATACTATCGACTAATTTATTGATTTGATTACCTGTTATTCAAGTTATAAAGGCCTGTATGACCAAAGGCGACACATTTCCAATATCACATTTGCTAATTTGCCAGAATAACAGAGACTTTGCCATGATTTTATCAGAGATGCTGCGAATTCAATATTTATTTATTTTAAACTTCTTTTCTAAGTTGTAACTAGTTTCTCTATCTAGGTTAGATCTATTTTGAAAATTAGAAAGAATCATAGATTGGCAATGAGGGTAATATATTACAAAATTATCATTTGATTTAGAAAATATTATTTAGAATTAGCTTTAGAGATTAATCTGAGGAATATCCTTTTCAATGTTAATAAGTGGTCTACATGCAATTCTTAAATCAGTGTCTTCAAATTGTTTTAAAAGTCATCAGGTATTGTAGATAAACGGATATATTATTCTAAGAAACGAAATCCAATACGTAATATAATGGAAAACGTTATATTATTCTACGCATATTCCGAGATACATGGCAAAAGTGCAAGTAAATTGTTGGAAAAGGCAACATTTGATAGATTCTAATAAGGCAAACATACAGCAAACCGTTAAATTGGAAACAATAATTGTGGTCAGCGAAAAGAATTAGAGAATTCGCTCAGCGAACAATAATGCAAAAAGAGGATTGACTCAATCATTTCAGCCTTCCGAGTTTATATAGGTTTTCCAATGGGGTGGAATTTTGCAGTAAAATCTTCATATCGCTGTTTCTAAAAGAGATAATACCCGAAATTCCTGCATTTTCCAGAACCTTCATTTTGTCGTCAAAGTTGCCAAATGCATTGATAAATAGCCAAATGATCGTTGTCAGAGGGGGCAGCATTGATTGATCATTCATTTTTCATCTAATAAAAATAAATCTGTAAATCTCTTTTTACAGCAATGAGGCTAAAATTGTTAGAAAAAACATTAAGATAATCTTACTTAATTTTAAACTTCAATTCATTGCAACGGTTTTTAAATCATTACATCTTGAAATCTTTCAAGACGAAAACATCTAAATCCCCCCCCCTCAAATAAAAAGCTAACCAACAATTTAACCACTCATGAACCATCCAAAAGATATATCTATATATATAACTAGATAAGTCTAGACTAAAAAAAATTCTCTTTCATCAATCATTGCAGCTTAAAAGTCGAAAAAAAAAAAGCAGCGATTCTAAAAGCTTATTTAATCTACACAATGCCTTTTGATGTCTTCCGTGTTGTTTGTCCACCAATTTACTCATGTTCTTAAGGTCTTAAGAAAGAACAAAATCCGATAGAAATATTAGGAGAGTGGGAGAGGAGAGTTGTGACATGTTCCTTTTTCCTGTAAAATGTCTAGGAATGGAAGTGAGGTATTTGCGTTCTCCGCAATGAAACATAAGACTTTATCTTCTTTTATCTTTTAGAAAAGCTCTATAAGCCTCTCGATTAAATTGTAAATGGAGGAAGAAACTTGAGAGGTAAATCTACTTCCTGCGGCATTTTTGTTTGTGCGGCATTTTGTTAAACCTCAATCACAGCCTAGAATTCCAATTGAATGAAAAAGCGCGGAAAAAGGATCTGTTGGCATTAAAGTGTTTAGTTTTCTTTTACAAGGTTATGGAAAGGACTATATTATTCAATGATCTAATTGGGTTTTATGCCAGAGGCGCCATTGATTTAAGCCTAAGTATTTACTATATTTCTTACATTTTAATTTTGTGCTTAAAAGTTTCGTCTTTGTTTCGACAGGCAAAATCATCATTAGGGAAAATAAATCATTTTGACCTTCTAAGCAAAGTTATATAATTTTTTATGCATAAAATAAGACATATTAGAGAATATATATCAAACAAAAATCTTTATGGATCTAGTTCAAAGTAATGTTATGAAATTTTATGAATTAAAATGAGCGCATTCATATTCATAAAATAAGCAATTGCAAAGAGATTAAATAAAATGCAGAGTGTGGTTTGCACATGTTGTATTAAATTGTATGCTATATTATCGGTTTATATATAAAAAATTCACTTTAATAATATTTTCTCATCCTTTTATTAGAATTCTCAATCTATCAGTTTTTCCATGTAGTATTTGTGAAATAAATATAAGTTTTTCAATCAAATAAATAATTTTATAAATTTTAAATAAAGCATTAAGAGTTAAAGCGTTTTTATAATAATAATTTAAATAATCGTTTAATTATTTTATTAAACGAATATATAGAAAAAAAATCGAAAAAAACATTTTTATAACACAATCATTACAATTTATCATTTATGCAATTAAAGATGTAGAAGCCGATTCTTAAATTATATTTCCAAAAGACGCTAATTTACAAAAAAATTAATTAAACATAGAAAAAGTGATTTATTTTTTCCATTTCAATTGTTTCATTCAGAAGGTGTTTTGTTTAGTCCTAAATGAGCTCCAAATTACTCTATTCCAGTGTTTAAATTTGTATGTAAAGTCTCTGATAATGAAAGAATAGAGTCAATATCATGTTGTGGTACAAATGTTTTTTATTTCCAGTTATCTTAAAAAATCGTTTGATTTTATAAGGTTGTTTTGATTTTCAGCTTAGAGAAATACCTGCTTAAACTAAAATTCTTACATTTTAAAGCTGTATTTTCAAATGATTTCATTACATTTATCACCTGGTTATTATTTTTTACTTACAATTACCTAAGTTTTAAACAGTAAAATGCGTTATATCTGAAATGATTGAACTGTAAAAATTTCAGAAACTGAAATATATAAACACGAAATATTTATAAGGCATGTATTGAAGAAATGAAAATAATTTTTTAGTCTCTCTTTAATTGCTATTGTAAATATAATGCCAAATTTGGCCAAGAAATTGTGTGAAACAAATTCAAATTTTTCAATCGCACAATTTTCTTAAGTCTAATGAGGGAAATAAATTTGATTGCATGAATTATTTGTTATGATATCCTTTGATTTTAATTAAAAATTTGTTTACTTTTTCTCATCAATTTAATGTTTTTATCATCGCGTTTTTAAATTTGGAAGTAATGCATTGTATGAAACACTCCACTTCAATTAAAATACTGAATCTGACAAACTGATGCAACTCTAGGTTTCTAGACATATGATGAAATTATCAAATTCCTCGTTACTTCATACTTTTTAAACATATGTAGTTAAAAAAAAAGATTTGTTGACCTTGTTTAATGGATATTTATTTTGTGAAATTATAATTTCATAAAAGTTTGTTTAAGCATGAAGATTTATTTCCAAATTCTATAAATGGAAATTGAAACTAATCTGAAATATTCCCTTGATTCATCGAACTTCAAGCGATAAAAGAAAATCAAACCATCTTATTTATCAAACTTCATAAAATTTAAAAAAAGAGAAAAACCATTATCTAAAAGCTATTAAATCAATTCACACATGGCTGATTTTGTCTGTTCACTTTATTTGTTTTTCCATCTCACACAAGGCTTCAAGAACTACAAAAATCCATCCCAAAATTGGAAGGAAGAATTTTCTGTCATACTTCTTTTCTGTAAAACGTCTTGAGGTATTTACAGCTGAGTATATTACTTTATCTTCTTTTAACTTTTACAGAAAAAACGATTTCCCTGGTACAAGTACTGTAATCTTACCGTTAACCGTCAATCGAGAGAAAAATTGGAGAAGTAATTCTACTATTTGCAGCCTTTTTCGTTGATGCACTGTTTCACTAAAACTTTCAATCATGGTTTAGAGTGCGGACCGACTAAAGAGAAAGGACGATTTGTTAAAGTATATGGTTCTATTTTAAAGGTCAATGGGAGAATGGAGTCAATATTAGGTTGTTCTAGAACATATAATTTTATTTCTGCGCTTAGCATTTCGATGTGATTAATTCATTTGTCTGGTACTTCTATGAGTTTATTGTATTTAAAAAAAATAGGCAAAGAATACAAAATAGACAAAGAATATTTTATTAAAAATATATTTATTTATTCGTATAGTTTCTTCCTCTATTATTTTTTATTATTATCTTTATTTGTTGATTGTTTAATTGATACAACGAATGCTCTTTAATTGATTTTTGATTATATGCAAAATATAGAAGAAATGTAATTAAAGAAATCATGAAATGCTGGCTACTAATAACAAATAGGAATCTTTTATTACAACTTTAGTGTGAGATTAAATAATTTTAGGCTTCGACTATTCATTTGTCACTGCCTCATTACTGGTTAGGCTGGCTAGGTGGCTGCTCAGAACCTTGGATTGATTGTAGCCATGTCAATTAAAATTATTATTACCTGTGAGTTAAATAACTTTGTTTTAAAAAATTAAATACTACGATTTATAAATGTTATGGCAATGTTACGAATTTGTCTGATGTAATGAGTCAGGTTCCAATCTGTTTCGTTAGGTTCATTTAGTATTTACAACATTTATAAATGCCAAATGTCTGATTAAATATAATTATCAATTTGAATGCCGCATATCATGAATCATGATTTTTGTGGGAAGATCATAATAAACGCACAAGTTATTTTAGAGTTAACTAAAATAAAAATATTAGCCCACAGTTAAAAAAATGTTGAAATACGAAAATAAAAGCTGATAACTTATTAAGAAGGGCCTCATAATGTGCTCTTTATAGAGTTCCAAAATGGTTAAATTTACCACTATCTTTGGTTAATAAAAAAATTTCCTGCACGATACAGAATACGTGTCTTATTATAAGAAGGTACACTTAATCATAACATTTTTTAAGAGATAATGTGCTCTGCCTAGAGCCTCAAAATGGTTACATTTACCACTATCTTTGATTGATGAAAAAAAAACCATACCATGCACGATACAGAACACGTCTTATTATCAGAGGTCACAATCATAGCATTTTTTATGAGATAATGTGCTCTGCCTAGAGCCTCAAAATGGTTACATTTACCACTATCTTTGATTGATGAAAAAAAAAACCCTACCATGCACGATACAGAACACATGTCTTATTATCAGAGGTCACAATCATAGCATTTTTTATGAGATAATGTGCTCTGCCTAGAGCCTCAAAATGGTTACATTTACCACTATCTTTGATTGATGAAAAAAAAACCATACCATGCACGATACAGAACACGTCTTATTATCAGAGGTCACAATCATAGCATTTTTTATGAGATAATGTGCTCTGCATAGAGCCTCAAAATGGTTACATTTACCACTATCTTTGATTGATGAAAAAAAAAACCCTACCATGCACGATACAGAACACATGTCTTATTATCAGAGGTCACAATCATAGCATTTTTTATGAGATAATGTGCTCTGCCTAGAGCCTCAAAATGGTTACATTTACCACTATCTTTGCGTTTTAATACAGTGCGATCATATAGATTGCTTATTAATGCTTATCAATTTAATTTTTAACTGTTAATAAATCATATGAACTTTGTTATAATGTCAATGACACGAATCTTTTATAAAAACAAAATAAAAATTATTTTTAAAAATATTTTTTTCAGTAATTTAACTTATGTAGGTTTTTTTTGTTAACAAAAACATTAAACACTAACATTCATTGATAACCTGCTCTTTCTTTAAAATTAATGATGGCAAAAAAATTTCAATAAAATATTGTGTGTAATCTCATCGTATTATGTTCCTCTGCAAAATATTTTTATCCCTTAAGTTTTGGTAGACATGGAATTAATACTTTTTTCTTACAACTTTTATTCATTAATCTTTATATTTTTGTACATCCAGCTACGTCACAGGAAAGAGAAGAAGAATTTCAAAACGAGAGCACTTACATTTTATTTTATTTATTAGTTTATTTAATTTTATCATTGCATGAATCTGAAATTAAGTCTTACTTAAAAGAACAACAAAATTTCAAAGCCTGTATTAAATGCTCTATTTAAAAAAAATTTGAAAAAAAATCAATTGAAGACAATATTTTCAATTTTAAAATGAAAAAAAAAATTGTGCTGTCATATTTTCTGCAGTTACATTGGAAAAGTTGGCTTCATTTCGCAGCGAATTTCACTCACACCTTTCCATATATATATGTGTGTTGAAAATTAATAATTTTAGAAGTACCTCTTTTTCTATTCACAATAAGCCATACTTATAGATTCTGTTAGAAAAAAGGATATTTTTGTGATTTGATAATAAATAACGCCACTTATTATGAAATTATACTTCAATTTCAGATATTCCATCGCCGTAAAAAAAAGTGTTTATATTTACCAACAAAAATGTATTCGATTATTGAACAGCTATTCACTAAAGAGTTTTGAAGTATTTTTAATAATAAAGAGTTTTTTAATGGCAATATAAAGTTCAAATCCCGTTCCTCATCCTCCAAATAAAAATAATATTCTCGTTTATCTATGTTACATAAAAGGCACCATAATTATGAAATATTTATATGAAAATTGCAAAATTTACACAGGAAAATATTTCTACAACATTAAAAAAATCTGATAAGGACTTAACAGACTGAACATAGTTTGCTAATTTATATTACGATAGAAATAGTTTTCAAATATATTCAGAAAAATTATTTTTATTTGTCCAAAAATATTTAATTTATTTTAATAAATAAAATTTAATATAATTATGAGAAATAAATTCAGAGATATTTTCAGAATATATATATAATGGGAAACAATTACATAGAAGTATTTCATTCTTTCTCCTATATTATACTCTCTAGTTAATTTTTACTACAGTATTTTATTTTGATCATCTAACGGTAGATGGCAGCACAAGCTGCAGGCAAACTATTTATTCTTTGGTATTCCCCAATTTAGTTTCACGTTATTTGGTGAAACATACGTAATGAAATGATCCTTTAAATTATTCTACAGAGCAGATTCTTAGATTTCGAACTATTAAATTTCATGTAATTACTTCTTAGAGAGATAGTGATCATTTAGAAAAGTTTTTAAATCAAAAGATCTAAATTTTAATTTGATTTGTGATTAAAATTGAATTCATGTTTTCTCTCAACAACTTCGAAACATATTATTGCACAAAAAACACTTTTACGCTACTTAAAAAATAAAAGCAAAATATATTTTAAATGATCCCAATTTATTTGTGGGCATTTTTTTCTAATTTCAATATATATTTTTAAAATTTTCTTAAGCGCATTTTGTAACAATGCTTTTCATGTTTTCGTTTTGTATTTATATTCATATATATTAACACGTTATTAAATAATTTTTCAATATTATCATTGTTATATAATTAAGAAAATATTTAAACATAAAATAAAGATAGACAAATCAAGAGAACTAAAACATTATTCTGGTACGAGGTTACGAACTAGATAATAGAATCTTCATTTAAAAAATTGTGACTAGCTGCAATAAAGATATAATAAAACTATAAAAGAAACTTTTCCAAGTAAATACAAATTTTATTTTGTTTTATTTTGTTTGTTTTTCAAATATCAGTCACAAAGAATGTGCTCATGAGGCATATATTTAAAAACTGTACTCTAAAATTAATTTCCCTATAGAAATTTAAAAACTTGTACTTAAAAATCGAATTTTTATATGTATTTAATCATCATTTTCCATACCCGAATAATTATTCGAAAAATACAGACAGTTTTTCCACTTGTAAGACAACCATGTACGGTTTACTAGAGACTAACCATCTATCTGTTTAATCAAGTTAGAAAAAAATATTGTTTAATGCGAAAAAAAAAAAAAAATCAAAGATCAAGAAATGATGAATCCGGCCCTGCTAATATTAATAACGTTAGTAGGTATTTACGATAAAAGGGGTGAATTTAACTTTAAATTAATTAAACTCAGTAATTACCATTCTAATTTAAACTCTAAAATTTTCAAAAATTTAATTTTCTCACAATTTAACGAGATTAAAAAAAATTGTAATAACAATATTTCTTATATTGAAGCAACAAATAATCTCATTAAAAACTTTATTACTAATGAATTTCCCCAAAACTTCTGCAATATAGAAGTTTTAGTAAGAGAGGGTTTATCTTTTTTCTAACTTATTATTTATTCACAACTAAAAATAGACTTTCTAGTTCATTTGAACCACCTCAATAGATGGCGCTGAAGCCCTTCAATTATTACTGAGGATGACGAGGCACTTTTACTGATAGGCGTGTGCAGCTTTGGACGCGGGTGAGTTGAATGTAGTTTTGCTTGAAACTGGTATGTGCTTTACTTCATTGTTTTAATGGTATTTTTTGGTTTTATCATTGAGTGGTCTTTTGTAGTTTGTGTTTGTTCTATTGTGGTTTTGCTTGTATTGGAAAGTAATAATTTGCTTTATTGTATAATTTATTGTCTTTTATTTTTGTGATACTGGTTTATATCTAAGGCCTCAATTTCTGAGGATTTTCGGGTCACGAGGGATCAATATTTTTTTGACGAAAGGTAGACCCCTTACAGAAAAAATCCCTAGTTTGAATCCCTGGCTGAGGGTGACCCTTAAGAAAGTCTTTAGGCCGGATTCATCATTTCTTTCTTTTTGATTTTTTTGTATTAAAATTAATATTTTTTTTCTAATTAATTTGATTAAGTTTAATTTAAGTCTAATTTTGATTAAGTTTATCTATGCTTTAGTGTAGCCGCATTAGCGCTCTCTAAATAGAATGCATTTTTTATTAGTTTGGTTCAGAAAACATTTATTTTTAATTGAATTACATAATGATAGCATTTCCTATATTTTAATCTAGGGTGAGTTGATTGCCTTTTTTACGACTAGACTTGTTTTTGAACTGCTGCATATCCTCACCCATGTACTAATTTATTTAGTTTCATGTTTATAATGATGAAGTTCTGCAATTCATTTTTTACCCATTTCTTGATGAGGAAATTTTGTATGCACTTGCAAAATTTCATTCACTTTCAGGGTTTGATGACAACATATTATTTTTAATATTTGTAAAATTTAATTATTTATTAGATGAATTCATTTAATTAAGTTTTGATTTAGTATGCTTAACCTCAGTATGACCTCAATGAATGATTTCAAGATTTCGTAATATTTTTAACATTAAATCATAGATTTAAAAAAATTAGAAAATAATGAATATTAAAAATAATCCATTTTTTATAATAAAAGTAGGATTCAAAAAATTAATTTTTAAAAAATTGTCCTTTTTGGTTGTAATTTTTTTAGAAATATGTCCTTTCTTAAAAAGAATTCTTTTTGGCATGTTTTTTTTTTTTTTTTCTTTTTTAGTCAGTTCAGTAAATTAATTAGCAGTTGCAAATCTTGCAGATCGAAAAATATGAGAATTTATTAATTGAAAAGCGTACAGACGTATATATAGTGATAGTATATTTAAATTTGAAACTAACCAGTGAAAAGAATCCGTGTGAAACAAAAAATAGATACCGATACCATGCATCGGAGAACGGAAAGGCATTTAGCCGCTAGGTGAGAAAAGACCATAAGACGGAGCGATTAAAAAATTTTCAGAGCAGTCAAATGAATAAGCTTGTAAAAAATACAAATTCTATGAATGGCAACTAGGGATTGCAATACCGGACCAAAAGTTCAATACCGGTATTCGGTATTTTTTAAATCTTAATACCGGGATACGGGTTTTAATACCGGTATTAGAAATTTTAGAAAAAGAAAGAAAACACAGGTGTTTCTTTCCTTTATTTGCCAGTTTTGTTAGAGAGTGTAAATATCACAAAAAATAATTTGTAACTTATAAATTATAACAGTATATAATCACAAAAATGTAAAGAAACATCTTATTTATTTAAATCCCAAAAAACTGTAAATATCACTATTCAGTCTGGGGTCCTATTACAACGTTTTGAAATGTGATCTTAAAAAGAAAATAATGCATCCATTGTACTGTCATTAAGCCTGAAAAGTAAATTTGTGTAAAAATTACCAGCTGTCGAAAGAGCGTTTTCGACAGCTGGTAATCTACGCTAGTTGGTGGTACTGTTAACAATGCACAATATACTTTTTCCAAGTATTTACCTCTAAATCCCTCATCTTCAAATAAATCGATTTCTCGTTGGATGGTTTTGGATATAGCTGATTTCTGTATTGTATTTTGGTTCGTTGACATTTTTTTTTATTTATCGCTAATTCTAATTTTTGTTCAAGAGACAATTACTTTTCACTATCGACAGTAGTGACATCATAATCTTCGATAATTGAATCGAATTCTTCTGAATGTGGATAGGGCTGTGTGTAAAAAATTTTAAGAAAATTTATTCTAAACTTAATCAGATTTGAATTGGTTATATTCTTTTCTTCTTTTTCATTTTCATTTTTAAAATCATTATAATTATGTAAATACCGTAAGACATTTTCTATTTCGGTATGCCTTTCTTCTGTGTGATTTTTCAATGTAATATATAATTCTTCAGATAGTGATGTGTGCTGTTCTTTCAGTGACTGCAACATGAAATTAATTATTGCATTAGCTGTTAATAAATTAGAATCTCTCCGACACAATGCCTCAATAGTCAGTTTTATTGGTAATAGAGCTGATATAGTTCTGGATATTAAGTCGAATTCCCTATCTGAAAAATTAATTTACCGGTTTAAGTCGATTATCGCTTTTTGGATTGGACTTCTCAGGTTTAAAAATCGTTCCATCATTAGGAGTAAACTATTCCAACGTGTTTTAGAATCTAATATTAACATATATTCTGTTTTATTTTCATTAGTATATATTTTAGTAAAATATCCTTTTTATAGGGGAACGTTTAAATATCTTAACAATTTTTCGAACTTTATAAATTATAGGAAGCAATTCTTGATAGGTTAATATTTTATCCTCAATTACAATATCTTCTTCAACAATTACATTGTCATTATCTTCATTGTCAATATCACTCTCACTCTTACTCTCTTCAAAGTTGGAATCCGAAGTTTCTATATCCACAGTATTTGGATTCTTCTGTTCTTTATTTTTTTTGATATAATACATCTATTACTCCTAATTGAATTCCATGTGCATAGCACAACTGCTGATTTGCACCAATAAACTTTCCAACTTTTTTCATAATTGTTGCTCCATCAGTCGTTAAGCATACAATATTTTCTTTCAGGGATAATCCATGTTCCGCTAATTTAGATTTAAGCAATTATTTAAGCCGTTTATTAGCTAATTAATTTCACCCGTTAGGGAGACATAAAAACAAAAAAGCATACTATTTTGCTATGTTCGCGATACCTGAACATATAGTGGAGAAATTTTAAAAATTTCTAGTAAATACCGAAAAACCGGTATTTAAACTTGTGAATACCGGTATTACAAAATTGTACAAATGGCTCAAAATACCGGTATTCGGTATCCCGGTATACCGGTATTGCAATCCCTAATGGCAACTTATTAGGATGATATTAAGAATTTATCGAATATAAATATTCAAGTTTATGTATGTTTCAGTACGTTACAGGATTTAAAATACCGAACATATGTTTCAATACAAATATGAATGCTTGAAGACTGGAATACAAATAGAAATCTGTATTCACAAAGTTAATAAAATGGAAGAAATTTTAAAATAATTGTTAATTTATTAAAAACATAAAAATAAATAGGCCATTTTATTAAAAGAGAGACCTCATAATGTACACTGCATAAGTGTGCCAAATATTTAAATCAATCTCTGTTAAAAAGTGATTCAAAAAACGTAAGTTTTGCTTGGATTGGATAATTGATAAAGGAATAATAAATCCCACACAACCTACCACGTCTATATTGATTGCAATTTCAAGAATATAAAAAAATGGGTTATTTGCATATTTTTCTAAAAAATATTCTTTAAAAAAATGCTATCCTATTCAGCACTCTCGCATAAAATTATGAGTCTTGCACAAAGCTACATAAGTGCTCAGATATTTATTTTTAAAGACCCGCTAAATGAAAGTTATGTGAGTCGGAGTATAGAAAAGAAAATCGTTACTTATAAATTATTAACAACAGCATGCGAACAATAGCACCGTAAAAGTTTATAAGCGTGCAGTTTTGGCGGGTTTTTTTGGGGGATGGGGAATTAATTGTTGGGTTGTGGTTAATACACATATATAAAAAAAACCATATATGTATACCATATATAACCATATATAAACCGGTGTTTACCACAAAACTACAAAATTCAAATGTCATACATGCACTTAAAAGCATGCAAAAGTACAGACCGACATACAGACACCTCTTTAACAGATGCTGTTCAAGACTTGGTATGAGGTTATAATTTTGATGCGAAAATAGAGAATCAAATTTAGTTTATATAAGTTTTTACATTTTTCAACTATCCCGTTTACATGCGTGCAAAAGTACAGACAGACAGATACCACCAACTTCGTTAATGATTTGGTCACACATTTGATACGTATCTACCTTTTAGATGCTAAATCTGTTCTTAAGTTTTATATTTGTAAACTCATTTTGTTTCGTAATTATAGCATTCGGATATCTAAATAGACAGGTTTTCTCTGAACGGATTGATTCAAAATTTGAAAGATATATACAAATTTAAAAGTAAAAGGCAACAAACCCAATTTCATTAATCTAGATTAATGTGTTCTGAAGTTATAATGTTCAAAAATAAAGAGACAAATCAGAAAATACGTGTTTTAGAATAAGAGAAGTCTGAAATGCAGAAATTCATTAAAATCTGAAGCTCAGTTTTTTTTTTTTTTTTTTGCTTATTACAATACTTTATACACTTAGTATATGATAAAAAGTAAAAAAACGCTGGTTGTCAGTGGTACTATAATTAAAAAGTTTTTTCATGTATACTCCTAGTATTTATGCTACATCAATTCGCTTAGGCCCATCTTTTCTATTCTATGCAGGAACACTAAACATATCAAATGGTCTATTATTATATTTTTTTATTAAAGAATGTGAGATATATGAGATTCTTTTAATGCAGTGAATAATAATATTTTATTTGACTTCAAATTATTTTTAAAGTATATGAGATAAATATAGATAAAGAAAAAGCACGAATTGCAAGTGGTTTATTCTTCAACATGTATAATATTTCAAAACACTGAAAATACAAAAGCGACAAATGTATTCAACTTATACCACTTACAGTGATAAAGTGAAAAAGGGACAAAAATGCAATTCACAGTATTTACACAAATGTTACATATTTGAATTTCACCACAATAGTTTTATACAAAGCATTTATACACCCACGGAACATGTCTTTATTTTTCTAAAGACATCAACAAATACTACACTTAACTAATGAAATAATATACTTATCCCGGCGTTTGGGAATGACATGGCATAAAAATAATTTGAAAATTAAAAATATAACTTTTTGATAACAGGGATTCAGTGCATGATTTGTTTTATTCATTTTTTTAATTCATTGCTTACAAAACTTCTTCTGTTCAGAAAGAAATTTTAAAAAAACTTTGTTGCGCAATCGTTAAAAAAATTGATATTCTTTGGATTTTAGATCAACATGAAAAAAATTGTACCCAAAAGTAATTATCATGAAAAGTTGTAGGAATTAAAAATAGACTGCCCAACATATTGAATATTATGTAATAACTTATTTTGAGGAAAGATAGAAAGACAAAATACTGATTTATATAATAATAACAACATAAAAATAATATAACATAATAATAATAACAATATAACATAATAATATAAAATATAATATTAATAATATAACAATATAATATTTATAAGTTGATAATTTGTGAAATAAATTCATTCAAATTGTATAGTATTGACAGTTGGTCCTAAATCTACCAAAATTAGATTTTCCACGAGTATTAGGGGCCCTCTAATACAAACAACAAACGTATATTGTACAATGAGTATAATGTCAAACAATATTCGAATTATTGTATAAAATGTTTGAATATTAGGGGCCACCTCTAATACAAACAACAAACGTATATTGTACAATGAGTATAATGTCAAACAATATTCACAATATTGTATAAAATGTTTGAGTATCGAATATTATAATATAGCACTCTATTTTACAATATTGTACAACATTTTAACTCATCTAGGGAAAAGGTTTTTGAAATTTTTTTAGATGTATTGAAAATGAATCGAACTGAATAATATTCGTAATATTGTGTACATTTTTTTAGTATCGAATAATATAATACAACACTCTATTTTACAATATTATGCAACATTTTAATTGATCAAGGGAAAGAAGTTTTTCAAAATGTTTTTAGATATACTGAGCATTAATCGAAATTTAAATTTCTTCAAAAGTAATTTTTAAACACATTAGCATTTAAAAACTATTTTTGTATCACTTGAAATTTTAGATTTTTTTTTAATGATATCAATTTTATTTCAGATAGTTGTGCAAATATAGTTGTACAAATTAGTATAAAATGCATCTTTTAACAATACTTTTCCTTAAGAAGATAGCAAGAATTTTAATAATGAATACATTTACAATACTCAGATAAGTTAACTCAATTATCATCTCTTAGACTCGGTAACTATTTAATGCTCTCACATATTTTAAAACATATAATATGCTCTAGAATGATATTAGTTTTAAGCTGGCGTACTGTTTGCTTATTGTATGAAGTTAAAATATTTAAGCAAAGAATGCAACAAATGATAGAATCAAGCTAGTTGAAGACAAGATAAATGAGCCAAGACTTTAACTTTTTCATGCTATGATATTTCTAGAAAGAGGTGCTACTGTGTTTTATCAACAACATTTGGAGAAAATAGTTAGATCTTCAATTGTGTAAGAGGACGATGATGATCCATTATAAAACTGAGTTTAATTCGATATAATTAAAATCAACCAGCATTATTTAAATAGATATCTTATTATTGAAACTTATTGGTGCTGAAATTTTGATTTTACTGCATAGAGTTTATTCTGCATTAGTTTTCCGCATTAGTTTTATTCTTAAAAAAACCCATAAATCCTTTCGAAACCGTAGTCGATAATACGAATATCAGAAAAACAGAAAATGCAACTTGGAGAAACTTGAAACAAAAAACTTGGAGAATCTTATCAGAAAAACAGAAAATGCAGTTTGTGCAACAATCTCTCTGAAAAAAAGACTAACTTTAATTAAAAAAAGAAAAAATATCAAGTCACCTTCTTTACCCAAAATCGAGAATTTACTTTTAAAATGATTTAAATGGATAAATTTTCATCCTTGAGATGAATCCAGGAGATAATTCTCGAACTGGAATATTATAAAAATAAAAACAATGTTAAAGATGTCAGCTTTAGAATAGCTTAGCTAATGTTAGCTTTATAATATAAATACGTTATTTTCTTTCGATTCAATATTTTTAATGTTTATAGAAATAATTATAAAAAATATCTTGTTTTATGAAATAATTGTTTTAAAGATAAATAAAATACTATGTAAAATATGAATGATGCAGAAATGACATATTCGTACTCCATTAAAAATATACTGCTTATAGAGGAAACAATTTTGCGATTTGTAGTGCTTTTAAAGTAACTAAATATATTTCAAAAGCTCTTATAATCATATAACACTTTAACAACTGATAAATAATTCAATGTGTCAAGCCATCTATAACATAACATTTTTCCTGTTTTAATTCCAAAAAAATTCATAATTATCATTTTTCTCTAACAGAAAAAAATGCTTACAATTTTTTTTTCTTCAAATTTTTATATAAGAAAATCTTTTACATAAGAAATACTACTTTCTTCAGATATAAAAAAGCACGATTCAGTTCTGCAGATTTTGGAAAATGCTTCATGTCCTATTTTTCAGATGAAAATAATGTCATATAATTCATTAATTGTTTTTTAAATACTTTTGAAGAATTCCTTTTTAGAAAAAACAAAATCCATTTAAACAAAAACACAACACTGAAGAAACTTCAACGGCAACATCCCTCCACTAGCAGAGTAGGGAGAGAATTGGTTATTAATAAAAGATTCCGATAAAATAATATTTTTAGAGATTATTAAAAGTGAGAATTAAAGAGCGCTTCACTTAAATGTAAAATTCATCACTCAAATCCAAAATGTATTGCAAAGATTGTAAATGCTTAAAGGTATGTGAAGAATTTTACTATAACTTAAAAACAAAGAAATTAAAAAAAAAGAAATTAAAAATTAAAATAAGAAATAAATTCTGAAAATAATGTTTGAATCACTGCAGCAAATTCAATAAATACACATGAAACAAAAATCTCATTTTGATGTCATTTAAATTAATTTGGCAGAGAAGAAGATTTCAGCATAATATTTAGAATAGTTTAATTCTTATATTTGAAACTACACCACGGCTCTTTTATGGGTAAAAAGCGCTATTAGGAAACGGAACTGATACCTTTTATTTTTACATTTCCTTATTAGATAGTTCGGAAAATTTAGCTTGCATTAGTTTAAAAAACACGTTGAATTCTTTGTAGAAGTTAATTTCATCTACAAAAACTCAAAAAATATTCTATTACTGTCTACAATGCCCTAGTGATGGGGCAAAACCAGCTGGAGTGGTTTTTCAAGAAACTTTCATGCATATTCACTAATAAATGTATTTGCGTATTATTAATTGCACGCTATTGGCGAACAATAGCTACGGAAGTGCCTTTTAGTTGGAATGTTTGACGATTATATAACCGGACAAACAAATGTGTATTTTGAATGTCTTGATTCCAATTAATTGACACCAAAATTTGTAGTATTACAATTGTAGTTGCAAAATCACGAGCCAAGTTTCATAATATTTAACTTATCGCTTTTACATGCTTGTACAAGTATAGACCATAGTATAAGTATAGATGGTCAGCCCTTTGATAAATTTGGCTCAAAATTTGAATAAGATAAAAATAAAAAATAAAATAAGGATGTTCCTTAAAATACAGATTCTTATAAAAAGTGCTAAATGATTTCAGTAGATGCTAAAACTGGGAATGAAAACTTATTTATCTAGGTCTTTACGTTTTGTAGTTATTATGTTCATTTATACCCGGACTGTCAGACAGAGTTTTTTCTGGACAGATTTCGTTCAAAATTTGATTAAAAAAATTACAAATTTAGAATTAGGTTCATATACCAAATTTCATCCTTCTAGTTCAAAGAACTTTTGAGTTATCGGGCTCACAGACAGACAGACATAATTTTTAAAAAAAATGGATTTTTTGAAGTCAGGGAGATCTGACACGTGTAGACACAATTTCGAGTTTTGCAGAATTACAATACTTTCACTTTGTATGAGAAAGTAAAAGCTGATATAATAAATTAAGTTAGGAAAGTGCTTGAGAATGGATGCTTGAAAAATTTGATGTGCAAACGATATTTACATACAATTCAATAACGCTTTCATGATTTTCATAGCTACTTAAAATATTTGTTGTCACAAAATATCAATTAACATCTTACCAGCCGAGGACAACTTGCGAGATTCGGTCCCCAGTGCCACTTGTATATATACATATATAGTTGCGAGATGTATATATATGCCAGAGGCAGTTAACACATTGACTTAGGGAGAAGTATATATACGCCCGCGGCAGGCAAGGGGTTAAATAACATATTAAAATGTTTCTTGTCAACAGATATTATTTAAATAAAATTATAATAAATATTGGTTATCGCATGATATTTATTAAAAAGTACTGTAATAACATGTATGTTGTCGCAAGTTATTCAACAAATAATGTTTTAACAATAAGTTTGCTGACAAAAAAATATCCGTTAAATAACATCATATTAATAAGTCTGTTGTCACAAATTATCCATCAAATAACATTTTAATAATAAATTTGACGAAGCAAAATACTTACCAGCCGAGGACAACTTGCGAGATTCGGTCCCCAGTGCCACTTGTATATATACGTATATAGTTGCGAGATGTATATATATGCCAGAGGCAGTTAACACATTGACTTAGGGAGAAGTATATATACGCCCGCGGCAGGCAAGGGGTTAAATAACATATTAAAATGTTTCTTGTCAACAGATATTATTTAAATAAAATTATAATAAATATTGGTTATCGCATGATATTTATTAAAAAGTACTGTAATAACATGTATGTTGTCGCAAGTTATTCAACAAATAATGTTTTAACAATAAGTTTGCTGACAAAAAAATATCCGTTAAATAACATCATATTAATAAGTCTGTTGTCACAAATTATCCATCAAATAACATTTTAATAATAAATTTGACGAAGCAAAATACTTATTAAATAACGTTGTAATAAAAGGCTTACTGTTGCAAGATATCTATCAAATACCATTTTGATAAAACAATTGTTGACACAAAATATCCATTAAGTAACATCATAATAATGTGTTTGCTGACACAAACATGTACATTCAGAAACATTTAAATCGCATATACATCCATATATATAATATAAAGCACATTAATGAAATATTTATAGATATGTTTCCTCAAACACATTTACAATACATTAGTCATTCAAATGAAGCTAGTGATATCTTCATATACATGTAGCTTCATACTTATACTAGACACCATAGTAGCTAACACAACAACATACAATAAAGAATAACAAAATCTGTATTTTTCCGTTAATTAATTACACGGCGTAGCACAAACCATCGTATTAGATATATTTTGAATAATGGAGTCAAACAGTTTTTATCCTGCAAATAAGTGAAGCTTTTATTTGTTTTCTAAGTAATCCAATCGTGACTACTTTAGTGAAGTTAGGTATTCCCCCACTTTGGGTAAGTGCCTGTCGAAAATTTAATTTCTTGGAATAAGGTTTCCTGATTTAGGTAAGTGCTTTCGTCAATTTGTGTAATGGCGGCATTCATTTTGTACTTTAAAAATGTAATTGAAGTCAATGTTTTGCAGTGTACAGATTTTAGACATTTCTATGAGTCAAAAGTTCATAAGAAAAGCAATAACTTTTATATATGAAAACGATCTTTTTTTGTAGTAATTTTACAATTAAAACTATTGATCAGTAATAAATATAATTGCCAATCGGGCCTTGCAAATAAAATGTAAAGATGTAAATATTTTTTTTAATCACTGCTGTTATATTGTTATCTAATTAATTCTAATATTGGTATATAAGTAGTTATATAATAGGTATATATAATAAATAATACACTCTTATATGATAGGTTTTCCAATTTATATATAAAAAATGATTTTATTCTAAAAATGGAGAAATTGAAAGTTAAAAAAACTATAATTTAGAATTTTAAAAAGTCTAAAGATATATTTTATAAACTTTAACTTTTTAAATTATATTGATAGAAGTAAAAATATTCATTAAAACTAAAAATTTGTATTGAATAACTAATAAAATAAATTAATAACAAAACCTAAACATAAAAATTGTAACTTTAATTCATATTTACGAGGGGGTATGAAGTTGCCAATAAAATATTTGGAGGTGAAGATATATTAAAAACCATCTGAAGTGCTTAAAACATTAAGAATTGTGATCCGTATATGGAAAATAATCTTTTATGACACATTCATGAATAGTTTTAGCGAAATCGGTCATTAAAGATTAGAATATAAAATTAATATGTCAAATCTATTACTTTTCTGTGTGTGACTTTGAATAGCTGGGATTGCAAACAAATTTGAACACTGATAAGAATTTTCACAAAAAAATAAGACGTCATTTATCTTTCATCCACTGTTATTTTCAATACATGGCAATTTCATTTTTATTCTCAATACTTTTACAACGTTATATAGAATATTTTACAAAAACCTCCCAAAATGTCTGAACAAATATTAAATGAATGTAACCAAACCTTCACGATATGTTTTTATTTATATGATCCAAATGTCAGAGTCTCAGTTAAAGCTCTTTATATGTACAATTTTAACGGCTCAGAAACTAAATAGCATTTTCCTTTGTGCTGTTCTTTTTGCCTGAATTTCCAGTTATGCCTTTAGCAGATGTAGTCTTCCTGCTTGACATCTTTACAGTGTTCCCAACATTAGAGTGGCAACATGGCTTTTTACCAAACAGCACTGCCTTGAAGCCTGATCGTAGTTTTGTGTTGAAAAACGCATACAAGACCGGATTTATGCAGCTATTTGAAGCTCCAAGCCATTGGGCAATAGGTGCAGAAACTTGTATAACAAATTCCTCAAAACTATTCTCTGGGTATGGATCTCCAACTTTGATTCTGGTAAAGATGGCATAGAGTGGCAACCAAGATCCCATGAACACCAGAACCACAACAAACAGCATCTTGATGACCTTCACCTTTGACCTATGGACCAAGCCATTATTGTGCTCGCCTTCGCCGGGTAATTCCCTTTTCCATACTTTGATCCATATGAAGCCATAACACATAAGGATGACACATAATGGAAATAAGTAGCAAAGTATCAGATTGGCCACTATGAAGTAAATCACTCCCATCTGCTCTGATGGCCAAATCTCACGGCAAACGTAGAGATTGTCATTTTCTGTTGTTTTGCCAATGAGGATGAGACGAAAATAGACCATCCATGGCAAAGTCAAAGTGAGGCTGAATATCCAGATGGTGGTGATGATAAAGCGGCATCCACGAGAAGTTATTTGCCACGTCATCGGATAACAAATCGCTAGAAACCTGTAAAGATTCGTTAAATCATTATTATTTCAAATCAAATTATTCATTTCCAAATAAAGAAATGCTGATAACACAGACAAAATATAGTAAATCAACACTAAACGTACCATAGCCAGTCAAATGACCGATTATGAACTTTTCCATCGAAAATGCGGATATCATCTTATCACTTTTGCACATTTGACTTCATAACTTTTTCGAAGAATTATATACAGTTAATATTCTATTATTTTTTATATATTTTTTTGTGTTTATTTTGAGTAATACTTGTCATATACTGTTATCTACCACAGCCGGTCATTTGACCGGAAGAACAATTTAATGCTTTATAAGGTTATCGGATGAAAAATTATGAAATAATGCTTATTTAACGTATTGTATTCAGTAAGTTGCACATTCATTTAGCTAGTATAAATACCTGGATTTTATACAAGCAAACGACAGACAAAAACATCTCAAGGCAAGATTTTTTTTTTTTTTTTTACTATAGTTAGCGGTAGAACTTGCCGCCGGTTTTCGAAAAGCTCGTGAACAACCAAAAGAAAGAACAAATAAAAAACGATCGATGCCTAAATCTATTACAGATTCTTATCAACGTAAGACACGTCAAATAAGATATTGTTACGAAACTAAAACCATCAAAATTTGTTCTAAATGTGAAAAATATGTTTTTGGAAAATGTACAATGAAAACACCCTGCATATATAAAAAAATGTGATAAGCAATGAATTAAATTCTTTTTTTTTGTTTGTAATACATAGAAACTGACAATATACAATTTTATTTAATTATAATGAAGTTAATTTGTTTATTTCCTTTCTAACATTCATATTTCATACATTCAATCAGGAAACATAAAGTCAGGTCATTTAACTGGCTATGGTAGAAATAAGTATGTATTAAGTGACGGTATGTTTAGTGTTAATAAGTGATACAGTCTACGAAAAAAATATTCAAATTCTGCTTCTTCTCTACTATAAACAAATAATCTCTATTGCACGTTGAAGCCAAAATTATTTTTCAGAAGCAAGAATTCAAAACATTTATAGCTTATTTTACTGCAGTTTTTAAAGTAAATGAAAATATCTTTTACCATATTTAGGTATTAATTGTAGAAATGAAAATATTATCTAAAGAAAAAAATAAAATATAAATTGGTTTTTGTTTCTTCACATTAAAACAAGAGATATTACTCTGTATGTCAGCAGTTGAAACTCATGATGACCAAAGCTTTAAATGCATCAATGGATATAACAGTGCTTTAAAGGTAATATTTCCGGTAAACTGTTTTGTCATCTTCTAGGGACAATTAATTAAGGTATCCTTTCAACTACTTTATTCGTGTAAAAGGATTCATTAAAACAACATTTGGTAGTCCTGATCCGAAAATCATTTTCCCCCTTTTCTTTAATTCGCCATTATATTTCTGGACAGGCGATATTACTTCCTGTTACAGCAAATCATCCGGTCCGAAAATTTATATCATCAAAATGATTAATGCTTTATAGAATTGAAAGGGAAGAATATTATGAACAAATCTCCTTATGCGCTTGAAACACATTTTGAAATTTAATTACATACTTTGATCTACTTTAAAGCTTATTAATTGAAGCGCTCGAATACTTTTAGAAATATTGTATATGAAAAAAAAATTAATTTGGAAAAAGGTTATTTTGTTGAAAATATTATTTCATATTCATTCCTCATATTTAAATAGATTAGAGAACGCAAAATAGGCACATACCATTTAAAGATTTAAATTAATTTTATGCAATTTAAGCAAAGCAAAGGATTTCAATTAATTTTAAATAATTTATCAAAAAGAGATAGGAGTTTTAAAAATAAGACTAAAATTAAGGCCACTATAATTTAGTTTTAGTGCACCAGAATTAAAGGACTGTTTTCACATTTAAAACTATAGGAAAGTCAAAATTTATGAAGTCATGGGAATTGAACACTGAATCCATTAAACATTTATATTCTTCTAGTTTTAAAATATCGTTTAATTCCTTTTGGTAACATTAATAGAATTTAATATCATTAATTTGTCAAAGCAAAATAGTTTTGAATTTTATTATTAGTTAAAAATAAAATTAACACTACAATAATACGTTTCCTATTATTTCATTTTTAGAAATTCAGTTATAAAAATGCTGAAACCTTTGATTTTATAATAATCACTTCCCAAATTTTTATTTTTATTTCGATATATTAAAAGTTGTGCATAGAAAATTTCAAAAATTAATTTTCTATTCCCTTATTTCGGGAATTCTATAACTTAATTGCGTAAACAATCTTTTACATTAAAAAAAATCCAACTTATAATTTTTTATAAGAACTCAATGCTATTTTCATTTTTATTTCAAAGTTTCCAAAATATAAAGAAGAGAAAGCGCATATCTGCTTTCTGAAATTCCCCAGCTGATGTTATGGCTGAACGATAAGGCAGTGAACCCAAATGTTTATTCGGGTGTAATGGATATTTTGAAGGAAATTCTCTTTAACATTGTGTTCTGAAATTTCCCGAATAACAAAAGTGCCAACTACGCATGATTGACATATTTCCTTCGGAAAAAGAATATTCTTAAATCTTTGCCAAAAAAATAGAGAAATAAGTTTTAAGAAAAAATATTTTGTCTGAATATTTGAAAATTGTTTCGCAAACCTGACATGCATTTCATGAATAAAATATTCAATAGTGGTATTCTAATTTCTTTACACACACACATACCTATATATATATATATAACTTTAAGAATCTCCTTTCGATATGTTTTACATGTTTCGATATGGATTCCAATAATGTTTTTAATAATTATTATTTTAAATATTTTTCTCTGTGATTGAAATTAAAGAGAGAGATTAAAGGAAATTCTGGTAGAAGTTTCCCGATTTTTCTTTCTCTGTAAATTAGATTCTTGTGGAAATTTCCTGATTCTTTGATCCAAGCATTTTTTTAAAAACAGAATTAAATTTTTTTTAATTACAAAACGCTTAGTACTATACATTCTTAATACATACATTCATTGATTTAAAACTTCTTTTAGAGATTCAAACAAGTTTTGTCATTTGACAAAGTACATTAAATTTCCTAACAAAAATATCCGAAAAGGAAATTATAATTCCGAATACATTATTAAATAATTGTTCTCATTTTCAGATTTGATTTTAATATATAATATTCATAACACCACAATGCTCTATTTTCATATATAGATGTGTAAAATGAATTGAACGAATATGAAGAGAGCAAAAATAGAATTTTAAAAATCAATTTTGAAATGATTTGAATTAATTTTTGAATAATCATTAAATTGTTAAAAATTGGCCGGAGCACAATATAGAATAAAAGTTATCAGGCATTGCATATAATTTTTATTGTTCACAAAATATTGAAGTAAGTATTTAAAGCAAAAATAATAAAAAAGTAGACAGGAGTCTTACCGGTCAACAGAAATGGCTACCAAGGTGTTGACGGAAGCGCACACGGACACTCCTTGAAGATAGGCAACAGCTTTGCACAGAAACAGACCCAGAATCCAAGCTGTGAAGAGAAATTATTTGTTACAAACTAAAACCATCACCAAAGCCCAAAGACAAAATTACAGCATTAAGAGTTCCAGAAGAAGAAAAACAAGCAAGTATATAATGTTCGTTTCAGACAGTATATACAAGTATATACTGTTCACTTTTCGAAGATTCTATCTCGCTAAAAGATGGGACACAGAGACTTGAGCATTTTCGGAATTCTTCGTCATTCTTTGATCTTGATATCTGTCCATCAGATAATTTTCCGTTTACTTTTTTTTATCTTCTTCTTCTTCTTTCTCCACATCTTGTGAATATCTTGTCGTTTCTAACCGTACTATTTTATATTAATTGAAAATTGCATATCTATTGCTTGTATAGTTTTTCAAGTGGCAAAAAAACTTTCAGGTGTGACACAAAGAATATCTTACAAAATATCATCAAATGTGGCCGAGATTATCTATCTTTGTTAATTTCAAAATGCTCTAAAAATGTTCCATATCAAATTTAAAAAAAAGAAATGTTTTAACATACAAAAATTATTATTGTTTTGTAAAAAAAAAGGGGGAAATTATCAAATTATAAGAACAGAAATCATCCCTTTATGCATTATAATTTAATATTCAGGCCCTTTACAATGACTAAAAATTGTTCTAAAATATTTTGTTGTGAATTATCTTAACCCACACTGTTACAAGTTATCCGCAATTTTTACGCTTTGTAAGTTCTAGAATAATCTGAGTTCATCTTATTGTTAAATTTAAACATCTCTTCTTTTCATCTTTCCTGTCATCCCTATTTTGATTAAATAAACGTATTCTGACGCATGCGCAAACGCGCAGAGAGTTTTCGAATCCATGAATGAAATGCAGAACAGTAGAAGCACAATAAAGTAGAATTAACAGTAGCATTTTTAAGAAAAATGAAGGCATCTCATAGGAAACAAGTACCAATATTATTAGATCTCAATGCAAAATCCAAAAGCGTCGCAATTCATAGAAATTTTTATGAAATGTCTGATTGTGAAAAGCCTGATTAATAAACTTCAATACGTATTATAAAAAGTCTGATTAATAAATTTCATACTGAAATAGATTACTACTAATTCATGCTTATTATGCCCCCCCAAAAAAGTCAGGTTATAAGCGTTATATAATTAATGTGCAGTTGGTTGGTTGGTTTGATGTTTTATGGCACAAGAACCAATATGAAGATTATACTGCGCCAAACAAGTTTATTTCTAATTCAAAGTTTAATAAAAACAGTTTCTGTAAAAGTGATAAAAACATTGGTAAAACGATGATAAATTACAAAAAAGCAAAACGAAGCCAAAACGGTAAGTTCAAATTAAGAAATAAAAGTCTATAGATTTTAAAAAGACAAAAAGGTTTCCATGTGGATCTCTACCAAGCAACAAGAGTAAAGTCACCGCTGTTGTTTTGAAGTAAAATAAGCGCTGAGCATTAAAATAAGGGCATTCAACAAGGATATGATAAACTGTTATTCCACAGTCACAATGTGGGCATGTTGGCAATTGATCATTTAATAACAGATGTCTATGTGTGAATCTAGTGTGACCGATTCTCAGACGAGTAAATACTGTGTCATGTTTTCGATAATTCAAAGAAGGCCAGTTTTCTATGATAGGCTTGCAAGTATGAAGTTTGTTTAGAGTTTCCGAATCCCACTGAGTTTGCCAGTTTATGTAAAGACAGATTTTTGCCTGTTTCTTCAAATCGCTTGCAGGTATGGGTGTTTGTAAAAAACGAGTTGCTGATTTGGAACTCTTATCAGCCTGCTCATTTCCACATATTCCCACATGGGAATATGTGGAAGAGATAATGTAATTTTATCCATCAGTTTCTACTTTTACATAATTTTACATAAAAACACGATCTTTATATTTTAACCGTATGTCTGGTGCAGTATGGCCAGGTTTGGCTTTTGTGCCACTAAACTTCACAATCCATCCCACATGGGATGGTATTCAACAGAATAAGATTGTAAAGCCACGGGAGATAATCTTATAAAATAGGTCTAAAATCTTTAAAATATTTGAATGAGCATGATTTTGGAGCGATTTTAAAGACTGTAAAACACTTAAAGAATCAATGTAAATAATATAGCTTCCACTAGGACTATTTAAAATTTCTAATAAAGCATGCAAAACTGCAGTGGTCTCAGCAGTAAAAATGGAGCAACATGAAGGAAGTTGAAAACATGACATTTTATCTGGAATGCCATGTTTTCAACTTCAAAATTGTTTTTAATGTGTAATTAAAGCATTAATAAGAATTGATATGGCCAGTTATTAATCATCTTTATAAATGAAGCTCCCATAAACAATACGAAACGATAAAAAAAATTTCTTTGGCTATAGCAAAACATTTATTGACTAAATAAACCAAATACCAAATGTTTTTTTATTAAAAGTTATGCTCTTTCATTTAGCAGAAATAAACGTCCATCTGAAATATTCAAATTTCCATAACAACAAATTTCAATTTTTAAACGGAGCAGAAAATTTAGCTTTAAGTCCATTGCTTGCCAACTGTCTCTTATAAAAAGGATTCAGGTATTTTAAGGAAATCGTGCTTTCCATAATTAATTCCTTAAAAAGTTTTCTATGTAAATTCTAGTGATAAAAGTAACTTTAAAAGTAAAATACTTTCCTGCTGGCCATTCCTACATTTTTAAAATGAAGCTAAACATTCAAGATTTAAAAGGTTTGTTCTTTTTTCCGGAATTCTTTATTCGTATTATAGGAATTTTTCATTTCTAAAGGAAAAGAATTGAACAAATATGCATTGAAAACGTAATTTTAAACAATTTGGACAGAATTTTCTAATAAATATGTTGGAGTTTTTCCAATAAATGTAGAAAGCTGAATGGAAATTATTTCTTTATGTTATTTTGCTTCAAAGAATCAGCAATTGCAAACGATTTCGTTATTTATGAATTTAGTTATGTCATTTTTATCGGATGAAAATAGTTTTCATGAATTTTTATATCCTGTAATTTTGAAAACGATTTATTTACTTTCAATAATATTTAATTTATTATTTTATTATAAACAGTTTTATGTTTGTTTGTTTCGTATCAAATTAATAAATAAAAGAGTGAATTATCTTTGTTATGAAATATTATTGAAGAGCAATTTTTATGAATTATTATTAAACGAAGGAAGAGAAAATTATAAAGATTGATACATTTTGGTATGATTTTTTTTAAATAATTGTCCTTTATTTTTTCTGCTTGAAATTTTCAATTATACTTTTGAACTTAGTTTTAATGCTGTAATAAATACGATAACATACACAAACAATAATTTGAATACAGAAAATCGTTTTCAGTAAAATAATATTTACAAAGTATAACAAATTAAGAATATTTCATTACTTTAAAATTATTTAATACTTTATTCTGAATAATTCAGAAAACATGATAAATATTCTAAATTATATAACGATTGAACCCAATAAATTGATTTTAATAAAAAAAATTAAGATATGCTGAAGAAAATTAAATGCATGAGCTTGACAAAATATTATTTTCATAACATTCATTTAATATGAAATATAAGACAATTAAATAATTTCAAGTAATTAAAAATCGAAACGTAATGCTTTAACTTTAATCATAAAAAAAAACTGTTTTAATAAAAGAAATACGACACGTTAAAGTAAATAAATGAATAATATTGTTACGACCTAATTTAATAATATTAATTTAACACAAAGATTTATAAACTTAATTATTTTCAATTAATTAATATTTAAAACTGAGGACTTTAATTTTAATCTTTAAAACGCTAACTGGGATATCCCTATTGCATGCCTTATATTAATTTAAAGATGAAATCGGGGAAGACATCAAATGGAAGGCAAAAAAAAGTAATTATTATAGTCTTAATATTGATTAAACTTTAGAAAATTCTAAAAGTATTTCATATTATTTTCTACAAATTTAGTTTTTTTCCAACTAAACCTCTTAGTCTCGAAACAAGAAAATATTTATAAAACCAACTTAACTATGTAAATAAAACGCAAACTCTTCCGATGAAGTATGCTAATACTTTATCATCATACAAGGGATAATTAATTTCAGTGTTGTATCTTTAATTGTCCAGATGGTTTATAAATCATGGTTAAGAATGAAGTTATCTTTAATATCCAGATGGTTTATTAATTCACAGTCGGACGATCTCTGTCTGGTTCGAACTTGAAGATTCCATCTTTTAACCAAGCATATAATTAGATAGATAGTAATTATGTAGTATTACTGCAATTTTGTGTTATGGTTAAGGCATATATTTATAGAGAGAAAGAGAGAAATGTAAAATATTAAGCTATTTTTATATTTATAGAAGTAAAATAATAGTTATAGTAAGTAGTAATTATTAAAATAATATATTAAGAAGTAAAATAATAGTAAATATATAGAAGTAGTAATTATTCTGAAGTAGAAACAGTGATTAAATATCAGTAAAATATATCAACAGATAGTAACTGAAAAGGCTGTTTGCATTTTGAATTATACATGATTATCTGCTGTGAGGGTTTAATTTATTTTCTTTACGGAAGAAAAGAATTTTATTCATGTTTTACTTTTTTATATGATTAGTAACACTTTATTTCGTTTGTATAATGTTGTAAAAGGTTTTCATAATAAATTAAATTTGATAATAAATAATTATGCATAAAATAATATTTCTGCAGGAATGAAATAAAGATTAACTTTGCATTTCTTTGAATTTCAATTTTTTTGCAAATATATTTATTATTATTTTACTTTTGTAATAAAACTAATTGATATAAATTACATGACTAAGTAATATTCACTTATAAATGTAAGAAAAATAATATCAGAAGTGAATATAAATGGGCAAAATTTCAGGACTTAGTTTTTATGAACCGAAGATAAATTAAATTTGTCATGTTAGAAAATAAAAAATTTGTTATTATATACTTATAAATCAGTTATAAAAATACCTTGGCATTTGTTGAGAAATAATTGTTTTTAGATACAAAAAGAAGTAGATTTATAAGACAGAAAAAAGAAATAATAAAATTGTAAAAGTATATTAAATATACAAAGTTATTCTAAAAATTTGTTTTTCTATCAATCTTTTGATTTCTAAATTTTGAAAATAAATAATATTAATAAAATTTCGCTTAAAGTGTCTCGTAAAAAAGAATATTTCATTGAGCATGCGCAGAATTATTTAAAACTGTTTGAAAATTTTCCACTTCCAGCATTATTCTCGCAGTACAAATAAATATTGAGAGATTCTTATAGTCGCCATTCAATGTCACTTCATACAGAAATAAAAAAAAAGTTTAAAGCACATTTAAAATTATTGCATCCTGTTAAATATTCCTGAATATAGTTCAAATGTTTATAAAAATAGATTATCTATTCTTAATTTGTTCAATATATTGAATTAAGTTGACGAATCAAGTTCTCAAGATTAAATGCTAATGTTGCATCTTATGATGCTCAAATCGATTTTAAGGTACCTATCTTGGAATCTGGCTCAATATTTATGTAGACAGCTAAATTACTGTTCTGGAGAATTTGTAAAGACAATTAGTCCATATTTATTTATTTTTTTTTTTTTTGTTTCAAGGAAATGCTCCAGCAGAACGCCAGGCTGAACTCAACGATTTTTTTTTACATGAGAGTACATCATCGGTCTACTCGTTTTTGAATGACAGTGGATAAAACCCATAACATCTTCGCACCATTTCATGATCTTAACCTTGTAAAATGTATATTATGTTAATTTTAACACTTTTCAATCTCAGCGATTAATATTATGCATAAATTCTTCGAATTTCAAATGAAATTTGTTTAATTAATTATTGAAATTTGTTTAATTAATCGTAATTCAAGCAATAGAACGCAAGAGTTCATCCAAATTATTTATGGTGCTTTCAAGTTGCCAGCACAATCATTCGATTTCTCATTTCAGAAATTGTTCTTGTGAGACCGTAAAAAAAGGTAAAATTTAAAAGGCAATTCTGTAGTATATAGTCTTTATGTATATTGTGACGGAATAATCAGTCTGGATGGTGTATAGCAAAAAGTCGGACAGATTCAATAATGGGAAAATAAAACCATTTTGTTCTCCACAAAGTAACAAAACACAATCGACACTACGAAAATATAGCATTTGCAGTAAAAAGCAGCACACAAGCAGTAAATCTCTATTAAACAATCGTGTCAGAAGATTAAACTCAGACAGCACTCGTGGAAAATCAATATTCCAATCGATGCTCTCATCTACTTGCTTGAGCTTAATTCAAGTACTCACTTTCATTTGATTTGACTACAGTTTTATATTATCTGAGTAGACTCCCCTTTCTATAACTTAAATGATAGGACGTTGAATATTCCCGAACAAACACGAAACTTGAATCTAGAATATTAATGTTATCTCCACGATTCTAGAATATTCCGAGTTCTTCGTTTTTGTCGCCAAAGTTGCTAAATTTGTTGCCAAGGCCAGAAGTTGTTGATACAACACACAGTATTCGTTGAAGGAATTTATAAAACCCTCCTATTTTTACGAGAAAACTAACTTCGTAAATAAGTTTTACTACAAATTCGTAACAGTGACTTATTGATATGCTATCTTTATTTGCACACGCGATTCGAAAAATTCACATGTTTACGTTATTGTATGTATAAGACTTACAACATCGTATCGAAGGGGTAAAATCTGCTGCTATGTTTACGTTTGCATTTTTAAACAATTTATGTAATTTTTTTCCAATAACCGTTTTCTTTACTTCATTAATTCCCTCCTATTTTCTTCCCCTATTATTCTTGTCCAGTAAACAGCAACTATAACATCCCTGCTTTATTTACGGCCATGTATTTTATGGGGATTTATACTCATGTAAATATCTTTTATTTGCCTTTTAAAGTTTATATCGATAGTTTTAAAACAGCCTTTAAAATTTAAAATTGGTATCAAGGATATTTAAGAATATCTCTGTTGGCAAATACGATATGAAAAATCATAATTACGTCTTCACAATGCATGGATTATCACGTAGACTTGAAGTTTGCTTACAATCGAGGAATTCCACTTTATGGATAATTTCTATAATTTCTACCAGTAAACTTTTTCTTCAGTTCTTTTATTTCCTTCTTTACCGTTCTTATGTTTCATTATTTCAAGAAATAATTACAATTTTCCTAGATTATTATTTCAGTAGCTTGAATACGTATTGTAGTGATTTATATTCACATAGATGTGACTTATTACACTATAAAGCCTGTACCAGAGTTTTGAAACACCCTGTATCCTAAAAAACTAATATCCGATATGTTTATCATAAAATTTAACTTTATCAAGGAAATACACGCGCAAAATTAATGTAGAGAAACTAAATTAAGTGACAATGGCCTCAGATGTCAATGCCAGTGCCAGTGCCCTATTGAATCGAAATTGTTTACGCTCAGCGGAACCTTTGTTTTCGGATTTCTCGTTACAAATTCAAATAAGTTTTCGAGAGAAATTCGATTGCCCTCTCGAATGGGGAGCTTCCTCGGATTTCGAATCTATGCAACAAGTGCCTTATTGATCCTAGAGAGCGGATCGCTGTTATTCGTCGCGATGAATTACTTGGACTTTCTTGGTTCTCTACTTAAAGCGCAGGGAAGTTTGAGAAGATTGAAAACTGTTTTAATTCCAAATCCATCAGCTGGCATTACACGCTTCGTAAACATTTAACTCACTTTTATGTTATATGTAGATGATGAATGTAGATTTGCCTCTTGAAAAAGACGAATATTTTCGAAATTCTTACAGCGAAATCATGAAAAATTCTAATTAAATTTTAGACCTATCAATTTCCTGAATGAATTTAGATGAACAAGTTGTTCTATTAGAATATTGCTTACAAAATTGTGCGTAAGCTGAAATGAAATCTAATCATGTTTCAAAATACCTTATCAGAAAGAGGTAGCCAAACCTATGAACTGAACACGTTGTTCTATTAGAATGTTGTTTACAAAATTGTGCACAAGCTGTATTGAAATTTAATCATGTTTTGAAATACCTTATCAGAAAGAGGTAGCCAAACCAATGAATTAAAAGTAGTCTCTGAAATTTTTTTATCGACTTTCTTGTACCTAAATACGATTTGAAATATCTCTTTGCTTAAACTTGAAATGTCCCCAGTTTGAAAGTTTATCATGATTATATTTAGATTCAACTTGCAAAGCAAATGTTTTCCTAATATTGTTTTAAATATTTTATTACTCTTAATTACAACAATAGCAGAGAAAAATAATTAAATCAATTAAAAATTCAGTAATTTTAAACAGAATTGCAAAATATTACATTGAATATTTTAAATTCCTATCAGTACAAACTAAATTTAGTGATAATTTTATCAAAATATTACAAAACACTGAAGATTTAAAAACATAAAAATAATAATGGAAAATATTTTTAGCCTTTTTTTTTTTTTTTTTTTTTGAACAGTTTTAATTTTTGTTGACCATTATTATCTTATGCGAAAGCTGGATAGTAAATAAGCGTAACAGTCAGTCACAATAACTCAGTTTTGCGGTAAAGGGGTAATTGGTTGTAATTAAATAAAAAAAGTACAAACTGAAGTATCAAATTAAACTATATAAAAATAAAAGTAATCTTCCTTAATAAAGTCTAAAAGTCAAAGCAAGTAATAAATTTAGCTTCAATAAGTATTTATTTATTCATTGCTTTCTGATTTTAACAGATTACTGATCGGTTTCCCAAAAACATCATATATATTTATGCTAATAATAAGAATTCAACATGTAGTATCGTCAGAATTTGAAATCCATTATGAAACATAATACTTAAATCAGCGGATGAAAACATAGTTTATCAGATTTATACTTTCTAATTGTCTAGAAATTTCTTTTACTTTTGAATCCAGTCTATAAATGAAGATTCAAGGGTAAGGCAAGGACATTAAGACTTGAATAAAGGAAGTTCTAAACCATGTGTTGGTGTTTCTAATTGTCTCTTTCATCCAAATTTTTTGTATACTAGAAAGAACAAAATTTCTTTTCTATACTAGAAAGACCAACATTTTTTTTCTATACTAGAAAGAACAAAATTTCTTTTCTTTTCTATAATACAAAGAACAAAATTTCTTTTCTTTTCTATAATACAAAGAACAAAATTTTCATATACGTCAGACTATGAAATAAAATATGAAAACTCATGGTGCAGAGTGTCCTGATATATACTGATTATTTACAAGAACGTACAACAGGAAAAGGATCAGGTTAAAAAAAAAAAAATTCTTGCAGTAAATTCATGTGCCAGGTTATAAATTTTTTCCTTCCACAGTTTTTGGCTTTAGTTCAAAGATTCGTCAATAGATGGCACTGTAAGTCCTTTTTATCGTTCTTCCCGCATGCAAATTATCAAAATACGCAGCCTCAGCCTGTTTTATTCAGGGTTACTATTTCAACTTTAAAAGGAATGTTCTATGACTGAACGAGCAGTAGAGAATTGAACAGCTTATTCTATAAGAAAGTTTTGAAAATGGCGTATTCGTTGGAGGAAAGGATTTTTCTTATATTGAAATTCCACCGATTGGGGGAGGGTATTACTGCAGAAAGAAGCTTTCGGTACAAATTCCAAGTCGCTAAGGCTCCGCAGCAGAATATTATAAAGCAATTGTACATGAAATTCAAACGTCCAGACAGTGTTGCGGATGAGAAAGTCGGAACTGTTGGACGATACTGTTCAGCTAGTACAGAAGCGAAAATGTTGTAATGTGATTTTCATTTCTTAAAATATTTCGAAAAATTGTGGTGTGATTTTCAATTATTTCTTTATTTACACGTTTGTTAGTCTGCAGTGCCATCTATCGATAACTTTCTGATCTAAAAACTAAAACTGGGAGGAAAAATTTATACCCTCTCGCAAGAATTATTTTTCAAACTTAATCTTGTTTTGCATTTTGGAAAATCGTCAGTCCATTTCAGGACAACTTGTATTTGAGGCCTATCCGAAATCCTCAATTTTTATACTAGAGGAAAGAGATAGGAAACAGGAGAGGAATAGCATATTTATTAAGAGAAAATAGCGGGGAGACCCTTTGATGAAAAGTTTGCAATTATCACTTGAAAGATTAAAATTGAGATTTTGCGGATATATATATATATATATATATATATATATATATATATATATATATATACAGTATACCGTAATGACTATCCATTATGTATATTATGACTAATGAAGTGCTAACTAAATAATTTTAAGGATTACATTAAGAATATTACAATTCTATTTAAATTAATTTTCTTAATTTCGTATAAAATGTTATGAAGTAGGGTTTTTTTCTTTGAACGAAATGTATCAAGCGCATCAGGGTTTTTCAGTGCATGTAAGGAATAAAAATGACAAGACAGATAGCCACTTAGGTCTACTCCTCCACATCGCATGTTCAACAGGCGTTTAAAAACGAAGCACTTAAAATTGCAAAACTAGAAGAAAACGATATAAAAAGTTGATTTTGTGGAGCCGGTAAATGAAATCTTCGACAAAACACACAATTGAAAATGTTGTTGTTTTAATACCGCTGAAAATTGTTATAGCGAAACAAAATCGAATCAATGGTTGTGGTCTACCCAAAATGTTCTCTCATATTTTCCAATATAGGTTTTGTCATTTTATCTTCGGCGTAAGATTGTGGACTTTGGGCTTCGCCATGAGCGCTACCATTTCTAAGAACTTTATTTTCATAGAAAGCTTTATTCTTCTAGTATAGTAACGAAAACGAAATTCTTTGTCGTGACTTGAAACTAAAATTTGACAAAGAACTGTAATTGTAGCAACAAGATCATATACCAAATGTCATTTAAGACTTTGAGCTATTATTAAGTGCTATTATTGCGTTATTTATTAAAACATTGCATTGGTCTTTACATCAAATTTTTAGAATTCTATCCAATTTTGAGCAAAAGTGCTCAGTAGGTTTGTCGGTCTGTTCGAATATACGTTACGATGACAACTACAAACCGGAAAAAGCTAGACAGATAAAATTCGATACAGCAATGGACATCTATAGTCTAGACACCTATCAAATTTTGAGTTAAATCCCAAAAGGGACTGATCGTGTGCCCTTTTAGAAACATGTGCAAGACATGTAGACAAAGACACATAAAAACATGAACTCAGACGTAGATAAATATAATTCAAAGACGCAATGATCTAAATATATCAAATTTCGTATACGATTTTGTGACTACAAATGTAGTTTTATTTAAAAGTTTTGTTACATACGCGCCAAAAAATTCGCCAAGAATCGTACGATAGATTCAGCAGAAACGCTGGTAATGATGACTATGTATTCAGAAATTGATTTTTGTACTTCAGTTACTCTTAATTTCACGAACTTTTATATAATTATTCAAAGTTTATTGAAAGCTTTGACGGATTACAAAAGTTTTAAAGTTTTAAATTATAATTAGCATATAAAATCCAACTTCGAATAAATTTGTGATAATGTGAAATCGATACCGATATACTCGAAATTTCCTTGGATGTTTTACTTTAAAATATTCTTTCGGCAAAGCTTTTGAAACTCTAGATCCCCGGAAAATCAATTAGGAAATTTATTTATTTACTTGGAAATCTGAAAAATCCAATGGCACAAGAGATTTAAGCAGAAGAAAAGAATGGCAGAAGAGAAGAAGGAGCAAAATAATGCTTTTTATGTTATTTTAACCCTTTCTAGGGCCGAGGGAAGTATGCTTCCCACCAAATTTATCAATCTTTGTATGAAATTTTGTAGGTTGGCATAAGTTCTAACAATTTTTTTAGAAAGACAGAAATTTAGATGCTTCAGTTCTTTATCTCAATCAAAATGATGTGTCTTGATTTGTTACTTAATTATTAATTAACCAAATTAATTAATTAATCAAATTAAATTTATCTAATAAGCTAAATGAATCCCTTTTCTTATTCTAATTTCAAGCCTAAAAATATTTTGACATAATATGACTAGAAAAAAATGGCCCTTTAAAGATTTAAAACCAAATTAGAATATAAAGTTTAAATTGTAAAAAAATGAAGGGAAAAAATGAATCTGGCCGGAAGACTTCATCAAAGGTCACCTTCAAGCAGAGATTTCTTCTGCAAGGGATCTAACTTTCAGCCAAGTATTGACCCCTCGTTACCCGAAAATCTCAAGCAATTGAGGGTTTTGTGTGTGTGTGTGTTTTGAAGAATCAATGTACACAAAGCAAGGGCATTAAAACCAGACAATAAATAAAATACGCAGTAATACCAAACATAAAATTATTTTAAAACCACAGCACAATCAAATCAAATCAAACCACACACACACAAAAACTATTGTCAAACAAAAAGGCCAAAAATTTTCACTAAGAATAAAAACAAATGTAAAGCAAAGAAAAATTAAACTCATTCCAAACGACTATTATATGCACTTTTCCCTAGTACAAAGCTGAAAAAGTGCTACGTTATAATAATAATAAAAAAGACCTCAGAGTCATCTGTTAATTTGATATAGATAAAGAAAAAAGCATATCTTCAGTGTGATAATACTGGTATAATGATTAGAATATAATATATAACCTTTCTCTTTTTAAAATTTCTATATTGAAATGGTTCTTTGGAAAATCATTAAAAGTTAATTTTTTAATAGCTTAGAAATTATTTTTATCGTAAAAAGATACCAAAATTTTTCCATTAGAAATTTCTATCTTTAAATCCAGATAAGTAGCTTTGTATTGACTATCGTTCGTTTTTGACTCTAAAGAGATTTACTTTATAGTACGGTTTCATATAGTTTTGGTTTATTTTTCTTTGTAGTTTAAAAAAAAAGTGTTTCTTATTTCTCCTGAAAATCCTAATAAAACATATTATAAAAGAGGCTTATTTTGTCTATTTTATAATGCTTTTAAAAACTGTATAAACTGCATGTTTTTTTTATTAAATCCTAACTTAGATTATTTTTACATAGATCCACAACTCATATTCTGCCAAATCTATATCAAATGTTTTAAATAAATAAACTTAACATTGAACTAGACATAAAAGACCTAAGCTTTGAAAGTTTTCTATATTGAAGACCAAGTTTCATTAAAAGCCTTCAGATAATCTTCAAGGAAGTACGGCTAAAAATCGATTTTCTCCGTTCCCCTCGCTTTCTTGCTTATTTATGCAAGAATTCTTTCTTAATATCTGCAAAAGCTTTCCAAAAGTTTGCACCGTGACTAACTGGATTCATAGATCGAATCCGGGACTTTCACTTCGGATTCCAGATATAGCGGACAAAATGAAGAAAATACTTCGAATTCTGGATAATTTGATAAACAGAGGGAAGAAATCATTTCAATGCCGGAGGAAACCTGAAGTTTGGATTTGGCATTAAAATAACTGTCAAGAAAGAAAAGGGAAATCTTTGGTTCAGGAGGGCTTTTGAAAAGAATGTGAAGAAAATAGAACATGAAGACATATTTTAGAGCAACCAATAAGGTTTTGCTGCATTAATACGAAAAACATATTAATTTATTCCCTTTTCTCAAATAATGTAGGCATGTTTTAGAGCAACTAATAAAGTTTTGTTGCATTAATGTTAAAAACATATTAATTAATTCCCTTTGTCCAAATAATGAAAGAATATTTTAGATCTACTAATAAAAAGTTTTGTTGCATTAATATTAAACACATTTATTTATTCCCTTTTTCCAAATAATGACGGAATATTTTACAGCAACTAATAAGGTTTTGTTGCATTAATATGAAAAATATACTAATTTTTTCCCTTCGTCTGCAAAAACAAAAAAAAAGATGAAAAAAATGATAAATATACTGCTGTAACTTTTAGATCTAAAACTGCGAAATTTTGAAGGATAGGTTCTTTAAAAAGAAATAAAAATTTAGTTCATTTTTACTGTTATTAATTTAAAAAATGCATAATTAGATAGAACTATTATTTAACATTTTATAGTATATTTGAAGGATATTTTATAGGATATTTGAAGCTTTTTTGGAAATATTTATATCTTATTAGGAAACTAGTTCGAAAGCTTTCATCATTTTCTGGAAATTATTAAACTTTCTTTATATACATAACTATTTTAATTATTCATGTCATTGCTACGAATACTTAATTATAACCAGATAAAACTTAATGGGATACAAGATTTCAAAATGTTTTTTTCTAATTGAAATTATTAAATATAATAACGCTAATATACGATATGCCTTGAAATTTTTCAATTTTAATGTTTCATTAAAATTAATTCACGTGTTTTTTCTCAACAATTTTAAAGCATATTAATGTACAAAAATAATTTTGCACTACTTTAAAATCCGGCAACTTAATTTTTCTGGAATATTATTTCTGTAATATATTATTTTCTTTAATTTTAATAAATTACTTATCAAAAAGTTTTAACATATTTTTAAAAAATATATTTTTAATTGTTTTAATTATTAAATTTATATAATCGAGAGTTATCGTGGTATTAAATATATTTTGATATAAGCGCCATTGCTGCTATTTATTTAAAAATAGACGATTAAAATAAAAGTAAAGAGAAATAAGGACACACGATCAAGACAAAAACGATATGTTTGGGCATTCCTTTAATTTTTTTTATTTGAATTTCATGAATCTGAAAATGCTAAGTGGTTTAAGCTATTGACTATTAAATTTTTGTTTATTATACATTTCTAGGAACTTAGAAACTAAAGATGCATCTACAGTTATTTTCCAACAAGTAAATCAATGTAATTTTTAAATACATCAAAATATTTTAAAATTATATGTGAAAACTCTTTATAGAAACAACCAACATTACGATTTTGTTGATGTATCTAACTGTCTTGTGTTTTATTTTATTGTAAAGTACAGAAAATCAAACATGTATCTTCTTATGTATATTTCTTAACCGATGAG
This sequence comes from Argiope bruennichi, assembly GCF_947563725.1. NCBI lineage: Eukaryota > Metazoa > Arthropoda > Arachnida > Araneae > Araneidae > Argiope > Argiope bruennichi. Next base: position 82,162,948 of record NC_079156.1, on the reverse strand, counting down.
TACTTAAATTCGATATATATCTAGAATTATGGTGTCACGATCACATACAAGATTTGTATAATTTGTTTCATTTTTGATTTATCAGATATAATTCAAAAAATGGTCATTAGTTTTAGAATCAATGAGATATAATATGTCAAAAAACATCAAAATTGATCCATGAATGATTGCAATATTCAGTCTTTGTTCATTTAGCATACAAGAAAGTAAAAATTCAGGCAATATTATCATTTGCTTTGCATAGCTTGTCTCCAAAAGAATAACAAACAAATATGATATACTCACGATGCAGCATTCTATAGAATAATCTAAATAACATTCGTGTCTAAATTATGTCTGTTGTCAGATTATAACTGGGGCATGAGTCAAAAAAGTACTAAATAATAATCATAAAAGTCATAAATAATAAATGCGCAACGTCAAGAGTTTTGATGACAAAATTTCATTAAAAACTTCTAAATAAGCTTCTAACCGGGACTAAGCTAAGAATCGATTTCCCTCCTTTTCCTCGCGTCCCCTCTTGTTTACGCAAGAATTCCTCTTTAATTTCTGGAGCGGCATTCCGAAAGTTTGGACCGTGACTAACCGGATTCATAGTCCGAATCCCGGACATACACACCGTATTCCTGATATCGTGAACGAAAGAAAAGAAATACTTCAAATTCTGAGTTAATTTGATAAACTGGGAAAAAAAGAGAGTCATTTCAGTGAATTGGTGAGTGCTGAGATTTCAATCTGTTGGATTTCAACTGAAAATGTTTAAAATGGAGTTTTTGATATGTGACTCTTTTCTAAGAAAGGAAGAAAAATTTTAGGAAACAATTTTATATTTTCAAATTAATGTGCTGCTTGTAAAGAAGTAAGTTGGTTGGTGGAGTGCCGAGTTTCAATCTATTGGATTTCAACTAAAAATGTTTAAAATTGATTTTTTAATATGTGACTCTTTTTTAGGAAGGGAAGAAAAATTTTAGGAAACAACTTTATATTTTAAAATTAATGTGATGCTTGTAAAGAAGTGAGTTGGTTGGTGGAGTGCCGAGTTTCAATCTGTTGGATTTCAAATAAAAATGTTTAAAATTAATTATTTGATATGTGAGTCCACATATCAAATAATACGAACCACATACTACGAAGAGAAGAAGAAATTAGGAAGCAATTTTATATTTTAAAATAAATGTGCTGCTTGTAAAGAAGAAAGATAATGAAGTTAATTCAAACTCTACTAGTAATAAAGATGAATGTGTGTGTGTGTGTGTGTGTGTGTGTGTGTGTGTGTGTGTGTGTATGTGCACCTTAGACAATTTAGAAATTCCAAGAATTGACTCATATATACTTAAAAGGCAAATATGTGCATTTCAAAACAATTTTTGAAATTTTAATTAATTAAAGAATTAAGCTAGAATTTGGTGTTTTTGTATAATAATTCCCAAAAATATAACTGGACATAAATAATTTTATACCGTTTTCAGATGCAAAAAGCTACCTTTCTAATTATTTCAATTAATTGCTATCTAATTTGTTTATGAATTTTAGCAATTTTTTTTTTCTTTTGCAATTTTTTACAATAATTTTTATTGTTACAATAAAATTCCTATCGTTTTAATTGTTTCATCAACATTTTAATCATATGACCATCTTCTATTATTAAAAATCAAGGAAAAAATATTCTACTTTTTATTTGGACAGATTGCATGAAGAATGCTAAAATGAAACTGTATCATCTTTAAAGTCAACGGTCAATTAGAAGATAGATTACTCCGATTCGTCTATGAGAGTGTATTCCAATTACTCGGACTACTCGGATATTTTTAAGTTCTGTTATATTTTTAATGACTCTTCGATGTCATTACTTGCTATTCCACAAGGAGGATTTATTTACACAATAAATAGATCATGTATAATGTTATTAAAAAAATCAAATGCTTATTTGATAATTACAAAAATATAGAACAACAGAAATTAAACATCGTCAATATTCTTGGCGAACCAGATGATGGCCACAGGATGCTACTTTTATTAAATCAATGCTGATTAATGCTGTGTTTTTAAGACGACGATGTGTTAACCCCTTAACTGTGTTGATTTTCCTATTCTATAATGATTTGAATTCTATTTTTAAAACAAATCTTATCAAGTTTATTTAACAAAGAGTTAATAAAGGAGATTTTCATGAATTACCGGTCATTTATATATCGCATTATAATTTCTATCATTCACAATGTTTGTTTATGAGCTTAAAAATGCAATTGTTCGATGTATGAATCACACTTGCATTTCATAGTTAAGGGGTTAAAAATCATTTTTATTTATTGTTAGAAAGACAATTAAAGAGGAAGAACCCATGGACTTAAAAATATATGACTTTGTAAAATTTCATTGCTTTTAAAGATTTGTTTTATAAATGGGAATATAAAATTCTGAAATTTTGTCTAGATTTTTAAAATGCTTTTCTTAAAATATCTTTATCCTTATTTCTACTGCATGTAATCAATATGAAATTTTGGATTGAACATATTTCCACAATTCAGTGTGATTATTATTACAACAAAAATTCAGTTTTTACAGCTTTATTTTTTTAAAAAATCTATTACATTCTCATCTAATTTCAAACACCAATAACAACAAGGGTACATATGAGATAATTAGGGGGAAAAATTTCTTTATATATGATTGTAAATCCTTACGTTTTGAAATTAAATGCAATATCGTTTTAGAAATATTCCTGTTTACATATATATTAAACATTCTTTAAACTAGCGGCTGTCTGCCTTTACTTTGTAGTTATCCACTTTAACAGCAATTATTGTGGGAACAGCAAATACAGGGCTAAAATAATTCCTATAATCGATCACTAGAAATTTTTCGAGTGACTAAAGTGGTCACCTCTTCGTTTTCAATTAAATATGATGTTTTCATCTGCGTGAGCTTAGACCTATGACTAATAGAGAGACAAAGAAAAAAGAGGAATGTGAAGTATATTACAATTATTAATAAGATCCGGTGTAAACCGAAATGAATTATCCCTTTATTTTTTGTGAATTGAAATTGAAATTTCGCTTTCTATCTGAGAGCGAGATTTACAAGGTAATTGCTTTTGAACTTAAAACAATAAGCCATTTTCTTCGCAAGCATATTTTTCTCATTTCGCGATAATGTCCAAATATGCTTTTCTAAATCGAGACAAGCATATAAAAACGTTCTATCAATATCAAAGAAAAATCAGCAAAAAACGACGAATCTTTTATTTAAAAAATAAAGTTATAATTAATCGTTAAAGTAAAAATTAATCGTTAGCTCTCAAAACTTAGAAGGAAATTGATGGTATTATCTATTGTCTTATAATTTATATAAGGATTCATTTTTCCCAGTTAAAAATGCAATCAGAACAATATTATCTATGAAAAAAGGGTGTGATGTGGAAATTTGAAGAAGGGGTGCCAGCTTAGGTGTCATCTCCTCATCACCTGACCGCTGTTCAAAATTACGACATTACAAAATAGCCCCAGTATTGCTTTAATGGAGGATGTTAATATAACTAAACTAAACTAAACAAACTGAAAAACAAAAACCAAAGCAACCGAATTGTACATTAAAAAAAACTTCAATTAAAGTACTTCTTTTCTTTAAATATTCGTAACATTTCTTCAGAAATAATGAATTAAGCTTTGTTTGATCACAGGTTAGCTACAGCAGATAAGTTTCGCTGCAGTTATTTTGCATGTTTGAGCAACGAATTCTCATGGAATAAAGAGCTCATCAAGTTTATTGTCAGTGACAATTTCCTTCGTCACAACTCATTTAACTTCATTTCATTCAATTTTTTTTTTTTTTTTGGTTTGTCATTGATTTTGATTTTACAGTTGCTTGGTCATGACTAAATCATCAAGGGACCTCAATGGATACAAATGTTGAAATATAAATCTGATTTTGAGAATCCTGCATTTATTAAATTTCAGAACGATGTTAATTTTGAAACTTGTAAGCCTGTGATAACCTGAAAACATTTATTCAATTGGGGCTGCATATTTTCAAGTCTTAACTGGCCAGAAAGTAATTGGTCTGACCATTTTCAAGTATTTCTCTGGTCAGAATTCATTAAAGACTATAAAATAAATTTCTAACCCGGATTTTACGTCCTTTATACTCTTTCTTTCTTATTTCTGCAAGAATTCTTCTTCAATTTCTGTAGTGGTTTAAAGAAAGCTTGAACCGTGACTAACCGGATTCATTATTAACAGTTCAAGACTTGTTTTCTTTGAATACCTTACAACACACTAGAAAAGTAAGACATATTTTGACTTCTGTGTAATTTGAAGAGACGGGAAAGGAAGTTACAGCAATTACAGATAAGTATATGTTTGTATCTGAAGGAAATTAGCCTAGAATATTGAATTTTAAAGCTAAGAATCAGTTTCAATCTAGTATAAAGTAGTGAAAGTATAAAGAAGATAAAATATTTAATGATAGATTATTTTTTTTTGCAATATTATAGAAAAAATTCCATTATATTGTTTTTCTGAACAATTATTGCATTGAAATACCCTATTATATAATAGTTTACAAATTATTCAATTTCGAAGGCAAATTGCCTGTATTTAGGCAATAAACACGAAATTCATAAAATTGTTGCCTATTCCGCTTTCCCAACTTTTTATCTGACGAATTTTCTCATCAGAAAAATCTTTAAAAAATATTTTAGATCAATAACAACGTTTTAAAAAATATTTTAGATTATTGCATGTTTCAATGAAAATAAACTAGAAAAAAATCGTTGTTTGTTAATACGAATCTTTCACTTATTTAATACTAGCCGTCTTTGGCGACCAGCCGGTTCGCCAGTATTAATGCTCTCTAAAAATTTCAATTAAATATTTTATGCAACTTCGTCTCTTAATAGCTTCTTCAGCAAACTATTTTTAAACTTTAAATTTGATAGTCAAGTGATTCACTCATTCTATTATGTAATCCTAAAGCCATTCTGTGCATTTTACTACACATCTCTTTCTACTTTTCTTTCAGAGCCTGCAAAGTTTAAACTTTAATGTAAAGTTTGAATATTGCAATTTTAGAACTATCAACATTTTCATAATCTTAGGGGATTCACTCTTGAGAAACACTGGGAGATGATTGGGATATCTTCTTTAAGATGTTCCATAAAATGATCTGAAATAGCCCGATTTTATAAAATAATGATATTTAAATTTTCATAAATTAGTCAGTTTTAGTGATTGATTTAGTTGATTGGAAAGGGATTCTTTTTATTTAAAATATTAATGTCTCAAGAGTCTTTTGTTAAATATGATTCCCCGGGCAGATGATCTATGTAAAAATTAAAAATTCCTATTTCATCAGAGCATTTATTGAACTCAAATTGCATAAAGTTTAATTATATACTCCATTTAGAGCAGTTTGTTAGGAGATGCAAGTCCCAGATTAGCTATTGGGTCCTGATTAGAGTCCACATCCTGTATGTATTAAACTATGTTTGCCTTAAATAAAACTGTTTTATTGTAGTTAATAATATAGAAATTATAAAAGATAAAAAAACTTTTCTTTGCATTTACTTTTTAGAAAATATATTTATTTCATTTCATACAGGCAGGTGCTGAAAATTACACTTTTATATATTTAATATGTTTAATTCTCAATAATAGTCACCTTATGTTTTTAATTTGAGTTTTTGTTAATGTGTAATTGGCAACGCATTGATAAAATCTAATATTACCCCCATTGACGCGTAACGTGCTCGTGCAGCTTAAATTTTATTTTTATTTATTGTGAACTAAATTGTTAAAAATATATAATTAAATTATTTTTTTAAAAAAATTCATTAAAAATAGAAATTTATAGGTTAAAACATTAGTATCATTGAAAAGATTATTTTTTGAATTTTTACTTGATGTAAAATTAATTTCAAGCGATGATATTTTAGGAAGTTATTGAGAAAAAATGCCGAAATTAATTTTTAATTAATTAAAATTACAATTGAAAATTCAAAAAAATAGCTCAGAGATACACATTTCCGGCCTCCAAGGTATATACATGCCAAATTTGGTAACTGTATGTCGAACGGTAGGTCGAGCAGCTAAGATTACCGGGAATATTGATGGTGTCAAAATTCAATTAAACACCTTATGCATAATTTGATATCCATGTGTTCCTAGGCAAAATATTTTCAAACTTCAAATTGCGCTAAATATTAAAGCATTGTTGCTTTAATAATTTATGCTTGATTGTATTATTAATAAATGCATGAAGCTTCTTAATGAAGTTAAGTCCCATGACATCATAATTTATCTCGTAAATAAACGACGTCATTTGTCATACTGTAACTCACTTACTTATTGTCTTGTAAATTGGAGATGTAATAAATAGAATCTAGATTATATTTAGATTTCCTCAATAGAAAAAAATTGCTCTGTTATGTATTTGATGAAACAATAAAGGTGGGTTTAATTTCATTGCAAACAGCAAAAATTGTCGTTGAAAATTAACTAAACTACTTTTGACGTCTAAAAAATTATTTTTTAAATGCCAAAATTTTGAAAAAAAAAAAAAAAAACATTTCGCTCAACTAATTTGGTATTATTAAGGATACAATTATTTTGAACTTTAAAATTATGTAAATTTTTCATACAAATTATTATTGTTACGGAAAATCGATACTTTTAGCTTGAATTTTTTTAATCAATAAAATTTTTGAAAACTTACTCCGAATTCTACATTTTCTCCTACCAAAGTTTATTTGCGCAACTTTCGTATTCAACAGTTAGGCTTTTAGAATGCCGACACGCATATTCTTCTATATTAACCGCCTGGCGCAGTATGGTCAAGTTTGGCTTTTGCGCCATTAAATCTCACAATCCTATCCTATAATATCCTATATTATCCGCAAAAGTATCAAACGAACAAAGTTTAAGCGTCAATTATTTGGAATTCAGGAATAGGCATGCTTATATTTCTCAATCGCAGAGTAAATTTACATTTACAGAAACAATTAGTAGATGTTATTTTATTCTGAATCTAAATCCTATCATACTGATTGTTTGCGCAATTTGCAGTCCGATTACTCGATAAATGCTGTTGTGGAAATTATGCTGCTCTTATGGACTTTTAAATGCTATACATTCAGTGCATTTTCGTACCATTCGCTAAATTACATTCTCTAAATTAATAGCACATAATAATAAACCATAACAATACATAAATGTTTTAAGGACAAAAAAGCAGCTTAAAAGCTTATGACAGACGAAAAGGCTTAGATAAACGAAAGGTGAACTATGACCCTTTTAGAGGTCTTTTACGGCATGTACAAATTTTAAAATAACAATTTTAAATTTTAAATAATATTATAATCAATACATCCCAATTCGAACCAGATATTGAAAAACATTTAAAAGTGCCGTTTATTTCAATCATTGCATTAGTATCCATTTTATATTTAATGGTTTTTCTAAATAAAATATAATAAATGATTAAACTAACAAGTAGCTTTAACAAGCAGTATAATGATAATTATAATTAAAATATTATATATTTTATAAGTAAGTAACATTAATGATAAATAAACAAGTAACTGCGGTAGATAAATAACATATAGTAGTTTGAATAAGCCAACTGAGCAATAAAACTTCAAAATGCGCAGTATGATTTACATCTTGCTGGTTAACGCGTTTTTTTTAATAATTTTTTTCTTGAGTGCACTGTAATATTAAATCAAACCAGATATAGTGGGTACAAAATATAAGAAACTTATTTAACTAACAAACAGGTATATTTAATTAACAAAACTGAATCAAATATAAAAATATATAGAAACCGTTTTTTATAACGGTATATATTTTTGATTTCAAGTTAGCCAAGACAAATCTATATTATAGATAATATTTTAACAACGTATTATCCTTTTCTATTTAAAATTATCATTTTTTGCTAGAAATAGTAATTGAAATAACATTTTAGAAGTAACTCAGTTTTAAAATGACACATCTGATACAAATTTATAATTTTTTCAATTAGTTCATTAAAGTTATTCATTCATAATTGTTTTATCAAGGTCATGTTGTCATCTAGATGTCATCACGAACTCTTAAAAAAGGAAATGTATGAAAAACACTCAGTAATTGAAGGATGCCATTTGACACTATATGTCCGGATAACTCTAATAATAAATTCAAGAAAGCAACGAAATTTTAATTCGCCTCGTAACAAATTCGAATTAAAATTTAGAATTATCTGTATTCCATTCTGCTAAAATCATTTAAAAGTGATCAACATTATGGAATATTATCTATTATCTAAAGTACAAGAATTATTGAACAATATTTTCCTTTTTAGTTTTTGAGGCAGTAACTCGCCTTTTCAAGAACTTGTCTCAGTAACTATTGATTTTCTGAAAATGGATGGCAACTTTTTCTTTCTTCTGAAAGATTATCGTCAGAGTTTTGAGAAACTAGTGTTTTGATTTACTCCCTCAGAGTGATTATAAACAGAGGGGGGGAAAAGTTAATGGTTTTGATGGGGACTTTTATTTCTATCTTTAACCCAATATTTATTTATGTACTTGGTTCAGTTTTGAACTAAAAAGGTACTTTTAACAATAAAGTGATGAAAGACAATGAAAAGATATTTACTAAAATGTGGCTATGAAGTTAATGGTTACAGGCTTATTTTAGAAATGCTATTTATCTCTTAAGCCCTTTCTTTATAACTTTTAGATCGATAAAAGTTATTAAGTGCTTAAAAGCAGTTTTTAAACGCTATCGGATTAATGGCACCGTTGATTCTACGTCTAGTTCCTTCAAATAATGTCTTTTAAATTGTTTTATTCATAATTAATGTATTTAAGTCATTTAAAAGGTGTTTGTTTAAAATTAAAATAAATAGTTAATATAAAAACTATCAAACTGACTATAAATAACTGTACTGCATTTATGAAAGACCTAATTAAATTTTAGAATTATCTTTTCATGCTAACTTTTTTTTGTTTAAAAAAATTACTCTCATTTCATGTTTAAGAAAATTAAACAAAACACTTTTCTCTGAAAATATTTATTTTATTAATTTGTTTATGAGACTTTAGGAATTAGAGCTACCAAATTCCTTAATAGAAAAATACTCATTTTTTATAGACACATTTGATTAATGCTTTTCTTTTTACTTTCAGTTGTTACATTTAATCATGTTATTCATTTGCAATATTTTTTTGGCTACAAGCTTGGTTACAAACTTATTTTAGAATTGATATTGCTCTTTTAAGCACCTTTTTCCCAACTTTTTTAGAGTAAACGCCACCGGATAAATGAGTACAAGGATTTTAAGTCTAGTTCTTTCAAATAATTTCTTTAAAACTGTTTGATACATAATTAATGCATTTAATTAATTTAACATATGCCTTTTTAGAATTAAAATAAATGATTCACAGCTATGAAATGAATTGTAAAGAACAGTACTCCATTTATGAAAGAGCTAATAATTTTTTTTGTTTCAAAATTACTCTCATTTCATTCTTAAGTAAATTAAACAAAGCATTTTTCTGTGAAATCACTGAAAATTTTCTGTCATTTCATCAATATATTTATGGGACCTTACAGGCATTTAATACAGAAACAGAAAAAATACTCATTTTTTTATTGAATTTTTAAATAAAAAAAATGAATATTATATATGAGTAAATTATGAGTAATATATGAGTTATATATGAGAAATATATGAATAAATTATGAGTATTATTATGAGTAAAAATGAATATTTTACATTCCCCCCCCCGATTTTCAACTTTACATTTAATTATTTTATTCGTTTGCAATATTATTGAGCTTTTTCTGCTTCGTTATTTTACTAGAGGGATGGGGGGGGAGGAGATCACAATACTAATTGTTTTCGATATTGTACATAATATATAACATAACGATATAAAACATAAAGATTTAAATAAGGGAACTGTTTAGTTTTAAGGCTTCTTACAGAATAACGAAATACGTTAACAAAAGTTAAGCTCATTTCGAAAATAATATAAAACTGAAGTTTCAAAAACTTGGCATTGAGGCATAGTGATTCTTCTGATTCTGTTATGACTTCGCCACACTCTCAGGCTCTATTTGTTGCAAACTAAAAACGAAAATCTTCGGTTGAAAGTGAAATAATAAATATCATTTAAACTTGTATTGTTTTAATACACAATTATTTTCATAAATAAAAAAAATTATTGTTTTTCAGATTCCTTAAGCGTGACAAATTCATTTCAAGGACACATAAAAAAAATTTCCTATCAGTAAATTTTTTTTGACCGAACAAAAGGCATATTTATATTTCTTTGCAGAATTAAACGCACTGCAATCTGAATAGATTCATCTGGCTCAAAAATGTATTGGTAGTTACCATATTTCATGAATGCCAAACTCTCCACAAATTATACAATTCTCAACGTCTTTTAAAGAAAACATCAAAATCTCGTCATCAGAATTATAGCATGATTCCTTTATATCTACGAGGGAAAGTCAAAAGGTTAAGAACCCTTTGCAATTTTTCCTCTCTAGGATTTGGTTGCACTGTTAGTATCCAGCGCTGAATTAGTGTAATCGGCGAACTTCTATGCAACGTGTCTCTCTTATTCCCGCGTTAATCGTTGTTTAGCAGACAGTTAAATATGGCAGCTCGGTTTTCTATTTGCACCAAGGAGGAAATGAAGGCAATGACTCGCATTTTGTTTGCGAAAATTATTCGTCGAATTCAACACCCATCATCACCAGAAGTTAAGAAATTTAAATGTCCTCTATCAGCTGGTAAGATTATGCTAACACTATTCAGGGATATGAGAGGTATAGTAGCCATTCATTTCCTCCCAAGAGGTGAAACTTTGAACGGTGAGAATTATTGTGATGTGTTGCGAACTAAATTGAAACTTGCAATCAGGTCCAAGCGTCGTGGAAAAACTCTGAAAAGGTGTCATCCTGCAGCAAGATAACACTCGGCTACCTTCTGTCCAATGGACGGCCGGAACAATAAAGGAATTGGAATTTGAAATGCTGGAACACAGCCATACAGTCCAGATCTGACTCCAAGCTATTTTCACATATTTGAACCATTGAAGAAAGCGCTAAGAGGAAGAAGAATTGCAATCAATGAAGAAGTCAGTGATGCGGTGCAAAATTGATTACAAATACAACCAGAAAACTTTTTTTTTCTGGCGGAATCAAAAAAACTTGTGAACTGTTGAGAAAAGTGCGCTGAAATCCAAGGTTGTTATGTAGAAAAATAATGAATGTTTCAATTTTCTATCATTAGAATAAATGTACCTTTTCACAAATGCGCCTTTACTTTTTGAGTCTCCCTCGTAAATCATCGCCGTCAGAGAAAATATACCAAATGTTTTCGAATCTGTTAGTCTTTTTTCTTAAATCTACTACTCAGAATCATCCTAATAATATTAAAATGTAAGGCATATGTAAAATGTAAGGCATGTATAATATTAAAATGTTTTTATTGACTCCTAATTCAATGTTTTTCCTAAATTCGTCATTTGTCCATTTTGCATATTTTTTTAATGAGTGATCAATAGATTAATCGAAATGTGTCTCTACTATAAAGGTATGACCTCTGTTTTAATAACGCCATCACACTATAGAAAATATGAAGAACTATCCTAATTCAACACTACTGAAGATTCTTACTCATAAAAATTATGATATAAAGATAAGAATGAATACTAGTAAAACGGGTAAGTATAATAAGTCCAATTATAAATTAAGACAAAAAAAGGCATCTATACCTATTTATGCATAAACCAAAATTTTAAAGAAACATTAAAAACAATATTTTTCACAATAACGAATGTACTTCAGAGGTCAGAGATTTAATGATATTGAGACAACTTTTCCAGTTGTGCTGGAGCACAACATGTATCAAGATTCCTCTAACTGCTAATTAGAGGACATGGCCTATTTCCTTCCTTCTTCACTGTTTCTGCTTATTAGAGGACGACTTTTGTTCTTGTGGAAAATGCGGCGATCCCATCCACTTCACGGCATTCTGCCCTTTAACTCTTTCATGAAACCCTAGAAAATCCCCTTCTTCCATAGAAAGTCTTTGCTGCAAAAGAGTCCTTAATAATTCGTCTTACAAAAATCATAAACATGATTAAATTCCAAATTGATCATGGATAATTAATTCAACTATATTAAGCCCATCACTTTTTCCATACACTATTTTAATTCTCCTAGGATTTTATTCATAATATATCGGTAAGCCTCCTCAAGTACCTAATATTCTTAATTGCTATATTTTTTCATACATACTATACACTATATATCACTACTATACACTATATATCACTACTATACACTATATATCACTACTATACACTATATACACTATACACTATATATCTTGTTCATTTATCGAGTTTTATTGTACTCCAGATATTTTTCATTCTAGTTTTTACCCCTTTTTTTATTAATGTTACGTGTATTCGTTTTTTGTCATTTGTATGTATTTTTCCGATTGATTGCAATATATTTTTTTCATTTTTTTGTTTTGTTTTTAATAAAATCTACCTACATCTATACAAAACTTGAAAAAGGCCACATAATCTTTAGAAACAGAGATGTGGTATGGTGTGAAGTGTGCGCATAGCAAGACGCCATTTTCCCGTATGGCACCATTTCTGCATTTCCCCTATATTTTATGCCTTTGCTTGTGTTCAGTATATATATAAACAATAACTTTTTAATTAGGACTGCATTTTTTTAAATTCAACTTGAAGTTCTGTTAAATAAGCAAAACTATTAGATTCCATTAGAAAAACTTTTTAACCGTAATGTGTACCTACAGATCTAAATTTGTTGTTTCTTATGGCATTTGCCATGGACAAGCCCGCTGGTATAAAAACAGCGACTTAAGCGTGTGGGGGATAGTCTATTGTTTTTATAGTAGTGCCAACTGGGGCCAAGAGTACGACTTTGCTACTCACGCATCACTCTTTCGCTTGCACAACCCCTTTTTACAGGAGGGCACATTCACACATTTCACAGATATAACAACGGAGGAACAACCATGCCCAAACCGGGACTCGAACCCAGGACGCCCAAATCACGGGGAAGACGTGCTACCCCTATGCCAAGACGCCGGCGCAGATCTAACGTTTTAGTAGTAATTAAAAGGGCAATTTGAGAAACCTAAAATAAAAAAGTGTCGTATATCAGTGCCTTGTCAAGCTCATAATTCCAAATAAATATAATTTTCTATTTCAAAAAATTCCACTTCTATTTTAGTATTTCTTATAAATTAATTTTTTTTATATAGTGATTGTTTAAAACGAACAAAAAAATAAAAGTTATTTTATCGGAGCGAAATTGCTTTTAAATTTTAGATGTGTTTTGAAATATCCTTTAATTTTTTGGAGAATCGCGATTCAAATTATCGGAGGAAAAAAACAAGTTTTCTAGTTAAAACTATCTTGAAATGAAGCAGAATTGTACATTTTTCAAAACTCTTTTTCAATTAGATGTTTCTAAAATTTCTATAATTGCGTTAGTTTTTCTCTGTTCAATTTATGTCAACAAAAACCAATAAAAAATTATAAAATTCAAAGATTATAATATCATTAATTGTATACTATGATGGTCTCGTTAATTAAGAATTTCTTATTTCCTAATATAGTGAATTTTGTAAATCGTAATTATTTTTATGGACCTCATTTCCCTCATTTATAAGTAAAAATTTGAGACGATAACGATAAAAAAAAGGCTTAACAGAAAAGAAATATAATTACTACTTTAAATTTTATTTAAAATTAGAATAACGTTTAAAAATCTATTTAATAATAAAAATTGAAAAATACATGTTTCTTTATTTTTTTAATTATTTTCATTATAATTTTTTTAAATTTTCATTATATTATTGATACAAGAAATAATTCTTAAGTAAAAACCAGAATTTAACGGAATTCTTATGGCAGCATAAAAACATGTTCCTGAAAAAGGACTTCCGCTGTGAAAAACTATTTATTCTAATTTAATTTACGCAACATCTATTGTAACATTTTTCCTTCTTAAGAAAAATGATTTTCTGTAACACAATTCAATTAAGAGCGAGTGTGGACTAAATGTTATTAAAACGACAGAAATAATAAGGCAATCAATTTCGAAAATTGTGTAAAAAAAAGGTTCATTATTCTAACAAAAATCTATTTTGTAAACTTCTTACCTTGATTTTATTTTTGGAAGCTCGGGATAATTTATTTTCTATGAACTTCCATACAATATAAATAAAAATTAATTTGTAAAAAAATATTTTTAATAATAAATAATTTTTTCCAGTTGCATGGATTTTTGGATATCTCTTTAATTAATTTCATTGATTAAGTACTTGAAAAGTACTTGAAAATATTTTTTTAAAAGTACTTGAAAATATTTTTTTGCAAAATATAAACATTTTAATAATAAATTATTTATTTAATTATTTGGATTTTGGAAAATTCTTTAATATATTTCACTGATCGTTTACTTGAAAATATTTTCTTTTGCAAAATATGGACCTTATTTGTAAACATTTTACTCTGTTTTTATTTTTGAATAGCTAGGAATAATTTATTTTCTCTGAACTGTCATACAAGATAAATGAAAAAAATTTGTAAAAAAATATTTTTAACAATAAATAATTTTTTCCCCAATTACATTGATTATGGATATTTCTTTAATAAATTTCACTGATCATTTTGATTTTTTAATTTCTTTTATTGATTTTTTTGCAAAATATAGACATTTTATTAAAAACAGAATTTGTCATTTAAATCTCTTTAATGTATATCGTAAAATATATAGCATTTTATTTGAAATAAACAAGTTTTGAAGTTTTTTAAAACTAGTTTTCTGATTTCTTTTGGCAACTCTTTCTATAAAATAAAATCTGTTTTTTTTAAATTGTTATTGAAAATTTGAAAAAAAGGATGTCATAATCTTAATTTGATAGACAAGTCTTCTATGTTATAACAAAATATTAAATATTACAAATCACATACTGCAAAATTTATGGCATTTTGAAGCAGCAGCTGGAACTACCAGTATCCACTACTGGTATTTTATAATAGCATGCATCAATCAGAAATTACATAGAATAACTTGAGCTGACCTACATCTTTTACATTAATAAAACATTATGGCAATTGTAACATTTAGCCTTTTCATATAAAATTTTGGATGCATTTTACTTATTGCTAATTTAATTATTGAATCATTTATCGGAATTCTTATAACGATTCAAAAATATCGAAAGTAAATCTTTTCCTTCAAAGAGTTAAAGGCAAATTAATTAAATTAATTCAATGGATTTGCTCGTTTATGTTGTCATTATTAAGTGTTATTGATAACTTGCACTGGAATACTTTCTTTAACAACTGAGTAGTAAATAGCAAAATATTAAATATTTTTCGAAAATATACCCTTTTAATCGGTCTTTGAATCTAATTTCCGAGCTCACGAAGGTGTTTATTTTGTGATGAATTCGTATTAATATAATTTAATACTATCCCTTTAAATTATGGTTTAGGTTAATGCATTAAATTATTGTGAGTTGACATTTCTATGTAGATTAATTAGAGTATCAATACATTAGATAATCCATGGTAAGTCGAGTCTTAAATACATATGCCGATTACCTAAGTTCTGCATGTACCTTTTATGGTAAAACAGAGAGCTATTTGACTTTCCGGAATAACTTGAATTATGTTTAACTACAACTGATTATCCTCTTAATCAAAACTTGTGAGGTTTTTTTATGTGCGAAATTTTCCGAAGTTAGCTTATAAACCCAAATTATCTAAGTTTCGTTCTACAAAAATTTACAAAAGTAATTATTTAATTTTTCTTTCTTTCTTAATGATTTAATTAAAATAATTATTTTAAATTTTACCTTTATTAATTTGATGATTAAATATATAAATTTAAATTAAATTGAAATTTATGTAAAAAATGCTTTTTAAATACAGCAAAAAAAAACTCTCACAATAATCATTAGATTTTAATATCATTAAGTTTGATAACAATTTTAGCGAATTATTGTTTGAAAAAATTGAAGCCTTGTTTCTGTCTAACAAAAATATAATTTGATTAAGTTAACTCTCAAGATTTTGTATGTAATAGATTTTTTTGAAGAGTCAAAATTTTTATTTGTTTTTCTTAGAAAAATTTATAAAGGGAAAAAATGCACGTTATAATATCTTTGAAATCGTAGCGGAAATTTCCATCAGGTAGAAGAAAATATTTTTTCAATACGAAACTTTAGAAATGCAATATGAAAATTTCATTTGATGAGCTGTAGCCGAGGAAATTTTGTTTGACGTTTTATATAACATAAAACTGCTGGTAAGTGAAAATTTACTGTGGATTAACAATAAAAGAAAAATGTGAAATCTTTTCTCTCTCTCTCTCTCTCTCTACCTTTTTAAAAAATTTTAATTAAACAAACATAAACGTTGCCAAAATATTTAAAAAATCAAAAACTATGAACTAAAAATAAATTAATGATAAATAATACGTAAAAATGAGGAAACTTAGCATATCGTCAAGATCTTGTTTTTTTAAAAATAATTTAATGTTTATAATAATACTTAATGTGAATAATATGGAGTATTAAATATCACAGATGCATTACAACAAAACTTTAACTTTCATCACAATAACAAAGAAGCAGTTGTAGCAAATAAAAATATTTTTATTAACTTGCTATAATTAAGGAAAAGTATGTACCATTATCAAATCGATTTAATTAAAAATACATTTTTTTGAATTTTAAAAAACTGGGGAATTTTAAAATGTTTGAGAGAGAGAATTTTCTCGAAATGTAATCGAAAAACAGCAAGCTCTTGTTTAATTTTTAATTAACTGAAATTTTAATTAATTTAAGAATTTTGAAAAGTTTACAGTAATTTTCCTCTTGTTTTGAAGAACAACTTCACTTTAAATATATGCTTCTATGTTGTTGCCAATTCATTATTCAGTATCTGAGGTTCTACTTTCGGAATTACATTTATTACAAATTAATCAGTGGAAGAAAATTTTAATCAAAAAGAAAAGCAAAACTATAGAATAATTAATTCCCAATTCCATAACCTATTTAAATAGAAAATTTTCTCATTTTTGTACAACACAGTTTAAATGAAGAAACTCAGGCATTTGATTCAAAACTAAGCTGAGCATTAACTTTTTTTTTACAATAGTTAGGTATTCCTTATCTAAATTTGCTTAGCAACGAACGTAGCAGAGCTCTTGAACCAGACATAACGAATAGATGTCTCATTTGTTTAACGAGCAAAAAAGATTTAGCCCGAAGCCGAATTATTAATGCTACATCGGAAAAAAATGTTCTACAGTGGAAATTGTGAAATATATCCAGAAGTATTGAAGACACAACGAACACTATTTTAAAATTAAGCGATTTTTTATCGAAAGAAAATTATATCGTTTGCTTGCAATAGCAATTGAATATACTCGCAAAACTGGGAATTGTTTGCAAATTCATGCAAAAGAATTCGTTACAAATGAATATGGTTCTTTTATGCTTTTACATTCGTGTAAGTAATAACATTTTCTTTTTTTCAGCTTTAACGTAAGCAGATTACTATGCTTTATGATCCGTTTACAAGATATGTCTAAAAAATACTAGACTATCTTGCTTGATAAATAAGTTACATTAATTTATTCTATTTTAATTATAAAAAGTATTTATATGTTTTACTTGAATGTTTACAATATAAAAGATAAGTATTTTCCTGATTATTCATCATTAAATGCTTTGACAATATAAAAATGTTTTGATTTTCAATTTTCGAGATAATACATACATTTACATATATATGCAAAGTAAAAAAGAAAATGCTTCGTTCCAGAAAAAAGATTGTGTTTGCTCGAAAGACCTGACATTTTTACATCTGCTTTGTACTTCTTTTTTATTTCGTTAATGTCGTTGATTAAGTTATTGAATGAGTCATAATGCCAAGTCATCCTTGGCATTATGACTCATGGACAACCTTGCTCGAAAGTCACATAAAAAAGTTTTTGTGTATTTTTATCTATAGCATGAAAACACTATTTCCCTACAAAACTTTATAAGAAATTTATTAAGTACGAAAAACAAATTATAAATTTGAAAGAATTTAAAATTATAAATTGAACATGCATTAAGAATAATTTATAATTGCTCCTAACTAAAAATGGTGCATTCTTTTTACAGCAAATTCTTGTGGTTAGAAATTTTATGATAGAAATTTTGTTTTATAAAATATTATGTTGCAAACAATTTTCGTTATTTATTTATGAAGGAAGTTCATTTTTATTGTTTAATTTATTAAATGTTAATAATTTATTAAAATAAATTTTCTGCAATTTGAAATAAGTATGCTGAATAAATGCCATTAAAATGTCTAAAATTGCTAAGAAATAATAAATGACTTATCAAATAATCTCATTTTGAAATTCATCGAAAATAAAATATAGAATTTAATAAAAGAACATTTTATATATATTTTTAATGGGTTAAATTCGATTGAAAAATTTGTAAGAAATGTATTTTTAAATTTTAATAATTCTAATGATATGGGAAAGCATTTAGTTAGTAATTTAACTAAAAATTTAAATATTACTGTAAGATTTCAGGTTAAATATTATTATTTATTAATATAACTAGTTTAACAGAATTTTATCTCTAACTTGATAATAAAGCAAAGTTCACCAATTCGCAATATCAACAAAACTTTTTATTTTTATTTTGGAGCTAAATCTTCAACCGAAAAAAAACAATGAAATTGATAAATGTTTCCATTGGACAATAAATTTTATTTCTAAAAGAAACTAAAATATCTAGGAACAATTCAAGTATTTCATGGATCTGTGACAAAAATAATTGCATAAAATAATATAAACAGACAGCCGTGAGAATATAGGGTTGTTAAAAATATTTTATTGAAAATATTATTCTATGTTTACTCACATTTAAATGGTAATTCATTTATCAGAAGGGTGACAGAAATTCCTAGACTTTATATTTAATGTAAATAAAATAACCATGGAAATGAAGTTCATTTATTAATTTTAAAAACTAGGCTTATTAAAATACCATACAGTTTCAAATATATATTGTTAATACTGAGCTGTTTGGTAAAATTGGATAATTATGTGGGAAATAATATTTCAATTAGATAAAAAGATGTTAATCAGATAGAAAACAGTAGCTGCATTTATTTGTAAGAAAATGTTCAGTTTTAAATTTCACCAAAAGCATATTCTAAATTCAAAAGATACAAAAAATTATTATTTCTATTAAATGTTAAAAATGGATGCGAGATTTTTATGCAGACATTATTCTTAAGTCTTAATATTAGCAGAAAATAAAAATTCTGGTATATATATTTTTTTAAATATGGCTGTTTTGGACATTAACGTTGAATATTTTAATAATTTTTTATACATCTAATATCAGACAGACGAGAACCTTTATTAAAAAGAAGTGTAGTGTTTCTTAATTCATTTAATGCCTTTCAAATTAAGTTGCTTGTTTAAATTTAAAAAAGTAATTTTTGTAATGAATTAGATGACACTAAATGAATAATCTTCTTTAATTATTGAATAAAGGAAATAATATTTAGTTAATTTATCCAAGATTGTCTGGGCAATATTTTTTTATAGAATCAATTTGTTATCATACAAAAAAATAAACTTAAGGAATTTATTTCCGTATCGCCTTTTAATTTCAAATTTTACTTTAGAAGAGAAAATCCTTTTTTTTTTCTTGAATTAGTTGTTACTAAGCAATTTTTACATTAATAAAGATTTTAGATAATCATTTTATTTTTTTCAGGAATATATTACAAAAAAAAAAGAAAAAATCGATTATAGTATCATGAAATATGACCTTAAAATGAAACACATAGATAGATGACATTTTTAAATACTAATATGAAACTATTCAATGAACAACAAGTTTGAAATTCCGTTCGATGTAGAATATGTGAATTATTTTAGTATAAATATATATGCAAAACTAACCTATTATAGAACAAAAATTTGACTGATCATTTGAATTTCAGATAAGCATTTTTCAGAACAGTAATTATGTTTAATTCAAATTTAAAAGCGGACAGTCAAATGTTAGAATGTAATTTTCATGCAATTGGGAACAGGGCATTAATTTATAAATTTCGGTTTCATTAATATAAATTATACATAAGTGTGATTATTTTGTTCTATAAAATTTTATCTGCTTCAAAACTCATTCATTATAATGCGATAAGTAATCTGAAAACTAGCAACTGCAAAATTTTACACTGCAATGTTTTTCTGATACAATTTTATCTTAAAACATATTTTTGAATATATATCTTATATAATTGCACCCAATTTAAGCAACAAATCCCTTTTTAATTTCTCCATTTAGTTTTATGATTGTTTAATTATTTCTTAATCATGATAAAATGAATGCTTTAATATAGCTCTTGCTAAATAAAATTCCACCATCTTTTTCATAATGCTTATGAACAATTCTTAGATGAAAATAAGATTAATTAGGTAATTTGTACCCTAAAAATCAATTATCATAAAATGAAATTAAACAAAAAATTATAAACTATATCAAATTACATTTTAAAACCTGTATAACCATCCTTCTGTCGTAAGCAACATATTCAAATTAAAAGTAAAAAAAAAACAAATTATTAAATAGCAATCAAATAAACATTTTTAAAACTGTTACATATTTCTCAAATCAAAAAGGTTTAATTTCTTCCGTTTATCAACAATTTAAATGAAACATTCTATAGCAAATGTTATATACTTCATTTGTTAATAAATCACACTGAATATTTAAAATTATAAAATAGAATCTCCGATTCAAGATAGATGCAAAATTGTAGGAGTTTTGAAATATATGCTCTATATGTGCGACATCATAAATAAGTTTTATTAAGAATAAAAAATTAACAGACTTGGCAATTAACAGTAGATACCTCCTTATAATAATACGGATAACTATATATCTTGTCATTTATTATTCCTGGCTTTATCGATTGGAGAAGAAATGTCACGAACAGTCTTTGCCTTCATTTCTAACCGAAAGGATAAAAGTTTCCGTGCCAAAATAGATTTTGATAGAGATTGTTTCCAAGAACAAAAAGAATTATTGATACCTACAAAAAAAATTGTTTTGTTTAAATGTTAGAGTTTTATATAAATTATAAATACCTCTCTCGAACGAACCGAATATTTCTTGCAAAAAATTAAATATGCTATCTAAAATGCCAGAAGTCGGCCATAAATAATTCTGTATTTGAATGAGTATATAACATTTAAATATGACGTTTAAATTTTTAGAAACATCAATTAAACTTTTTGTTCCAAATTCTGAATAAGCTTTTCTTTAAAATTACTTCTTTAGATTTGTTGCGATGATCTAAAAAATTAATTTCGTTTTGGCTTTCATTTGTAATTTATCGTAATTTTGATTCTTATCCTGCTACTTGGACTGATACGTTGGTAATTTGATATTTGAAGCTTCAACAGCTTTCATTACCTTGAAGGAAATAAATGATAATTTATGTGATATAAATAACAAATAAATATTATATAAGGAAATAAGTAATATTATCTGTTGTTAATTTTTATGAATAGAGTTATTGGGAAAATAACTTATCCTTATCCTGAAATGTAGTTTCTCCAATTACTTTTTTTGTTGACTTTTGCGAATTTGGTTCGGATTAAATAAAACATTTCTGTGTTATTGTAGGCTATCGCGGTGAATACTTACAACGGAATAGTTTAATAACGCACGTTTTTATTTATAGCGACACACATACAGACACAATAAAAATTAAGATAGATAATTAAAAACCATAGAGAGGATTTTTTTTTATCCCTTCTATTTGTACAACACTGATAGAATCAAAGTTGGAAGTCAAAATAACATAATTATCAGTACAACAGCCTCAAATAATGCATATATATAATTTAATATATGCATAGTGGCAGCCAGAAGCAGTTTGTAAAGAATAAAGGAAATGCTTTAATAAAAAATAGAGGCAAAAAAATTGAATCCCTACAATTAACTGAAAATAAACGAAATATTTTACTTTTTGGCCGTTTGTCGAAGGAGCATTCATTTAAAATTTAATTAATTTAATTCATTAGTAAGATAAAAAGTTTACAACTTTATTTTCAATGAATGTAAAATAAGAGGTAATTTCAAATTATCTTTAAAAATAAAGCTAAAAACACGCTATATGTAACCGTACATATACAAGAATAAAAACTTATGTAATGGTTATCAAAATGAAATTGTAAAAGTAACAGAAGTGAACAAATATGATATCGAAATTAAGATATTATGAAATGTGCCAAAAATTGAAATTATCTACTTATTCATTAAACATTTTAATATATTATAGTTATGATTAAAACTCCAGTATTTAGAATATTTCGGTTATATACTTCAATTCGCTTTCGATTTTAATCACATTTATACCAGATTTTTGTTTTTCATAAATGTAAAATTATTATTATTTTTGTGATATTTGCTCAAATTTAATTTTTTTTAATATTATTTTCAGCGCCACGCACATTACTTCCTTCTAAAGATGTTTGATAAAAATAATAATTTCGTCTGTTTTGCCGATTAATAATTTTTATTTTCATTATTTTCTGTAGTTTAAACTAATATTTTTTATAATACATTATTATAAACATGATAAAATCTCATATTCAATTTTTTTCCCTCGAAATCATTACAAAATAACTACCTTCGTAAGTAATTTAAATAAGCTAATAAATGCTTTCAAAATATTGTTTTATCATCTAAAACATAATTGCACCACATTTCATAATTTTAATTTCCTAGAAGATTAGAGAAAATATAATTACTTTCCACGATTACAAATATAAAGTTAACAAGAATTAAAAATTAAATAAAGTCATGTTACAAACTCTGATTATTTTTACATGCTATTATTTTACATACATCTCAATATAAAAGGTTCATTTTATTTTTCAATTAAAATGATGGGATGTGATTGTTTTAACTAAGGATTTAAAAAATAGGTTTTCTTCTCAAAAGTTTTCTCCTCTTTCAGTATAGCAACATCTCTTGAAATAGTCATTAATTAAACTAAGCTTATTAAAAGAAACAGCAGATTCAATTTCAAGGCTTTTAAGAGAATAAAAAATGAAAATGAAAATGAACGCCAAGCTTCGTATTTCACATATCGTCATTATCGGAAATTTCTTGAAATTAATAAAAAAAAATATAACAATAAATAAAGAATTTAAAATACTCAACTTCAGCGATGATAGTGAAATGAAGTATTTTATTTCGAAAATAAGATTCAGAAATTAATTGGGACATAATTTATAAATATTTGTTAAAATATTTAAAAAATGAAGAGTAACTATTTTTATCCTATTTAAATATTTTTAAATGAAACATGATAAACTTCGAGATTTTGAATGAAGATTAATTAAAATTAATTCTGAAAGTTAGATCTTTTTCTTAGTTTCATAAGTTCTGTAGTTTTACAAAGAAGATTAATTCGTTTCTTTCCCTGAAGAGTCAAATTTACAATTAAGATATACTATATTGATCTTCAAAATTAAAATACCTGTCCATTTTGCAGAAATTATCGAAAATACTGAACAAAAGATAGAAACAATTTCAAAAATGAAAATCTGATTAGAAGAATACATAACTATGCATAAAGTAGGGACGACATTTTTAGAATAGTAGATTATATAATCACTCAAGCGTTTTGTTCAATTGAAAAACTATGTGAACCTGTGAGTGCTTTCGATATATTTGGTGCAATTCAAAAAAAAAAATAGTTCAAATGCATAACTATTAAAATTTATATATGATCTTGTGATAGTGGTTGGTTCCTGCAACCCGAGTGAGTACAAAAAAGGTAACGGGTCGACCCTGCTCCTACCAATGATGGAACGTGCTTCCTACAGGAAGGATTGTTCTGTAACCGGTAATGGCCCTTAGGATAGTTCCTGCCGATGCTGTCATGGCGTTCCGGTCATTCAGATTTTAACCGTGTACCTCAAGGGCGGGTCTAGTAGTAAATGTATGATATGATACTATGAGATGTATAATCTTCTTATAACAAGAGGTAGGTGAATCGAAAAATGCAGATTATTGGAAGTTTAAATGTAGAAACGACGAGTCCAAAAGATTAAAGACACCAGATTTGTAGAACGAAAACTTGAGGAATATCATTCAATGATTGTGACAGACAATGAAGCGCTATATTATTACATCATTATAGGAACATGCAATAGAAGTTCAAAATATTTAATAAAGGTTTCATTGCATTCATCAGCAAAAAAAATGAAGTAAAGTTCAATGATTACTCCTTCCAGAAGTCTACTTGACAGAAGTATTCTTTCAAAAGAATTTGCTGTTTAGATTCTGCCCAAATCCATACAAATTAACCTATCACTGCAACAATTCGTGCTTGTGATTCGGACAACTATCTAATAAGATGCCTACTTCTTCTCTATTTCTTAGTTATCAAAGAGAAGAGAATATCTAATTAAAAATAGAAATGAATAACTTGTTAATAACTGTTCTCTTGTTCTAACAACATGTTCAAAGAAGGACATATAAACTAAACATAGGCGTGATCTACTGGCATAAAACTCTATACTGAAAGATAAGTTTTATTGTCACCCGAATACGAGTAATACGACAGTCAACGTGTCAAAGATTTGTAAAAGTCAAATCAATTAAAAATTTCTAATATAAATGAAAACCGTCCTTCTGGTGTCATAGATTTTGCTGTATTCCAAATCTTCTTTTATATATATTATGCTTCCATAAACAGAAAATTTATAATATTTACAGTTGCTTCTGACTAGAGGAATCATTTTAAATCTTAGATCTCGTTTTTGGTGTCAACACATATGCAACTGGGAAGAATCGAAATTTGAGAAGAGATTGTTTCTAGTATCGTGGTTATTCAATCTCTCTTTATATACATGTGAAGATATTTTAGCAGTTGGGTGTCCGTATAAAAGAAATTTTTGAAATTTTAAAATTTTGATTTATTTCACCATGGGAGGCATAATTTAAGTACAAAGAATAAGTGGTAAAACATACGTCAGTCTACATCGCGACTCAAGTGCAGAAGAAACCAAAAATTTCCTCCTCAATGATTTAACTATGAGATTTTTATAAGGATTTCTTTGACACTTGTAGTCTTAGGAAAGGGGATTCTAGGTATCTCTGATAGAATGTTGTAAGCATTAGGAATTTTTTTTCCTTCACTCGGAACCGGAGAAAATGCTGAGACCATCAGTTTTAGAGAGCGCGTGTAGAATTAATTAAATAAAAAAAGTGGAATTGGATGAAGAAATAAGAGACCATTTATTTTAGAATGAAGTTAATTTAGATTAAATTAAGATTAAAATTTGGAAATTAATTAAGTTTAAATTAGATTTTAAAATATCATTACATCCTACATGCAATTAAAGCTTTGTTTTTATTCGTTTAATTGGTTTTATCTCACAAATCTGTTAGATTTTGTTTAAAATGTAATTTCTTATAACCATCTTTCCCTTTCCTTTTGGCATTTTTCTAGATTTTATCATTTCTCAAATTTTCCATTTAACTTTTATTTTGATATAGTTTGTGGACAAACTATAAAGTCAAAACACTTATTTGAAAATGCCACAAGACTGCGAGCTTAAAATGCTGTAACAGTTTTATTTAAGCTTAAAGTACATTCCAAGCATTTAGTTGGAAACTCTTGAAAGACAAAAGAAGAAATGGCATGCCTTTCTCAAGTGTTTATGAACGCGCCACTTCATTTTGCGTGAAAGAGATACCAATTCTTTGAGTTTAAGGATTTCGTTCATTAAAGAAAGAAAGGTTGGTTCCAAATTAATTAAAATTTTAACGTCTTTTTGATGCTTAGATAAGAAAATGGCATTTATTAAAGAATTTACTTTTTATATTTATGCATATAAATATATTTTAATAATGGCATTTCTTGTAAGTTTGAGCAGTTTTATAATTTTTTTAAAATTATGAATATTTGAGAATAGCTTTTTTCTAAATAGATTGAATTAATAATCAAAAATATTAATTAATATTTACTGTGTAGTATTACTGTAGTTACTGTTATTTATAATAAGAAAACTTGAACTTATTAATTATATGCATGTATATTAATATATGATATGTGTCATACACAGGTTCATATCTACTGTGAATAAAGATGAAAATTTCCTTTCATTAAAACCTAGAAAGCTTAAATTATTTTTCAGATAACTTCATTTAAGACCGATAAAAATTTATAAAAAACGTGTTTCATGTAAAATAGATAAATAGTAATAATGGTATAGATAAATATTAGTGAAGATTAATTAATGATACACTGATAAATACAAAAAACAACAACTCCAAAGTAAGATGATGATAAACTATTAATATGAAATTTGCAATAAGAGATTCCTATATAAACTTTGTGAAGCTTCTGCTTCTGAAAACTTCAATGGGGAAAATTTCATCAATGAAAATCATCAATTAATCAAAGAGAAAATTCCATGCTCTTAAGTTATTTTGTGCATCATAATACTGTTTAAAAATTCACAAAATACTGAAATAATTTCCAAGCATAATTTTTTTCAGACAAATAGATTTTATATAAGTTTTTTTTGCTAATATATTGGAATGGATTATTTATTATTGCAAAATGTATATGAAAAGTGCAATTTGTATTCCTGATCCAGTATCCAGCCAAGTATTTTAATCATCTCTGTTATTACAGATTCATCCATTTCTCGGAATCAATGTAGCAGACAATGATATGATATTCTGCAAAGTCATAAATCAGACTTGAGCACTATCGTAAAATCATAGAATCTTTGATTATTTGGCAGTTAATCTCTGATCTCAAAGACATGAATATATTTTCTGAGAGTTGGAAGCTATAAAATTATAAAGCGGAGAAAAGCCATAAATAGAATTGTTTTTAATTCGGCACATTTTTCCCTAAATATTTTATTATTGATTTATCTTCAATCGTGCATTACGAAGTAGCGAAATATAGCCAAATCTAGTAAACTTTGTATTACGTCCGTTCCTTATCAACGTACACATTGCTGATATCGCAAATTTTTTTCGTCACATTCCTCTTATTATTATATCACTATTATGTCGCACTCCAATTAATATTATATCACCATTGCGTCACAAAACACCCTTCTTATATCGTAATCACCAACACTTGCTTCGTCTCTGCTGTCTTCCTGATGATAACACGTTGAAATTCGTAAGAACGTGTAACTAACTTTTATCTAAAAGCAATATGTGACTTACTTCTTATGATAATGTCTAATGCTCACTATTCAAATATAAGAAATACCTAATATATATTGACAAAAAATAATTAGAATATTGAGGATACTAATTATTTTCTATTTTCGAATAACGTTCTATAATAGATGAATAGTATGGGCAATGATAAATAACTTTTTCTCTATCTAACTGAAATAAAAATCTTTACAAAAACGTGATATTTGTCTAAAGAAGGATTGAAAGAGATACATATTTCAAAACATGTTTATTCCCTGAGTTATGTTTAATCCCAGTTTTAATCCTTGAGAAATAACTTTCGCAGCAATATACGTGAAAAATAATTTTTTGTTCCTGGTCAATGAGTTATCATCAAAATAAATAAATTTTCGAAAACTACTAGGGATTCCAAAATACCCTTAAATACAAAAATTATACAAACTTTGGTGTTGGTGATAAAATATTAAATTATCTTTAGTAAAATTAGTTACACAAAAAATTATTTTATTCTTATAGTGAGTGATATGATATTCATTTAACTAACTTGCATTTTTGAATCTTTAAAATTACTTTTTTTTTAAAAATTTAGTATTTCATCAATAAATATTTAATTTTGCATTTTCGACAAAAAAATTTTTGATAAAGAAATTTTAGTTCTATTATTAGAGCGTTCTAAGTAATGCATTATTTTTGATAATAATCTTTATAATATTAAATTATTTATAAAAAATCGGCAATATAAAATACATTATTTTATATGCATATTAATTGGTATGATATTTATTTAACTAACTTACATATTCTAGTATTTAAACTTAATTTTTAAAAATTTTATATTTCCTCAATAAAAATCTGTCTTTGTATTTTCAACAAAATTTTTTTAATAAAGAATTTTTAATTTTATTGTTTATAGTTTTTAATTATGCATTATTTTTGTTAACTATTTTTACAATATTAATCTATTTATAAAAAATCAAGTGCATGAAAAATTATTTACCTCCTATACTGGTAAATATGATACGTTTCTGACTAGTTTGCATGCTTGAATTTTTAAAATTAATTTTCAATTATTAAATATTTTATTCATAAAAACTTATTTTTTGCAATTTCGGCGAAAGTGTTTGACAAAGAAATTTTAATCGTGTTACTAGAGCCTCTGCTTATGTATTAGTTTTGATAAAAATAAGATTCATATCAATTTTTTTTCTATATTCCTTTTATTCCTTCCTATTCTTTTTATTTACATCAATGTCCTTGTGGAATTTATTGCAAAATTACAACAATCAAAAATTAATTCATAAGTTAAATGCAATAGAATTTCTGATTAAAAAACTTCTTAGAAAATTAATCAGTTTAGAAAAAAAAATAATAAGACGCCTTACAGTCTGAAAAGAATTTCTTCATAAAATTCCATTTTCTAAATTTAGCAAATCATTGATTCATAATAGGATGTAAGTGTCTGAATAAACTTAATACCTAATTTTAATTATCATGCGTTCGTTGAAGTATGTCATATTTGATTCGAGTGTATTCGGAATGATTGGGAAAATAATTAATTTCCCAAACAGCTTTTTAATTAATTTTTATTATCTTCAGCCAGGCGTTTCATTTTTTATGAGTGGAATTTTATTTGATGGTGTTTATGAAAATGACGTATTTAGTGTTTTCCAGCTAATTTAGTTCAATAAATCTCATTTATTTAGGCCCAAATATGTACAATTTATCGGTAAAAGTCATTGTTGTTTATGCTAAATTGATTAAACGTAAAATGAAAGCTTCACATCCTGCATTAAAACGAGGCTAATAAATTATTCCAAACTTTTTTAATTCATTAGAAAAAATAAACTTAACGGAAGTATTATTTTGATGTATATGATTTAATAACAAATAAAATATCTTGTTATGGAACATAGTGTAATGCTAATGATGAGAAAGACAACAATCTCACTAGTGGAAAATGACACTTTATTCCAATAGAAATAAGAAACAGACAGTAAAGTACAAGAAGCGTTTATAAAGATAGTGCTTCTTGAAATCAACAATTCACTAATAGGAAACTAACTGCTATTTAATTGTAAAGAGATCATTTTGATTTCAACATTCCGATGTGTGCGCCTTCGCTTATATAGCCTCTGTAATAGGATATAGAATTTTTTGAAGGATCAGAAATAATAAGGATATCACCCTAATTCTTGTATTTTCAATTTATATTTTCATCATTTTCATTTTTTCGTCAAATTTATTTCCAAGATCGTGAGAATTTTGCTTCGTTACCTTTCAGTATCCCTTAAAATATTAGTAAATATTTCTTTACTATTAGACAAAATAGAAAGCGAGACAATATTACAGAATAATAACTACAGCAAATATAATATTTTCTTTGACTAATATGAGGTAATATTTTACTATTCCAAACCATTTTATTTATTGCAACAAAAATTTGGCGAATGTAATTTTCGTATTATTTATGTATCACATTAAAAAAAATTTTTCCTTTGCTGAAAAGGATAATTAGGATTCTGAATAGACAAACCTGGCATAATATTTTTTTATAAAAACTGAAAGTTCAATCTTATAATGATTCTAATTAGCATGGCTTAATATATCCAGTCAAGGATTCCTAACAAAGGGAAATCGTGCCATATTTCACTGATCGAAGCTATTTTATAGCATGTAAAACAAGGTATGTATGAGGTTATAGCATATCGGAACGGGTATGAGAAGATTCTGGTATGGTGGTTAGATCTCGCTTCCTGAATAAATATTTTAAGGATGCGAAGCAATTACCTTTACTTCCATGATGGAATGTATCTCTCATGGGAAGATTTTAGAAAGGTCAGAGCAATACTTCATCTTAACTCCTGCTTCGGTGCTGTCATAAAGCCTATCATTTAGATTACTACAGATGTTTCGAGGGGAGAGGTAACACCTTTGTGATTATTTTAAGGCATTATTTTCATGGGGTGCGCTACGAGAATATAAATAAGAAGCTGAATGATGAACAATTAGGTTCTCGCTTTCCTTTCGTTTTATAACTTTGGTGACGTAAATCATCACCAATGTAAAGGGTGTATATATCTTAAAAGGAGTTTATCTATGAGATACCAATGATAATTTTCTTCCTATATACGTGTTTTTATTAGCGGGTACATTGCCATTTTACATGGGATCACAATACACATATACCAATCACACTTTTTAATTCAAATGTGCTTAAGTTACGCTAAAGTAACCACTATAAAGTTATTCTCAGATATTCACCTCTTATTTTGACTGAATTCTGTAAGCAAAGTTTGCATACTACAGATTTTGTTGATTTGAAATACACACACCATAAATCATGCATTAAATTAAACAAATAACTGAATGGAATGACATCAGGGAAAATTAATAATTATATTTTGTATTAAAAATTTATATTATCTTTTTACACAAAAAAATTTAGTTTTACTGTCTTTAAAAATTTATACATTGATTCACTTTCTTTACATAGTTTTGAAATTTTGAAATACACATTCGGTTCTATATCACACACAAAAAAAAATCTTGGCGATCTGCAATAACATCCTAAACCAATAATTATATT
Source organism: Argiope bruennichi (assembly GCF_947563725.1). Taxonomy (NCBI): domain Eukaryota; kingdom Metazoa; phylum Arthropoda; class Arachnida; order Araneae; family Araneidae; genus Argiope; species Argiope bruennichi. The sequence continues at coordinate 82,132,029 of NC_079156.1, read as the reverse complement.
TCCTTAATTAATTTGCTCTCTCACTAATAGTGCGGCAAGCTTAATTGGAGTATTCGCTTAATTGGAGTTAAACGTTGTTTGCTATCATTAGTAGTGGAATGTTATTCAATTACTCTAGGTGCAATCGATTTTGTTTCCTAACTTTTTGTAGATGCTGAAAATATTTCGATATATATCGCGTTAAAGCTTTACCTCACCAATTAGTCTAATTGCGATATGATATGTGGATATTTTTTTTTGTATCTTCTTAAGAGCTTTTACGTTATCGGTGCTTAAGTTTGAACATTACTTTGTCAGAAAACAAAGAGCTTCTTTGACGGAAAATAGACAGATAATCAAAAATCACTCGTATATGGGGAGGGAATTTAAGTAAATGAACGTCAATCATAAATTATTTTCAATATTAAATTATTAAATTATTTATTACATAAATAAAATAGCTTCATGTAAATGATAATAGTATCGGACACTTTATCAATTAATATTCCTATCAGTTATGCTCAAGATACTTTGTTATTACTAACATTGCATTTTTCAATAAACTACTGATATATTAGTGAATTATAAAAATCAATTATGTTTAAGACAGACTCGTTACAAACAAGTTGCACCGAAAATTAACGGACTAGTTAATTGATTCTAAAGCATTTGATGAGTTATTTCATTTTGATGACTTTAGTTTGAAGATAATTCAGAATGAATGAAGGGGAATCAATTAAGAAGTAAATAATTTAACGTGAGAACAAAGTATTTTCCTTATTTTAATTATATTAAATTATATTATAAGTTTCTTAAAGCATAAGAATCTTTATATATATATATATATATATATATATATATATATATATATATATATATATATATATATATATATATATATATATATTAGATAGATAAATGTAGATATGTATATACACACACACATATATAAAGCATAAATATTTCTACATGTGTTATCATACTAATAAAAAAGAATCAAAATTTAAGTTACAATACTGTAATTTAAATTCTAACAACAGCAACTTTCGACGATTTTCTTTCTCGTACATGTATATAAAGGAAGTATTGTTGTCAAATTCAAGATTTGATGAATCTTCCCATTTCAGACCTACCAAAACACATTTTTTGGCATTATATCTGTCTGTCTATGATCACAATAACTCAAAAACACTTTGAGCTAGACAAATGGAATTTGGTATATGGGCTTAAAATTTATAGATTTCTTTCTAATTCTGAAGGAAATATATTCAGAGGTGAAACCAGTCTGCCTGGCTGAGTTAACATTGGATTCCTGCATTAAGACTAGATATAGAATACAAAGAACTGATAAAATTAAATTTGATCATATAGAAGAAAAAAAAACATGTATTGATATAATTACGAACTAAATTTTAAGAGTTATAATGGCACTATAATCATAATTTAACCAGAATAAAAAAAAAACAAATTTTTGAATCCGTTGCATTGTTGCTCTGCTAAATTTCTATTTTAATTCAACGTTAAACATTTTTAGACAAAGGAGTTATATAATTTTTCTATATGTATTATAAATTCTAAAGCAATTGTTTGAATTTGGTATTTTCTTCAAAATTTTAATAAAGTCTAATGCACTGAAAAACATTATTTTTCATCTTTTTTAATTTTTGCATTCGTTATTATGCACTGTATATGCACATTATAATAATGTTTGCATTTGTCACTATGCACTGTATATGCACATTATAATAATGCAAGCATTTGTCATTATGCACTGTATATGCACATTATAATAATGAAAGCATTTGTCACTATGCACTGTATATGCACATTATAATAATGCAAGCATTTGTCATTATGCACTGTATATGCACATTATAATAATGAAAGCATTTGTCATTATGCACTGTATATGTACATTATAATAATGAAAGCATTTGTCATTATGCACTGTATATGCACATTATAATAATGAAAGCATTTGTCACTATGCACTGTAAACTATATAATTTTTTATAGATTATATAGCTAATAAAGGTTTTACCAAAGGATTAAAAAAGGATTTAGTTCTTTGTTTTTATACAAAACTTAAATACTGATTTATACAAAATTAAAATTACTAAAAAGGATTTATCGTAAATTACTGAATTGTTCGGAATCAGTTGTTATAAGTTATAGAAATTAAAAATAAATATATATATTGTAGATAGACGAGCTTCTAGCGAAGAACTAAAACTCAACTCCATAAATAAATAAAAACCGATTGTGAATTCATTTATTGACATTGCGAGTGAAATTGTTAATCTCCTCGTACTTATTCCAATAACAACAGTTGAATCGTCCTTCGGGTATATCCATATTCACTGGCTGACATACTGCACTCAAAGCAAATAAATATTAGAAACTCTTTCCTGGATTGTTTGCATAGCGAAAATATTGAGAATAAATCTGATTCTAGATTCCATAAGCATTTATAATTCTCTCAAGTAGCATTAATGCTAACTCCAAACAGGAAATTGAAAACATCTCCTCTGATTTGACTAACTCAATTAAACATGCCCACCGAATATCTCGAGGCTAGATTAATAATCTGTTATTCCTTCTTTTGTTGCTCAGAATTGGATTTCCTTTGAAGGATGGAACGAATTTCCCTTTTGCATCGGCGTCAGGACATCTTTTATGCAAAAATGCCTGCTAACAAGTTCGTGGAATGGTGACACCACAATCCGTTTTGAATTAGCAGAATCGATGAATCTTTCAAAATGGTTAATCATGATGCAATCTTCAGCAGAAATTTAGCAAATGAATGAATATCAGAGTTTATTTCGTTTTGATGGATTTAATTTAGGTAAAGCTAATTTGCCGAGCTGTGTGATATGAAGATTTCAGATAAAAAAAAAACGAACAAACATGTTTAATATTTTTAATAAAAATACTTAAGAGATAATTGAAATTGTCCCTGAGGCAAGGCATTTCGTGAATGAATAAACCGAATTTTAAGCAATAGTTGCTTAATAAATATGGAAGATGTGCTTTAAGAGGAATTTGTCATTTACTTAATAATAAAACACTGAGTAATTGGTAGTTTATTTTGATAAAAAAAGAAAAAAGGTAAATATCGCTTTAATTCCCTCAAGGTAAGCATTTTGTCTTTTGAAAATTAAACTTTTGATGAACAACTTAATAAAATGCAAACAAAGCAAACAATTTATAATAAATAAATTGTCTTTTAATTTTAATTCTTATCTTCAGTGAGTATAAATGTGGGTCTAAATATTCCTTTCCAAATTCTTAGCGAGGGCAAAAAGAAATTAAATTCTTATTTAAGATAAAGAATTAGAATTATATTAAGAAAAGAAGTGACAAATCTGGATTTAACAATGCCAAACATCTTTTCTCTTATATTAAGTTTTTTTTGTGCATAGCTTTTGATAAGAATGCATTTTACTCTTTATTCATTCTATTCCAAAGTCATTATAAATTAATATTGCATTTCTGCGCTGATAATTGTATACACCTTAAATGATACTGTCCGTTTCAGTATTCTGAGCTGATCACTTTTCGATGATTCTATCTCACTAAGGGGTAAGATGTGGAAGGATGTGAGTATTTCCGAAATTCTTGTCTGTCTTTGGCCTAGATTTCCGTTCTATTAGATACACTTTTGTTCAATTTTTTTTCACATGTATGTGAGTGTCTGACCGTATTATTTTCAGTCTATGAGTAATCTGAGTTTATTTTATTGTTAAATGTAAACATCTCTTTTCATCTTTCCTTCCATACCTATATTGACGAATTAAATGCATGCCAACGTATGCGCAAATGCGTGGAGGGCTTTAAAATCTGTTAACAAACAATATAATCCAGTAAATTTAGCAATGCTGATCCTTACTTATGCAGTAATTTACAAGAAAGAAGTTTGTCTTAAACTTTTGTTTTTTACTATATCCTGAAACTAATGGTTTTATTATTTTTAATACAAACATGAAATCACTGGTGATGTTTTCAGATAATGAAGATAGCTGTAAAGGTAATTCGTTTTTAGCACTTTAACACCTGGAAAAGAATTTAATGCAAATCCTGAATGAAATGAATGCTGATCCTTTCTTATGCAGTAATTTACAAGAAAGAAGTTACTGATTTGTTGCCAGAATAATTCTTACTCTTTACAACATAAAACAACCTGTTTGTCTTAAACTTTTGTTTTTTACTATATTCTGGAACTAATGGTTTTATTGTTTTTAATACAAACATGAAATCACTGGTAACGTTTTTAGATAATGAGGATAGCAGTAAAGGTAATTCGTTTTTAACACTTTAACACCTGGAAAAGAATTTAATGAAAATCCGTGACTCGAGACTTAATAAAACTCTAAATGAGTGAAGAAAGAGGGCACAATTGACTTAATAAAAGCGCACGTGTAAGAAGTGCCTTTCAATGGTGTGATTCATTAGACATAACCTTAGATTTAATTATACAGCATTTAATCTAACTAGTTAATATTATTCTCCTTTTTTTAATTGTATGAATACTGAAAAGCCCAAAACTAAATTCACCCTAGATGCCTGCTTATCACTGGGAAAAGTCTCAGTCTTTCGTTAAATGTTTTAAAATGAATACCAGAAATGCGTGCTTTGGTCATTAGAGACTCTAGTTCAAATGGATTTGGGAAATGGGGAGTTTTCTGGGAATGCTTAAAAGATGTTCCGAGCATACATTTGCTTTCTAGGATTCAGTTAAAATGGGGAGGGGGGTCTCTAGTATATCAATCTCTTAAGATTTAGGGATGGTATTAAGGTCTTTTGTGGAAGAGAGGGAATTTGTCTTATCTTTGAAGCAGAAACTCAGATGTTCCAATATTCTGAAGCACCTGAACCTGAATGATATTAATAATGGCAGCTTTGAATTTAGTTAAATATTTCTATATATGCTGACTATGAATAACAAATTTTAAATGCAAAAAAAAAATAATAACAATTGTGAAAAACTAGAGGTTGCACTATGTGAAGTTTTCTCATATATGAGTTATTTATGATATATCACATGCAATTTTAAAAATCAAAAATATAAGAGTAAAAATATGACTAATTATATCAGGGTGATTAATCAGTTCAAGAGGGCTATGTACGACTCATCACACTAGTTTCGGTAAGAAGGCAGAACTTTTGAGAGAGAAAAATATTTCAACTGTAATTAAACTGCAATAAAATTTTATGCTGTAATATATACGGTCTCTATTTCTGAAACACTTGCTACTCCAGATGGTAGTGAAAATAAAAGGTTTCTGTGGTATATTATCCATCCCTTTTTATTCATAGTGCCCCCTTGCGACTTGAGTGTATTATTTACCTTCAATGCACTATTGGACTCAATCTAAGTGTAAATAAAATCTTTTTTTTCTAAGTATGAAATAACTAAGTTTTACGTTACCAATATTTTAAAGGCTTTCGCAATGTCTCTTTGCTACTATTCATAAATCGATTTAGGGCCGCGGTGGCCTGGTGGTAAGGTCTCAGCTTTGGAACCGGAGGGTTTCAGGTTCGTGACCCGATTCCACCGAAGAACCGTCGTGTAAGGGGGTCAGTTGCACGTTAAATCCGTCATGACCAAACGTTCTCCCGCTGGTGTGGAGAGGGGGGTGCCAGCTCAGGTGTCGTCCTCGTCATCTGACCGCGGTTCAAAATTACGAGGTCCGTCCCAAAATAGCCTTAGTGTTGCTTCAAACGGGACGTTAATATAACCAAAACCAAACTATAGATCGATTTGTCTATCAGTTTTTTCCCTCTATACACGTCTGCATAACGCTGTCTTTTATCACAAGATATTTTTAAATTTCATTCCAAACAACCTTCCAAGTCATGACATAAGTTTATGAACTTTTGAGACTTTTCAGCGCCTTTATAAAAGCTTTGTTGTTTTGATAGGTTCATTTTTGTATTCGTAAACTTGTGAATATATACTGACTCAAAAAACTGTATGTGTCGATACTTACAAGAAAGAACATTATTCATAGATTATTATTACTTTTCCTTCAAATTTTTTTATGGATTTTATTCTAATAATACTGATGCTAATTTTTAAAAGGGATAAACCCTATAAAAGCGCCTTTATAAAAGTCCTTAAATATAAAACTATATATAAGAACAAAATCAATTAACTATATTTCAGTATTTTAAAACAATGATATGCAGAATTAATGAATAATAAAGGTTGCAATAACAAAGAAGGTTTTCATATTCAAACTCAGAATTATGTAGATTGCAAAAAAAGAAGCAATTTGAATGATATATTTATTATCCGTTTATTAGAAACAAGTGGAAAAGACAAAAAGTTATGCAAATGCTAATATGCAACAAACGTCTTCTAAAAGAAGATACACTTCAAACGAATGGCATCTTGACATATGACTGACATATCTTTCATATTTTTAGAATTTAAAATAGCACAATATCCGTTTCGATAATGATAGAAATGAAAGAGATATTCCGTTCGGGTGCCTTTTATTAGACTTTTATTAATTAGATCTGAATCTGGTCTGCATCTAATTAGGCCAGCATCAAACTTGTATCTGATTAGAGCTGCTTGTAACTACATTTAAGTAGCTCCGTATCGGATCTGCATCTAATTAGATACGAATCTAAAAAGAACTTCATCTAATTAGGCCTGCATCAAGTCTGCATCTAAATAGGTATTCAAAAAGGTCTGCATGTATTTAGATCCATATCTAAATAGATCTGAATCAGGTATGCATCTAATTAGGCCCGCATCAGACCTGCATTTAATTAGATCTGCATGTAACTAGATCTATTTGGATCTGCATCTAATTAGGCCGGCATCAAACATGCATCTAATTATATCTGCATCTAATTTGAACTGCATGTAACTATATATAATTAAATCTGCATCTAATTAGATCCGCATCTAAATAGAACTGCATCCAATCAGGCCTGTAGCAAGTCTGCATCTTATTAGGCCTGTATGAGGTCTGCATCTAATAAGATCCATATCGAAACAGATCTGCATCAGGTGTGCATCTAATTAGACCCTCATGGGACCTGCATCTAATTAGGCTAATTAATAACACCCGCCTCTAAATAGATCTGCATTTAATTAGAACTGAATCAGGTCTGCATCTAATTAGGCCCGAACCTAATCATATCTCAATCAGCTCTGCGTCTAATTAGATCCGCATCTACATAGAACTGCATCTGATTAGATCTGAATCAGATCTGATTAGGCCCGAATCAGACCTGCATCTGATTAAAACTGCATGTAATTAGATCTGTTTAGATCTGTAATTTATTAGGTCGCATCCGATCTGCATCTAATTAGATCCGCATCTAAATAGAACTGTATCTAATTAGGCCTGCATCTAGTCTGCATCTAATTAGGCTACCATCAGATCTAAATCTAATTAGATCCATATCTAAACCTGCATCATGTCTGCATCTAATTAGGCTACCATCAAATCTAAATCTAATTAGATCCATATCTAAACCTGCATCAGGTCTGCATCTAATTATATCGGAATTAGATCTGCATCTAATTAGGCCAGCATCAGACATACATCTAATTAAGCGCGTATCAGATCTGCATCTAATTAGGCCCGCATCTAAATAGATCTGCATCTAATTATATCTGAATCAGGTCTGCATTTTATCAGGCCCGCATCAGAACTGCATCGAATTACATCTGCATCTATTTAGAGCTGCAAGTAATTAGATATATTCAAATCTCATCTAATAAGGCACGCATCAGATCTGCATCTAATTAGGCCTGCATTAAGTCTGAATCTAATTAGGCTCGCATCAGATCTGCATCTCATTAGATCCATATGAGCCGTTTATTTTGAAAGTGGGGCAAGTCTATTTTTGAAAAAAAAAAAAAAAAGATAATGGAAGTTATATCTAAACCTTGTTATGATTTTTTTGTGCGTAAACAATTTAATTTTTACAAAATCAGTTTCTAGCATTTTGGAGATGGAAGTTTTAGCTCTTGACAGTATTGAAAATATGTTTATGTTGAAAGTGGTGCAAGTTCATCTTAGATTTAAATTATTTCTGACCGAACACATTACGGCAAAATGTAGCTCCGGTTGCTGTATGGTGAAGCAAATGTGGCTGTTTGATATCATGTCTGAAATCTAGGGTATTTCTATCTAACTATCTTTGATAACGAAAATCGGTAGTTGTGCAGTGTTTCATAAATAATAAAAAAGTATCTCTTAATTTTGTGTTTCCATAATAATATGTTTACTTCCAACACCGATTGATCAGTCCAGTGACAATGTAATAAATATCATTGACCACAGATTTTGGTTGTCAGGACATTCAATTTTACGGAACGATCATGATTTTGGAGTGGTAGAACTGGCAATTCTGAAAACCAGTTTCTTGTGTATTCTCCATGATTACTATAAAGTAATACGCAATTGTCGAAAATATAATAAAGGTTGAATACATGAAATGAAACGCGGATATTTATCTTCAACCCAACCTCTGGAGAAAGCGGTTTAAAAAAAATAAAAATACGGATAGAGAAACTGTGAATTGTTTTACTATATGCTGGATCAGATTTACAAGGGATGTACCATACAAAATGTTCTACAAAACTTCGATAGGACAAGATGCTGAATTTAAAATGATCGCTTTGCCACAACGAGGAAGACCAAAAATTATCTTTTATGTATGTAAAAAAGGAGATCTATTACATCTGAAAAATGCAAGGACATGATGGATTTTTTACGATATATATTAATGTTTTTATCCTCCTCCTATCTGTTAATATTTTTAAATTTATTGAAATGCAGAACTTTAAATATCATGCTATAACAAAAAATGCACTTGTCCCGTTTCTAAAACAAACGGCTCATATATAAATATGTCAGCAACAGGTGTGCATCTCTGATCAGATCTGCATATAATTAGTTCCGTATCAGATATGCATCAAAATAGAACTGCCTCCAATTAGGCCCGCATCTAATTATATCTCAAGCAGATCTGCATATAATTAATCTCGCATCACACCTCCATCTAATTATATTTGCATCTATTTAGACCAACAAGTAACAAGATATATTCAAATCTTCATCTAATAAGGTCCACCTCAGATTTGCAACAAATTAGATACGCTTCTAAATAGAACTGCATTTCATTAGACCAACTTCATATCATCATTTGATTACATCCATATCTAAATAGATCTGTATCAGGTGTCCATCTAATAAGAATTGCTTCAAATTACTACATCTAATTAGATGTTCATCAAAATAGAACTGCATCTAATTAGACTTGTATCAAGTCTGCATCTTATTTGGCCTGTATGAAGTCTGTATCTAATTAGGCCCTCTGGAGGCCTCCATCTAATTAGGCCGGCATCAGATCTGCATGTAATAACGCCGCCTCTAAATAGATCTGCATCTAATTAGATCTGAATTAGGTCTGCATCGAATTAGGCAATCATCAGACATGCATCTAATTAGACCCGAAAGTAATCCGATCTGAATCAGGTCTGCATTGAATTAGATCCGCATCTAAATAGAACTGCATCTAATTAATCTGAATCTATTTAGAATTGTAAGCAACTAGATATATTCAAATCTGCATCTAATAAAGCCCGCATCATGTCTGCATCTAATTAGATCCGCATCTGAATAGCACTGCATCTAATTAGGCCCGAATCTGATCAGATCTGAAACAGGTCTGCATCTAATTAGATCCGCATCTAAATAGAACTGCATCTGATTAAGCCTGAATCAGACCTGTATGCTATTATGTATCTGCACCTAATTAGAACTGCATGTAACTAGAACTATTTAGATCTTCACCTAATTAGAGCTGCATGTAACTAGATCTATTTAGATCTGCACTTAATTAAGCCTGCATCAGACCTGCATCTAAGTAGAGCTGCATATAATTTGATCTAATTAGATCTGCATCTTTTTAGACCCACATCGGATCTGCATCTAATTAGATCCGCAACTAAATAGAACTGAATCTAATTAGGCCTGCATCCCTTCCGCATCTAATTAAGCTACCATCAGATCTATATCTAATTAGATCCATATCTAAATTTGCATCAGGTCTGTATTTAATTTGATTGAATCAGATCTGCATCTAATTAGGCCAGCATCAGGCATGCATCTAATTAAGCTTGCATCGGATCTGCATCTAATTAGACCCGCATCTAAATAGATCTGCGTCTAATTGTATCTGAATCAGGTCTGCATCTTCTTAGGCCAGCATCAGAACTGCATCTAATTAAGCTTGCATCGGATTTGCATCTAATTAGACCCGCATCTAAATAGATCTGCGTCTAATTGTATCTGAATCAGGTCTGCATCTTCTTAGGCCAGCATCAGAACTGCATCTAATTAAGCTTGCATCGGATCTGCATCTAATTAGACCCGCATCTAAATAGATCTGCGTCTAATTGTATCTGAATCAGGTCTGCATCTTCTTAGGCCAGCATCAGAACTGCATCTATTTTGACTTGCAAGTAACTAGACATATTTTAATCTGAATCTAATAAGACCCGCATCAGATCCGCATCAAATTAGATACGCTTTTAAATAGAACTGCATCAAATTAGGCCTTCTTCAGATCTGCATTTGATTAGATCCATATGTAAATATATCTGTATCAGGTGTGCATCTAATAAGAATTCCATCAAATTAGGACAGCATTTTAACAATGTACTGTGACTTAAATTTAAAGTAAAGCTGAACATTTTGTCTTATATGTCTTTATAATTTGTGCTGTTTATAAAAACCTGCTTTTATCAAACTGTACTTTTTATTATTGATACCAAAGTTTCTTTGAAAGAAATGAATTTAAGCTTGTCCATAAATATTTGAAAAATATGAGATAAATAAACGAATTGCTGTTGTTTTTCATTAAAATAAGACAATTTTATAATTTCTGCAATGTAATTTATTAACCAATCGTCTTTTGCAACCAGCTGTCGCCCATCATCCATATTTCGAAATAACTGGTGAAGCCATAAAACGAGCTAGATATATTTTTTTATACAATTGGTTGACATGATAATAGTATTAACATTACTAGGGTCATCAAAGACAGATAGTATTAATAAGATTAATTTAATCATCTCAATCAATTTTGATAAACTAATCGCAGCAAAAGAAGTATATTATTGTAAATTCAAAATGCGTGATAACTATAGAGCATTCTGATTGGTTAGCTATATTTCAAAATGACGAAACTAAATGGGGACAAAATTTGGCGAAATCATCCCATTTGTTAAGATTAAGATCTGTGTCAAAGTTTTCTTTCGCAATAGATCTCGAAATAGTAGTAAATATTGTAGACGACCATTGATGACGTATTCAGGCATCATAAATATTCATATAAAACAAAAAAATTGAAATTAATTCATTGCTTGGGGCTGGGAGACAGATTTGAAGCTTTTTTCCATAGATAATGTATAGTGAAATAGTGGTGGGGAGTACAGAAGTTGGGTAAGGCAGAGATAACCATTCATGATATATCAAGACATCTTGAATCTTCATTTGAAATGGAAAGTGGAGAAGGATCAATTATTGGAGCTGGAAGATTAGGTCATAGGTTTTCCTTAAGGTTTTAAATAAGTAGATGATTCACAAAATGTTTGTTCTTGATCAAAAGCACCAACTTTCAATATAGTTATAAAAATATTGTAATACTAAATTTTTAAGTTCGATCATTGAGCAAAAATAAAGACGCTATAAATATCATCATACGACATAAAAGCAGCAATGAAAACGAAATACGAAATATATATCTCCCGCCAAAGAATATCAAAAGTAAATCTTTGGAAACGTTATTTTGCTCGCTTCCCGATGAAATCCTTGTAATCGAAAACCCTATCGAGTGTCGTTCGAAAATAGCGTGAATGTCGGGAAAAGAATCTTCTATATGAAAGCGAAATAAATTGTCTCATTTTCGCTTACGTTTTTTCTTTTATTGTAACGGAGGAGCAGTGATTGTACCTTCCTTTTGAAAAGAAGAAAGTGCTTGTAATAAGTTCTATCTCGTGATAAGCAGTGGCTTTTGTGCCTGCGTGGAACGGTTGGGAAAGAGACAAGAAAAATGCTCGGAAAAAAAAAGGCGAGACGCAAGAATAGATGGCGGAATTTTCCTGGATGTGAAAAACAATTTAGATCGATTGGTTTCCTCCCATGCATATCTATTATTTATTTTGAATATATAAAGTCTTATTCCACGTTTTACCCGGATTTGGTATGGCATTGTGAAATAAGAGAAAGCTTAAACCTTCTTTATATATTTTTTTTTTCATAACATGAGTCCATAAAATTTTCAGTTTAATAATTTGTTATGATTTCTATAAAAATATAGGGTGAAGTAAGAAACATTGATTCTTTTACAGTTATGCATATTTATTATTTATTTTAGATCTATAAAGTCTTATTCCACGTTTTACCCGGATTTGGTGCCTTCTTCACAGTTATGAGAAAACAGGAGTTCATCGAATTTTTAGTTCAAACAGTTTGTTTGAACTGAAAATACAGGTTGTTGTTTGTTTGAAAAATATAGGTTGAACGTAAGAAACATTGATTCTTTTACAGTTATGCATATTTATTATTTATTTTAGATATATAAAGTCTTATTCCACGTTTTACCCGGATTTGGTGCCTTCTTCATAGTTATGAGAAAACAGGAGTTCATCGAATTTTTAGTTCAAACAGTTTGTTTGAACTGAAAATATAGGTTGTTGTTTGTTTGAAAAATATAGGTTGAATGTAAGAAACATTGATTCTTTTACAGTTATGCATATTTATTATTTATTTTAGATATATAAAGTCTTATTCCACGTTTTATCCGGATTTGGTGCCTTCTTCACAGTTATGAGAAAACAGGAGTTCATCAAATTTTCAGTTCAAACAGTTTGTTTGAACTGAAAATATGGAACTTGAATTTGTTTGAACTGAAAATATAGGTTGTTATTTGTTTGAAAAATATAGGTTGAACGTAAGAAACATTGATTCTTTTACAGTTATGCATATTTATTATTTATTTTAGATATATAAAGTCTTATTCCACGTTTCACCCGGATTTGGTGCCTTCTTCACAGTTATGAGAAAACAGGAGTTCATCGAATTTTCAGTTCAAACAGTTTGTTGTGAGTTCTGTAAAAATATAGATAGAAAGAAAGGAACACTGATTCTTTTACAGTTATGCATATCCATAATTTATTTTAAATATATAAAACCTTATTCCACGTTTTACGCGGATATGGTATGGTATTGTGGAATAAGAGAAAGCGTAAGCCTCCTTTTTAGTTATGATAAAACAGTAGATCATATAATTTTCCATTCGAACAGTACTTCTGTAAAAATATAGATTGAACGTAAGAAACATTGATTTTTTTTTACAATTATGTACATCTATTATTTATTTTGAATATATAAAGTCTTATTCCACGTTTTACCCGTATTTGGTATTGCATTGTGACATAAGAAAAAGTTTCAGCCTTCTTTACATTTATGAGAAAACAGTCCATAGAATTTTCTGTTCAAACAGTTGGTTGTGAAAATAAAGAATGGACAAAGGCATAATTGATTTTTTTTGTCAAAATATTACTGAACTGCAGATAAATAAAATAACTTGAATAAACCAAATTAGACATAAATATTAAATTTAAATTGCAAAAATAAAATTGAATAAAAATTGAAGGCAATGATGAATCCGTTCTGAGGACTTTATCAAGTGTCATCCTCAGGCAGGAGTTCAAACTAGGGATTTTTTTTTCTGTGAAGGGTTTGACTTCGTTCAAGCATTAACCCTCGTGACCCTAAAATCCCAAGAAATTTAGTTTTTTTTTTTTTGAAGATAATAAATAATATAAACAAAATAATGGCATTAAAATTTGACAGCTATCAACAAAATAATTATTTAGTAGGCAAAATATTTCAAAATTCTAATTTTTGATCAATTTCTTAGAATTTTCGGGTCCCGAGGGGTTAAGAAAAATCCCTGGTTTAAATCCCTGCCTGAGGGTGCCCCTTGATAAAGTTCTCAGAACAGATTCATCATTGCCTTCAATTTTTATTCAATTTTATTCCAATTTTTGCAATTCAAACTTAATATTTATTTCAAATTTGGTTAAATTCATTTGTGTTTTAGATGCAGCAACCTTGACGTGCTCTAGATATACAATGTATCTTCCTTTTAATAGTTCCTGACTCAGGAAATATTTATTTTATAAGTTATGTTCATAAATATTGTTTTAATTTTAAGGTCAGTAGTTTCATAGAATTTGCATAAACTCTCATTTAAAGAATCAAATAATCGAAATATTCGATATAGTGATATGATGATAATAATCAGTTTGATAATCAAACCTATTTCATGCAAAATGGGAATATCTGCATTTTCTATATAAATTGTTGCCATACTATGATCCAAACAAATTTAATCCTGAAAAAAAAATAGATATTTTTTCTTAAAGTAATGATTGCAATATTTAAGAATTGGTGAAAAGAAATCAAAATATCCTTTATAATAACCTTCAATTTCATACATTCTAAAGAACTATTTCATTATGTTGCCACAAAACTTCCCATTGAGGGAAACAAAATTAATTATTGAATCTTATCCGGAAAGTAAAGTATGGAATTTCTTCTTTAAATGTGCGATGTTTGTCTTTTAGTTTTAATGGATTTTGGAATTCTTGATAGAAATATTTGAGTGTCCAAATGTCATGCCACGACTGTTTATATTGAATGACAATTTCGTAGCCGGAATCTATTTATTAAACACCGGTGAATAAAGCGGGGTATTAAAAAAAACACATATTTGGAAGGAGAATAGCAAAATTAGTCTAACTATGGAAGTCTCCAAAATTAAAGTATACAGTACTACAGTAAATGAATACTGTATTTGTTAAATTTACCAAATTTGTATACTTGTTTTATGCGTGTTGTTATACTTGTTTTGTACTTAAATTTGCTGATATACCCAGAATTTTTCAGGTGGAAAACCAAATGTTTTAATAATAAAAAATATGGTTTATTTAATTATTGCAAGTATTTCATTAAAATCATGCTTATATCTTTATTTATGCAAGTAAGTAAAAAAGACCTGTTTAATACTAGCTCTGAAGACATACCCTTAATAAATACTTTCTTAAATAATTTTTTAATGAAAAAATTAATTCTTATAAAATATAACCATATATAATTTTTTTAACTCCCGAAACGTTATTTGTAATTAAAATGAGAAGGTTTGTTATATCAAAAAGTATCAATATCATGTAGGTCCTCCAAAAAATACAAATTGTTCGAAGCGGTTATTAAAAATGCAGAAATCTATTTTTTCTTATAAGCTACTAAAATTTTTTAAAAGAATATTACAAAATTCAGTCAAACATTGCAAATAGTAAAGTGAAAAACTGTTTACATAGTGGAATATGAAGGCAATTGTTTTCAACAGTGCATTTTAGTCTCTATAAATTATTCAGAGTAAGTAATTAAGTTTTTTATCTATTTTTAAGAAACAAATTCAAACTCAGTTTTTGAGTTAAAGAAATCTTTTACAGCATCAATAAGGTAAAATGAATGTTTTTTAAACTTCTTTCTTTCCTATGGATCTGTTATTATAAATAACAGATCCAAAGGATATGTTGGATTGGATCTGTTATTGGAACGGATCTGTTGGATTGGATCTCTTATTATAAATAACAGATCCAATCCAACAGATCCGTTCCAATAACAGATCCAAAGAAAAGAGAGTTTTAACAATCATTTGGAACAATTTATCATTTTTAGGACCTAAGGGCTATTGATTTAACCCATTTTAAAATAATAAAAAAAATCTCAATTTTCGAGTTAAAGAAATATTTTTCAGCATCAATAATCGTAAAATGAATATTATTTAAACCTCACTCTATTCTTTGGATATATAATTATAAATACCGTTTACTAAAGAAATATTGAGGCGTAAATTGCTTGCTATCTTACTGGAAACACAGTTGCAATCAATAAAAAATTAAATATTTAAGTAATTGTCACGGGAACTTTTTTTTCTTTTGTTGCACAGTTCTTGCAAGAAATATCTATCTGGTAATATGGATCCCTATAAGTGCAAAAATTGTTGTATCAGTTTTATTTATCTAAACAGCGATGCTTATTTTTATTTTCACTAAGGCAGGCATCAAATTTTGTAATATTATCCATACATTGGATGAAGTTATCATTGTTTGTACATCTGTAGGAAGTGAAATAATATTAGAATTAGTGCATTCAAAGAGAAATGTTGAATGCACTAATTCTGTTGAGAGAATGTTGAATTCACAAGAACATCGATTATTGAAATTATACAAACAATAAGATTTCATCAAATTAAATTTTTATTTAGTATTAAATTTAATGACAATTGGAATTACCACCAGCAGTAAAAAAGTAAATACTTTGAAATATAATCTCAAACACCATCATAACAAGTAAAAAAACATAGAATCACCTGGTTCGGTGTCTAAGGAAATATATAATTTCAGGGCAAATGAAACATTTCATAATTTTTTTAAGCATTTATCTTACTTAAGCAAATTTGTTATGATGCTTCTGAAACATCTTTTCTTTTCTTTTTTTTTTTCTCGCTATTTTGTTTAAGTTAAGAAAAATAGTGTAAGTAAATAATTACGTGTTACTAAATTACTATACATTATTCAATATTAAAAATAATAACATTATTACAAGCATTATTACATTATTACAATAATAAATTATTATAAGCGGTTAAAAAAGTAAATACCTTATAATATATTCACTAACCCCATTACAACAGGTAAAAAGACAATTATGTGGTTTGGTTATTTGATAAAATATGAACATTTTACGGAAATATTGAAGCCTTTCATAATTATTTGAGCAAATTATCTTACTTATGCAAATTTATTATGAGATGCTTATCAAACGTCTTTTCTTTTCCTTTCCCTATTACTTTAAATTGAGAAAAATGTTAAAACCAAGTACTCACGTGTTACCACATTGCTAGTCAGAGTTGCTGGAATGCAAAAGATAATGACCAGTAAATCCGCAATTGCCAGATTTGCAAGAAAATAATTGGTTACTGTCCTCATCCTCTTCAGCCTCCAAACGATTCCAATGACGAACGCATTTCCAAGAATTCCCAGAACAAACACCGCCACATAAGCCAGGACAAAGATGATAGTTACAAAGTCAGCATGACGAGAATATCCCAAATTGTTGAAATTTAATAAAATATTTAAAGTCTCATTCAGCAGAGGCATCAAATCTTGGCTTATATTTTCCTCAGAAGGCATCTTTACTTTTTATAAGATTCAATTTCCAGAATAAAAATTTTACCGCCGAAAAAAAAATACTGTTTTCTTGGCTTAAACAAAAATTCGAAAACAAACTAGTATCAATGCTTGAAGATATTCGAAAAAGAACAATTAAAGATTTTTGTTGCAAGGTGATGATTCTTCACATAGGAGCTAATTATTATAGCTCTATAAAATGGCAACAATCCATGACAAAGTGCATAAAAAAGTTAATTTAAAAGATTTATTAGTAAATCTTGATACCTAGTTATATCTCAACATTTTTTTTCATCCATTCAATAACAAATACAAGAAAATAAATTAATTATTTCTCAGAGCACTTCTTGATCAAACACTCTTTGTTCATTTTTAATTCACTCATGTAGAAAGTACACAGCAGAATAAACTTGTTATTAAAATAAATTGATCATGCAGGCGTAAAACTTGTTTAATTATTCTACAATTAAAAGAACACAATAACATTAATTAACTAGGCATTAACTAATTTCGACGAAAGCTAATCAAAAGTAAGCAGCAAAGAGTCGATTCCAATACCTCTCAACCACTCTGGACGGTCCTTCTAAGAATGAAATTTTATCTTTTGTTCCTTGCTCTACAAAAGAAAATGCTAAAAGAACATTTTTTTTTATCTTGCCTTTCAAAACTTCAAGCGATCTTTTTTTCTTTTCTCTTATGGCATTTTTTACTCAGAAGTATGCAGTTAAAGTTAAAGTCTCTATTTAAGTTGATGCTAGATAATGCAAAATATAAAGGAATGCAGAAGTATTCGATAAAATATTCTTGTATTTTTTTTCTAAGTGACACCAAAAAATATCAGACGATATTTTCTTCCTATCTTTTTCATGAAAGATGTTATAGTACAGCTGTTAACTGTTTCCGTGTGTTTTTATAAACAAAGAATGCATGGCAGATGGTAGTGTCTCTTTTCTCCTGAAGATTATAAAAGAAACAAAACAGCTTTTTTGTGTCGATACATATGTGCAGAAATCTTGTAGTAATTTCCTGATAAATGGGTAATTTGCTGCTTTGAAATTAGTTTTTTCTGTTATTGTTACGATGGACAACCATACATAAATATAAAATCCCTTTTATTTGTGTAAGAATATGTGTTTTGCGGTTGTATCTGCGAAACATAAAAAAAATCAAAGCATCATAAATTATATATATATTTTTAGTGCAAAGATATTTTTTTATGATGAATGTGTTCCTTTGCTGAATTTACATTTTATTTTCATTTTTCCTATATTTAATTTTAATAATAGCAATATTTTAACAATAATTACTTATTTAGTCCTGTATAATTTTATTTAATTTAACTTGCTTTATTTTCGTAAATTTGAAATGCAGTGCCCGTACCTTTATTGATAGTAATACATTAGATTTAAAATCTAGAATTCATTTATTAACTAATCCATTAATTTAATCAAACCATCCATTTTCTTATAAACGTACGTCTTTGTAATAATTAATGCTGGATAAAAGGATATGATAATTCTGCGATAATTGCAACGATAAATTATAAACTAAAGAATAGAAAAATAATTAAAAGAAAAGAAAAGAATTAAAATAAAACAAATTCTTTAGAAACTTATAAGTGGTTACTTTAAAAACATTTTTCCTTTTAAGTATGTTTTCCTTCAAAATGCTGAAATTTTGAAATTTATCGATATTAAATACAAGCAGTCCAACATTCAAGAAATGTTTTTGTATTTATAATTTCTGTATGAACGATAATATGCGTTTTACACATATTTAAATACTAGTCTTTATATATAAATTATAATTTCTATATGAACAGCCGTATACGTTTTATATTTATTAAAATATTAGTCACATTTGGCAAACAGCTGGTTCTCCAAATTAGTTTAGTTTACTTTAAGTTACTTATTAGTTTACTTTAATTTCAATTAAATTGTTTAGAAAACAAGTCTTATAACCATGATTTGGTCAAATTGTCAGATATTAAAGATTCGTTGTTTTAACAATCTTACGTATGTTTTTTGTATATGAATTTTCAATTTGTATATCAATTCCATGACGTCATAGAGCTGTTATATATCTTCTAAATTTAGCAGTATTATAACTTTGTCTTTTTATTCGTTATTATAAGCTGCGTAAATATTAAACAAAATCTTTTATAAGCTTTCAACAACAAAAGAAAATCACGTGATCAAATATTTGATGAAACAGTGAAAACGATTTCAGTTTCAGTCACAACAATAGAAAATATTGTGAAATAAATTTAAAAATATGTTTAAAGTTAATTATAACTAAATTAAGAAAATTCATAACAATTAAATTAGAAACATTAAAAAGATCATTTTCTGGATTTAAAAAAAAAACAGTGTTATTCTTTTGTGACGAAGTATTTTTAGAAGTTTTACGAACAAAATTTCAAAATCTAGCTTATTATTTAATTAATTAATTGAAATTTCAAAAAAAATTGCTCCGAGCTGCATATTTCTACTCTCTAAAGTATATCTGGACGAAATTTGATTTAAACATGAAAATAAGTGCTTTTTTTTCCTTGAAATGTAAGAGTAAGATTTCATGTTTCATATTCTATTCTATGAAAGTAAGAACAGCAATATATACAGTGGCTCAAAAAATTGAGAATACATATTACTTTTAATTGATAAATCGGACTTTCAATATAAATAACACATTACCGGGAAGTGCAAACATATTTTTATTTTTCACATAGCAAATGATATAATTTAGAGTAAAAATAAAGAAAAACCAACGAAAAACTTCTAAATTAAAAAGTTTCAGAAGCATTTTAAATGAACATACGCAGAATTTTGCCTCCAAAAGTTGAGAATACATCAATGAAATTCTTGTAATATCTCGCATAGAAAGAGCATGTCAGTATTTAGTTGCATGTCTTTTGGCTTTCATAATGGCCTCTAAACGTCGTGGTACAGATTCGACCCATTTTTGGTGGTATCTGAAAATATTTTACCCAATTCTTCTTGCACCACTTGTTTTAAATGGGTTTCGTTTCTAATTTTGTGTTTTTGAACAACTTTTTCGAGTGTTTCCCACAAATATTCAATGGCATTGATGTCGGTGTACTGTGGTGGTGGTGTGTAACTGCTGTTTACAATGCAAAAGACACCAGATTTTGTCGTTTCGTGCATTCTGTTTGGGGTCGTTGCCCTACTGGAAAATGAAATTTGCATCTAAATCCAAATTCTTAGCACTTTCGTTTAGACTGCCGCGAAATATATCCAAGTAAACCATATCATTTATAATAATATCTATAAAAATTAATTTTCCTACCCCGGATGAAGTCAAGCAACCTCAAATCATGACGGAGCCACCATCATGTTTAATCATAGGACGTAAATTTTTTAAATCCAATGCAGTATTAGGCTTTCTCCATATAGTACGATGCTGTCACGGCCAAAAATGTTGAGTTTCTTTTCATTGCTAAATATAGCTTTCTTCCAAAGGTTATTGGTCTTCAATTGATGAGTTTTTGCAAACTTCAGATGCTTTTTCTGAATTTGCTAGCTGATGAACGGTTTCTCTCTAACAATGCGAACTTTTATATCCAGCTTGTGTAATGGCATTTCGCACAGTTTCAGCACTTACATTTCTGCCTATTATTTGAAAAATTTCTGCAATAAGTTGGATGAACCATATGGTCGCAGAAATCTAAAGGAAAGTATTAAAAATTTGAGTTTAGATGGAAATTCCATTTTCCAGCAGGACAATGACCCCAAACAGAATGCACGTAACGTCAAAATATGGTGGCTTTTTCGTTATAAGTAGCGTGGCTGCGGTGGCCTGGTAGTAAGGTCTCGGCTTCGGAACTGGAGGGTTTCAGGTTCGTGACCCGATTCCACCGAAAAACCGTCGTGTGAGAAAGTCTGTTGCACGTGAAATTCGTCATGACCAAATGTCCTCCCGCTGGTGTGGTTTGGTGTGGAGAGGGGGGTGCCAGCTCAAGTGTCGTCCTCATCATCTGACCGCGGTTCAAAATTACGAGGTGCGTCCCAAACTAGCCCTAGTGTTGCATCAAACGGGACGTTAATATAACCAAACCAAACCAAACATTGTAAATAGTAGTCATACACACTACCACAGTACACGTCATCAATGCCATTGAACACTCGAAAAAGTGGTTCAAAAACACAAAATTAGAAACAAAACCTATTTAAAACAAGTGTAGCAAGAAGAATGGGGTAAAATGTCTTCAGATACCACCAAAAATGGGTCGAATCGGTACGATGACGTTTAGAGGCCATTATAAGAGCCAAAAGACATGCAACTTAATAGTGATACTTTGTTGCTATGCGTGATATTACAAAAATTTCATTGGTGTATTCTCAATTTTTTTTAGGAAAAATTCTTCGTATGTTTATTTAAATTGCTTCTGAAACTTTTCAATTTAGAAGTTTTTCGTCGATTTTTCTTTATGTTTACTCTAAATTATATCATTTGCTATGTGAAAAATAAAAATATGTTTGCACTTCCCGGTAATGTGTTATTTATATTGAAAGTCGG
Source organism: Argiope bruennichi (assembly GCF_947563725.1). Taxonomy (NCBI): domain Eukaryota; kingdom Metazoa; phylum Arthropoda; class Arachnida; order Araneae; family Araneidae; genus Argiope; species Argiope bruennichi. The sequence goes on along the minus strand of NC_079156.1, from coordinate 82,110,215 downwards.
ATTTATCAAGTAAAAGTAAGGTGTACTCTGAATTTTTTGAGCCACTGTATCTCGTGCATGTTTTTCCATCATATTTTTTAAATGTTTAGTAATTTTTATTGAAAGTATGCTAAAATTGTATCTGTGATAAATTTATAATTTGGAAGAAAATTAAAATCTTGTAAAAATGGAATTCTTAAATGTAATTTATAAATGTATTCATAGATATATCTTTTTAATTCTAATATAATATTAACAAAAATCAGCTTTAAAACTAAAAAATTCTTATAATTTCTTTTTTTGGAATATGAAAGTTGCCTGATAAAAATTGATAATTCGTTTTATTACATTTTTATCAATGCATTTTTTTCTGAATAAACCAGGTAAATTTTTTCTAGTAAATAAATATAGAAACTTTTAATTTATAATGATAAAAACTTATCCTTTTCAAAATATTATATATTTAAAACTCTTTTTTTAAATGTCTTTTGCATAACCATCAATAGCAAAATTTTGAATATATCTCTCAACAACAAAAGAGAAAATATTTCTTAAAAATACTGTTAGCGTTAACGAATAATTCTGAGCATTTTAATTTCTGAGAAAAAATATTCAGATCTTGAAAAGAATTGTCTGTATTCATCTATTCCGAATTTTTGATATACCTTTCGGGCTTTACCAACTCACTCTATTCAAAATTTCCTTATTGACAGCAGTGAAATCAGTCGAGACAGAGTTTTTTTGTACTTCGTTAAGCAAATATATTCTTTTTTCCGAAAAAAAATGCAATCAGTCTCGAAAATTCACTTACCAACACGACGAATAAAAAAGAAGTTACATATAAAAAAAACTTTTTTTAATATTTGAACTTCATGAGAAAAACAAAAAATGGGAAAAGAATGAGTAATAGGAAAGAAGTCATTGAAAAATATTATTCTGTTAGAGCCAGTAAATATGGACTGTAACTCAAAGTAACAAGTGCTTGGAAGTTGTTTCATTCTTTATTTGCTTTTCCTCTTCACGTTTCTTTGCTTAATAATATTCTTGGTTTCAAATTAACTCTAATCATTACAGCGCATCTTCAAATTTTTATTTCGTTTCGTTTCTGAGTTCGATTGTTTTTTCAAAAAAGGGGAAAGAACAATTGTCTCCTGCCTGTGTAGATTATTAGTAAATCTTTAAAATTAGAATATTCTTTAATTATATGTTATTGCTTGTCTTTGAAATGAAAAGAAATACAAATAGTTAAAAGCTAATACTGAGAAAATAATAGGAACATCGATTTCCACAAATAATAAAGGTATATAAGTGAGTGAGTGTGCATGTATGTTGACGTTTTACAAATTAGGTCGCTCAATCTCGAATTGTAGTTACATTTGGCGCAAACATATTTTGAAGGGAGAGAATGTGACATTTCGATGGAATTTGTGTGTGGGGGTCTCATTTTTAAATTCATTAAAAATTCAATAAGATTTAGATGTTTTCCCACGATAATTTCCCAAAATAAAATTTCATCAAAATTATTTTTACATCGTTTTAAAATTTAAAAGTACAATTATTTACATTGATAAAAATTTAATTCATACATTTCACATTGTTTGATCGACTTTATAATCGCGTGATTTTCTTCCATTAATGAAAGTTAGGGAAGAATTTTGTTTATTATCTAGGTAGTTTAAACGAATAATAAGCAATGAAACTCTACTGTAAAGGAACAGCCGATTTTTGCCTGGTTGTTTTGGAAATTTTTTGATATAAATTCGTAACTTGCTCATTGAAGATGGATACGCTTTTAACCAAATTCGTATGCCAACTAATGAATGGTCATCACGATCCAAGAAAACCACCTGTTGGAGGTACAACAACGTTTAGAAGAAATTGCTTTATGAAGAAATTGCAATTACTTTTACCGAGTATGAAAATCATTAGAGTGACAACCATCAATACTAACCAATGAATCTATACTAGCCAATGAATCATTAGCTTTCTAAAGAAAATTTTATATCTTGTACAATACTTTTTAAGAGAAGATAAATTATAAAACAAAAATTAAGAACAATTATTCCCCCTTTGAATTTCTAGTGTAATTACAGCCTTGTAATCAGAAAATTTTGATCATTTACGATTTTGGTGGAAAATTTAACACAGTTTTCCTTCGTGTTGCTGGTTCTGCTTTTGGATTTTTCTATACGCATCATATATACAGCCAGGCAGACTTTCTCATTTTGGGAGAGTTTTGTTCTTATAGTTTGAATCCCCAACAAATACTTGTAATACACAATTAAAGGATGAAACCATATTCTAATTCTCAAACATTCAAATGCGTTCTTGGAATGTCATGCACAACTGCCTGAAAGGACAAGCACTTATTCGCTTTGTCGGATTCCATCCGAAATTAGACAGAAACCGTTGATTTCGGTGCATAAACTGTGGTCACCAATGTTACAGATTGTTATGAGCGAGTATAGAACCTGGGACATTCTGGATCGAAGCCCAGTAACATGACCACAATACAAAAGCAATTGCTCTGGTAGCGTAGCTGTTAACTGGCTTATAAGCTTTCACCACAAGACCATATAACAAATTTCATCGTTTTCGCTTGTTTAGTTCCATAATGTTCGCTTGTTTAGTTACATTTATTTAGTATTTCTAAAAAGAAAAAACATTGCAAAAATGGCCGTTTTAAAATCAGATAGACATCAAATTCTTATCAGATCTTATTTATTTTTATTAATTCATTTATTTGACAATGACGATGCTTCTTTTATACAATTCCACCAACCATATTAATTAATCAATTAAAGCAACAAAAGACAGAAATTTTTATTTATTATTATTTATTCATTAATTTTGCTTCTAAATAATTAGACATTATTTCTGTAACGATCTTTTATAATAATTCAAAAGCATAGTTAATGATGGGTCGTTATCTGTCAAACATCCAAAATGAACCCATATTCGAATAAAGTAATAACTAAAGCCAATAATTTTAATGCATATAAAAAGGGTTATTTTGTCTTCCTAAATGTGTATTCATTTGCATTAAATTAAGACTTGTAAAGCAATTCCCAGAAGAGATGCAGATTTTATATGGTAATAGCGTCAATAAAAGGCAACAGAGGATTGATTTAGCTTGTCGAAACCGCAACCATCATCCTAATTGTACAACCATGTCTAAATTGCCTCCAAGTCTTTACTTTAAATGTCAGCTTATAATCATAGTCATCAGCAGTACTAATACCAAATGGGGGCAGTTCTATAAATAGAAGTAAGCTATAGCAGGAAGGAGCTAACCGTCTTCAACGATGAACGGTAGTTGGCGACGGTTCATTCATACACTTGGCGCAATTATAATTTTTTCTTTTGATGAATTGGCGATAGAAGATTTGTTCCATTCGGATCTATTCAGATCTGATTATTTCATAGGAATAAAAAGCAAATAAAGAGATGAAACTGATCAATATATACCATTAAGATTATTTTTTTATTTGGATCTGCTAATAATGAAGGAGATAAGGCAACATGTGTTTAGGAGTCTTCAGGACAGATTGTTTAATCTAGAGCTGCACATTTAACACAGATATGTTTTAAAGGTTGGTAATATGTGCAAGATATTTTTTTTTAAAAAATTTAAGTGGAATTTTGATCAATTAAAAATTAAGCAAGATTTTGGTATTTTCCCTCGATATCTTACCGAAATTATTAACAAAAAAAATATAGTGGAAAATTAATTATGCAAATATTTCCCGAATTTTGAGAATTTTTTAAAAATACATTTGCATAAGGTCTGAAAAATAGATTTCATTGTAATATTTTCACGTCTTTAGGGTTTCATCAAATAATTTAATCGCGTTGTTTTTTATTTTTGTTTTTCATTATTGAAAGCTAAGGAAGAAATAATCTATTATTTTTTAGCGTGGCAATTTATAAGATTAATTTGAGAGTTAAATGATATTTTACTGCAATGTGAAACAAATTACTTAAACGCTTTTATATCATGGGATTTGACTCTATTGGGAAGATTAATGTAGACAATAAATAGAACAAATGTAAAATCTTTAAAAATAACTCGATTTTAAATATTTGTTACAATTTGATGCATGAAAATATTTTTTTTTCAAAGCCATATAGATCAAGTTATGCATAACAGTCTTTATTTAATTTGAGAACATTAAATATTCTCAGAGAATCAACTGTCTTTAAACATAGCTAATGCTCAAATAATTTATCCGTGGTTTTTGTTACATAATGATAAATTATGTACTAGCGCAAAATTCAGAAATAAAAAGTAAATAAAATGACATTAATTTTATATTTTATATTAAACTGTATCCTCAAACTGGAAAATGTTATCTTTTGAAAATGAGTATGAGTATAAAATATTTGGATAGGATTAATGCGAAATTGATTATTGGATTTAATATTTGAAATAAATTTAACTATTCACTTAAAATTTTCAGCACTGAAACACAGAGATTTTATTTCCAGATACTTGTGGAACTAATCTATTTTAAGTCATAATTATCTCGGAATAATGATATTCTTCTGTCCTATTGTACAACTAACCATGCTAAGACTGGATTCATTTATTATATGAGAAGATAAGAATTGGAAATTCTTTCAAATATGGGTTTTAATGAAGGAATAGATCTTGTTTTCCAGTGAATATAAAAAACAAAAAAGAAAGAGTGAAGTCCTGTTCACTACTCAAAATATTATATCAAATACAAAACTTTAGATCTAGTCTAATTGCCATCCATAAATTAAATGTTCTACTAAGGTCTTTCAAATAATTGCAGCAATAGTAGATTCAAATATAAAAATATTATAGTAAATATAGATATAAAATTCGAATAAAAAAATATTATAGTAAATATTATTATAGTTACTATAAAATAATATAGTAACTATTAAAGTTAACTATTATATTATAGTAAATAGACTTATATATTAATTCAAGATTTTAAAGATAATCAATGCATTTTTTTAAAAATATGAACATATTTCACTTTCTGTTATTTTCTATTTTACACCTTTTTACAGATTTTGTTCTTAGTTATATTTGGAAAGTAACGAATACTTACATCAAAATGAATTCTTGACTTTAGTATGTCAAACCCAAATTCAGGAAGTGCCAATACCAAGAGATAAAAACAAAGAGACAAAAGCAAGCTTTATTATTCCAGATCTTCGACTTTGATTCATGCATTATTTATATCTCATTTAAATAAACACTTTTGCATGAATGGGGCACATTTGGATTTAGAAACTAGATAATATAGAATCTTCACTTACACTAAAAAAATTATTCTATGAAAAATACGATTTATGTTATAAGCAATCTAGTTTATAACCATCAGGTGTAAGTTTTGTTTAATGATTTTTTTTCCACATGTATTTGCATAAGAAATATCGAAACAGCTATTGGTCTCCCAAATAATAATAATAATAAAAAAAATTAATAGAAAACTTTTTTTACTTCTAATTTTTTTTTACTACTAAGTTGCTTTCTTATATAAAAGAATCTTAAAAGTAAAAAATAAACTTTATAAATTCATGAAATAGTTAAAAAAACAAAAGTGTAAGAAAAAAAACTCAAACGATTTTTTCCAAAACTATCATTTAACAGAAAAAACGGGCCAAACGACTTTTTTCACTTGAAAAAAAAAAGCAAAAAAAAAAAAAAAATTACATTTGTTATTAGATTGCAAGCGTGGGGAAAGAAGCAATTTTTTTCTTTCTAAAATATGCTAGTATTATCTTTTATACTCTTTAACATTTTAGAGAAAAGAAAGAAAAAAAAATATGCGCCATTGATCATCTCTGATTTGAAATGTTTTATTTTCTGTTTACTCTTTTTATTTATCAGAAGTCTCATTGGTAAAGTATCATTTTAATTCATGAAATGTGAGATAAACATTTAACAATAAATGCATTCTTTTCATTCAGTTATCCCATGAAAGTATTGAAAATTATATATATCTATTATAGAATCGCTGACGCTACAAAGAAAATAAATAAGGTTTCGATGCATTTTGTATAAAATGGTGTCGGTAAAGTGAGTAATAAAATGGCGTGGTTCTAATTCAGTTTTAACCTTTATCTACCCAAATTCATTTTTCAAGAACTTTGATAATAATGGAAATAAAAGTGGATTTTAGGTTCATCAAAACAACTTGGGGGCAAACAGTTAACAACAATTTGAAATAAAAATCTTAGTTAGATCTGGTACAGTTGGTAAATTGCTTTTTCCTAAAAAAATTTCTATAGAGAAAGATTTTCGATTTTTCATGGGAAATTAATCCACGTTTGTTTTTTCTTTCATTGGCGATCTACCTAAGGATTCATTATAACAAGGAAGTGTCATTTCTTGTGCTGACCAAAGTGACCTTAAAGCACATTGGTTGTTAGAATCTGAGGTAAAATCGGATTTAGCTCCATTTATGAGGCAAATTGCATTTTCAGAAAATTTCATTAAAGAATTAGTTCACATTTGTGTTCATTTGAGAAAAATTGGATCTCCAACAGCCAATCCGACAGCATTTAGCATTGCATTACTGAAACAAATATATCGAATAATGCTAGCTAAGAGAACCTAAAAGATGATAGAACCCATAATATAAAAATATCTCTGATTCATGCTTATCAGTCTTGTCATGCCTTAAATTACTTCATATGGATCCATCTTAAATGTTCTTATGTATCCTCAAAATCATTAAATTATCAATTAAATGAAATCACAATTATGCCGAAGAATATCTTTAATCCTTTTTCTAAGCAAATATAAAAACATTTCCATACGCATAGCTTTGATTTTTAATTTTAGGAGCCTTTTCTTAACAAAAAACATCGTTACTAATAAAAACGAAGGCTACGCAACAAATCCACTCTTCAGGTATTCGACCAATGACTTTTCTCTGAAATATATCACCCATTCGAAGCAATGATTGCTGTTGCCAAATACTTTTCCAAAAAGAAAGAATCTCTATCAGAAACGAGAAGGATGCTCAAAGTTGCAGTTGTCACCGCTCTTATTATGATTTGAAAGGAAAAAGGGAAAGTTGTCTTCTTTCGGTGCTGATGAGATAGTTTCAACGTGAAAATGTCACGGAAAACTTGTTGAAGTGAAATATCCGCCGACAAGGAGTAAACAGCTACGCATTCTGTCACATGAATATTACATTTTACGAGCTTGCTATGAAGTTTTTTGGTTTCTTTTTCAGTTTGCGTTGAATGAATTTCGACTTGTGCGGAAGGAGTTTCGACTACCTTGTTTGTGGTTTTATGGCGCAAGAATCATATTTGGTTATATCGACTCGCAAAAGATTGTTTAGGCAAAGTTATGATAATATTCCTAACTATTTTGAGTATTTTGTAAAAGTATCATGAATTTAACATATTTATGAGTTTTTAAAAGAGAAAAAAACTCTAGCAACACAAATGATATGCGCTGCGTTTGAAAATGGATTGAAATAATTAAATAGTTCAATAAGAAAGATTTTTTTATTTGATATTTCAGATTTATCTGTCAAATAATACATAAACACTGCATAATGCATACTTCACTTTCAATAATCAAAATTTACAAGATTATTTCATTGTTGTTTATAATGGCACTTGCCATAGACAAGCTCACTGACGAAGTCAGTGACTTTAAGCCAAGCTAGCGTCTCTTGTTTTAGTAGCGTCAACTAGGGCCAAGAGTTCGGCTTAGCTACTCACGCATCACATTTGCTTGCACAACCCCTTTTTACAGGGGGGCACATTCACACATCTCACAGATAGAACAGATGAAGAACAACCATGCCCAAACCTCGACTCGAACCCAGGACGCCCAGGTCACGGGAAAGACGCGCTACCCCTATGCCAGGATGCCGGCAGATTATTTCATAAAATAGTCAACTAAAGGAAGTATAATTAAAAAAAAAATATCTGCATTTATTATTTTGTTTCAATAACTTCAATTTGATATTTTATGATTCTGTAACTACTTTATTTTGAAAGCAAATAATGGAAGTTTGATTAGTATGCATACATTTAGAAAGCAGGCTAAATACTCTTGAATGACTGTGATATAAACACTGCAGTTTCTAGCAAAAATTTTATTATAACTTTGAATTAAATGTGCAAATTTATTAGCGATCATTTGATTAATTTTTTTGTTAATATTCATTTTTCATTTGCTCTATTAATTCAGTTACCCGATAATTTTAGAAAAATATCTTTTACCAATAAGATAAACAATAGATAAATGTTTAGATAATAAACCCATTTCAATAAATATCATTTGATACCTAAACAATTACTATATTTTTCATATATATTAATATCACCGATAACCTCAAGGATCGCAAATTTTTCTTTCCCTTCGTTTCTCACTGATAAAAACATAAATTTCAAAAAAAAAATTAAAAAAAAATCGACGTAAGGCTTTTAAAAAATTATTTATTTTGTAGCTTTTATAAATAAACTTACTCATTGTAAAATTACTCACTTTATATAAAAAATGTACCTCGTATATAAGTTTAAGGAGAAAAATTTCTATTAATAAAAATAGTTGATCCAATTTAAATATTTATCAAAAAATTCTTTCGACATAAGGTTTTAAATGAATTAATTTATTTTATAATTTTTATAAACTTACTCATTATAAAATTACTCCCTTTATAGTAAAAAATTTATGTCATATAAATGTTTAAAGAGAAAGATCTTAATTAATAAAAATAGTTGATTCAATTTAAATATTTATCAAAAAATTCTTTCGACATAAGGTTTTAAATGAATTAATTTATTTCATAATTTTTATAAACTTACTCATTATAAAATTACTCCCTTTATAGTAAAAAATTTATGTCATATAAATGTTTAAAGAGAAAGATCTTAATTAATAAAAATAGTTGATTCAATTTAAATATTTATCAAAAAATTCTTTCGACATAAGGTTTTAAATGAATTAATTTATTTCATAATTTTAATAAACTTACTCATTATAAAATTACTCGCTTTATAGTAAAAAATTTATGTCATATAGATGTTTAAAGAGAAAGATCTTAATTAATAAAAATAGTTGATCCAATTTAAATATTTATCAAAAAATTCTTTCGAAATAAGGTTTTAAATAAATTAGTTTATTTTATAATTTTTATAAACTTACTCATTATAAAATTACTCTCTTTACAGTAAAAAATTTATGTCATATAGAGGTTTAAACAGAAAGATCTCAATTAATAAAAATAGTGGATTCTATATAAATATTTATTAAAAACATTTTCGATATACGGTTTTAAAAATATTATTTATTGTATAGCTTTTATAAATAAACTTATTATTATAAAAATAGCTGTTATTATTTAATTATTAAATAATAAAATTAGTTAATATAACTAAAAAGCAAAAGCATTGGGTTATGTAGGAAATCGTTATAAACTATGCACAAAAATATGGTAAAATGCTTTCTTCAAAGCAAACGATTGAAGGAAAACAAAACAACTGAAAAATACAGACGGAACCTAAACGTACAGTGACACAAAAAAGTGAGTACTTGTAATACATAATAAGTTTTAAATGAATCTCCAGTATCTAGTTAGAGCTAAAAATAGATAAATGAGCATTCATTTTCAGTATATTGTCATGCACATATAATTAGTACAACACTGGCGATATCAGTCAATACCAACAGTGCATGTCTTTCTAAAAAGTGCTTGATTTTCTTTTCTTGTGGGATGCACATTTGGAGGAATGTAGAGCATTTTGAAGGGATTTTCTGAAAGTGATGGTCTGCTCGTTGTAAAACAGGATGGCAAGCGTAAGAGGAGAGGAGGAGGAAGGTCGGATATTGACCACTTTATGGCTGGGGGGGGGGGGCAACCGCCTCGAAGAGGATGCCGGTCGGCGAATCGGTCTATGATATGGATTAATTATGATGATGACAGCAGTAACAAATCCTGTTGATACTGCTTCGTTTAGTAGTGGCTGGTTAGTCGGCTGTGCATAACAAGAAGTATCATATTGAAGTACCATGAACAAGTTCTGAAAAGTGACCGTATAAATGTTGCAAGAAGTCACCTAGTTTGATAAAACACAACCCTGTTTCAATTGACGAGATTATATTCTGTAAATCATTAAAACTGCTGTTATTCCGCACCCCCTTTTCGTAAATAATGAAGCATCGAGATTAAATGCAATAATTGGCGCGATATTCACCCACTTGTTATTCTACTTTAGGAAACCGAGCCTATCATTGTTGACGAAGTATGAGGGGGAACTATTTGACAGTTACTTCCTGGAGAATATTCGCTTTTTCAAGATGACCAAACTTTTAAGCATGACAATAAAGATCTGAATATTATTGAACATCTGTGAAGATAGTAGGATTTATGTTCGAATTGATGTTCCCGGGATAATTTACAAGAGAAGTGGCTGCGTATTATTTTTTAATGTTGTGCTGTATAGATTCATCTTACATCACAGACAGTGTATTATCAGTGAAATACCAATGGTTTTCTGTCTTTTCTCCAGTGTTTATCAATGCAATTTAAATCAAAAATGCATCTAGTTTTCTGTGCCGTGGTTAATAATGTGATCAAATTCATTAAATATGGGCATCCGGCTGACATGTACTTGTAGTGAATAGTTTTTAAGCTAGTTAACAGCTGCGCTACCCGAGCAATTGCTTTGGCAGTATGGTCATGTTATTGGACTACGGACCACAAGATCCCATGTTCTATCCCCGCCCTCGCAATTCGACACATTGGTGATCTCTGACGATGAAAATTCAACCTTCGTGCAGCTGTTGTGGCGCCATTTACCAGCAGCAAACCAAAGTTGTCAGACTCACTTGACGCAGCAACAGCGTCAGCGACCACACACGCTCGCCCTAACGCTTGGCGCTACTCAAATGGGTTCAGGCGCATTAGAATCAACAGTTAATACATCCCCACTCAACAACCGTATCGTTCGTCTCACCTGGACTCACTGGAGAGAGAGTCTGTAGTTCGACTCACTGGAGGGAGAGTCTGTAGTGAATAGCTTATAAGCCAGTTAACAGCTACCCGAGCAATTGCTTTTGTATCGTGGTCATGTTACTGGACTGCGAGTCACAAGATCCAAGATTTTATCTTCGCTCATCGCAATCCGCCACATACTAAACAATTTTTCAAATTCATGTCAATTTTTTTAAACATAGTTGGAAGAAATGAAACCTATTATTTATGGTTTCAATTCTGTACTTTTTCATACAACAGGATTGAAAAAATTTTATATTCATACATTTTTATTAGCTACAATAACCTAAATTTTTAAAAATTTATTGAACTATTTGGAAGCATATATCCAAAAAAGGAAACCCAAACACTTCTAAGAGTGATAGCACTTTCTGATGAATCGAATACAGTTCACAGTTGGAAGTAAAAAAATTTAAGTTTTCGTTCGAGATTTCTATGGCAACTAAAAGTGTAAAATGTGTTGGAAGTTCCATTATGTGTCTGATGCCTCTTTATTCGTAAAGAAAAGCTTTTCAATTCAATACTAGAAGCTCAATTCTGATTTGGATGTGTAGTTTTATTATGACATTTACACTGTAAAAAAAAACACAAATAATAGAATTAAAAAAATATATAATAAAAAACGTACTTTTCAAAAAGATTTATTGAATTGATATGATAGTTCGAAAGTTACCAAGCCATTTAATTTTACTGCTGTCGTAGTTCTGTTTAAATGGGTTGTGTCAGGCTGAATTTAAATATGGTGCGTGATACTGTCGTGGCGAAGAGAATGATGAAGACCTTGAATTGTTAAGTTCGTTTTATTGCATCCCGGGAGTCACGAATTATGTACAAGCAGAAACGACGAGCACAACACGGAACGACACAAAACGAAATGAGGAAAAACTAATGAAAATTTTATCCCTGTGAATATATACTGTGAAATTTTAATAGGGATTTCTAACAAGTGTCAATCACGAACAAGGGAATCATAGGGATCTTTTAGAAGAATTTGTTTAGTCAGCAATATTTTATCCCTTCTTTCGAAGTGTGGAAACTTGTCGGCTTTTAACCAATTCAGCAATTTTAGAACTCATGCTGAATTAATTAAATAGAAAAAGTGGAATGGGATCAGGAAATAAGAAAAAAATTAAATTTTGCCCATATTAACTTCATTATAAAATGAACTGAAACTTAAAAAATTAATAATTAATTAAGTTTAAATTAGATTTTAAAATATCAACAGATACACACACACACACACACACACACACACACACACACACACACATATATATATATATATATATATATATATATATATATATACTAGTTTCGTAATATAGTCTAGGAAATAATGTATGTATTTTGGAAGTCTATCCCTTTTGTGTATAACATTTAGCATATAATACCACATCAAAGTAAAGCACATAAAACTTCTTTTGTTTTTGAATTATTTGTGTTCACATGCATACGTATGGACATAAGACAGATTATCGGCATGAAAATTTTATAAAAATTCGAATTGTTCTTCTGATGACAGCATATTTCTTTTCAGTGTTAAGACTATCGGGGGTTGTGTTATGATGTCCTCCAATAATCATAATTCTAAAAAAAATTTCTATTTTCCTCATTCCGTGTGACCTGAAACGTAGGATTCATCATAGGAAGTTAAATTTCATCGCGATAATTTTATTATTTAGTTTTACACTTCTCACAAGAGAAAATCAAAAGTTTTCAAATCCAATTTGGCAATGACCACTTATTTATTTTTAAACTGAAATAGAAAAACTTGGAACTTTTTTTTATGAAAATAAGAATATTAATTCGAAAATTCTTATTTAATAATTCTTAGAATTATAAATAGTGCTTTATGAATACACCAAAATTTTCATCGTGCGTTTTCTCAGAGGTCCAGATTTCTCTAGAAGCGCAGTTCCAGATCGAAAAGCAATTTGAAATTTCCCGAGGCAATATATCAGAATCCAAAGTGGATAAAGAAAGAATTTTCCCGAATGTCCCGGATAAATCGAAATTTCTGGATTTGAATTTCGTATTTCTTTTTGTTATCGTATATACACAAATTTTAAGGAACTATATCTTACGAAAATATCTTTCAGTATTTATATATTAATTTAACTATAAGAATGGTTCGGTTAAATGTAGTAACATTATTGCTTGATATAAAATGAGAAAAAGAAGATAAACTGATTTTTTTTCTGAAAGGAAAAGGTGGAATATATATGTGTGAATGAATATATGTAGGATATATCTTGATGGAATAAATATGTTGATAAATGTATGTAATATGTTGTGATGGAACATATATGTTGATAAATGGATATATCTTAATGGAATAAATATGTTGATAAATGCATGTAATATGTTGTGATAGAACATATATGTTGATAAATGGATATATCTTAATGGAATAAATATGTTGATAAATGCATGTAATATGTTGTGATGGAACATATATGTTGATAAATGGATATATCTTAATGGAATAAATATGTTGATAAATGGATATATCTTAATGGAATAAATATGTTGATAAATGCATGTAATATGTTGTGATGGAACATATATGTTGATAAATGGATATATCTTAATGGAATAAATATGTTGATAAATGCATGTAATATGTTGTGATGGAACATATATGTTGATAAATGGATATATCTTCATGGAATAAATATGTTGGTGTATGAGTATGTCTTGATGGAATAAATGTATTGATAAGTACATAGTTTATGTCTTGATGGAATAGATGTGTTGATAAACACATAGTTAATGTCTTCATGGAACATAGGGGATATATAAAGTATTTCTCTCCAATATTGCAAACATGAACAATGAAACTGATTTAAATAATCATGGATAATGTTCGAACATAACAATAAGTGATCAATAATCTGTGTACATTAAAAATTCTAATAGACTTTTTCACGAATTTTAAGTCTTTTTTTGTTTTCGTTGTCACATAAGCAATTCATATTTTATTTTGAATTATAAATATAATGCGCAAACGATAATTTAGAAAACGATGCTTCGCAATTATCGTTTTCAAATTTGACTGCACTTCTATTATCCAAACACTAATAGTGACATAGAAAATATTACTGGCGACAATGGATATCGGGTAATTAATCACATATTCACTACAAATCTTACAATAGAGATAACTAAGGAAGCATCTTACCAGACAGTCTAAAAGCAAGATCAGATAAATCTATTTATTTGGCAATATATAAAAAAACAGAATCAAACGAATCGTTGTCGTTGATAAATAAGAACAAAAATCCCAATATGCTGTTCTATAATAGTTTAATAATTATTTTTATTTCAGACGAGACCTAATTATGGTGTTTACACTGATTTATCAGTTTATTTTTTATGTAGCATTGCTGTTGTTTCTTTAAAACGAAGATAAAATACTGACATAATTTTTTAATACACTACACAAAACACAGCCCACTGCTTTCTGACTTTCAAAAATTATTATGTTTCTTAGAAATAATGATGCATCACGTGATGTATTAAAAAATGATTCACAAATCTTCTAATTGATTAAATCCGAATTAAATACAGAAAGCGCGAATGGGAATAAGTGTCTAATGAAGAAATTAATGAAGTGTTTATAATGATATTGATTTGTAAATTTAAAATATCTTAAAGTTTTCTTTCAACATCTTTATTTGGGAATCAGCCTAGTATTTAATTACAGCTTATTTATTTAACTGATATTTAACGAGAAAATTACACCAAAAAAGAAAAAATTTCCCCTGCTGTAATTTTGAATTTAAAAAAATCATGTTTAGAAAGATTTAGTATCCTAATAGGTTTTAAACTTAATAAATGCATTTTTTTAAATTTTTTTTATTAATAAGTGCATTAGTTTTTATTTACCTCCGTTTGTCTTAGGATATCCATAATTTTTTATTTATTTTATGCTTTAGAAAACTGGAAAAAACTAACTGTCTTTTACTGTCAGATGCACACTTTTTCTACATTTAGATTCTGTGAATATTTTCATATAAAAACAAACAATTTAAATATGATGAATGTAAAAAAATACGAGACGCTTTTTGCTGCAATGGAGATAAATTGAACTAAAATTGTTTTTTCTGTTTCATATCGAAATAAAAAAAATTTCCCCCAATTTTTTTCATCCAAAACATTTGATTTCTAGCATTTTTCATATTTTGCAAATCGAGAAAAAATATTCTTTTAATATTCAATTTCTTTCCTGAAACTTCAAACGTCTTGTAAACAATTGTCAAGATTTCTGAGTCAAAAAGAGTTTTGGTACACAAGGAAAAAAACATATAAGGATTGTGCAGTTTATTTTTACTTGGATTTTCTTAGGAATCCCATCTCAAAATAGAATGTGAATCACAGAATTCTTATTTTTTCTCTTCGCTTTTTTCGAGAAGAAAAAAGAATGAAATGAGAAAAAAAGAAGTAGAGAAAAAGTCCCTCTCTTTCATTTTTGTCTCTTTAAGAATTTATAACTCTACAAACCTCAAAGAAAAAAATTGAAACTGCGAGAAACATCCAAGAATGGAAGCACTTGATGTCATAATGTAAGTAGGGCACTAGAATAACCTTTGTTTACTTACAAATTAAAAGAACGTCTTTAAAATCTGTCTTAGATTGATTAAGAATGCAGCATTTTTTGAAAATATTATTTTTATTGCACTCACTCTCATGAAAAATAGTTCTACCTCAAAATTCTAATAATTTTTGGTAATACAATATCAAGTTTTAGTAATCTTAAAATCAATTTACGGTAAAAAAATCAATTCTGAATGGTTTTTAAAATTTTGCATATAAAAAGTATAAAGAAAATTTTGCTATATGTTATATAACGGTTATTATTTTTACGATTGTAAATATTGTTCTAAAATGTGAACTCATAACTTCATGCTTGCGATATAATCTCAGCCTCCGATTGAAAATCAACAGTGTGAGCATTGTTCCTTTAAATAAACGAAGTTTATAGTTAGTGAATGATGTGTTGACAGTTGATTATTATTTATATTAAATCACGAGTGATAACAGAACCGGTACGGTTTGCAGTTAAACAACATTCTTTCAGTGTAAAAAAAAAGAATCTAGGATAGCAGGGGAGGACAGAGAACTCACATACAACATTTGCTGAAACACTTCGCAACGAATGTCTTTGTAGATAATGAAAGATTCCGTCATTCGTTGTGAGTCATTTCAGTGATGGCAGCACGCCTCCGATTGTGCAGCAGCTTCATAATTTTCCTTTTTTGTCCCATTTACTGAAATATTGTAAACGCCATTGCAATGTCTGGATGGAATGACGGCTTACAAGTAATGCCGTTGTGCATTGATTTAAAAGAGTAGTCGAACTCAAAGGTTCATCATCTCTGTATATTAGTATAGATGTTAGAAATAACATACAGTAACATACATACAGTAACATACATACTATAACATACAGTAACATACATAATAAACATACATACTATAACATACAGTTACATAATTAACATACATACTATAACATACAGTTACATAATTAACATACATACTATAACATACAGTTACATAATTAACATACATACTATAACATACAGTAACATACATAATTAATATACATACTATAACATACAGTAACATACATAATTAACATACATACTATAACATACAGTTACATAATTAATATACATACTATAACATACAGTAACATATATAATTAACATACATACTATAACATACAGTAACGTACATAATTAACATACATACTATAACATACAGTAACATAGATAATTAACATACATACTATAACATACAGTAATATCTAAAAGAAATGAGTGCAAGCACTTCGTTAAACGTACGTGCATCGGCATGGTTTAGTAGTTACTATATATAAAGCCTAATTTAATATATTCTGTCAAAAATAAAGATGAGTATATGTATGTGTGTGCTTATTTCAACTCAACAGGTCAGACCATTTGACAAATGGCTACCAAGCTTGGAATATATATACTTTTGAGTATGGAAGTGCGCACATTTTTTTTGCAATTTTAATTGGAATTTCCATTAATTAAATTAAATGCTATTTTATGATTTTTTTTCCACGACAACTTCCAATAGTATTACTGTACAAAAATTATTTTTACTTCATCTTAAAATTTAAAACATCAATATTTATGGCATTTTTTTCTAAATTTTTATTTATTTAATTTTTTGCCTAATTTCCATTAATAGATTATGCATTTTTTTCCCTGAAATTCAAACAGTTTCAGTTGTTTCATCAAATATTTAATAGCGTGATTTTTTTTTTCGTTTTTGAATTTTAACGAAAAAGGATTCTGTTTAGTATCTATTTAATTTATAATATGATTTTAAAAAAGGTGAAGTTACAATACTGCAAAAGTTAGAAAATAAATAAATCGGATATTTATGTTTTAAACAGAGCTTATGTAAGTCATTTAAAAGTACACATCTTTTATGCCTGATAATTCGATGTCATCATGGATTTGACGTTATAGCTGAATGATGTAACGGAAATTAAATCCAGCCAATAGCCCCAGCTGGTTGCCAAAGGCGATTAGATGGAATCGCAAACAATAAGCTATATCTAAAACAATTTATATGAAATCAAATATCATCAATATTCCCGCTGGTCGCTTGAGGCGGCTAGTATTAAATAATGCACTGCTTTACTGTTTATAGAGCCATCTGGTGTTGCAAATTGTTAGTCATGATATCAATAAGTTCCGATTTCGTGACTAGAAAAGAAAAAAGGTTTACTTCTATTTTCACAATTACTGCTGAAGTTGCGTATTTCTATTTTCCTTTAAGTGTGGAATTTTGATCACAGCAGATTTCGAACCTAACATCTGAAAAACCTGTTATATATGAAATATTATTATTCAAAGAAATATCGCTATTGCAATACTTTTAAAGTGATGAAGAAAATTAAGTTCTGAATAAAAAGTGTCATTCAACGCTCATGCATCGAAGCACTGCTAATCAATGAAGAGAGTTTTGAATAATAAGACATGCCTTTTTGTAATACCTGAAATGTTAAAAAAAATCATGATTGAAAATTTAAACGCATAAATGGGATTAAGTATGTTAAAACATTATTTGATTACTAATTTATTAATAGTTTTTTACATTATCATACACAATATTTTAGTATGCAGAAAATAACTATGTATTCTTATCATTTTCTCTAATGCATACTAATATGGGTTGTGTACGATCTGGCAGATGCGCTCTGTCACCAGGGCATTGGAATTTAACTTCCCTTTCTGGTTCTATACTAATAACTTCTTAACTACCGGCAAAATAGTATAAATAGTATTCTTAGTAATTATAGTTATGTCAGAGAAAAGAGAAAAGAATTTGTATCCTCTCTGAGATATGAAGAAGGTATAGTTTCATAGATTTTTATCACTCTTGGAAATAATTCATAAATTGTATAAATTTCAATTTTAACTTATTCATCACAATTCACAAATGATGCTGATCTTATCTCCAATTAACTTATCACGATTTACAAATGATGCGGATCTTATTTCCATCAGACTTTCACAATTCACAAATGATGTGGATCTTATTTCCAACTGACTTATCACAATTCACAAATGATGCGGATCCTATCTCCAACTGACTTATCACAATCATAAATGATGCTGATCTTATCTCCAATTAACTTATTACGATTTACAAATGATGCGGATCTTATTTCCAACAGACTTTGACAATTCACAAATGATGTGGATCTTATTTCCAACTAACATTACAATTCATAAAAGATGCGGATATTATTTCCAATTGACTAATCACAATTCACAAATGATGCGGATTCTATCTCCAACTCACTTATCAGAATCATAAATGATATAATTTTTTTTTTCACTCAATAGCTTTAAAAGAGTGGTTAAACATTTCCTTGTTTACGTGCTAAAATTTTAGGCAGGAGAATATATTGGATATAGTTTCGCCATTAAACAACGATGTTTCACTATATCTCTTTTTTTTAATTGTATTATAGCCAACCAAACATTGATAATTTCTTAAAACAATTGATAATTCTTCTTTCAACATTGTTTATATTTGCAATGATACCAAAGTTCGTATCCCTTAAAATCTAATATGTTCTTATTTTCAGGTTCGTCTTTATTTTCATGGTTAATAATAAAATATATAAAGACTATATAAAGATAATCTATACTTATAATAAAGCTCAATGTGTGTGTGTGTGTTGGCGCTCTACAGGCCAGACCGTTTGACATACAACTACCAAATTTGGTACATGTATACCTTGGAGGTTGGGAATGTGCACCTGGGGTTTCTTTTTTCGAATTTTTAATTAGAATTTTAATTATTAATTAAAAACTAACTTTCCCGCCAAAAAAATCTTCCATTTTCTCCACCGCCAACTTTTCCGCCAAAAAAATCTTCCATTATCCCCAGCGCCAAACGAGAAAGGCTTCAGTTTTTTTTTTTTTTTTTCTCCCAACAGTAATGAGGCTAGGGTTAAAATTTTTCGGCAGATTATTTCAATCGGTTCTGTTTATTTTCTTAATATTTGATGCATTTAAAATTAAACATTGTTAATGAATCAATCTTTCAGATTCATTCTGAAGTACTTTTGAATTAAAATAAAACAGAATAAAGGAAATTAAAAATTTCTAATCCGCATAGCGTTACCCCAACTGGCGTAGAAAAAATCACGTATTTGCGTTACGTAACCGGCGAAGAAAATTCATGCATGCGCATTCTGTTCTGATTGTTGCCATGACAACGTTATCAATGGATTTAAATTATTTTTGGGTTAGTTGCATGCTTTTGTAAGTAAATTGTATTTATGTTAGTTATATATTTTTTGTATATGCTTATAATTTTAAGTACATCGTTTTTTAAGTAGTTTTTTTAAAAGCTGTTTTCAACCGTTTATTTTAAACAATTCGTTTTATTTTCTTAGTGTTTGATGCATTTAAATTTAAACATTGTTAATTAATCGATCTGCTCATAATGAATCTAAGAAAATTTTGTTGACCAACTCTTGAGATATTACATAAATTAAAAAAAGATATTCTTTAGTGCCCATAAAGTTTAAACGCTGAGTGACTCTATTTTCAGTAATCAGATTATAAAAAAATGCTTTGTTTCAGTAAAAAATATTATTATATTAATTGAAGATAAATTCTTTCCACTTTAATTTAAAGCATAAATTTTACCGTTTTCAACCGTTTATTTTAAACGATTCGTTTTATTTTCTTAGTGTTTGATGCATTTAAATTTAAACATTGTTAATTAATCGATCTGCTCATAATGAATCTAAGAAAATTTTGTTGACCAACTGTTGAGATATTACATAAATTTAAAAAGATATTCTTTAGTGCCCATAAAGTTTAAACGCTGAGTGACTCTATTTTCAGTAATCAGATTATAAAAAAATGCTTTGTTTCAGTAAAAAATATTATTATATTAATTAAAGATAAATTCTTTCCACTTTAATTTAAAGCATAAATTCTACGGGTGCTAACAGAAAATGAGAGAGATACATATAACGTTATGACTGAAGGCCTTTATAATATTATGAATGAATTATATGATAATCAAAATTTGAAGTTTTAAAATATTTTGATGAAGAAGCTATTAAAGTAGAAATTGCATAAAATATTTAATTATTAAAATTTTAACGAACATTAAGATTGGCGAACCGGCTGGTCGCCAAAGGCGGCTAGTATATAAATAAAGATTAATAATATATAAATAAATAGACTAATAATATATAAATAAAGATTAATAATATATAAATAAATAGACTAATAATATATAAATAAAGATTAATAATATATAAATAAATAGACTAATAATATAGACTGTTAATATAGAAATAAAGACTATAAAAAGAATGGATAGAAAAAGTTGATTTTTTTAACAAATTTAAAGGGAATGTTCAATTATAGCTAGAGAATCTGCGAAAAAAATTATTAAAGATCTATATCTTTATTAACTTTTCTATATAATTAACTATTTGATACAAAATCTCTTGCATGAGAGTTAATCGAGAAGAAGGAGAGATATCCATCTTCTGCTCTCCGAATTTATTCTCGCGTGGACGTTTCGATATGTAAGAATATATATGGCAAAAGCAATAACCGAAGAGCAACGACCATCAGAATTACGTTTCGCGCTATTTCGTAAGCTATCGTGAATTATCTTCGTATCCCTAAAGATCAAAGCTTCTGTCCACGGTTATCTTTTAGTAATAGGCTGATGGATCTTCTAATACAATCTTTCCGAGATATCGATTTCAAAGCTGACTTCCTTCACTAGAATGGCAAAGCAGAAATACTTTTATTGAACTAAATTTTGTTGAATTTATCGAGAACTGAATTAATATTTTACTATATGATCAGATTTCTAAATCAGTAATAATAAAAATATAAAAATATATAAATATAGAAAAAATAGAAACGTGTGTGTGTGTGTGTGTGTGTGTGTGTGTGTGTGTGTGTGTGTGTGTGTGTGTGTGTGTGTGTGTGTGTGTGTAACATATTTTGGTTGAAGCAGAATGCAGGTTTGAAAACATAGACGAGATGTTGTATTTTTAATTTCGTTTTATTCTATCCCGAGTGGCAGGCATGATTTTTTACAAGACGCAGCGCGACACAAAAGTAGAAGTATGAAAGAAGCGAAAAAGGGACGAAAAAATGATCACTAGTCTTATATAACATAGGATTTCTGGCCAGGCACCAATTCAATACACGTGGTGACCTTTGACACCTTTTCAAGGGCAATCGAAGATATCACTATCTCTTGATACGTAGTGGCGCATTATTTTTACAGAGGAATTAATTAAACCGAAAGTGGAATTGGATCACGAAATAAGAGAATATTTTAGAATGAAGTTACGATGGGCTAAATTAAGATAAAATCTTGGAAATTAATTTGTATTAAATTAAGAGTTTAAAATATCATGACATTTATACATTTAATATGAATAGACTTAAAAATTTTCTATCTGTATAAAAAAAATCAGTACTGATAAGGAAAGTCATGCATCAGATAGATCATCAGTCATTAGTTATCAAAAGAGTATGCATTAGATCGCAAATGCAATGGCGAAGCTTGACAATATGAAATCAAAGATGCAAACTCATTGTCGATAACTTGTTACACAGCGCTGTAGATTCGATTTAACAATGCGATATGCGGGGAGTAGAATTTAAGGCTTCCGAGATAATGAAATCAATACTTGTATTTCTTGTACGAAAACCCACCCCTGCCTAACTTCTTAAATGGTCCCTTAAAAATTATTCCCAGTTTTCAATTCTGCAAAATCTAGGACTTTGTTTTAAGGCACCTACTATAATGGAACTTTCCTTTCATAATTCAAATATATGCAAATACTTCAATGAAAAAAAGAGAAATGCCATCTCAACTCTATAAAAATATCTCAAAAAAGATTTGGAATGGAATATGCTTTCAAATCTAACATCATTCCTGTTCTGATGGCCATAAGATATTGATATAAAATAGTTTATTCCCTAAGATTTTAAGTTGACATAAAATTCCCTTCTATGTCGAAATTTTTGAAAAGCAGAGTAATATTATGCATTTAGAACATTTTTTTTCCTGAGTAAATTTATCTGTCTGTTTCTCTATTTGTTTGGTATAAATTTTGCAACAGATTTTAAATTAACTTCCTGATGGCTAGGGATTTGAAACTTTAAACATATCTCAAAACTGCATGACAACGTAATATTAACTCACTACTCATGCCTGTTTTTTTTTTTTGTTTGCTTGTTTTGTTTTCATTAAATTTTGAAATCGATTTTAAACTAATCTAAATGAATAAAGGCATCCATTCCCGATAGATGGAGCTACGAGAAGTTGCAGAAGTGTTTTTTTTTTTTTTTTACTAATTTTCACTCGTTTTTATTAAATATTCAAAACACAGAAAACAGCCAAAAGAGATAATTTTTTATATTAATTTTAGTGAAATGTTAACCCACTTTTTTGTTTGTCTTTTTGTTTATTTATTCCCAACAAATTTTGAAATCGATTTTAAACTAATCTAAGATTTGGATGAAAAAAAACTTTCATCACCGATAGATAGCGCTATGATAAGTTTTTATAGTGCTTGCGTTTTTATTATTAAGTTTACTCCGTTTTTATTAAGTATTCAAAACACAAGCAGAGAGCTGTCAAAAGAGATAAATTTTCATATTATTTCTTAATTATTGGCAATTTTATAGTGTCAAGAGCTGGAATAGATGTTCAGTGTCTCACAAATGGTTATGTCTTTGAGAAGATTGTTTCGCATTATGGTGGGATTGTTCTTATTGGAAATTCGCGTGCGTCTGTCGTTAATGCAGAATTTGGTAATTAGTTGCAATATACCATTTAAAAATCCTTTAGAGTATTATTTGCTTAATAATTTACAATACATTTTTTATATAAATAAACGGGTTTTTTTTTGAAAATACCCACCTAAATATACTTTATTTTATAAATTAGTAACAAAATCGGAAACGCTGAATGTATTGATTATGTATGATTACCGGACAAATCATTAAAAATAGCAAAAGAAAATGTAACGTTTTATCGTAGGTTTTTAAGTACAATATTTCGTGCTATCTTTTGATTAACATAAAGATTTTACTTGTCAAGAATTGACGTCCATTTAATCATACAGAAATTTAATGAATACTGAAAAAAAAATACTTTTTCTGTTTTTCTTTCTTAGAGCAACTCCACCTATTCTATTTCAGTTTCCTGAGTTTAAGGATGTGACATTAATACATTTAATATGAATTTCCTTCTTAGAATTTGAAAAGATTTATTGAATAGAAAAAGGGCAAAAAATGGAGCTCGTTATATATTAAATATACAAGCAAACTTGAACAAATCTGTCAACTTTTATTAAATATATTTCTTGACGTTCAACTCATTTTCATTAACATATGAAATATATTTTTAATAAAATGAAGTTTCTTGTGATTGTTTAATACAGCAATTTTTCTTACGCAGACGATTTATATATTAAAACAAATACACAAAAGTTTCTCTTGAAATTAAATTCAGTTCATTTATCGCTTTCAGTTTTTGAAATAAAGCAATTATAATATATAACAATTTTTCTTGCGCAGACGATTTATATATTAAAACTTTCTATAAAAATTTCTCATGAAATAAATTCAATTAATTTATTGTTTGTGTTTCTTAAAGTAATTCTATTAACTTTTTATGAAATAATGAAGCTTTTATTATTTATCTAATAATATTTTTTATTTATTCAACATATTTATTTCCAATTTTTAGCTTGTTAATTAATTAACATATCCTTATTATTCAAATAGGAATATTTTAATTTTTAACATCTTGAAATGGTAAACAAAAATAAACTTTCAATACGTTTACAACAAATTTATTGAAAACATTTATTTAATGTGCAATTTTTATTCATGGTTATACAACTTTGCACTAACAGCTAATTTATTTCCTATTCTCAATTAAATAAGAATAAATGAATTTACTTATTCTCATCGTATTGTTTAGCTTCTATCTAATATATTTGCGCATTACAAAATTACTATAAAAATAGTTTAACATAAATCCTTTATTATTTTCAAAACATTCAAAATACTTGTATTAGCTGTGTATATAAGAGTTTATTTCATGAACATCTCTTACGGTCCTTACGTTCCAGAACTCAATTAAGGTACTTTATGACTCCTCTTCGTTCAGTAATCGAAACTCATTGTATCTTGTTAAAGTGCTCATTTGTCGTATAAATACGCAGTAGAACAAATGTGCTAGAATGAAATGGTGTCTGCTATCGCTAATGGGAAAACATTACATAATGTTTTCAGAAATAAATGTATGCCATTAGGTAAGAATCGTTCCGACTCCGAGATAGTTTTTCGGTGTATTATTTCCACTTATTCTGATTCGTAAAAAAAAAAAATTAAATAAAGCCAATTTGAAATGTTAAATATAAAAAAAAATTAGATTTCAAATCGATTGTTGTTTATAGACATCAGAAAAGTTTGGGATATACTGTATCAAGCAAAAGAATAATATCGAAGGAATTTTTAATAAGCAATAAAAGAAATAAATTATGTTGTGTGCGGAACTTTATCTGTAAAAAGAACCCTGCATATTTAAGAAATGTAAGAGATTGTTTATATTTGATGTTAACGTAAAAGGCTGTTTATATTTCAAGAAATTTATTCACTTGAGTAGTCTGATCAAATTATATTTGGAAAAATTATGTGCGTAAAATTCACAGTCTGAAAGTTGCACACAAGTGGACATTCAAATATTCTTCAGAAAAGGACTAATAAGTGGTCTCTAATTAATAAGTGGTCTTAGTGAGTGTGGTGCATGAATAATCTTTTATGATATACGCGTTTAAGAGTTAAGCTTATGGCAAATATTTTTTCTAGCGAATGAAATATCTGTTTTTCGACGTGATTCTCTTATTTGTGTATGTGTTTGTATAGTTTAAATTTCGTTTATATATCGCCTATTTTCATTCCTTACGTAATAATTTCAATTAAAAAAAGAAGTAAAAGTTCCAAATTCATCTTTCAACTTTTATCTCTCATGATTCATTAATTAATTAACACTTTAATGAAGCAAGCATAAATGACTTTTTTTATAATTGATATTAATATTATTTTATATTTTTTGAAGTCTGATATTAATTTAAACGCATTATCTTTTAAAGTTTAAAAATGTATGAAATTAATTTAATAGGATTATTTGAAATTAGTTACCTGTGGCCATCAGTTACTCGTTTACGACATTAATGGTAGTAATTAATCAGTCCAATCGTTTCGATGAACTATATCACACCATAAAAATAATGCTATTTTAACTTATTCTTATTTGTAAGCTACACTTGAAAAGTAGTGAAATTAAATCTTGTAACTCCATCGAGTTGTGAAAGTTTGGGCTGTCTCACTGCTTTATTTTACTTTAGTCCTTAAAGACGGAATGCAGTAGGGGAAGGGAGGCAATCGCCGATGATATAGCATGGAGCTCATGATATTTCGTATGAAATTGAGAGAGTGCAATCAAACTGTGATTGTGACTGAAGTCTTCTCATAAAGTTTTTCCCCTTTGATAACTATAGCAAAGTAGTGTTATATAAAATATTCTTGAAAATGAAGGAGCTGCAAGTGATAATTGGTGATATATTTAGAAATCAAAAATATTCATATAAAATACAAATTGATGATGATGACTGAAGTTTTATCAGTGACGTCCAATATACGTATATCCTTTACTCTCTAAAATTATTTATGCGTCTTAAATTATATAAACATTTTTTCTGAATTCATTGTAAAAAAGAGATTACCCAGCTTTTTTAAGAACTGGAGCTTATTCATTTCTTTTATTCTAATTTTTTATATATATTTTTCTCGTCTGATTTTCATAAGCAACAAACTTTCTCTTGCAAGTTTTTTTTTTCCAATTCCCTTCTCTTTCAAAGAAAAAGGAAAAGAATAAAAATAATCTCCTTAAATTTGGATTCTCTGGTTCGAAATATCATAAGAAGGTAATATTTTAGGCTGTATTCGTTTGGTTTGATTACATCAATCATTTCATTCTGTGTGTAATCTTTTTTTACCATCATGGAATTTGCAGAAGTAAATACCAGCTTAGAAGCTCTATAATATTAATATGAGTGAATGAAAATTAGGCTCAACAATTAATGTTCAAAGATAGAATTTTTTACCACAATTTTAATACTGAGAAATAATAAAATTGCTTTGAATTTCATCATAACAATAAAGGACATTGTTAGAATCTGTGTTTATAATCAGTTTTGAGTAGTTCGTGATATTAAAATAAAGTTGAACAGAAAAAAAGTTGTAATCACTAAAATAGTTTTTTAAAATTGTATAATGTTGTAAAGATGACATTTTAGCTATAATATACTCCGAAGTTATTGAAAAAAAACGTTATAAAATATTAATTAATTCAATAATTGATAATTATTGAATTAATTATATAATTAATGATTATTTATTTAATTAATTATTATTAATAATAATATAATTAAAATTTTAAAAACCTTCTCTTAGTAAGTACTTATTGCCAATTAAAAAACTGTGCCAAATTTGGAAAATTCCATTGTTTAACCTTAGATAGTTGCATTCTTTTATTCATATTACAATCTGCATGATCTTTTTATCACTCGCTTTAAAAAAAAACTGGCCAGCAAAAAAAGGAGGTAGGGGACTTAAAAAAAGAAAAGAAGAAACTGTATTTAGTTTTTTTTATATAGCATCTTAAAATTATAATTAGCTCTAATTCCAAATTAATAGTTTCTTCCCCCCCCCTTTTTTTTTGTTGTTGTTGCTAAATCAAATACAAAACGTTCATTTTTATACTTCGTAATACTACAATAATAAATGAAGGTTTAAATAAATCCTCTGAATGATTCAAAAAAATTATTGTTTCTTAATTAAACAAATAACGGAACGCTTCCATAGCTTTCGCTATTAAATTTATACTCATCTAAAATCGTTTGGAAAATATCTTGATTCTTTGTTTAAATTAATAAATTTAATCATTCCATAATAATATTTGAAAGTTATATTATTATCCTGGAATATCTATTTTTTAAAAGATAATATTTGAAATGTTATAATGTTCTTTTGCAGAAAGCATTTTACACATCCTACTGTTTTAAAGGTAGTAAATATTATTTTGTAAATCACACTATTAATTTATTTGTTTTACATTGTAATTACTACATATATATTCTAAACATATTTAATATGCATCTCGTCGATATTTTTGACAACAGTTTGGAAAAGAAAACTTGTGAAAATTCTTGTTTTTGACTAAAGCAAAACAAACTCAAGAACAATAAAATCAGAAAATAAAAATTCTGAAAATGTCCGAAAATAGTCACTTACTTCCAGGAATGGGTTTAATCACCTCTGATGTTAGATCAAAAAGCTGTACGATGTTGTTGAACTTTGATAATCAATAATTTCTGAGAGAAACGTGTTTAGAAATTATTGATTCGATTTTTCGTGTATATTTTTTTCGTAAAGGCGATGTTTACTTGAATTTAACACGTTTTTTTACATGTTTATGAAGGAATACGGTGCAATCTATCATTTTTAATATTTAATCAGTTAGCTTTTCAACGTGTAATAATGAATATGAAAATAACTTTTTAAAAGTTTTATGCAAATAATAGACTATCATAAATGATTCAAAACCAAAAAAAGAAGTTCAATAACATGGAAATAAGAATTTATTTCAATACTTTGATGTCTTTTCTGCGAACTGACATTTTTATTATTTTGATTTTGTGGAATTTTGGTTTCATAAAAGTGATGTAACTATTGCCAATTCTACTAGGTATAAAAGGCAAGAAACTTTTCACCTGTGCAATGTTAGTAGGAGGGAATAAAACTTTGTTATAAGCGCTATAGGGTGTATTAAGGATTTTCCTAAAATTCTATTAAATAATTTGTTCAAATAATAAAAAAAAAATATAGTTTTTTTTTTAAAAACTTTTTTAGTTATATCAAATTCTTTCTCAAATAATAACACATATAATTGACAAAAATAGTAGTATCATCAGTGTTTTGAGTAATTCCTATTTAACTCAAAATTTATTCACTTTCGTACTTTGATAAACTGTTGCTATATATATATAACTATTATATTATTACTAGTTATATATATATATATGTGGGAAGCGCTGACAGATCCCGTATCCTGTATGGCGCCATGCTGGCCATGTTGCGTCACGTCATTAATCACGTGATGCTTTCCCGCCATTATTGGCAGACGAGAGTTGGGCAGTGAGACTGCAAGACGTGTAGCTCACGCTCATGTATCTTTTATGTTCTATGTAGTAATGTTTTGTCCTTTGTACTTTAATCTTAATAAATATATTTCAAATATTAATGCTGGTCGTTGCCTTTTCCCACATTTTTGGGGGCTCGGCCTTTCTCGTGAATACCCCTAGCAAATCCCGCCAAATAGTTGAAAAAGCTGTGGACGTTAGTACAATTTAAGACGTTAAATTGATGCTAATAATTTTGATAAGAGTGGATTTTTGCCGTGGATATTTTAATGGACGTTAGTGCACGTTTTGGATGGATATGATTCAAGTGGAAACGTTAAAGGTTCAATTACTTCGTGTTCTTGTGCAACTGTGCTGACATATACTGGCTGCTTTAAAAAAAAGGAACTTTTAAGAGTGAATAATTCGACTGCTCCCAACCAGGTAGGCGCAATTTTTTCCCAAGTTTGTAATTTATAGTATAGTACGTTACTTTATTCCATTCTCCCTTTAAATTTTAATCCCGAGTGAATGTGCATTAGTTCTGTTTTAATTCATTACAATGTCTTTAAAACTAGGCGATATTGAATTAATCGCTAACTCCCTTAAATATGCAAAAACTAATTCCGTAAAATTGCTTAACTCTGTGTTAGGTTACAGTAATTTTGACCATTCCTTTCGAAAAAGAATGAGAAATTTTGAAAGATTTGAAAATTTAGATGTAGAAAAACATAAACAAGAATTGCTGAAGATTTTTTCTTTATCGGATTTTATCTCCGTTTCTAATTTATTACACTTAGAAGTAACTGAGACCGACAAAGATGCTATGTGTGAAAATATTTTTAAAGCCCTAACAAATTTAAATGAATTTCAGAACTCGCTAGATATTAGTTTTTTATCGGAAACAGAAGAAAAACCTTTGTCTCCTCAAAAGGTTTCTCAAACCGAAACTTCATCTATTAATAACAGCTCTATGAGCAATACGGGTAATAATTCTTCCTTCCCCATCCCCGTAACTTCAGACGAAACATTAATAAATAACAGTCAGGCATTAATTACTGGCGCCAAAAGGGAATCACTCGAAAATGATCCCTCGAATAAACAAACGATGAATGAAATAAACCTTCAGTTTTGTTTTTTATTACGCGATCTCTGTGGTAGTAGCAGAAACTTCACAGGAAATGATTCCTATTCGATTAAAAGTTTTTTTTTATGATGTTGAAGAGAATTTTTCTCTTTTTCCTTCTTTAAGCGAACAACAAAAATTAATCTTTGTAAAGAGATTAGTTTCCGGCGCAGCTAAATCTTTTTTATTCTCTCAAAGAAATCTAAATTCCTATCATGCTTTTAAAAGTGCATTCATTAATGAATTTTCCGATAAAGTAACTTCGATTGAAATACATAAACAACTAGAAAGACGTAAAATGCGCTCGAATGAAACTTTTATGCAATATTTTATTGCCATGCGTGAAATTGCGAATCAGTCTGAAGCCCTTATTGATGAATGTTCTGTTATTCAATACACAATAAATGGGATACAGGGTTCCCCTTCTGATAAAATTATTCTTTACGGTGCAAAATGTTATTCTGAGTTTAAAGAAAAATTACGAATTTTCGAAACTATCGTAAGTGCAATGAACGCAAATAATTCAAAGATGTCGTATTCTAGATATGCTAATGACGGCCAAAGACGTGATACAATACATAAAATCCTTGTCCAACAAAGAGAATCAAAATCGAATTTTAGTAATCCGAACATGCGTTGTTTTAATTGTAACGATTTTGGACATATCTCAAAGTCTTGCCCTAATCGTAATCGTGGTCCTAAATGTCTTTCTTGTAATCTTTTCGGACATAAATCTTCCGATTGTCACCGTACTACTCGAAATGACAGTTCTACCCCACGTGATAATGTCAACACTTTACATTTATTGCATTCTCCGTCGAATATGCATAAAGAGGTTGTTATTCTTAATAATACACTTTCCGGATTAGTCGATACTGGTAGTTTTTCGACACTTCTCAAACATTCTGCATGGATTAAACTAGGATCGCCGCCGTTGACGAATAACAAGATAACACTAACTGGATTCGGTTTTTCCCAAACTAAAATAATAGGTTCCTTTGAATCTGAAATTATTATTGACAAACAAAGTTTTCCTGTTTTTATTTCGGTGGTACCTAATAATTGTACTACTTATGACCTAATAATAGGTTGCGACGTAATAAATCAGGCAAATTTGACAATTAAACCTGACGGTGTTGTATTTTCCAAAATTTCTAAATCTGATGATCCTGTTGAAACTGACAGTTTTATAATGGCTATTTCTGCCGAAACTCCCACGTTTGATATAGGTCCGAATATTTCTAAACAAACTCGCAATGAGGTTGAAGAGATTTTGTTAGCCTATAAACCTAACAAAACTAAAACCGCGAACATCGCACTTGATATAACGCTTACTGACGATGAGCCAATTTTCCACACTCCTCGACGTTTACCCTTTGCCGAACGTGATATAGTAAATGCGCAGATAGACGAGTGGTTAAAAAATGGAATTATAGAACCATGTTCTTCACCCTATGCTAGTCAAGTTGTCGTAGTTCGTAAGAAAGATGGAAAACATAGAGTCTGTATAGATTATAGAAAATTAAATCGTAAATTAGTTAAAGACCATTATCCACTACCATTAATTGATGACATTTTAGATCGTCTTCAAAATGCTAAAATTTTCAGTACTCTCGATTTGCGTAACGGATTTTTTCATGTGCCGGTAAAAGAAAAAAGTCGTTGTTACACCAGTTTCGTCACAAATACAGGTCAATTTCAATTCCGTTATATGCCATTCGGTTTAAGTTCATGTCCTACTGTCTTTATGCGATACATAAATGCCGTTTTTCGTGATCTTATTGCAAAAGGCATTGTCCTCCCGTATATGGATGACATCGTCATTCCCGCAAATAATGAATCTGAGGCTCTCGAACGCCTTAACACTGTTCTAAAAGTAGCTCGCGATTATGGACTAGATATAAACTTTAAAAAATGTCAATTTTTGTATAGTCAGATTGAATTTTTGGGTCACGTAGTAGAACACGGCAAATTGCTCCCTTCACCCTCCAAAACTAAAGCCGTTCTTAATTATCCTGAGTTAAAAAATGCAAAAGACGTACAACGTTTTCTAGGTCTTACGGGATACTTTAGAAAATTTATTCCCTCATACTCTACTATAGCAAAACCACTTAGTGATCTTTTTCGTAAGGACAGTCCCTTTCTATTTCAAGCTCAGCAAAAAATTGCGTTTTTACGCTTAAAACAATTACTTTCTGATAAACCCGTTTTAACTATTTTTAATCAAGGCAGTCCCATTGAAATTCATACAGACGCGTCAATTGAGGGCTTGGGGGCAGTCCTACTACAAAAATCCAAAGATGATAACAAATTCCATCCAGTGTATTATATGTCCAAGAAAACGTCTGACAGCGAAAGAAAATACACCAGCTATGAACTGGAGGTACTCGCCATTGTAGAAGCTCTTAAAAAATTCCGAATTTACATCCTCGGATCACACTTTAAAATTATCACTGACTGTAATGCATTCGTCAAAACGTTAAATAAAAAAGAAATGAATTCCCGCATTTCGCGATGGGCATTATACCTTCAGGATTTTGACTACGAAATAGAGCATCGAACCGGTTCAAAAATGACTCATGTCGACGCTCTTAGCCGAAGCCCATGCTGCATGATCATTCAAGACTGTGTCAATCTTCAAATTTTCAAAGCTCAACAGACAGATGAGCATATTACAGCTATAAAAGCATTACTTCAAAATGCACCTTACGAGAACTACATAGTCAAAAACAACATTTTATATAAGAACTTAGACGGAATCGATTTATTTGTCGTACCTGATGATATGCAGGCCAACATTATTAAATCCTGTCATGAACGAGGCCATTTTGCAGTAAAACGCACGCAGGAAATGTTAAACAAAGAATTCTTTATTCCGAACTTGAAAGAGAAAATTGAACGATGCATACGCAACTGTGTAACATGCATTCTAAATAACAGAAAACGTGGCAAATTAGATGGCACTTTGCATCCACTTGACAAAGACGATACTCCCTTTCATACATACCATATTGATCATTTGGGTCCTCTTCCCAGAACTTCTAAGAAATATAAGCATATTCTGGCAATCATCGATTCCTTTACGAAGTTTGTGTGGCTTTACCCGACCAAGTCCACCGACACCGCTGAAGTTCTCAATAAGCTCGAATGCCAAAGATCAGTTTTCGGTAATCCTTCAAGGATTATTACGGACAGAGGTACCGCTTTCACATCTGCGTCATTCAAAGAATATTGTGAACATCAGCATATCACCCACATTGCTATTACAGCTGGACTTCCTAGATCAAACGGTCAGGTAGAAAGACTTAATTCTACTATCATATCTGTACTCTCCAAGCTATCCATAGAAAACCCTGAGAAAGGGTATAGCCATGTTGCTTCCGTTCAGCAAATTATTAATTCTACATTTCAACGAAGTATCAATTCTACTCCATTCGAAATTCTGTTTGGAACTAAAATGAAATCTGAGCATGATATAAAAATCCTCGAAATCGTCAACGAAGAGATCCAGTCTGCATTTCTCCAACAGCGTGATGAGCTCCGTAAAGATGCAAAACAACAAATCCTCAAAATCCAAGAAGAAAATCGCCGTACCTACAATCTGCGTAGGAAACATGCTCAAAAATTTCAATTGAATGATCTCGTCGCAATCAAGCGCACTCAATTTGGCCCTGGTCTGAAATTGAAACAAAAATTTCTCGGACCATATAAAGTGATCAAAATTAAAGCAAACGACACATACGATGTTGAAAAGTATGATTTCTTCGATGGACCATCAAAAACTTCAACTTGTGCAGAATATATGAAACCTTGGTCCAGCAATATAGAACATATCACTTGAATTGTGTTTCAAAAGAAAACACTGAACACTACTTAAAGAGAAAGAGAACTATTTTCCTTCCTTTTGTGTGTGTACATTTGGACGATATAGACTTTGATTTTTATTCTATTTATTTTGTGTTATTGTATTTCTATATGCTGAACACTAATATTATTTTTATTTTTAGTTAGTTATTCGATATTTCCAGTGCACGCTATTGTATTGCTATATACTTATGCTGTCACGGATGGTATGACTATTTTATTTGTTTTATCTTGTGAATATTTCAATTTTACAAATTATTTTCCTGTATTTGCTGTTTGTTTTATATATTTACTTCATTGTACTGTATACCATAAGGCGAGGTCGCCTATCCTGTCATGATGGCCGATGTGGGAAGCGCTGACAGATCCCGTATCCTGTATGGCGCCATGCTGGCCATGTTGCGTCACGTCATTAATCACGTGATGCTTTCCCGCCATTATTGGCAGACGAGAGTTGGGCAGTGAGACTGCAAGACGTGTAGCTCACGCTCATGTATCTTTTATGTTCTATGTAGTAATGTTTTGTCCTTTGTACTTTAATCTTAATAAATATATTTCAAATATTAATGCTGGTCGTTACCTTTTCCCATATATATATATATATATATATATATATATATATAACTATTACACAAAATTTTATTAAAGCGGGCAAAAACAGTAGGTTTGTATAAAAAAAGGGACACATTCTCTGCTTCATTGGTGTCCAGATTGGCATATAATTACTTTAGACATGAAGCTGAGGTGCATCGGTTTTCGTTCGAAATAACCTTTATAATAGCTTTCCTTCTAACCAGGCAGTAATCTTTTGAGGGAAAAAAAATTATGTTTTTAGTATCCTATAAAAAAATAGATGGTAGCACAAGGGCTATTTCTTTCTTTTTATGAATTTACGTACCTATTAGCATTAAAAGAGAAAATGTTTGAAAAAAAATGGAAATTAGAAGTAATGTTTTTAATGTATTGTATAATTATTGTAATATATTACTTTTACAGTATAAAAATGACTGTAAAATTCAGAAACAATAATTTCTAGAACGCTTAAAATAAAAAATATTTTTAATTTATTGTTTAATTTGATCTACTTTTTGATAAAATAATTTATATATTTATTTTCTTTTGCTGCTCCTATTATAAAATAAATTAAATTCCTCCACTATTATAGTAGGATTAAAAGACCAATAATTTTTTTCCTTATATTTCTTCATTATTTGCTTTGATCCCTTTGCATTTTATACGTTTCTTCCGATTACTTTCCTCTACAAGCATTGAACTTTGTAAGTTGACCTAAAAGAAGATCCTGACGCAATCGCTTAAAAAATTAATTTAAAAAGAATGGCCTTCATGTCTCTGAATTGCTGAACTCAAGACAAAAATTATAATGTTCTGTAGAAGCGATCACGGAACTAAAGTGATTATAGTTAAACCATAACTTTTTTTGAATTTCGGCATAACAAGGGTTGTTTCCTGCACTTATGCTGTTTCCTTCCTTCAATCTGGTTTCAATTATTTTTAGTTCTTTATTAATGCTGTCTGGGACGTTAAAGAACATTTTGCGCACCCGCTGCTTTTGGCTTTTTCGAATCATGTTCGAAAAGAGTTTGACAACTAAACAATGCCAAGAAAAATATTCGAGTTTAGAAAATAACCAGCGCTTCAACAGCATTATGAAATAAAGCAATAAACTCAATGAATGGAAGTTTTGTGGTCTTTTGTTTGTTTTGTTTCTTATGTGATAATAATGAAGTGATTAGATGACCGTATTAGCCAATAATGGCCTTAAATTTGGACTTTTTGTGTTAAACTAAAATAGTGCACTGTAATTTTTTTTTTTTTTTTGTATTTGAACAATTTACCGATATAATTTAGACTTTTATTCTCCAGGAATAGATCTTATAACAAACCAGAAGAAGTTATCTTTCCAAAACTTCCTCGCAAACTCTCTAATAAACTTGTCATGCCAGAGAAGGCTTTACA
This sequence comes from Argiope bruennichi, assembly GCF_947563725.1. Taxonomy (NCBI): domain Eukaryota; kingdom Metazoa; phylum Arthropoda; class Arachnida; order Araneae; family Araneidae; genus Argiope; species Argiope bruennichi. Next base: position 82,074,460 of record NC_079156.1, on the reverse strand, counting down.
TGGCATTGGCGTACAATAGTTACGAAATATTAATTTTGGTATGAAATCAGTATTTTTACTGAATCTATCGTGTCATCCTTGGCAAGTTATTTGGCGATAAATCCCTGACATGCGTTAATAGTATCTGAAAATCGAATTTGTGTTTTAGACATGATTTTCTCAACCAATGGAAACAAAAATTTGATAATGCAAAACTGCATTTATAGCAAAATTATCATTCCAATTACGATGTATTTAAGTTATTGCGTTTTTTAATTATCTCGTTTACATATTTCAGCAAGACAGACCTAAAGACAGTTAATCCCTTATTGGATTCGGCACAAAATTTGATATGTATCTACACTTTCTCTACGAATTTTGAAATCGATTTTAAACTAATCTGAATAAAATAAGGCTTTCATTACCGACAGATGGCTTCAAGACAAGTTGTAAAAGTGTTTCTGTTTTTTTATTAATTTTAGCTCGTTCTGAATGTCTGTCTGTATGTCAGTTAAGTACAAACTTTGCAATCGATTGTAAACTAACGTCTCGATGAGCTAGATACAGGGAACTTTAACACATAGCCCAGCTGTGGATCACAGTGTAATATTTAGTCACTTTCTCGTCTGTTTTTTACACATTTTGTTATAGAATTTAATTCGAAATCAACTGCCAAATTTCACACACACACACACATTTTCCCTATTGTAATAATTCACAGCTAGTGTGTTACAACTTCAAGTTTCCCCCCTTAGAACTTAAGATGGTGATATTTTATATCCTTTTTTCACAATTTATAGTTCTTATATATAGTTGTTTTTAATTTACAGTCGTTTCCTAATTTATAGTAAAGTTTTAGCTTATGTTCTTTGAAATTTATAATTAATTTTGGAGCCATATTTTTTATATATAATAAATGCTTTAAATTATAAATATCAATTTTCCACTTTAAAAAATGATTGCATCATGTTATTAATCTTATTTACAAGAAGAAAAATCTGAAATAATTAACATAAAGTAATCAATGCTCTTTGCTGGAAGAAAAAAATGTGAAGTACGGTTTTATTTTAGTAAGTCAATTTTTTAACCCTGAAATCGTAATAATTTTATAACATCTTCCAATCTTACGAAATCCATAGGCTTTCGTGTCTGCTGTTGTAAATTCATTGTAAAATCAGGCAATTATGTTAAAAATGAAGTTTTTATTCAAAAACCGAGGAAATTACAATTAAGTGCACTTCTTTGTTCTAACTCTTAATTCCAAAAAATATTTTGAGGCATCAAGGTGATAAAAAACGAAATCCAAAACATCTTTTTTCATCAATAACAATACTTATTTTATATAAACTTCGAATACGACAAAAAAATTTCAAAGCTACAAGTATTAAGAAAGAACTTTCAAAAAAACTTCTAAAATTTGTGACAAGAAATATTAGACTTAAAAGATAAATTATGACCAATGAGCTACGTGGGAATTGACGACATTTTTGTTTCCAGTGGCTAACCCAGGCTCATCATTTCTAATTTTCTTTGTAAGCTTAGAGACATAAATTTTTAGAAAATATATCCCTATCGTCCCTTTTGCTCCTCAAATATTTTTTTTATCAAAATAGTAGAATGTTTCTTTTTTGATATATTAAATTATTCATGGAATAAATTTCTCATTAGCTACTTTTAAAATTTGTCCTAAAAGCTCTTTTCTTATTTTTTCAAGTTTTCTGTTTTCAAAATATTTGTCAACATGCTTTATTATAAACATTGGAATTTTGTATTTGAATTACAATTTATCATTTTCCTTTCTTTGCAAGGAAAAAAAATGCTTCAATTTCCTGAACTCTTTTCAATATTCGTCATAATAGCTAGTTTTGTTTTTAAATAAAACAAGAATTTTTTTTTTAAAAAGCAACGTAAGTTTGCTTTTTTTTTTTTTTTTGCTACAGCTGTTACTACTGCAGACGATTTTATTTTGTCACATTCATTGAGTGGTTTTTATTTGAATAAAGAGTTAAGTATTTCGGAATTCCTTTTCATAAAGAATAAATAAAAATTGAAGCAGTCCTTTTAGTTCCACAAATTCTATGATCAGATTCTCTGATGGATGAGCTTTTGAAAACTACATATACTTCAAAAGTTCAATTCAAAGTTCTTCAAATGTACTTACTCTCTATATTTGCAGACTTAAATATTTCAGAATCTCAAGTTTAAATGTCTAAAAACTTTGTTATATTTTTTCCAATTCTTTTTTCATTAATGTATTTTTTTCTTGTTAAAGTAATTTATAACCAGAAATGTTTTTAACTGTCTTCAAATTTTCTAAGATTCAAAAAATTTTTACTTTTTAAAAAAAATTATTTTTGTTATTCTATGATTTTTGTTTTACCATTTCTTTTGAAATTCTTTAAAAAATTACTGGTGTAATTAAAGGTCAAAAGGACTTTTATTCAGTGATTATGCAAATTACTTTGATTTTATTAAAAAAAACTATTGAAGGCCAAGTGGTTCGAATTTATTTGAAATTATTTCACATTCGTTGATTGTGTTTTGTTTTGTTCAACGAATTAAATTATTTAGAAAATCCTGCCTACTTGCTAAAATTGTTTTTGTCTCTTTCTCTTTAAAAATATTCTGAAAAAGCAAATTCAGGTTTCTCTTAAATACGACAAAACATTTTATAGACTTCAGAGGAATCTCGTTTAAATTTCGAAAAAGGTTAAATTCTCTGTTAAGTTGGGGGAAAAAAGTATTTTTTGGGGAGGGAGGTCGGAAAGACAGTGCAGTCCCATCCATTCTCAATTTAATCGTTTTGTGCAATTGTGATGAATAATTAGGACTTCGAAGGTTTTTATTGTTCTAAAATAAGGTTTTTAAAAATGGATAAAAGCGAAGTATGAAAAAGCTCATACATATCTGGGAGATAATCAGAATGAAAATCTAAAACAGATAGAGAAAAATTTTATTTATTTATTATTATTATTATTATTTTGCTTATTTTTGGCGTTTGTTTATAAAATATTTTTTATTAAGAAATTATTTACAGTATGATTTTTAATATGATTAATACTTTTATAATCATACTGTTTTTATTTTTAAAATTTACAATACGATTCTTTATAATTTTTAATATTGATATAACCATATTGCTTTTATTTTAAAAAATAGTTCACGTTATCATGAACTTAAGAGAACATGAAACGGAGAATTTTATCTGACAAAATATGAAACTAAGTAAATCTATTATTGTTATTTCATATAAATAATAAAAATAAGAAAATATGTAATTTTATAGCTTTGGTTATTTCCAAAACATATTAATCAAATATCTATATAAATCTTTAGCTCTAATCATATCCTTAATCCTGTCTTTTAACCTAATATTCATTGCAATCAAAGGGACAGAAAAATGTGGAAATTTTCCATTAGAGTAGATTTATTTACTTTGAATTAAGACTTCCAAAAACCAGTTTTTATTTTTGAAATCGATACTTTTAGTAAAAGAATCATCAGATGCATTATTTTGCTTTAAGGCAACTCTGGGAAACATTTTAAGGCTTAATTAAATGTCAAAAAGCATTAATTTAAAATAAATGCCCTTGTGTTTAGTACTAAATGCTCTTAGCTGACTTCGAATCAAAAGTAATTGGTCTGGAAATACGAATTAAGAGGTATTAACTGTTTCGATTTTCTTTGTTAAAGCCTTGTTTCAATTTTTGATATGATATGCGAAAAGTTAAAATTTATTACCTAAATTCATAAAGAATAATATTAAAGATGTTAAATTTCTAAAAGTGTAAAATTAAATAGGTTTTTTTTTCAGTTTTAGTTAATTATTTTCTAGCACTATCTAAATTATCTTAAATAGAGTTCATAATATCGTTTATGATATTATATATTATTTCCAGATTGCAAATCTTTAAAGAAAAAAAATATATAACATTAATCTTTGTGAAATGCAAATAGATTCTGATTAATAATATTATCTAATTAATCCTATTATCAAGACAAGATAAAATTTATTTCTCATTGTCAAATTTAAATAGTTACTGGCTAATTATATTGTCTAATTAATCCTATTATCTAAGACAAACTAAAATTATCTTATGTCATTTCAAGGTTAATAATAACGGATTAAATACCAACTTTGAAAAAAAAGTTAAAGTGAGTTGAGTGAATTTTTCTCTAATCCTTATCCATCACCTGAGGAAAGTAAACAGAGACTCTGATTTTCCTCTTTTCTGGTAATCCTCAGATAACGATCCTTAGTAAAACCAGCCTCTGACGGCGAAATAAAGAAAAGATAGCTTTCTAATTAATATTTTGAACTGCACTGGCAAATGTCAAGAATAGAGAGTGACCTGAATTTAAACTGATATTATTAAGACCCGGGGACAAAAAGAAGTTTTAAGATTATATTAAATTCTTTCATAAAGAATAGGTTTGCGTGATATAAATTTAGATGAATCTCATATTATTTTTTTTTTAGAAAACTTATTCTTTACAGCAGCTTGTAATTTCAACCAACAAAGCATAATATCTGTATTAAATTCAAAACAATGCATCATTTGATTAACTTATTTTGATACTAACCGCCTTCTACAACCAGCTGTTCTCACACCATTTTGATAGAAAAACTATATTAACATTTTCTTGTAACGGAAAGAATTTTATACTTAGCTGTAAAGGATGCAGAATAAATGCTGGGTCAATTATTGGCGATGAATTTATCGACTTTTCGAATTTATTGAAAAGTTAAAGATATAAAATATTCGCGATTTTGACCATATCCCCAAAACGGTTCGAGTTCTAGCGTTTGATCTAGAATGTTCTATGTCCTATAAAATAAGTTCTCTTTATTTCGTTTGGGTAATCGAGATTGTTTAATAAAGACTTGTTGCATTTGTTCTATTATTTATCGCAAATTCTCTTTCTCTTATGATTTTATTTTGGTTCTGCGTTACCCGCTATCTTTACAGAGCCGATTGAAATTTTCCATCGTTCACCCACAACACGAATTTTTCCGTAACATTAGTATTAGTATATTCATGGCATCCAACTTCGATGAATTTTATCTTATTATAATAAGACGAAGTTTAATTTTAATCTAGGCTTGCAAAAAAGGATTTAGAGAATTTTGACTTTTTAGCTATAGCTGAAGGCAAGTGATCTTTTATGACTTATTTAAAAGTCGTGGAGTATAGCAACTAATTTTTGCGATATCTCAAATGATTATTCAATAAAATTTCTCTGATTAATCATAAAACGGCAAGCACAAATTAACGAAATATAAATAATAGTTGTGATTTGGAGGCTCTGTCTTAATTTTTCCTAAAGTAAATGTAAAATGAATAATTTTTTAAGATTTCTGTAGAAAATAGAATATATCATTAGAGCAGACGACTACAGACGGCATATGCAGATGGATAATAGACCAGAACAACTCATTACAAAATTGTAGAGGGTCTTCTATTTAGCACGAAAATACACCTTACGCTCTATACTTCTAAGAACAAAAAGAGATCATTTTTATCAACAACAGCCGTCGACATGATGGTTTAGGGCATGTCGAACACAAAAAATAATGATATCTGCTAATAATTACTGCTCTATTTTATTTTTAACACCTTTCTGGAGTAAGAATGTTAAATCAAATGCATATAAACTCATGATTTTGTGAAAAAAAATTTATTGGCATCATTGTTTTCAATAAGTTTTTTCTTCTTAAAAATTAGATCTTTAAACACCTTTTTTTACTGCCAACTAAACAAATATTACTAAACTAAACTGAACAAATATAATTACATCGAATTAATAATATAAAGAAATTAAGTCGTAATTAATTGTACGAGAAAGAAAATTCTAAACGATCTTTAAAAATTTAAAATATACTACGAATATGATAAAAATTCTTATTTTCTTATAATACTTCTATCAGCTATTTCAATTTTGTTTTGACACCCAAATTTTCTTGAAAATATTATTTTCTATTTTTAATGCATCATTAAAGATGTATTTTTTAAAGTCGTTTTATTTTTAAAGCTTAAGCTTGATTCATAATATAAAAAAACTCAATTCAATAATAAAAAGGAATTTTAGGCAGCGCTAAAATATCTTGACTATAAGGATTTTTTTTTTAAATTCCTTCTTCATTCAGTATGAAATATTTTCTTTAATAAGCCATTCTTTAAAAAAAATGCATAAATTGTAAATTACGACCAGCATAATAGGCCCTACTAAGCCATAATAATAAAAATGCACTTTACACTATATATGTATTCAACATCATAAAAGTGCTATAAAGTGCATTAAAAAGTGCATTCATTTTCTAAAAAGTAAATAAGGAATTTATGGTGCATTTTATCCGGAAACAAATAGGCTTGTCTGAAAGCTTATCCATGTGCAAAAGATTTTTACCAAAAGAAATCTTCCGACTAAGTAGAACTTAAGGTTAATTTTGTAATTTAGAATAAAGTTTAGAGGGCTCTTAATATTACAACTGCTATTTTATGGAATCTTTCTTTTGGTTGAATAAGTATTTTTAAATGGTTATTATGTTTCGCCTCAAGAAATTTTACGTTAATTTTCTTAAACTCCACTCATTTTTCGCGGTTAATATTTATTATATTTAATAACGATAGTGATTAGATAATAAATATAGCTATTAAAAGGCGAGGTTCGCTAATCCCTAAGGAACTAATTCGTTAACCCCTAATCGATTTTCAATTTTTTTTTATTATTATAGTTTAGTTAATCTGTTCCAGGAACTCGAGATTGAATAAATTTCAAATTTTCTCATGAAGTTTACTTGTACCTAAAAGCAAGAACGCATATATTTTGTTTGGTTTCCAGAATTGAGCGAAATGGAGGATTTTTACAATATGAAACTACAAATGAACAATCATTTCATACTCCTCTGTTTACACAGTGTAATAAATTCGGAATCGGATTAGGATTTTATTTATTAAATCTGAGTTTGAATGAATTTGAAAATTTCTAAAACAGAACATTTACTGATTATATGGGAAAGCATATTAACTGGCATTTTTTTTTTGTTTAATAAATTTTAAATTATTTATTTATATATTATGAAATTTCTTTTTAAACCGTTAGTTATCTAAAAATTAAACAATGACTTCAATATCGATTTCTCTTATATATGTATATATATAAAAAGTAGTACCGAACTATTGGCTTGAAATTTATATGCGATCTTTATCTAACAGATCAGTAATACTTTATTATTTTTACAAGATGAAATGATATGTTTATTTAAAATGCATAATTTATATAAAATAACTCAATCCTTTTTACGCTTTCTATTTGCGAATACAGTTCGTTGATAATGTATGTTATGAAAAATAGATGGCGCTGCATCTTTACTGAATGCTGCATAGTTCATTTCTTCAAATACAACAAAATAAAATGTTCTCAATAAAGTTATATTACGTAACTAGATATAGATTGCTTATATTTGCAAACAATTCCGAAAAAAAATTCTAGTTTGCTACAAATATTTTTTTTTTTAAATATAGTAAATATATCCCTTTTTTTCTATCTTGATTGTGTATTTGTTTCGAATGTTTTCTTTTGTACGAGAAAAAGTAGATTTTATTTATTTTTTTATAAGCAATTGTGGTGTGTTCTTCGACATCATATTTATATTGTCGATACAGAAGTAAAAATAAATACATAACAATATTTCTTTTTCAACTGGATTTGACTGAACTCAGCAGATTTTATTGAACAAATTCTATGTTTTACTCGGAAACAAATACTGCAAGAAAAAGCTTAGAATAGAATATATCAGATTATTTCTCTCATACGAAATATAATTGCATGATACAGAGCCCATTTTTTTTTATTTCAGCTTTTGTTTTATCTATTGCTTCGAATATTTATTACAGCTCTATTTCAAAAATTATTTACATTTTATCTCTTTGTTCTAATGAGAAAACAAAGATGTGAAAAAAAGTTATTGTACAAAATAAACCTGTGTTTCACATGTTCTCTAACTTATTGTTCAGAAATTTTATAATTTAAAAATTACTGGGCATATTTCATTTTTTTAGATTCTTATTTCGAGATGTTTTGTAAAACTTGTATTTCAAAATTGAATCTTCCATATATAATTAAGAAACACAACATCATTTGTGTAAGAATTCAAAACTTACTCTATATTGAAATATTTGATTAAAAAAAATATCAAATTTAATCTGTACTATTTGTTGCACTAATACTCAGTTTCTTTGAAATAGCAACTATCTATAGCCGTGTACAATATATTTTATTAGACAAAAGTGAAGAGTTTTTGTACCGCAAACGATAGCGTAAAATTTTACAGCATCCTGAAGGAAACACGAAGAAAGGAACCACATAGTAATGTAAAATATTTAATTAAAACGCAAAAGACATGAGGGGCACGCATTAATTATTGACTTACTGAAGACGTTTAAAATTCCTCGCATTCACAAGAATGCTGATTTTACTAAGTCAAAACATGAGCTTCCGGGGTCATTAAAATTGTGTAGTAACACAATATACACGAATCAACGATCTGTGATCGTTTCGATTTTATGTTTTCACGATACATAGATTTCATGTGTCTAATATAGAAAAGAAATACAAAGAAAGGGGCTCACATTTGGTAAAATCATTAATATTTTAATAAAGAAGTTTGAATTTTTCACATTCACAATGCTGTATTTACATTATAAATTCATGAATTTTTGGGGACTTTAACTGAGTAGGATTATAATAAACATACGTTCAATGATCATAAAAACAGATATGTTGATGCGCAATATTATGTACGTTCAATAAAGGAGTCTCCAGCATCTAAACAAAAAGAAATGCAAGAAAATGAAGTCTGGCAAGTATCAATTTAAGATGGTTCCTCAGTCCTTTGCCATTCTCGAAATGCATATTCACCAGTTCCATACGACTGTAACGATCATGGTGTCATTGATCTCAGATCATTCAGTGGTCCTCTAAAACTTTCTCACGCACTCTTTAATTAATTTTTTATCCACATCAGCCAGGCATAAAATAATGACCTTGGGAAAGGCCACGAATGCCTTGCATGCTCTAGAGAACTATAGTAAAAAATTCTAGATATCTGGCACGAATCTATCGTGGTGATATATATTTTGGACAGATTTTTAAAGACTAATTGAAATCAAAATTTGACATAGAATTACAATTGTAGTCATAAGATAACATACCGAATTTCATTGACTTAAATCATTATGTTTATATGCTATTGCGTTTATATGCATGTGAAACTACAGACTGACAGACGGTAACCCTTTGACAGATTTGGTTCAACATTTGGAAAGAATTTATATTTTAAACACTAAACATATTTACCAAATTTTATATCTACCTAACTTATTGCCTTTAGAAATTGTCGAGAACATTTATAATCAAAGAGCCGGATATACAGATTTTCTGTGACAGGACTGTATTCAAAATTCGTTGGAAATCTACAAATTTGGTCATGAGTCCATATGCGAGAAAATAAAAAGTCAACTGAAGAAAGAAAAGTTCAATCACATTCTCCATAAACTGATTGCAGTTATCTCTCTCCAACAATGCTGCTTTTCCAAATGTAATTTTCTATACAAAATTTTTCTAAGGATCCAGCAAATTAATACAAAACTTATACATGATATTAGGTACATTTAGTTTAATGGCTTAGAAGAAGCACCTTAATTCTAATTTGACGATTTCTATGTTAACTTTTAGACACTCTATTAATCTTAAGACAACTTTTAGACATTCTATGAATTTTAAAACATTTTTTAGACATTTTATGAATTTTAAGTCAAGGAAAGTTAAAGGCGATTTTTAATCAAACTAAATAAATCAGAAGAACTTATTTTTTTATTTTATTCACTACGCAATATCATAAGAATTTTTTTCAATAAATATTAAGAATACATTTTTTTAAATTTTATTATTATTATAATTATGCTTTTCGCAACTAAATTAAAAATTATGCATCAATTTTTACCAAAATCCATTATATTTATCACATAACAAATTTTTAATTACGTTTTTAATGTTTTCAGACTTATAGACGGAGCAGATTTGGGAAACAAAATTATTTGAGAGATTCAATGTGACCGATAAAACCATATGAAAAAGTACATCGATTATTTTACCAAAAAAAATCAACTATTATATGGTTCTGTACGGCAATTAATTCAAGTTAATGCAAAATAAAAATTTGCGACGTGGAAAAGAAAAATGTAAAAGTTTCCTGTCTCTTTCATTAGAATTAAGTGAGATTTAATGGAATAGTTACCAGGAAGAACGAAAAGTTCCTCGAATTATTTTCTTGCAAATGATTTTAATTTTCTCAAGATAGCGTAGAAGATTTGTTATTTTTTTAAAGAAGAATATTCTTCGCTTTTTTTGTAATTCAAAGTAATACATGACAATTCAAAATGAAGATCGAAAAATACAGTTTCATACATACACTATTTTGTCCTGTAATTAAAAAACATTAATTCAACTCATTATTTCCTTTTTGAAATATCCGGTATTCCAAAGAATTTCTTCTGTAAGATAAATTTTATATATATAACTATCTGTCGCTATTTAATCGAAAGAAATGATGGTTCGCTTCCAAATGATTTCTTTTTCATTTTAAACTTCATAAATTATTGATATTAATCCATTAGCTATAATCTTTTTTTAGTGTTGATTATGTTTCTTTCTCTTCAGATTTCTATAAAGATACCCATTTGTAGATTTCTGTGCTTTTCATTTTTAACAAGGGAAGCGTTTTTTATTAGCACATGACGTCATTTTTTCCCAATTTAAAATATTCTCACCATTTGTTGTCAAGATATGTTAAATATTGGCAAAAATTAAATAGTATCTTAATATTTACGCAAGACTTCTGCTCGTTAGCACTATTCCAAATAAGGACCAAACTAATCGCCTCTAAGGTAAAATATTGCCTTCAGTAGTCAGCCAACTCTACATTGGCAGCCAAATATTGGCAGCAGATCTTGGCTCTCCTGCTGGTGTCGTATTAACGGCGAAGTAACAAACAAAGATTATAAAAGCTTTATGAGACATAAAATACTTCTAAATGTTCTTAAAGAAATGATTGAAAAATTAAGAGATGGTATGCGTCTGTTCCAACATTCAATGCACATAGGATGAGAAACATCACAAATGCTTAAAGTTTTTCAACAATAATCGTCACCCAAATATACATGAATTAACAATTTGTTTTAAATTGAAATATCTAGATTTGTGGAAGCATTATCTTACATAAATTTTGCTGAAATTCAGATTTATAATATTACTTTCTTAATTTCTAACATTGGAAAAAATGCACATTATGATATTTGATGATGCAATGCAAATTGTGTTAATCTTGTTTAAATGAAAAAAAAAATATCTTTGACTATAATTCAAAAAATATTCTGAAATATCGTCAACATTAAATTAAAAAATTAAACTACAATTAAATTAATATCATTAAAAAACATTTTTCTAATTTTTAAGAATGTATGAAATTATTTTTGTATAATTATGTATTTAGTAAGTGTATGGAAAAAAAGAAAAAATCTTTAGCAATTAAAAAATTATAATTGAAGTTCCAAAAAATTGCTCCTAATTGTTTATACTCATGCTCCAAAGTTTACTTGTATCAAATTTGGCAATATTAGAGAGCCAGCAGATACAGCACACTCACATAGAGAATTTGTAGAAATATTCTAGTTTCATTAATACATTATTTATTATCAAAAAATAAAAACATATATTAAATTATTATATCAGAAAATCTCTCTCGTAACTTATTAATGAAGACTTCAAAGAAAATATATTAAATATTTGAAAAGCTTATTAAAATTCTTTGCATTCCAAGAAATATAATTTTTTTTTGTACTTACTAATAGCATTTCCGCATGGTCATTATTATATTTTAAGCCTTCAAATAAAGTATTAAAAATTGAAATAAAATAACAATAAATTTATAAAAGAATATCCTCTAAAACAAGATACATGTTTTCTTAGCTAAGCAAAGAAGGAAATCTATGTCAAACTCCTTTAAATATTTCAGCAACTAAAACAATTGAAATTTGAATATTTGAAAATACGTTAATCAATAATTATGTGGTACTAAAAGCTTAGAAGAGCAACCGGCAAAGTGCACCAAAACAGCATTTAATGCTTCGATAATGAGGTAATTATCAGAGCCGTAATTAGATGGCAAACTGTGATTAATTGAGAATTTGCTCAAAGCTGTTACTGAAACTTTGCCAGGTTTATGAGCGCTTCTATGTTAAACTTTCAGCTTTTCAAATCAAGTCTGTATTTTAAAAAATTCAAATGCTAGAGACCAAGGGCTTTAATCAGAGCTTATTTTTATTTTATGAAATCGTCATAATCGAGAAAACGAAGATGAAACCTTTGAAATTTCAGAAAACAGCATTATTTTTAAATGCTTTTTATAACAAATCAAAACTTCCAATCCTTGTTTAATTACAAATTTATAAATAATAATAAGTAAGAAAAAGCAAGTACTACTTCGTAGTGATTTGTGCTCTTTTAACTTGGTTCGTTCTACAACTCGTGTTAATCAATAAGATGATACATTTCGAAATATAAGGATTTAGGCATTTCATGTACCTCGGTAATGGACATTATAAGGTACCTCTTTTAATAATTTTGGTCAAAATTTTGTTTTAATTAATTTAGTTTAAAATTTTAACACATTTTTAAAAGTCTGTCAGTTATTTATTTCAAATTTACATTTTTTTATTTTTGTAAATTTATGGCTGTATACTGTTTTTGTTTGTATAAATTATTTAAACAAACTCTATGTGCTTAAAGGTCTTCGATCTTCTGACGAAGCAATGGTACACTCACATGACCATTTATTTTCTCTCACGTACAGAAATCACTTCTTAAACAAGTGTTCCAAATTTTCATCTTTCCCACATCCCTTTCGTCTGCGCATCAAAATATCTTTCTTTTGGACTACATATTCAGTATCACTCCTACATTTCAGCAACGAATTACGAAACAGTTGCGAAAGCATCAACATACCCGCATCCATCTGCTGACTTAATTAGGTTATAGCCATAAGCTCACTGAATGGAAGAGGACAAAACACTACAGAAAGTAGAGGGAAAGGGATGGTTCAGTAGAGATTAAAATTTAGAAAATGACTTTTTTTTTAGTTTGATCCTACCGTTCTTAAGCGTTCCCGTTCTGTCACATCAAGCGAATTGTTGATCACTAGAATCCAAAGATTTTGTATGTATTCAGATTCGGAACATCCGTTCCTCTCTATTTTGATCAATGCCATTGATTGACTGCCATATCCATCTTCATTTCACGTGAATTGTCGATTACTAGAACCGACAGATTTTGTATGTATATAGATTCGGCAGATACGTTCCTCTCTATTTTGATCAATGCAATTGATTGACTGCCATATCCATCTTCATTTCACGTGAATTGTCGATTACTAGAACCGACAGATTTTGTATGTATATAGATTCGGCAGATACGTTCCTCTCTATTTTGATCAATGCAATTGATTGACTGCCATATCCATCTTCATTTCACGTGAATTGTCGATTACTAGAACCGACAGATTTTGTATGTATATAGATTCGGCAGATACGTTCCTCTCTATTTTGATCAATGTAATTGATTGACTGCCATATCCATCTTCATTTCACGTGAATTGTCGATTACTAGAACCGACAGATTTTGTATGTATATAGATTCGGCAGATACGTTCCTCTCTATTTTGATCAATGCAATTGATTGACTGCCATATCCATCTTCATTTCACGTGAATTGTCGATTACTAGAACCGACAGATTTTGTATGTATATAGATTCGGCAGATACGTTCCTCTCTATTTTGATCAATGCAATTGATTGACTGCCATATCCATCTTCATTTCACGTGAATTGTCGATTACTAGAACCGACAGATTTTGTATGTATATAGATTCGGCAGATACGTTCCTCTCTATTTTGATCAATGTAATTGATTGACTGCCATATCCATCTTCATTTCACGTGAATTGTCGATTACTAGAACCGACAGATTTTGTATGTATATAGATTCGGCAGATACGTTCCTCTCTATTTTGATCAATGTAATTGATTGACTGCCATATCCATCTTCATTTCACGTGAATTGTCGATTACTAGAACCGACAGATTTTGTATGTATATAGATTCGGCAGATACGTTCCTCTCTATTTTGATCAATGCAATTGATTGACTGCCATATCCATCTTCATTTCACGTGAATTGTCGATTACTAGAACCGACAGATTTTGTATGTATATAGATTCGGCAGATACGTTCCTCTCTATTTTGATCAATGTAATTGATTGACTGCCATATCCATCTTCATTTCACGTGAATTGTCGATTACTAGAACCGACAGATTTTGTATGTATATAGATTCGGCAGATACGTTCCTCTCTATTTTGATCAATGTAATTGATTGACTGCCATATCCATCTTCATTTCACGTGAATTGTCGATTACTAGAACCGACAGATTTTGTATGTATATAGATTCGGCAGATACGTTCCTCTCTATTTTGATCAATGTAATTGATTGACTGCCATATCCATCTTCATTTCACGTGAATTGTCGATTACTAGAACCGACAGATTTTGTATGTATATAGATTCGGCAGATACGTTCCTCTCTATTTTGATCAATGCAATTGATTGACTGCCATATCCATCTTCATTTCACGTGAATTGTCGATTACTAGAACCGACAGATTTTGTATGTATATAGATTCGGCAGATACGTTCCTCTCTATTTTGATCAATGCAATTGATTGACTGCCATATCCATCTTCATTTCACGTGAATTGTCGATTACTAGAACCGACAGATTTTGTATGTATATAGATTCGGCAGATACGTTCCTCTCTATTTTGATCAATGTAATTGATTGACTGCCATATCCATCTTCATTTCACGTGAATTGTCGATTACTAGAACCGACAGATTTTGTATGTATATAGATTCGGCAGATACGTTCCTCTCTATTTTGATCAATGCAATTGATTGACTGCCATATCCATCTTCATTTCACGTGAATTGTCGATTACTAGAACCGACAGATTTTGTATGTATATAGATTCGGCAGATACGTTCCTCTCTATTTTGATAAATGCAATTGATTGACTGCCATATCCATCTTCATTTCACGTGAATTGTCGATTACTAGAACCGACAGATTTTGTATGTATATAGATTCGGCAGATACGTTCCTCACTATTTTGTTGTTATTTCTAATGGCACTTGCCATATACAATCTCGCTGACGAAATCAGCGATTTTAAGCCGAGAGTGCGTCTCTTGCTTTTTAGTAGCGCCAACTAGTGCCAAGAGTACATCTTACCTACTCACGCATCACATTCGCTTGCACAGCCCCTTTTTACAGGGGGCACATTCATACATCTCACAGATAGAAGAGATAAAAAAACAACCATAGCCGAACCGAAACTCGAACGGAACCGAAAGCAGAACGCCCAGATCACTGGGAAGAGACGCTACCCTATACCAGAACGTCGGCCCACTAGTTTGATCAGTACAATTGATTGACTGTTACGTCCATCTTCACTAAGAGCGGCAGATTTTGTTTTAATAAAGAAATGAGACTCGATCTGGAAATCTATCCATCACACGATGGTGAGAATTGTAAAGCACACCCCCCCCCAAATGACTTATAATTTGTTCAGATCAGATATTCTTTAAAACTTAATGCAATATATTTGATGGACAACAAGACTCTACTATAAATATAACGCTAAAATGGCATCACCAGCCAAACTTAGACAAAAATTCTCGTTTCATTCGTGAAGGAGGGATATTACTAATAATATAGTAGGTAAAATATTTAAAATTTATATTTAAAGAATCAAAAGCATTATGAGTAAATTCTTTTTAGTTATTAATCCGTTTTATGAATATATTTTTAAGTGTAAAATTGTTTATTGACGTTCATAAGCGCGTAGAATGCATGAATAATTCAGTTCATAAAATAAATCAATACTTTCTCGGGAAAGTGAAAATTGCTTAGAACACTGACAGCTATAATTAGTTGATGAACTCCAGACTGATATCTGAAACAGGCTGAGGAGATTTTATGGCATGGTATAAGTTTCTTAACAATGAAAATTTATGGCCGTTGTCCACTGTCTTTCAAGATCAAGAAGCTCTTCAAAATTAATCAACTTTTATTAGTTCTAAGATAAGAATAGTGAAAATGCAAATCTGCATTAATATTCAAAATTCAAATGTTAACCGCTATTTATGATACTTTTTATTCTTTTACCGTGAAAAATAGAATAGATCAAATTGTTTGCTTAAAATGGCATAAAATATAAGATACCTGTTTATCCTGTAGGAATATCTTATTTATAAAGAGTTTTACACATTTCATGGTAATTCATTTTAAAAGAAATAATTTAAATTAAGAAATGAAACGTTCGGTTATTTTTGAACAGCATAAATGTCTGTTGAAAAGAAATAATGCTCAAAAGTGTATCATTAAGATGCTAAGTCAAACAGTTATCGTATTTTTGTCGTAATAATGTTTGCAGGCAGACACTATTTAAGACATGTTTTATTCTTTTGCTATGAAAGAAAGGCTCCATCAAATTGTTTGTTCAAAATGCCATAAAATATAGAATTCTGTTTTTCCTGTAAGAATTTCTTATTTATAAAATAGTTTTATGCATTACAAGACAAATTACGGCAATTTTTGAGCTGCGTAAACATTCGTTGAAAAGAGATAATGCTCAAAAGTATTAACATGTTTGATTAACATATTAAATCAAACAGTTACAGTGTTTTTGCCGTAATAATTTTTACAGGTCGGCATAATATTGTTACGGATACTTCAATTCCACTAAGTCCGTAATGTCACGGGTTCGCTTATAGTGGAAGTATGGTGTGAAGACAGTTACAATCAGCAGACCTCAGTAGAAAACAACGACGTTTATTAAACACGAAGACATAGACAACGAATACAAAGACGACAACAATATTCAACCGAAACTAACACAGGAAACACACAGCAGCTCACAAGTAGTAATCGGTAGCAATAACAACCACAGCATACAAAGCGGCCTGGCAGAATTTAGCAGGAGAGGGAATCTTCGTAGCTTCACCCTACAGTCTCTCTAAACGGCTGCAATTCCAAATTGTCCTCTCGCTTTAACTGTATTCAACTGCCTACACACTACTATACGACTGGCTACTCCACACACGACATGTTTCTGTTTCCACAATGTGCCGAGTCCAATAAACGCCAGGACTTGGCACACAGCTCAGTTCAGCAATCGCTTGAGCTTCACACAACGCTTGTTCTTCGTTGCTTCGTTATCTTCTCGACGATTCGATACTTGTCTACGACTCCGACTGACCGCAGCTCAAGACTGCCGGCCCTTTATGGATCCAGGAGGCTAACCGAGACTGTTCTGGACCAATCAAGCGTATCTCAGTTCCTATTGGCTGGATCACTAAAATTCTCGAAGTTTCCAGTAATATTTATTTTGTAGCTAAATTCGCCGTCAAGTTTGTAGCCAAGCCCTGAGATCGATCATCCGGCATCCGATCAGCATCCAACAAGACTGATCGTAAAACGGTGTTTCCAGTGCTTGGACTAACCTTGATGGGAAGCAACATTACAGGTTTGTAACAGTATTTTT
This sequence comes from Argiope bruennichi, assembly GCF_947563725.1. Lineage (NCBI taxonomy): Eukaryota > Metazoa > Arthropoda > Arachnida > Araneae > Araneidae > Argiope > Argiope bruennichi. Next base: position 82,056,761 of record NC_079156.1, on the reverse strand, counting down.
TTAAATGCATGTTGCTACATGTTTGATAAAAATCATGATGGCCGTTCTCCAGAGCAGATAGATGGACTTGAAGCTATCCGATGTTACAAATAGTTAATTTTTGGGTAATGGGAGATCCCAAAGAAAAAAATTTAAAGTTTTAGACTTTTAGACTAGAAGTAGTAGATTTTTAATTAAAAATTATTAGATTTTTATATTATTTCCTCAATAATTTAGAAGCATATTAGCACACATTTTTATAACCTTTGAAAAGTTAAAAAATTTTAATTTTTCAGTGATATTCATATCATTTCGGTGCAATTTATGACTCTTTTTTTTTAACGTTTGAAAATATTTTTAAATATAAATCACAACAATAATTTTCATTATTTTAATAATTATGGATATGCTGGGTTATAATGATATTAAAAACATTTTTGTCCACATCTTATCGTTGCTAAAATTGCAGAGAAAATTTTAAAAAAATAATATGAAAGTAGACGAATCGTATCTATACCATTGTTTGATACAATATTTTGAACTAATGTTGAAAAATATCTAGTTTCACATTCTAATTTTTTCCGCTGATTATTTCTCAGAACATAATAGTAAGTAAATTTTTTTATAGGAATCTGCTAATTATTATATTTTCTATTATTTTCTCTGAAAAGTTAGGAATTCAAGCATCTCAAAAACTTCATGAATTTGTTCTGACTTTTTACATTTTAGTATACGAAGAATATGAAAACAAGTATTGTAACTATCAAAAAAATAAACTATCTATAAAATATTTCTAAATTAGATTACTTATTCTCTAGTTTAAGAATTGTAGAACATATTGAAAAATTATTAAGCGAAATCTAAACAAAAAATATCCATAAGATTTTAATATGTGAAGTCTTTTGTAAGACGAAGAATATGCTATTTTTCAGAAAATAGCATATATGCATGTAAAATAGCACTAAAACATATATAATTGCAAATATAAAAAACAATGTAACTTCCAAAACAAAATAGACTTAGAAACAAAATTCTAGCGTTTTCATAAAGGAATCTGTTGAACAATAATATTAAATTTTTAAGAAAAAGAACATTATTTCGCAAAAAATCGATTTTTCAATATAGTTAGGTACCTTAAAGAATCCCAATGTGCATATCAGTATGCATATATCAAATGAAATTTTGGTTGTGTTTATTTATTTATTTTTATAAAAATATTTCTGACTTATTGCAGATATAATGATCTAAATTCATATCATTTCTTCTTCAAAACCCTTATTGATTAAGTTTTCTTTGATATTTATAGAAATATTAAAAGTCTAGTATTTAGATTTTGAGTCTGATGATATGGCAGCAATGATTGTCAGGAACCAAAAAACATGCTCCACTTTTAGATACCAAAAGGTTAAAGAAAAGCTAAATATCTGCAATTATAAGACGAAAAGCTAAAAGGAAATGTCCATTGATATATTTTTGAGTTTGAAGTGCGATAAAACATATAAACATAAACCGATGTAATTAAACAATGGAAAAAGTTTAGTATTTTGATTTAAAAAATTCAATGAATTTCAAATTTTGCTTAAATTCGGATCTAAAATTAAGTTTTAAATAAACGAAAAATATGTAACAATAAACATGATGTCACTGAAAAATTAATTTTGCAAATTTTAAGATAATGTGAAAATAATTTTTCCGTGATGATATGCGCCGAAATGACGATGGAAAAATCACTTCACTCCCTTTTCACCCCTTTAAAAGAACGTAGAAAATTTTTAATAACACAATTAATTCTTTCCAAGTGCTAAGGATCATATGCATTATATTCATTAAAATTCTTCGAGAGGTATGGAATTATGTAAAATAAAAACAATATGTTTATATCTATATACAAAATTTCGTGCTGCTTATTTATAAAATAATGATTTCTTAAACCTGCTTTTAGAATTAGTGTCTATTTTTAAGAACTATATTTTCACCGACTGTTTAGAAGCTACTTATTAAATCTTGTATAGTTGGTTTTGATCTTCTTTCTCCTTTCCCTTTTCATGAAAATCTCCGAAAATGCATTTTAAAAGAAAGCCGGGCGCTACATTGTTTTGCGTCGTAACGACTCCGAAATTCGAGCTCCGCTATTAGACTAATTAATTTCCATTTCACTAATTAACTGACTGACTGTATACACGGTAAGAGAAGAGACAAAGATTTAAAATTAGAAAACGAAATTTAGAAAGGCGGTCCCGCAAGAGAAAGGGTTGCGTAAGAGTTCGGATGTCAATTAGTTCGAGAATTTGCGAAGTTTGCGAAATTTAAACACAGAGTTTTAATTCATTTGAATTCTTGTTTTAATTAGTTGACGAAAATAATGTTAAGGTGATCAATATTTTATCACCTTAATTTTATATTTTAATAATGATTAAGGATTATTAAAATAATATAAAATATCTTTTTTTATATTTCTTACTCTACAACTTCCACTGAAATTATTGTCATAACCAGCGAGAATGGGGGTCTCCCGAAAACTTTCTCTCAAACTTCAAAGTGTTATTCCAAAAAACGCCTTCTAGGGAATTAACGTACATTAGTTGCGAAATACTAACCTTTGACATGAATTTAGCATTTTTAATGAATCTATGAATCTTTCATGCTATCTATTACGAGTGTTTTAACGATTAATCCCTGACATTTGGTAATAGTAATCAAAAATCAAATATGTGTTTAAAGGGCGTTTTATCCAACCAATTGAAAACAAAATTTGACGCCCAACTACAACTGTAGTCACAGAATCACATACCAAATTTGATACATTTAAGTCACTGCGTCTTTAAGCTATCGCTTTTACGTGCTTATGGAAGTTACAGTTCGACAGACGGTCAACCCCTAGTTTGATTTAGCACAAAATTTAATTGGTGCCTACATTATTGTTGTTAAATTTGTGTGCCCAATTTTTTCCATCTGGTTCTCTCCGGTTTGTACATGTTAACTTACATGCAAATAGCTGGACAGGCAGACTTCCTCTAAACGGATTTTGCACAAAATTTAATAGAGATACATAGATTTGGTGTAAAGGCCATATACCAAATTTCATTGTCTAGCTCATAAAGGTTTTGAGTTGCATTTGTAACTGAAAAACAAATAATGCCAGAAATATGATTCAGGGAAGTTTGAACTCAGAGAAGTCTAAAACGTGGAGATTCTACAAAATCTTGAGTTAAAATTTTTTGATTAGTACAATGTTTTCTCTATACTTCGTATATGAGAAATTTAAAAAAGAATTGTTAACTCAAAGGACATTGTAGAAGCTAGAGAAATCTTACATTTGAGTAGATCCGAAATAATAGAAGGCATTTGCTTATTTTTACATAAAAAATTACTATCGTATAAGTAAGCAAGATCTGGTTTACCTGCTGGTTAATGTTGTAGGATCAAATTAAATCCACTTCAATGACGAAATGTATCTCTCAAAGAAATAGTTGTACTTTGACCTGCAATTTCAATTAGGACTGAACCGCAACTCTCACCTGTTATACTGTTATGATGCCTTTCATTCAATTACCTCGAATGCCTTCCAGTTAGGGTGTAAAACTAACATAATTACTAAATGGTAACTAAAAATACAAATCAAACCAAGGGCATATCATGCATGAGAATTAAAAATTGTTTGAAACAGTAAATGTTTCTTGGTATTCTTGTAAGCACAATAAAGGTGTATCTGCTCTATGGCCCATCGCCGATGACGGTTTATACCTCCGTATGAGATGCAAATGCAGGAGCTACTCTTAATGAGTTTATTTTGCTTTGACAACAGAGCCCAATTTTGTTTATTGTGAAGACATCGCCAAGTCGTTCCACTCTGGACGTTATAGCAGGTAGATAATTATTATTACTAAAAGGCTAAAAAAAATTTAACATTTTTATATTGACGTTATGAAAATAAAATGTTCTGCATCGTCATTTATATAGTTTAGAGAAACAATGTTTCTTCTAAGCATTCATTAAAAACAAATGATTTTTTTTTACAATCTATAAATAAATTATAAATTAGGAAAGTAGATATTATTTTATTTTACCAATTGTGTTTAGTCGTCAATTCAGCTCTTTTCCGATAAAATAACAAAAAAAAATTTTTTTGATATTTTTATTTTTGGACTAACTTTTGACATGCAGTTTAATTACCAAATAAATTCATTTTAATTCTCAAAGTGCAAAATCTGGTTTTGCTTGGTCAGTTCTTAGAACTGCAGAATATATCGATTAACATAGACAGCAAACATTAGTATTCTACTTAGTGTTTCAATAATTTATATCCAGTGCTCGAAAAAATGTTTTGTGACTTTGAAATACTTGAAGCAAAAGCATTCTTAATGTCTTAACCAAAATAAAAATTTATTAACATTGATAGTAGATAATAGTATTTTTGAAGATTTTTTTCCAATGCATTTGTTACAATTACCAGCGCTTTGCAATAAAAAATTCCAATAATAGTATTAAATAGCTTTACTTAAAAAAATCCTTTTATTTCATACAAAAATAGACGCAAGAATTTCGAGCCCTTTATGATTTTTTTAGAAATAACATTTAAATTGATTATTGTAATTTTTTCGATTTTCAAATGATTGATTGTACTTCTGAAAGTTAAAAGCGAAAGTATTAGATTACATTTTTTTAAAGAAATAATTACAATTTTTCAAAACTTTTCCTCTTTTTTGCTGTTTTTCTTCGTTTCATTCATTTAAAATGCATATAAAATCTGTAGTTTCATATTTAAAATAAGAAAATATAATTATAATAATTTAAATAGAAAAACATTTATCAAGTGTTACATATACCAAAAACATATATCAAGTGTTACATATCGTGATAAGCAAAATACTCATAAAAAACTACATATTGTAAATGTTTTTATAATAAAATATGAATCATCATTATTGAGAGCTTTTTGTAAATTTGAAAGATTCATATTATTACAGTTTTTGCTTTGTTATGAACTAATAAAATTAGTTTTAAAGTAATAAAATCAACAAGAAATATGTCAGTAACCCACACTATTTGAAAAGATTTAAAGGATTTAATACTCACGACCAAATAGATTCCCCAAGAGTGTAACAGGCAGACAGAAGATGAGAACCAGCAGGTCAGCGATCGCTAAATTTGCCATGAACCTGTAATACACGGAATGAAGCGATTTATCTCGCATGACGACGATAAATGCACACACATTCCCTATAATGCCAACCACTAGTACCACTCCATAGGCTACACAGTACATCACAGTCAGCAGTACAGAGTACCTCAGGAAACAACCAACTGGTACGGAGCACTCGACCGTGTTGTTGATATTTGAAAAGTTTCCAAAAAGATCAGTTGATGGTCCAACAACCGGCCACTGCACAGAATTTAATTCTGAGGCATCGAAACTGGGCTCTCCCATGATAGCTTATGGGTGTGCACAAATTAGAATTACTTAAAAATAGTTTATTAGGCGATTTTTTTGGGGAGGAGTCAAACTCAGTTTTCCGGAATGTGTCTTTGAGCCGTTTGGGGATGAATTCCCGTTTTCCCGGCTTTCCAGCTGTCAGGAGAAGGGTTACCAGGAAACAGCGACCTCTACTGGAGGAGTCGGAGTCAGCTAAAGTTGGGGAAGTTGGAACTGGAAGAGGGAGGGATTTTTGTTTGTTGGAGAGACAGAAACAGACTTAAAGAAAAACTTTTTGTTCTTTGGAGAAAAATAAAACTGTTTAACCTTCAACTGAGGGTTAAAAAAAAGAGAGCTTTTGAAGTAAACTGTCCGATTAACCAAGAGTAGGTATTTATTATTCTTTGGAGTAATCGAAAATTTATTGATAAGAAAAGCCATGAAAGTAAAATAAAAACATTTGCAGTTAGTTACATTTTTTGAAAGACTGCTTATTGCTGTTATGTCCATCATTTGGAAGGCAGAAAAAATATAGTATAAATTATAATGGATAAACTTATATTGTTTGAAAGATCTGATACCCGAATGCAAATCTTTAAATATTTTTATTTTTACTGTCTAAACATTTTTTAGAAAATATATTATTACATAAACGGATCATGAAATTCAAACGATAAAAAAATAAAACTCATTCATATTTTTTTCTTTTACATATTAGCATTCATTTTTTTTTTCTCTTTTACATGTTAGCATTCATTTTTTTTTCTTTTACATATTTGCATTCATTTTTGTTTCTATTACATATTTGCATTCATTTTTCCCTTATAATGAAAGCATCTTTGTCTTGCGCTATTAATTCTGCAATAAAAATAATTTTTTTTCTGTTTCGAACACATGTATATGCATTTTAGATAAAGATTATTTTTTAATGAATTTATGAAAATAAACATATTTATACAGTAGATATTTTTTAAATTCATGTTAAGTTTTCTGAAATTTGAAACTTTTTAAATAATTTCTTTGTTTGTTTTTTTCGATGTAGAGGTTATGTTTGTAATGAAATATTATTAAAATTGCTATTTGAGTTAACTGAGTTTCTAAATATACGTTATGATTTTTAAACTAATAGGTATCGTAAAATTTTCATTTGACTACAATTTTATGTTATTGATTCCAATTAATCTTTAATAATCAAAATAGAAAATATAATTCAAGTAATAAATATAAGCAACAACTTTTTTCTTTAACCTACCATTTTTAAAGTGCTTTTCTATTCAAATTACATTTAATCAGATTGACGTGCATTATAAACAAGGTATTCACTTTAATAGTAGTTAAATACCTAATTTTTAAATTGTGATGTAAAAGCATAATTATTTTATTCCAAATGAAACCATATTTTGAGTTCACATAACAAAAGAACAAATACTATCATTGAAATCTAAGTGGAATTCTTTTTGTTTTATTGTATTAAATCGTATGAAAACCCAGCTCATTATCGGAAAAAAATATTAATACTTAATTTCTTTACAAAAAGGAAACTAGAATTTGAGAAAGGCAAGAATATCAAGCTTATTGATTTTTCGTAGTTACCAAAAAGCATATTATATTTTCTTTTAAATAATATTAATGGAAATTAATTTACTTCGCTTTTGTATGAAGCAAATAAAACGCAGTTCTGAATCCTTTACGAAAAAAATACAAAGGACTCTGAATTTTTTTTTAAAAAAAATTAATTAAAAGCCGATTTAGCTGAAAATATAACTTTTGAGCAGACAGTGAAAAAAAACCAGTAACTGATTGAATCATGTAGCATTAATTCCATTTTTAGATAAAGTAGAAGCTTAGCAAAATATTCACCAGTTGTATTGATTTAAGAAATCCTTTGGAAATTTCCAAATATATTTTTCTAAGACAAATGCAGAATCTAACCTAACTATCCATAAGCTTTAGGATATATAATTTGAAAATGATGCATCTAGGACATCTAGCTTCAAAGTCATTTTGTCCAAGGTTCAAATTGTCAAGTGTTCCAGTTTTGAAACCGCTTTATTTAATTTTTTGAACAAATCATCTAATTTAGATTTCAACTGAGTGCTGAAATATTTTGCAGTGCCAGTTAATTCGAAAGTTCTTAATTTGGATTTGTTTTAAACATGAATTTCTTCCCCAGTCCCATTGCTGTTACCGCAATACTAAAAAATCTACCGTTATGGTTTATTCAATATAAAAAATTAAAGCTAAAATCTTTTTATTTTTATTTTTGAATTGTTTCTCTTTGCTTAAAAAAAACCTTCTAAGGGATTAGTAAGATCTTTCATTCATTCGAGGACTTGACTTCTATACAATATATCCAAACAAAAAAAAAAGAATTTATTAAAAAATTATATTTGACATATTAAATGCAAGTTATGCCTTTATTTCGAAGTTCTTTATATTATCGCTGCATCCAAAATGCTATCGATTCAACTCTATTTTCTTATTGTGTATAGGGACACCGTAAGAAGAAAAAATAGCTATAAAAAGCTTCCTAAATAGCTATAAAAAGCTTCCTAAATAGCTATAAAAAGCTTCCTAAATAGCTATAAAAAGCTTCCCAAATAGCTATCAAAGGCTTCCCAAATAGCTATTAAAAGCCACCCAAATAGCTATAAAGATACTTTTTATAATATATATACATATATAATTATATTTTTAAATGTAAATTAAATCCTAATTAATTTTCTAATTTTTATCTTAATTTAACCTATATTAACTTAATTATAAAAAGCTCTCTTATTTCCTGATCCAATTCTATCTTTTTAATTTAATTAACGTTACAGAAGCTCTTTAAAAATGCTTAAATCAGTGGTTCCCACGCTCATCAGTGGTTCTGAATGAAGAGATAAAAATCTGTCAAGCTAAGCGAATTCCTTTTAAAAGATACTTAGATTTCCCTATCCTAAATCGATACGTGTACAGAAATCGCTATCAGAATCTCACTGTATATAATCATGGGGATAAATATTTCGTTCGCTATTTTCTCTTTCCGCTCTTGTGCTATGGTTATATATTATATATATATTTAGTACATATTACTTGTTGAACCTCATTATTTACTTATATATTTAAGTAGTTTTTATTAAAATGTTGTATATTTTATATATTATAGTTATATATATTATAGTCATTACCTTTTTATTTATTAAAAATATTTACCATTTATTTTTTTTGTAAAAAGCTATTAATTATTATACTATATGTAATTATTAGATATTTCAGTATTAAAAATGAATCTTTATTGCTATCTTCCATTTAAAAAGTGATGCGTTTTCTTGCCGTGATAGTTTCTAGATCTAATTTTTTTTTTTATTTCAAATATTTGGATAAATCAAATTTTTACTGATGGCCGTCCATTTCGAATAAGCCATGATTCAGTGTATTTTAAATTTGATTTTAACAAAATTTATGAAAAAATTTAAAATCATTTTCACAAACACACACGAAGAATGTAAAAATCTGTGAAAATCTTTAGATAATCATATACTTATTGCTTTGATGAACAAAAGCAACATTATAATGTCTTTGTTAAACAAAACTCTATATAAAATAATAAAAAACGAACAGTCTTCTTTATCAAGAAGTGTGTGACTTGAATCTTCATTATTCTTTCAAGTTTTCCGATCAAATCTTCTTCTCAGGGAGCAAAACATTTTCCTAATTTACATTGTCTCTAAAACGTGTCCTTGAAACCTCGAGTCAAAAGCGGTCACAAAAACATCCATAATCTTCTAACCAGCAATCATCAACCAATAATTATATTACGTAATCCAATAATTAACCCGGCTAATACTCGTGCCGTGTCAACAAAGCTAAACAATTGATTTATGTCCGACATCACCTCGAGCTAGAGTGACCTCGTGGCGCTCGGCCGTTTACTTATTAATGTGCGGACATTACCCGGAAGGAATGTAGAATGTCTGTCTGGCTGGTCTGAACTTCCGACCAGACGATCAGACCCTCTGGATAGCGGCTGACCCGAGGGTCCAAAGACATTCAATCGGAAGGTCAGCGGCAATTTTCCCTTGCCTATACCGATCACTTCAAAAATGCCGCTACCGGTGAATGAATTGGCATGAAAGGCTTGATTGAAAAATTCATTTTGAGATGAAAACAAAGAATACTTTTTGCTTTCAAGATCTTGTATGAAAATCGGTTCGAATGTATACATTTAGTAATAACATATATATTTTTTGTAGTTGTTTTTTTTAATTATAAAAATGGAAATTTTCTGAAAGTTAAGTATTTATAATAATTATTTTTTACGATTAGGGTGAGAATAATTCCAATACCATTCCTATATTTTACATAAAGCACAAAAATAAAAATAATATTCAATTACACCTTCAGTATGTGCTGAATTTTAAAATAATTTATTGAAGTTATTTCATTATATCTACGTAAAAATTAAAGGAAATCTTGAAAAATTTTCCAGTCTTCTGCTTGCTACTATGTAAAAGAAATCTGAAAAGTCATTTAAAATTATTATTTTAAAGCATTTTTTTTTAACATTTGTATTGTAACGTGTGTATGTGCGAGTGTGCGCGCGCGCAGTCGAAAACAAGAATGTTTCAGCAAGAATACAAACAGAAGGCAAACTGAAAAGTCGGAAACAACAGGAGAAAAGAAGAAAAATACCAAAAGATACATACAGACGAATAAAAAAAAGAGAGAAAATAATAATAATAATTTTAAAAAGTACGAATTTCTGGTGTTTAAATGCTGCAAATCAAATAACACAATCAACGGTTTTGTTTTGGATTCGAACAATGTGAACGAGTATTTTTGCTTTGAAATGAACAATGTGAACTTTCATGTCTTCTTTGATTTCAACCCGCTAATGGGTTCAAATAATGCGCTGATAGCGTTGTTTTTGTTTTGCATCTACCTTTATTATTAATTTGGTATATAAATGCGTATGAACGCGCATGTATATAAGAAGCATTATTTTATTTAAAGTGCAGATATAAAGGTTTTAACAATATCTTTTATTTCTAAAGGTAATGATAATGGTAAGAGCTCAGATTTTGTACATATACTCCGCCTACGATTATGTGTTCTATACATAAGTAAGAAAAAGCAAAGCAGAAATAATTTTGCATCAAACAATAATTTATACAACCTTAGAAGAAGTTTTTAAGACGTTCAACTGTAATTAGCTAATAATCTAAAAATTTCAGGTCACAAGTAATTTTACTGACGAATCTGTCGCATGTGTGTAAAAACTATTTAGAGCCATTGCAGAAATTTTGAGTTTGTGAGCTCAAATTGATATTTTTAAGAAATTAAATTTTATTTTAAAAGATTAACAGTGATGAAAGAAGGCGATTTGGATTCAGGTAATAGGCTTATATCTAATTAGACCCTTTATAATTAGAACAATAGGACTCTCTCCAAATATTATTCCAATATAAACCTATATAGAATGTTTTCATATAATGCATGAATGGTATTTCCATGTAAAATTTCTTTGCAAGCATGGTTTTTTTTGTGTGTGTGTGTGTGTGTGTCTAATTTCGAAGTGAAGAAGCTGAGGTTGCAAATCCTATAACTCTCCTATCAATGTTTTCAGTGAATATTTCTGCTAATAAAAATAAGAGAATACGTGTAAATGTGTGTGCGTTCCCCAGTGCTGACCGTCAGATTAAGAGCTACAAAATTTGCTACAAATATAATTTGAAAAGAATTAATGTGTACCTAAAAAGGATTTTCTTGAAAATCTGATCTTAATTTTACTTAATTAAAAAATCGAGCGATGATTTGGGAACTTTTTATAATAGCTTTGAAAAAACTATAACACGAAAAGGATTTTTACACAATTTTTATAATTGAAAAAATTATCTTTCCAACATCAATTTAACTGTCCCATAATTTTTTTTCAGAATTTTGAATATGTTTTTGTTAAATTTTCAAGAAGCTTTCTCATTATAGCAATGATATTCAATACGTTTTTATTCTTTCAATAAATATTTTAACTGAACGTTTCATACATTGTTGAAAAGAAAGGAAGTTGTTTGTTACTAAACTATTTCATGAAGAATCGGAAATTGAAATTGTATTACCGTAAACGACAATGATCTGTATAATGTTAGATTACCCGTAATTACATTTTTAAGGCATTATAATACCCTTGGACTTCCCTTCATTAATAAGTAACAGATAGATTCAGATTTCTTATACCCAAACTGGATAGAAAATATGATGGAAAAACCTTAAATTTTGTGTAAAACCCAAATACTAAATTTCATCTAGCTAGCTTCACTTTTGGTTTTTATTATTTACAGAGCCAAACAAGTTTTAAAAATTAATTTTCTGGATTTAAGGAAACCTGAAACGTAATTATCAGCCAAATTAATTTTTTAAAGATTACAATACCTTTTTCTTATGCGAAAAACTAATATATATTTTATAACTTACTAGATACCTAGCGGGCGAACTCTTATATTGTTTTCCAAGTTGTTAAACTATTAATACAGAATACAGAAATATTTCAAATTGCATTTTTTGTTGTTTGATGAAACTGGAAAATATTAATTTCATGAGAAATAAAATCTTTATGGAAATAGATTATTTTTTCTTGTCTTTACTGTCAAAATTAGAAAAAAAAATCGTAATAACCATTGAAGATTAACTCTCCTAATTGTAAGAAAAATTATTTAATTATATTTAAATATTAAATATTTAAAAAAAATAAATATAATAAGTAGTTAAATATTTTTAAAAACTCAAGTTGGCTAATACACCATTATAGACATTTAAAAACAACTGCTAGAATTTTCTAAATAATCACTTTTAAGTAAAAGTTTTTTTTTTCTTAAACTGTCTCGAAGAAAATAAGTCTTAATTATATTAATTGCGAAATTATAAATATCTGTACGAGGAAAAACAGAATAAAAAGTAAATATCTTTAGTGCCGTTATAAAAAGTACGAAATTGTAGCTGGTGCGAGAAAATGTTTTACAATAAAATACAACGCTTATAAATAAAATCTTTAAAGGTTGGAAAATCCTAGAATGAACAAAACCCTCAGCAAAAAATATTCGTAAAATAAATCCTTAATAATAAATTAAAACACAAAACATTATTAAGTGGTCTCATCTGATATTATGAAAATTTTATCTCGGCCAAGTAAATTCGGTGAAATAAATTTTATTTTCATTATAACATTATTGCTGCAATTCATTAAAAATTGTATTTAAAAATTAGTTAAATTTTTTAAAAAATTCATATCACCAATAAAATGATATTATTAAAGAGACAATTTTTTGAATCTCAAAATGTTGTCAACATTATTCTTGAGATATTTATTTCGGAAGACACTGAGGAAAAACAAAAAACGATTAAATATTAATTAGCTAAAACCGTAACCAATTTCTGGTCTTTGAAATGATAACAGAGATCCCTTACTTTTTTTGAAGAGAACGTGCCAAATTTCATTAAGATCGGGTAAAAATGATAGATTTGATGAAGAGAAAATAAACCTTCAACTTTGCATATATTGATTCATTATCTATTATATTAACCCGTTACTACGTTGAAAAGGGTTTACTTCACTCTATTTCAGGGGAACTTCACTAACTAATTATTATGTTTAATATACTGTACATCAGTGAGAGAATGTATTAAACTTGAAGCATGTTCTAGATGCCATTGCAATCGGTTACAGAGTTTCATTTTGAATGAGAAAATTTACATATTGAAGCAATCAAAGGCAACAAGTTGATTACAGTTGATTTAGCAAGAGACATCCCTGTTTAGACAGTCCAGCTGAATCAAAATTGGTTCCCTCTACAAGATAGTATTTAATAAGTTCACTAATTTTAGGTTTAGAATGGAATTCCACAACATCTTCAATATTTAAATAATTGCACTGTCAAATATAAATATATTTTTCATTTTGGAATTATTTTTCTAAAATTTTTTAAAGTTTGAAGTTAAAGGAATCTTTATGGAATATATGGAGTTATTTTTCTTAAAATGAAAAAAAAAAATCATACAATTTTACATATTTTGTTTTTAATGCTCTGCTTTTATCATGCAGGCATATTTTTCTTCATGATAATCATCATTGATTAACCAAAGTAATTTTTTTTAGAAATAAGCAAAAAAAAATATTCTTTCTAAGCAGTTATACTTAAAATATTTTTAAAATTCAACACATAAATGATGATTAAGGATATGATCATAAGAGCTGATAAATCTCAGATTTATTTTCACATCTATTCCGGCTAAAATGCTGTATCGATGAAACTCCTATTATTATTTATATTGTTTCACTAGCTGCCTTTGACGACCAGCTTATTCGTCGGGAATATTGATCGCATTTAGTTACCATTAAATATATTTAACTTGGAGGGAATATCTATATACTTTAGGAAGTTTTTTACTTCTTAAATACATTGCATCTATCAAATAACTTTATTGATAGATTTTAAAACGGCATTATTTTAATAGCCATGCATTGGTTTATTGTATACTTAAACCGCCTAATGGAGTCGAGTACCATGGCATCAGAGTGTCATTATTCGACAATATATTACAAATACATATTGTTTTTTGTGCCAAAATTACATTTTCACTTTCTGATTCATAAAAAGGCTTCGTATGTCATTAACACGATCTTTTTTTTAATCCTTTATCAATGAAAGAAAATCCTGTTATTGAATATTTGATGAAACTATGAAAACTGCTTAAATTACACAGCATAACGAGATACGGTCAGTGAAACATATTTTTGGAAATTATACGTAGAAAATTATTGAAAATATAAAGAAAAAAAACTGAACGACAAAAAAATTGATGTTATAAAAAAGACACTTTTTTTAACTTTTAAAAAAATTGTTAAAACAATTTCTGCTCAATAATGTTGAAAAAATACCTCAAGTTAGTTTAATTTTTAATTAACTGTAATCAAATTGATTTCTTTTTAAAAAAGTCACTTTAATTTGCACATTTTTTCTTTCCAAAATATTTATGTGTCAAATTTAGTAATATGTAGTCATCCCAATATTGTGTAAACCTTTTGGAGAAAACGCATTTTAAAAATTTGAAAACTTATAACTAAACTATAACTGCATTTGTACTAATATCGTAAAGTTAAATATCAGTTTAAAGATAATTTAATGTGATGCATTTAATTATATTCAATTATCATTATTTTTTAAAAAAAAATACATAGCTAAATAACCAGAACAGAGAAGCATACTTTGTTTTCACTAATAAAGCAGGGTCCATACGAGGTCAATTATTGCGCGCAATAGAAGACCAGTTTACGTCAAGATGATCTCATGACCCCAATGGCCCAATGGAAAGTCAGAGGGATAACTATTTGCCACTACTCCGTTGCGTTCACGTGATCTTGAGGTAGGCGTGGCTTTCTATTGCGCCCAATAGTTGGCCTTATGTGAACGCTGCTTAAGATATAGTTTTTCTTTATTTGAATATAGCCAATGAGCACGAGTATTTAGACTGCCAATAAAGAGACATCTTGTTATCAGTAGAATTCGGAAGTTCTCTCCAGGTTTTAGAGCTTATAGAATGACGTTTTCTCATACCTATTGTGATTGCTATCTTGATTACTTATTTTTTAAACTCTTCCATTCCTTGAGTTTCTCAAAACATTAAAAATCAAATAAATGGCACAAAGAGTTGACTGGTGCGCTGAAAAATCTGACTGTTGCATGAACAAAGTGTTTATTATAAGAAATTAAAAAAAAAATGTTAGAAATCTAACTAAGGACGGTATTCTAAATCTGGAGAAGTATAAGGAAACACATATACTAGAAAATCAAATTTGTAGAGTCAGGAAAAGGTGCAAAACAACATGATGATAAAATAAGTATGAGAGTGTGCCCACTTGACAGTAGATCATCATCTGGGAATACAAAGTGAAATGAAAAAATGCAAGCTGAAATTGAATGCGAGGATCATAGGATTAAAATTGAAGAAATTATACCTAAATGTATTAAATTTCACAAAAAAGACCTTTTTAAATCCGAAAAAAAAATGGAAAGATTAAAGTGGATAAAAAACCAGCTTAATATCAGAACACTGAAATAGTGATGAGACCAAAATTTCACTATTTGGTTGTGTTGATATAAAAAATAGAAATATATCAACGCGAACATTCTGTTGTTGTTACTTATGGCATTTTACAAATGCACGCTTGCGAACTATAAGCGTTTTAAGCCTAGTGTGCACTAGTTTCGGAAGGTAAAAGCCCCTGAGAACCCGAGGAAAGAAGTCTGACATCCAGATTCATATAAAGATGACACACACATTCGCTGGCACAACCCTTTTTTACATGAGGAGGGGGGGGAGGAGCTCTTTCACACATCTCACAGACAAAGCACAGGGTAGGGAACAATCGTGCCCGAACCAGGCCTCAAACCCGGGATGCCGAGATCACGGGGAAGACGCGTTACCCCTACGCCAGGTCGCCTTTACGAATGTTTTTCTCTTATAGAAAGAGAAGAATGTATGATGCATCATACTTATTGTTAGACATGTTGCATCATGCTTACTGTTAGATATGTTGCATCATGCTCACTATTAAACACTCAGTCAGTGTTTAATAGTGACTTTAGGAGACTTTATGACAGCAAAGGATGAGAACAGAATTTCTAAATATGATGTCGTGGGAAAATAAATGCAGCAAAACACGTTAATTAAATTCTCGTTTCCAGCTTGCTGTCTTCCGCATTCGATCTTTTCCCAGATAAAAAAAGGATTTATATTTCGGCAGGATTCAGCTCCATATCATGTTGCCACTGCATGTAAAAACTGGTTTCAGACAGTAATCGTATTTCACTACTGGAAAAGCCTGTGAATAGCTTAGACATTAACTTTACGAAAAATCTATAAGGCTAGCCAAAGAAATTTGATAAATAGAAGCCAGCCAGCAATAAAATAATTAAGTAAAGCAGTAATTCAAATAAAGTATCACAATATATCAGCTAAAAGCACTGGTGAACTCCAAATGAACGAAGTTACCAGGTCCTAACTGATGCTAAAGGTTACCCAACTAAATATTATTGACTGTCATATGTGAGAAATTTTAATATATCATTATTCCTATGATTCCTTTTTTAACTTTATATTCGTAATACTATAGAGGAAGTATAGTAATCGTTAAAAAATTCGAATTCGATATTTTAAAGAATCTCCAAGTTTTAGACCTCCTTTAGATCGAAAAACACATTTTTGGAAAATATCCGTCTGTCTCTCTCTGACAAAGATAACTCAAAAACACTTTGAGCTAGACGGTTAAAATTTTGTGTATGATTTTTGTACCAAAGTTGCATATTTTTGTCACATTTTTAGTAAAATCTGTTCAGAGGAAGTCTGTCTGTTCGAATATAATTTAACACTATAACTACAACACAAAAAGAGTTAGTTAGATAGGATTCAGTTCACAAATTAAAAATCTATAATGTTGATATCTGTTAAATTTTGAGCCAAATCCAACAACGGGTTGACTGTCTGTCGGTCTGTACTTTCAGAAACATGTGAATACGATAATTCAAAAAAGCAATGACTTAAATATATCAAATCTGGCATGGGATTTTGTGACTTCAAGTGCAGTTTTGTATCCAAAATTTGTTTCAATCGGTTAAGAAAAACGTATCTAAAGTACAAATACGAATGCCAGGGTTTAATGGGCCGCGGTGACCTGGTGGTAAGGTCTCGGCTTCGGAACCGGAGGGTTTCAGGTTTGTGACCCGATTCCACCGAAGAACCGTCGTGTAAGGGGGTCTGTTGCACGTTAAATCCGTCCTGACCAAGCGTCCTCCCGCTGATGTGGTGCGGTGTGCCAGCTCAGGTGTCGTCCTCGTCATCTGACCGCGGTTCAAAATTACGAGTTCCATCCCAAAATAGCCCTAGTGTTGCTTCAAACGGGACGCTAATATAACTAAACTAAACTAAGCCAGGGTTTAATCGCCAAGGATGACACGATAGATTCAGTAAAAATGATAAATTTACGCCAAAAGTTAATATTTCTTAACGCCAATTTCATGCAAGGCGTTCTCTGGTATGACAAATTTATTACAGAGAATGCAAGAAAGTTCTGGAAAGACCACTCCTGCTGGGTTTTTTTATAACTGTTTCTCCGATACAATTTTCTGTACAAAATTTATTTCCCAATAAAAATTTATTTAATACAAAGTAGTTTTTCCAAAGTTCAAATTGTTAGTAAAACAAATTATTTCATTTTATGTTAATGAATGAAACACGAATAAACTGTAAAAAAATAAGAAAATTAAATATTGAATTCTGTAGAAATATTAAATTCTCATTTCCAAAAGAATCGTGGACTTTATACGAATAAAAGGAAATCAATATTAGCTGTAAGTAATATTTTGAATTTAAAAGAAGCTATTGATCTGGAATTTCTATTTTTACTTTATTGACAGAAAATTGATTAACCAATAAAATAACAGCATTTCTTCAAACAAAAGGAAGCTGTCAAAGATGATAAATTGATTTTGCCATGTTACTTTTGAAAAGGTCAGATTATAAATGCAAATAAAATGGAATGAATAAATCCCAAATAAATAAAAAGCAAGTTCTGAACAAACAGGAACTTGTAATAGGTTTGTTTACAGGATTTAGAGGTCAATAGTTGAAACTCATTATGATCCCGTGAAACAAATGTTTATTACATAAAAATAGGTCTATGTGAACTTCAAAATTAATTTTATTATTTAAAATGTTTTGTTGTTTAAAATGTGATTTCCTAAAATTAAGAAAGAACAACTTTGGAAATATATTTTCAAGTAAAAGAAATTAATTTCAAAATAGAGTTAATCTTATTTGAAAGCATATAATTTGTATTTATTGCAACAATAGCTCTGCAGCACATTGTCAATTAGTAAGGAAATAAAGGCTTCATGGTGGATTTTTCATAATTTAAAAGAATACATAATTGTTTTACACTAAAACACAACATTCATTTCTCGAAACAATTTTTTCTAAGTTATATTCCATCAATAAAGCATGCTTTTGTTGATAAGATATTCAACAGCAAATTTCATCGATACTTCTTTCATTATTTTATATTCAATATTTTTAAATAATAAGGCATTAAAGAAAAATAAACTTTGAATTGGACCTCCACATGCGCATTATAAAATGATTTTAATTCTTCTACTGTCATTTTAAAACAAACAATGTTGCCACATGAAAGAAAATGACAAAAATTTAAACAATCATGTATGTGTATTTTAATAGCTCTTGTGCGACACCACAAAAATAAATTTTTGAATTTTTCTTTTTCTTCTTATTCTTTTGATTATCTATACATAGTATAAAATGAAGTTTCCTGAATGCGTCTGTATGTTTGAAAAAGAAAAACTCGAGAAATACTTAACTGATATTGAAGATATTTGTACCATTTTGTAGGGCATTTATTGGGGAAGATTTTAGTATATTGTAGTCATATCAAAATAGTATCTGTGCGTAGCATTTATCCGCGCGTGTGCGAAACCCTCAAACTGCGCATGCGCAAATAGCAATAGCTGTAGCATATGCGATACATTTCTTTGTTTACGTCTGATTTTAAACAGTGATTCAAAACTCATTTGCCCAAAAACAATTTCTGACTGTGTGCTATAAAAAATAGTTTTGTCGTTATTTTTGATGATTTCTAAATATATTTTTATTTTTGTTTTATTTTGCGCGGCATGATAACGGGTAGAAGCTAGACTTAAGTTTAAAGCTAATTTTTCCACCTTGATGTTATGCCACGAGCAACGCAGTGAAAGAACTGCTAGTAATAATATATAACATTTCCTCCTTTTCTGAATGATTCTTTTATCAATTATTGCTCTCTCATATGCTACTGAACGTACAGAATTGTTTATTGTTTATAACTATATTTGTTTTAAACTTAGAAAATTCTCTCAGATCTTTTTGAGCTTTAATCAAGGCCACCCAGTACAAATGAAAAACCGTGTTTAAAATAAATTTAGAAAGAAAAAAAAATATGGAAGATTGAACAAAGTTCTCGAAATACAGATATAATTTTGAGAGTCCTTGGTTGAGAAATCATTTTTGAATCCGTTAGCTCTTGCTCTAATAGACTTTATTATTATTTATAACCAAAACCGATCCATTAACTCGCTGAGCTCTGAGCGTTTGAGCGGTCGCTTGCTAATTATTGTGTCTCAGTTACTGAATGGTTTATTAGCTACTGTCTAGATCTCATAAATAAGACAGGAATTAATAGTAATTTGTCTTCTGAAATCATAATGGACTATTTATTCAATATTACAGTTTGATTCTTGATATAGCCTTAACTGAATACTCACTTTCCAATAGAGATGGCTTGTCAGCCCTGAAACCAATAATGCTCTAAAAAATATTTCATAAGAGATAGTAAATAAAAACATTGTTTGTTTTTTAAAAATGCCTTTATTAATAAATAAACCAATTTTTTTATTGTAAATATTTCAGTTTAATTTTAGAATTGTGTTTTTAAAAAATATTTTTGCCAATGAGTATTTTCTGACAAAAGAAAAAAAAATATTTATTAAATATAATTAGTTTCCTTCGGAACAATACGAAAACCAGAATAATAGAAAACTAAACTAAATGATAGCAAATCTGTAAAATAATTAAACGATAGCAAATAGGTAAATGCGAAGAAAATTGAAGAAAAGAAGACGAAATAGAAAATAAACTAGCGGGAGAGGTCTCTCCACAACTTTCTCTCATATTCTCTAATAAACTTGTCATGCCACGGAAAGCCTAACTCGGCTATACAATAGTTTCGAAATAATAACACTTGTCGTGAATTCAGCATTTTTGATAAATCTAGTTAGTGTTTGATTCCTGGAATGCGTTAAAAGTGTGTTGAACGCTTATAAGCCAGTTAAGAGCTACACTGCATTTGTATCGTGGTCATGTTACTGGACTGTGAACCACAAGGTCCCAGGTTCTATCCTCACTCATCTCAATCCGCCACAATAGTATTCAAAAATCGAATCGACGCATTTTTCTCAACCAATTGAAGAAAACATTTGCATTTTCGTCACAAAATCCCATGCCAAATTTTATATGTTTAAAGTCTCTGCATTTTTGAATTATCACATTTGCTTCTTTCTGTAAGTACAGACGAACAGACAGTCAATCCGTTATTGTATTTGGCTCAAAATCTGACAGATGACTACACTATGGATATTAAATCAGTGTTCCGAATTTTATCTATCTAGTTCTCTTTGTTTTCGTAATTATAGTGTTAACTTATATTCGAATAGCCGGACAGACGGACTTCCTCTGAACGGAGTTTACTCAAAATTTGACAGAAATCTGCAAATTTGGTGTAAAGACTGCATACCGAATTTCAGCCGTACAGTTCAATGCGTTTTTGAGTTATATTTGTCACAGTCAGATAGATGGACATTTTCCAAAAATGTGTTTTTCGAACTCAAGAAGGTCTAAAACGTGAAGATTGTCAAAATCTCGAACTCGAATTTTTAGACGATTACTATAATTCCTGTATACTGCCTACACGGGAAAGTTTAAAGAAAGAAAGAAAGTAAAACACTGGTACCCTCGAGCCAAACTAGGTTTGAGACCAGAGCAGCCATGCCATCGCCAGACTCAGAGTAAAGAACTTTGGTTTTTATATTCCGCTACAGCGAAATGAATTAATTCAGATATTTTCTGGAACTCTTAACAAACCAGTCCAAACTTGTGTATCTGCTACTTATTAGTTCATTTTCTGTTTTCTTTATTTGTTTTTATTATTTTCCTCATTTTCTTTATTCGTCGAACTCGTAACCAAGAAAAAAATTGAACATGATTAAAGAAAAGAAAAAGATAACTTTTAGGATGATTTCACAAGATGCTGCAATTCTTCAGCCGAAACGGATGAATCATCATTTTCCAAACGAGTTTGATATGTATATGGATAATTATCTTAAAAGTTGAATGCTCGATTATGCTTAAAAGATTTGATTTGTTTTATTTACTTATTTGCATCGCCTGATTAATTGGATTTCTTTTTTGAAGCTAAAATTTAAAAATACTATCAAATATTAATATTATCAAAAATTATTAATATTATCAAAAATTATTAATATTATCAAAAATTATTAATATTATTAAAAATTATTAATATTATAAAAATTGTTAATACTAT
Source organism: Argiope bruennichi (assembly GCF_947563725.1). Taxonomy (NCBI): domain Eukaryota; kingdom Metazoa; phylum Arthropoda; class Arachnida; order Araneae; family Araneidae; genus Argiope; species Argiope bruennichi. The sequence continues at coordinate 82,035,186 of NC_079156.1, read as the reverse complement.
CAAAAGTTAAATAAACTGATATATACTGAATATTTTTTCTCATTTGTTATGATTTATATCTAACATTTAACTAAAATCTTATAAATGTAAATATTTATTTCTTATTTTTAAATACTATTATTTTTAAGAAAAAAAACTTAGTCCTAAGCAATTTCGTCAAATTCTCGAGATATTCATTGAAACGAACTATCAAGAATCATTTTTCTCTGCTAAATTTAAAAATGCAGAAATTCTAAATTAAAATCATTATTTTTTAAAGGTTATTGAAAACATTTTGCTTACATAAATGCCATATAAATATTTACATTTTCAAAAAATCTTTAATTTGTAGAATTTTTTGATATTTTTATAAATAACACCGTGCGTGACTTTAGTCAAGAATATTATTTGTTACATCTAATTACGAAGTACTTCCTTAACACTAAAAGAAAGATATAATTTTTAAAAAAAACAGAATTTTCTGTCAGGTCAAGCAATTTACATCGTCTGTCCCTTTTTATTATATACATATATACGTCATTTTAAAAAAGAAAAAAATTTTCAGTAAACGTGATTGTCTTGAGAAGCTCAGAAAATAAAACGGCCACATAGGCGAAGAAATAATAGTTTTTTTCCCATTAAAGACAACCAAGAATCAAATTCTAGTTCTTGGTGGTTTCATGCTTATTTAAAAATACACACACACACTCAAATGTAAAGAACTTAAATTACAGTTACAGTTTTCCCACTTTTCTAATATAAGAATTGTTAATTATTACTATATATTAATGTATTATATAATAACAATTAGCAATTAGTTCATTTCTATTATACATGAATATCCGTCATTGTTGACAACAGATTGAAATAGGTATTTTACATGAGATTTGCATTTCAAAATCATCAACACATTTGACTTGAAACACAAAAGAGAAGAGCACAGTTTGTACAACTTCCTATCCTATTCCTCTAAAATATATCGCTGCCAAATTTGGCAGTTCTAGGTCAAATGGTTTATTCTGCATACTGCCAACACAAATACAGATACATACACACACGTCCTCTTCTATTAATAGTGGATATGGAGATCTATTAAAAATAATTTTGGGTAAATTTATCAGTATATGTTTCAGTCAGTTTCATATTCAGATCTATGTGAACTTAAAAGCTAATGAAACATGCAAATAATATTAGAAAGGTAGCCGACTACGTTCGAAGCAATATTTTTGAAAAATTGGATTTTTTAAAAACTATTTATGGTTTTTAGATGTATTGTCAATTATAAACACTATATATACAAAAAAATTATTTAGAAATATAATATATTTTGAGAAATAGGAAAATTTGTAGTAAATTTTAATGAAATTTTACCTAAACGGTTAACACTCCACACAAAATTGTAACGCAGCTATCCTATTTTTCTTTGTACACAATTTATAGAATATAATGATGAATGAAATGAACCAAAATCTAAGAAACATTTTGAGATGCAAAGAAATTATGGGTAAAAATGTACGTATATATACATTTTTTCCATAAATTAACAACTTAATTTTTCTAAAAACACCTATAAATAAAAAAGTATTTCACCAACAATAAAACTTTTGGTTCATTTCATTGCCCACAGTATTTAAAACACACGCTGAAATTTTTATGTAAATACCTCTATTAGTTTTTGAGATATCATGTTAACGGTGGAAAATTTTTATAAAAATTAAAGTTTAAGAAAATTGAAGTTAAAGAAATATTTTAGCTAAAAAATTGTTTAAAATTATCCTGGATGATAGATAAGACCTTCCTTTTCCTAGAAAATACTATTTTGGAAAGAGGAAAGCCTGAACTACAAGAAATAATAATAAAAGAAGAATTCGCCAATGTGGTCGAAAACCAGTGTTTTTAACGTAGTCGGACCCCTTCTGAAGCATATGTCAAAGCTCCATAAGTTTGCTATTGGAAATGACAATCGCTACATTATATAAAAAAAGAATACCTAACGGTGTGGAACAAAACAAAAATCTAAAATTGTGCTTCCACTCTTTATATTGCATAATACTTATAAATATTTAAGATAACAAATATAGTTTTAAAAAATTAATAATGTTTTTTAGTCCCTCACATGTCTTTAAAATTCGAAGTATACAGAAAATCTATTGTTTCTCTTCATTTTTGACAATTTTTAAATTTGCCCATGTGTAATTTCCATCGGTTTTTGGACATTCATAGGATGATTTTTTTTTGTTACCAATCTGTCATTGCCTACCAAAACAGGAACTCTGGGAGTTTTAAAACTGACTGAGAAAGGCGGACCGTAATAGGATTGCGTGGGAGACTATTTTTTCTCGTACGGCATTTTCTCTTAATAAATACCGGTAACACAGCTTGTATCTGTCGGCAGTCAAAAACCTTCCCTTCATTTATTCTGTTTTAATTGCGTCTATGCTATGAAATTTTTATAAATGTTTCATGGCAACACTAAAAAAATCCCAAGAAATAAATGTTTGACTAACACATATTTAGTACTTCTAGAGATTTTGTATTAGATAAATTCCTCGCAAGTGGAAATGTTCTATTTTAGTTGCACCAGCATCTTTTTAGATGCATAAATAATTAATATCCCAGTTGATTGCAGGATTATCCTATACTTTTGCTATTAAGGTACTGACACAAATTGAAAAACATTTATTCGGTTTTTCCCATTTTCCGATATAATCAGAAAGCGATTTGAAGATTAGGTTGTTCACAATTCTAGATTTTCGATACTTTCCAGATGGTTAACAACAAAAAGTATGGCCCAATTGCTTTTAAGCAAAGAAATGGTCCTTATACCAGTTTCATAAAATGATTTCATTTATTGTAAAGTAATGCATGCCATTAATTTTAGTTTAAAAAGTAAAAAACATTTCTGAAATCATCCAAGGACTCATGTTAAAGAAAACTTAATCTATAGCCGGTAACTTACGTATAGTTATTGGCAACAAAAATAATGACTAGTTGTTTTAAGAAAAGAAGTACACCTTATAACAACTTCGAAAAAGGATTTTATTTATTGTAAAGTAATGCATGCCATTATTTTTAAAATTTTTCTAAAATTATCCAAAGCCTAATGCTAAAGGTAATTTAGTCTCTTCCAGGAAACTTATGTAGAGTTGTTGGCATTGTAAAAGGATTCAACATATTTTCGATCTTGAGAGTTGTTTGATGGTTACCATTGCATTAAACGAAATTCTAGTTTTAACGAATTTTTAAACCCAAGAACTATTGAGAGAAAATCTTCCAGAAGCTTATCCCAGTAAAACTCAATTTAGTAGAGACATGAAAAAAATTGTTCAGTTCCAACTTGAAATGTGTCCCTTCAACTCTTGTCGTGAAACATCAGTAATTCCAAAATCCATTTGCAAAGTATTCAGTTTTCCGGAGTTACTTAACTAAAAAGGAAAAAAACATCATCACGTTCCATGCAAGCAGTTGATTTAATTATCTCTCAACGGAAAAATCAGGAAATCCTAGAGGTGCAAATGTAGGAAGAGTTTCATGAAGGGACGTCACTTTCAAAGTCTGTAATGCCTGACTTCATTGATGAATCAACTTCCAAAAATCCTCTCAAGAGCAGAAAGTATAAAACTATTCACTAATAATCCTAAAAGAAAGAAATATTATAATAGCTAAAGAAATATTTTAACGTTTTTTGAACCATTAATGCCATTCAATTTTTCATTTACTAAAAATATACTTGAGAGAATAAACTAATATCATTTTTGTATCCATATTATACTTACACGTAAACATTATTTTACTTATTATTATAATCACATGTATATATTTTTTATATTTACATTAAAAGATAAAATTATGTGAATACAAATGAAAAATGAATGAACAATTGTGATTAATTTATTGATTGATTGATTTTTTCTGGTGCAATGGGCCAATATTGGCCAAGCTATGCCAAAATCGTGTTAACTTAAAATACCAAAAAAAATTACTCATTAAAAACATATGATATCATAAGATAATTTTATTAAAATTATATAAGTCTATGAATGCCTATCAAGCAGGCATGAACTCTGAAGTTCTAAAATTATCTTTAGAAAGGCGGACCATAATAGGACTGAGTGGGAGACTTTCTTCTTTTCTCCCACTGCATTTCTTTTTAATAAATATCACAAACTTCCAGCTGAAGATTAAGTTTCCTTTACCATTAGTCCTTGGATGATTTTAGAAATATTTCTTACTTTTTAAATTGAAAATAATGGCATGCATTACTTCACAATAAATAAAACCATTTTTTTAAATTTGGATAATTACTATTTTTAATTAATTAATCAATTTAAAACTTATTAATTAATTAAAAAATGAAATGAAAATATATATATATATATATATATATATATATATATATATACCAAAGCTCTTTTTTAGCAACTAACAATTTGGACAGGAGAGAGTAAATTGACTATGTATATTTGCTACATACTATACGCTTGGCAAATTTTCAATAAAATAATATTTTAAAATATGAAATTTACTTCTGTAATATTCTGTCAATAAGTAAAAGGAAATGAAATTGATATATATTTTATTTTGGCATTATATTTTATACAATTTTATTACATTTCTTGTAATTTAATTAAGTGTAAAGGCTTTTTGCGATGTATTTACAATGATCTCTTGCCATTCTTTAAAAAGATAATGTGTGAAAATTACGGTGAGTTGAATAATCTAGATCTGAAAATATCTTGGCTTATACGTAATATTAAAATACTCAAAAATTTCACACATTTTTTCAATCACTTTGGAAATTATGCGAAGCAGGAAAATGTTGTTCTGAAAATTTGTATTACTTTTATCAATCTAGAAATTAAATCATAGAAATAGAATGCATAAATAAAGCTAAAATAAAAAAATCGAAAATTGATTAACTTTTTAGGCTTTTAAGCGTCCTAATAACTTCAAAGGATTTGTGTTGTTGCATTTTTTTACCCCTTATCATCTTGTAAATTTGCTATTTCCCTCAGTACTACAACTTCAAAGAGGAAAAGAAAAAATGACCCCTAATAATTCAAACAATATCTGTTCTGAAACAATAACAATATTTTAAACTGCTGTTGAAATATTAAAGAGATTTCTTAAAACAACAATTTAAGAGAGAAATAAAAAAACCTATACAAATCATTAAAATGATTCATAGCTTAAATATTTTCTTAAAAATCTCGTTATTTTTATCTTTTTTCCGATTCCATGAAATTTCGCGATAATTTTATTATGTTTTAAATAAAATATAGTATACCAGCATTCATCAGAAATAGTTAACATTTTTTTTTTATTATGGAACAACCGAACTTTCCTTTTAAAACAAATTTGATGATCTGACAAAAAAATTACAATTTTCACTTATTTGAATTTTAGAAGGAAAGAAAAAAAAAAGGTCACTTTTCTTCAAAATGAATGCCTTTGTTTGACAATGTCATCACAAAACCAATCCATACTAAAAATTAGCTTTCAACGCCATTTATAATTTAACGTCTTTTCTTTTACGTCAAAGTCATGGAATGGAATAGAAGAGTTTCATTATTTATTAATAAATATTTCTCGATTTTTCTCTTTTAATTATTAGGAAAGAATTAATAGACAGGAACACTATTTCATAAAGACAAAAAATTTAATAAAAGGATTTAGTTAAATGGTGTCCATATATTTTTATATTCTGCATAAGATTTGTGTTGTGCTATTTCACTTCATTCTTACGTCAAATTTTTCAGTGTGTTTCAAGTTGCTATTTGGTACTAATAAAATATGACAATCATTTTTCAGCCAGCTTGGGATATTTCGAAACAACTATTATTAACTTTATAATTAAGTACGTTTTATAGTTATTATATTTGTCAACATGCGTGTTGACATTCCATCAAGAAAAATATATAATATTTTTATAATCATAACCATAATAAAAAAAAATTAATTTAAAAGTCAAAGAAGAAAAAATTAATATCAAAACAATAATTTTTTTTTAAATTTTAAACTGCAATAAAAAATATTACTTTTATTTAGACTATTTTCTATAGCTCTTACAGCAAGGCAAGAAAATTACAGATTTTTAAACTATTAGTGTCAAATCATCATGGAAAAGCCAATTTCAGTACCTTAAGATCATTTTTCTTAATGTCGATTGAGGGCATTTGACTGTAAAACATATGAGCACAACATGTTTTTACCATACTGTTTAAGGTACTTTCATACTAGAGAACATACAAAAAAAAATTTCTATTTTTTTTTCGTACAATTAATCTAGAATTTATTTCTGAAAATAGTTTATTGTAGCCGGGTTTTTTTTACAGTATATCTTACATATTTATCATCATAAACAATTGTGCCTTAAAATTTATTCTCTTTTACAATAGCAGATAATTTCTTCAAGTCATAACTATTGCAGCTATCTTTGAATGCACGATTGTAGTGTACAGATCTAGTCATTTAACCCTTTGACTACATATTTATTTGAAACTACTTTTGTATTTGAAGCGCATTTAATTTTTTGACCATGTGAAGGCAGTAGCTTTTACGTATGAATTCATTTATTTCTTATTATTCAGAATATATACTGCTAATTGATATTGAGATAACTTAAGCTAATTAGAATTACAAAAAAAATGGAAACATAAATTCAAACAAATATGGAACGTTCTGATACGTCAAATGTATTCGTTGAGAAGAAATGCTACAACATAATTTTGACTTAGAATACTAGCTTTTATGATAGTTATTGCGATTTTACTGACTAACATCACTTTATGTCCTTAAATAAGTGGAACTAACATTCATCGATAATGTGTAACATTCATCGAGATGTGTAATATTCATTGATAATGCGTAACATTCATTGAGAGGCGTAATATTCATCGAGAGGCGTAACATTCATCGATAATGCGTAATATTCATCGATAATGCGTAACATTCATCGAGAGGCGTAACATTCATCGATAATGCGTAACATTCATCGATAATGCGTAACATTCATCGAGATGCGTAACATTCTTCGATATCGGATTCGCTGCTTAGCATTAAAATATGAACTTGAAATGACAGTCCTAAGAATGCTATATCTTAGTATATTTGGAACGTAAACCGTTCTATTTTTCCTCCTCCCCCAAGAATGGTCGCTCAATAATTTATAACAAATTGTAATAAAGACTTTTTTACATTATTTGGGCAACTACTATATTGATACTTATATTTAATTCTATCATTATCATTATTAATCTTTTTGGTCAATTTAAATATCTAAATTCCTTATTAAAACTTTCGTAAAAATGATCGAGACCACCAACTGCTTATTTTGTTTTTATATTCGTAAAGTTTTCAAATTAATAATTTTTACATCTTAGAGTTCCGAAAATGCTATAAAGTATACACTTAAAAGAGGCTTTTCTCATATTACATGCTGTAACGGTATGACTTAAACGTAATTTGGTTCAATCAAAAAATAACATGGGTAGAATCGAGAACCAAATTCCACGTACCGTTTTAAAAAGAGATTCTAGCAGCAAGAAAACGTGATTTTTGAAGCATTTATATCAGAACAATCAAAGAAAGTTCTCGAAATTTAAATCCCTTTCTCTTTTTCGAAACAAATGAATATTTCTAATATTGTTTTTTTAAGTATGTTATGGATATTCTTCTAACTACAATTTCAAGCATGGATTCACCAACAAACCTAATTATTCATGCGTTTTCTAATTTTACCTCGCCTACGCTATGCACAAAAATGTAACTGTAACCTCACCCGCATTCATCTGCCGACCCAGATTCTTACACATAGAATAATTTGACACACATAAACATGATGACTAATTGCATCAAAAGCAAACAACTCCTGGAACTGCTGTTACCATGAGCTTTTTTTTCTTAATTCTCTCTCCAAGTCAAAGAAACTTCTTGGTACTAAATTCTTATTAATGAGAGAAATTATGGAATCAAGTTGGGAGGGAATGTTGTTTACAATTTCTGTTTATTTAACAGTTTTAATAATTAAATATCTACTTGGCAATCCCTCGGTAAAGGTCATGGAACTCTAAGAGACTTGTTCCAAGATGACGTCACTCCATCTAGGTTCATGTAGGTCACGAAGATGCAGGAAGCGTCAAAGTTGTTCGACCAGGCTATTCTGACGACACGAGACCTTTGAGAAATCCCGTTTCCCGCATATGCTCTTTACTTATTTGGGATTTCTTTTTATTATCATTATTATTTTATAAGAGAGGGAAGGAAGGAACACCTTGCGTTTCATTTTTTTTTCTTTTTCAGTTTCTTTTCTGTCCGTCTTTGACTTCTTAACATTTTATTAAATGGAGTAGTGACTTTGCAGACCTCGAGTTAGGAGTTAACCGAGCGTGTGGCGAAGACCATAATTTTTTTCGCGCCGTTTGAGTTTCTTTTGTTCCCTCCTGTGTGTCCGTCCAGGAGTTCTGAATATGAGATATGTTCTTTTAGAGACTTTAGTTTCGGTTCGTGTTACAGTGAACAGGTGGTGAGCTTGTTCTTGCGGTTGTTCCTGGCAAAGTGAAACAATGGATATTTCTTAATTACTCAGTGTTTGGATATTTTTGATGGAACGCTTTTCGATATTTAATGCCTGGAAATATGTTTTAATATTTTAATATTCCTGATTTATCAAATGTGAAAATTTTTGTGGCCTTCTTCAGCAAGGCAATCAACACAATCTGAAAATTCCTGAAAATAATTCCCACTGGAACTATTTTGGATACTTTTTGTGTGAAGACAATTGTGCTATATTTTAATATTCCTGATTCATCAAGTATAAAAATTTGGTGGACATTTGAAGTAAGATTTCACTAAAATTATAAAACGAATTCTTATACATTCACATTTAAATTGGATATATTTTTATTTAAAAAGTCATCGAATTAGTTCGAATTTTCACTATTTGAAGCACAAAGAGTTTATTTTATACAGAAATAATTTTCCTAAAAATTTTATTTATGAATTTGGATTTATTTGGAATACGGTAAATCAATATTGAAAAAATATAAGCATCATTCCGATAAACATGCTTTCATTTCTTGCAAGTCTTTTTAATACTTTTCATATGAAGTATCCATCATTACTTGAAAAACTTCTATTTGTACTGTTTTTGATCTGAAAATCTCCTGTAGAGACATATACCATACAGATGTTTATATCCTTATAAATAAAGATCGGTCAGATAAATTTATGCAAAAAATAAGCAATACGAATATACAAAGTGGATTTTTGAAGTAACCATCGATTTGAAATGTTAAGAAATTTTCTATTTTGTTGATATTCAAATGGAAAATACTGAGAATATTTAAAATCAGTGCAACAGAAATAAAAAAAATTCCGATTCATCAAGTATCTCTCCTGAAACTTTAATCATCATATCAAAGCTGAAATTAATTGAACAATTTCACTTTGTGGCTTTGTGTAAAACAAAGTTTGCTTTCCAAAACCAAAGTTGCTGACTTTGGATTTCTTGAGAAAATTCATTTATGAATGCCAATGCGCAATTTTGAAATTTTATGAGAAAGTACAACAATTTGTGGTAATGAGTCATACGAAAATGCAGTGGATAACTTTATTATCGGCTGCTGTCATAACATTTCTGGTAAGTCATTTTATTTCTTGTTCGTATGATACTTTATTTACTTTCCCATTGTGATATGATATGCAATAATATCTAAGAATGGATCTATCACCTACGCTACGTTTGTCTTCTCTATTAGATTTCTAAGATATTCGATATGCAATCTTTTCTTGAGATTCTAATCTTATGAAACCTTAGTTTACTGAATTTGTCAATAAATGTTTATGAATCATGACTCGTTTTGAAAATTTTTACACAATAGCTTGAATCAATGTTTTATGAATCATTATTAATTTCAGCATTAGAACTGATCCGTGAAAATTATGTATTGAATAATAGATATAAATATTCTGCTAATGTTGACAATAAGTCGCTTTTTCATGTGCAAAAGTAAGTTATTATTAATAATATATATTTAAATGAATTCATTCTTAGATATATTATTAATAGAATATTATTTGGGTCATTTTTTAATGAAATTTATCAATATAACTTAACAGGTTGATAAGACACATATATTTATTTGAAATATAATTAACTTTAAAAAAAGAAAATATTAATGCAAAATGGAAATGAATTTAGAAATACACACCTTTAGGCATTTACAACAAAATCATAATGTGTTTTAATGAATTATCTCTTATTTTATTGTATTCATCTAAGATTTAAATTTCTATGGCTGATTTTTATCGTAACAAATATTATTAAAAAAGACTATGTTTTCTTTAATTATTATTATTAAAAATTTATATAAATAAATTTAAATAAATATATTCTTATATATATTATTAATGGAACATTAATTGTGTTACGTTTTATGAAATTTATAAATAAAACTTAAAACACCGATGAGTCACAAATATTTATTCAAAATATAGTTAACATGTTAAAAAAATAGGAGTTAATGCAGTATTAATATAGAATGAAAATGAATTGAGGAATACACAAATTTAGACTTAAGGAACTAAAACAGAATATGTTTTAATGAATTATCACTTACCTGATTTATCACTTAAGCAAGCATTTAAAATTCTATAGCTAATTTTTCCATCGTCATATTTACTAAGGAAAAAAAGCCATATTTTCTTCAGTAGTTTAATCTTTTTCATGTTTTTTTTTTCTCTAGTTCTGATTTCTCGCCCACCGAATTCTTAATAGATGGGATTTAAATAAATAGTTCTTCATAACGACTCTGAACCATTTGAGTGCCATGTTCATACGTCACACGTGCTTCAAATTGTTGTATTTTCTTCCTATCTTATGCGATAAAACTCAGTTATTAATAAGCGTTATAATTTATTTCAAAAACTAAGCGAAAAACGCAAACATCTTATGTATTTTGAAACCCTTATTTAAATCAATATGGCAATATATTCCCGAAATAGAAAGTATCGTATTACTAGATTGTAAACAAAATAAAGAAATTAAAGTCTATTAAATCTTTATTAATAAATAATGAATTATAATGAATTATGGTTAGTAAATAAATAATTATAATTAATAAATAATAAACTAAGGTTAGTAAATAATGAATTATGGTTAATAAATAATTTACTATGTTGAGCATCAAACTTTTATTCAAAACATTCTGAATTCCTCAAACAGTATAATATTTTAATCTCTTTCTTATAAAGTAATTTTTTTTTCTCTACAATAGTAAATTAATTAATACATCGAGGGTTGTGCCCTTCTTTGTCTTTATTCCCTTTATATAATTAAATTTAATAATCTAAGCATCTACGTTGAATACTATATTGACAAAATTCTATATTTATCGAACAGCATAAATATTAAATTCTGGAAGGAATTTATTGTTTTGCTGATATGTAGAATATTAAAATGGATACTCTTCTTTTTTCTTCATGTTAGATACATTATGTTGCCGAAGCGTGAACACTGAATATTATTTTGATTGACAACATTCTGAGTAATGTAACATCTGCTTTCAAGACAATGCCCTTCCACCTTATTATTATAACTTTCAGTACCTTCTTTTTCTAAAAATATTCCATCCTCCTATTTCTTCTACCCACACAAGTCTGTTGTTGTCAGATAAAAGACATTCATCCATACCCTCATCTTATATTTAATTTTACACCGCCTGTATAAAAGTGCTGAATAATACATTTAGAAAAATACATTATTTAATCGCATTTCTTCGAAATATTCGTATAGAATATAGTTTTTGATCTTCAATCACATATGTTTAGCAATTAAATAACGTTCTATAAATTTTGCTTATACTTTTTTAATTTTCTCACTGTTGATTTAAATGCTTAAGTTTATATTCAGTAATATTATAGAAATATTTTAAGAGGCAAGTTGTCTCAAAAAAGAGCAAATCTACTCTTTTCTTCAAATATGATTAGCTAGAAAATTGCTTAATATTTTTCATTTATCGTCCAGCTAATTAGGAATAATTGGATAATAAACCATTTTAAAGTTACATAGAGGTTATTTGAGATAATAATTTTGAACTATGGATACCAAATGAATCAGATTTTCGTTTTTCAATTTATTTGTCAAATTCAAAGTTTGCATGGTTCGTTCATTTTCGGTTTCATTCAACAATATTTTCCACAAAAAACGATGAATTATTAGAGAAATAAATCTGTAAACAAAATCTCAAGTAAAATCATCTATTTCAAGTATTTTACCTTTATATCAAAACAAGTAAGGAAATGAATATTTTCTCAATTATAAGTCTATTTACAACTCTAAATATTTTTAATCCTAACAAAGAGGAAATTTGATACTCAAATTAAATTATTTTAAATTCTGAATTATACAGAAAAATTTTTTAAGTGTAAATGAAATTCTAGTTTTGATTCTTCTAATGTAAAAACCTTTCATAGTTTATTATTATAACATTTGATAAAAATCTTGAAAAATAAAAACAAATAGACTTTCAAAATTGAATAGTGAAAAAAATAATTTATGCTTTTGTAGTATCATTTTTTACAAACAAATAAACAATTTTTTTAGATATTTTTTAAATATTAAAAATTTAAATTTTGAAAAAGAAATTTGAAAACTTATTTAACAGTATAAATTTTAATAAAAGAGCATTATTTAAATGTATGCTAACATATAAAGTAATACTAATTATAGACTGCTTTACTAAACAAAAAATTGCTCTCGAGCACTCAAAAAGGATTAAAGGTTTTAAACAGATATTTGAAAAATCAAGTGTTTCGAATACTCGATTCTTTTTTGACATATTTAGGTATGCTGACTATGCCTTGATTTATTGTACTATGGGATATATATTATACAGAATTACTGAAAAAATTTGAAACATCGCGAAAATAATTCCATTGCTTCAAAATTATAAACAATTTGAATCTTCAATTTTACAACTGTATTAACCTTGCCCTGATTTAAAATAATTCAAATATCAAATTCTCTAAATTATTTTTATAATAAGGATTATTGATATATTTTGAGATTTGCTTTGTTTTACTATCAACTTTAAAGTAATGTTATTCTTAGAAAACATCTCCCCTCTAATTTTCATTAAACCTTATAAAAATCCTTAAAATTAGTTTCGATTTGTAAAATCTTTCAGTTTGTTATAATAATAACCGATCAACAGTTGATTGCAATGTATAACTGTTGCACCTTTATTTGTAGAAATTTGAGTTCTAAATAAGAAACTAATTTATCAGTTGTCGTAATTATCGGCCATTTTATTATAGACATATTTCAGAAATTTTATAATATATAATATATAACATTTTATAATATAAAACATATATAACCTTTTTATATTCTCTTGTTTATTCGAAATGGATATTCGATAAAATATTCGTATTCGGTTTTATCTTTTTTTTATCTCCTCCGACAAGATGAGCGTTGCATAATCCTATGGGAAACATCCAAAGTTAAATTAAATTTTGATCTCTTTATGTTATTGTGAAAGACTGAAATAACAGAGTGTCAACATTCTCCGATGAATGTTAACGGTATCGGCCGGTGAATGTCGAATACGTGAATGGTGATATTCATTGAAAAATATCAAAATTTGCCAGATTTCAGGCTGTGATGACAGCATTTATAATATACTTCATACATTTCTTTTTTTCTTTTTGTCATAATTTTTACCATCAATAACTGATTAAGACGTTTTACGGCTATTAGCAATACACATTATAAGGCAACTGTCTCAAAAAAAACAGCCTATTTTGTTTTCATATTTCAATACATTTTAATTTAATCAACAGATTAATGAATTAATATATGCTAATCTTTCATTTTCGTAATTTTGTAAAAATGTATACATTTATTTATTTATTTATTGCTCATGACTCCTGGACATTTAAGTCTGGGCAAAATTATATTTTAGAAAACGTTTAGCATTTATATATCTGTAATAATAAAATGAACATAATGCATCATTTCCAAGACAGGCCTGTTATGCTTTAAAAAGCTTTTTAAATTATTCTATTATTTCATATTTTCTGGATTATATATTTTTCACAAATTTATGTATTTGGCTACAAACTCATAGTGCAACGGTTATATAACTCTACTAAATTCTCTTTTGACACAACAGAGGGCGTTATCTTATTAACATCAAGGTATAATTCCCATGATCTTTCTTGGGGGCCATTATTAGATTGTATTCCAAGTGTGCGTCTTGCATTTTTCGTGTTGCTGTTTGTTTTGTCTTATGAAAAGTGGAATTTATATAATAATTTAAATAACTATTCCTGAAACGCGTCTATTATTTTTTCATCTATCTCATAACGAAGTTATAAAGAATCTCGTTTCTCTACAATAGCCGTTTTTAAGCAATTTTCCTGTAGCTGCTCTTTATACAAGCAATCCTGGGCAGTTGCCTTGTGAGAAATCCGCTTCTGATTACCATTAATTTTATATCAGAAATTTGCTTGGAAATTAACCTTGTTGAAAGTTCCATAAGCATATATCTGTAATCAAGAAATAAAACTTGTGAGAAAAGAACCTTTGCTGTATGTATGTACTTTTGGCATACAAAACTCCCTGGACCATTTAAGTATTCAATAATCTTCATTTTTTAGCGAAATACTGAAGTTCATCGATTCTATTGTGAATTCTTTTATGAATAAGTATTTCTTCTTCAAACAATACAAAATGTGATTATTATTTTTATTAAAAAAAAAAGATGGAACTTTCTTTTTTTAATACTGAAGGTCGCCTATTCCGGTAACTGTACTATTTGCCAGTCAATGAATGAATACTGTAAAAATTCCCGCGACTTCAATCGTTTGTCACAAGAATGTCAAATATGGAATGCAGATGTTCGTCTGAGTGTTCGAGCATAAAGCCATGAATAACAATTGCTTGGTTGTCTTTTTTTATGATTATTATTATCGTTCAAATTTACGTGAAATTTCTCTAGATGAAAGGTTTCTTCACAATTTCATGCTTCCATTTTCTATGTGTAGATAGAGCTCTTCTAGAAAATGTTTTATCTTTTTAATGAATATACAAATCTCGAAAAACATATACGTGAGATGGAATATTTGAAAATATTTGACTATGTTAATTCAATGTTCTAAACCATATTAAGATAAAATTAAGCTGTTTTATAATTTCTTTTGCGAAAATATTCAGTGACTTGTGGCTTCCTCTTTTGCTAAAATATTCAGAAATAAATGGCTTGCTACTTCTTAAAAATGTTAAAAGTCAATCAATATTTTTACTTCGCTGTTTGAATATGCATTTTAACTATTTCTGAAAGGAGGTATTTTTTATATGCAATGCAAATATATGAAATTTGCATTGATTGTAAAGGTTAATAGGTGATACATAATAACAAAATATGCAAATTAAATTTTTATTTCAAAACAGAATTGCCATAACTTTTGTAGCGTCAGTTTTTTTACCTGTTCACGAAAAATTAAGTGTTTTAAATCTGTAATTGAAAATTTTTATAAATGGCTGCAAAGTCATTTTAAATTGTTAAACGATGTACGTTATTTTCTACACTAAGTCATCAAAGGTAATAAAATCTTATCATCTCATTCAAATATGAGAATTAATAATAATTTGAATTTACATCCAATGAACTTGGTCAAATACATTATTATTAAATCGATAAGCAAGAAAAATTTACTTCTAAATTTTCTTCTTCTTAATTACTCAATGGCAATGGTTTCACCAAAAGTGGGAGTTCTAAACAAATATCAAAGTATGAAGTGCTGAAATATACGACTTTATGTAAATTGGAATTTTAATTATATTAAGAATATTTTTTTAATTTTAATGATGGTTGAAGTTTTCTGTGTCTTTTATTAAATATTTCTTTTGTGGCTTACTATCTTTACCTATTTTTTTCAGCACTTTATTCTTCGAATATTTTCGCTTTTAATTCCCAATTTTTATTAGAAAAAAAAAATATTTTCTACATATAAATAATTAGATTAAATTTTCTACGCCTCATAGAACAAACATATTTATAAAATTATTTTTATTATTATTTAATTTCTAATCTAAAATATTTTTTAACATTCGTCATCACAATTTATGTGCAATATTGCATTGAATTTTTCTTAGATTCGTCTCTTTCATCTAAAGATGACGTCTCTGATAAGAATAAAAAAATTTATTCCATAAAATTCAAAGTATTAAAAAAAATTAAAAATCAATATATTAAACAAAAATTCAAAATATTAAACTATTGTATGGACATCTGCAAAAACAGTGTTCCGCAATTTTAGAAATCTAATTAATGCATTAGAAAACGAGTCATAACTGAATTCAAACATTCCATCTTTATAAATATGTAAAATATCAAGTTAAATAAAAGAATACAATAAAAACATATTAAAAGAAATGAAAGTGACAAATTATTTTTCTTAAATTCATAAAATATTGTATCAAATTTATGGAATGTATTTGTTGTTGCAAAATAGATCTTCTTTATCCGAAATGTTGAAGTTTTCGAAAATCCATAGCTGTCTCTAAGAAAAATTTCGCTTACGAAATTTTCAATACTTTCTTTTATTGAAATTCGAAACGGTTAAAAAGATGGTAAAAAACTTCAATAATATCTCCTAATTCAAGAAACTAAAGTTTTTAAAAGGAAATATTATCGTCTGCATTGAAAGATTGTTTCCCATCAAGCGATATTTTTCATAACGAAACTTTATTAAAACTAAAAACCAGTTGCACTATCGTAATTTACTATTATAATTTTGTACTTTTTTTTTGTATTTTCTTCGGAATCCAATTATGCCATGGTTATTTACATTTCGTATTCTTGAATGCATCTTCCATTTTAATTTTTTAAAAATAATTATGGTTATATATGTATGTATATTCCTCAGCTCCTCCTAAACAAAAGAGCCGATTTTCACCAAAATTTCTGCACTCATTCTTTTGAACAAGAAAAATAATACAACTAAATTTTCAAGGAATAAAATTAAACAAATTATTCGCTTAGTCAGAAAACTAAAATTTACCGATATTCTTCTTTTTTTTTGGGGGGGGGGCAATAACTTTGAAGCAAATTATCGTATAGGAAATATTTTCATATACCTTAAAATTAAAAAAAAAATTATTGTTTGAATGATAGAAATTCTTTTCAAAGCAATTTTTTTTCAATTATTATTAATTATTTTAAAATTTAGCGCATACAATTTAGAAATATAGTAATGACAAGACTTTGGTCCACTCTACTACCACTTTAAAAAAAATTTTATTCATTTCTTTTTTTAAAAAATTAGCTTAAAATAGTGATCAAGGCTCCAGGACTGCAGTATAGTTTTGTGGTAGAATAAAAGGATTGTATGTGTTAATTATAGTTATTTGAATGGAACTTTCTTCATTAAAAATATTGCGCATAAATGAACTTGAATTCCGAGCAACAATGGATAGTATATTATAAGTGTAAAGAAAAATCACGCAGAATTAATGTAAAGCTTATTTTCTCTAGAGGTATTTACTTCCAGAATATTGTTTGCCTTCTTGAGTTTTATCAAGCATCATATCTAGAAGCAAATCCCATTTGGATCATTTTTTTTGTTATTTCAATTCTTATAAGAACAGAAAAAACACTTGAGATATTGAAATTTTTCGAGGTGATATTTGAGTTTTAAATTACTTAATACTTTCATTTAATTGCAGATTTAAATGCTAAAAATTTGATACACGTGTCAGACACTTTATTTTAGCGCAAGAAGTTAATGAAGGGGAAAAAAATGAGGTTTGAATTGAAAACGAATCTTCATGAAATATTTGGAATAAAATATTGCGTTATTGTATTTTAAAACTAAGTTTACCAAGGGATCATTTTGGCTCTTTTCTTCAAGAAAATTATTGTCGTATTTTATAAGAATAATTTAATTAATTTTTACTTGCATTTATTAGACATAAAATCGAAAATATTATCTTTTTCTTTTTTTAGTTTCGGAGGATACCCACTTTTACCGAAGGAGTCATTTTGACCATTCGAATAAATATTGTTGAGAATACAAACATTTATATTTAAATATGCAACAGCTTGATGGGGATGCACATAGATATAGGTATAAATATAGAAATGAGCATGCGTTAGTTAAATGTGTGTATATAAGAAGCAAGAAGACGAGGCCGAAAACCAGTCAGATAAAATCTATTATAGGTTGTAAGTAAGAAGACGTGTGAGTCAATGTTTTGGTAGAAGAATAGATGGTCTTGAAGACCTTGATTAGAAAATGAACACTTTTTTTAGTAAATAAACGCAGAGAAAGTGCCTTTTCCTCACAGAACACCTCAACAAATATATTGAAAATATAAAAGTTTTTTTTCCCACTTTAGCTTTATAATAGATAGGTTAGTTTATATTTTTTCTAATTAGATACCGAAATGGGTCAAAATGGCTCTCTTTGGTAGAAATAGGTATATGCCAACTCATGATAAACCTAGTATTAATAGAAGCATAAGCATAGTTTTCTGGAAATACAGTATAAATTGAAATCAAACAATTCCTTTACAAACAGATATTGATAATAAAATCAAAATTTTGAGTTTTTCCTCAATTTTCTGTTAGTACCTATTTGAGAATTTGAAAATTATGTACAGGGTCAAAGGCAATTTACTTTTTCTACGTATAATGGAATTCATTTATTCAATTTCACATTTCGTTATAAGAAATAAGCTACATAAGAAACCTCTCACTTAATCATAAAACTTATTTTTGAAGAATTACTATATAGGTTTCATTAATAAAGAAAATATTGTGTATATAGTGTAATACTTGTCTTTGCTTGATATTAATGCTCCTTGTTCATATTGATATTAATGCTCCTATATCATGTTATTTATTTGGAGAGAGAAAGAACGAGCAGATCAAATTTTATAATTCCTTTTTTCTGAGAGCATATTCACAAAAATCGAAGAGCATTGAACCAAATAATTTGATCCAATTTATGGTATAAATCTACAATTCTGGTATAAAGACCGCATGCCAAATTTCATTAGTCTTGCTTTTTTCATTTGTCAGTTGCCTTCATAAATATAATTCTAAAGTTGGTTTTCCTGGAATTCAAATATGAAACACGAAAATTTATCAACATTTCGAAAGTGAAGTTTTTATAGTTGGAATATGTCTTTTCATATATTTCTTACAAAGCAGCATCTTATACCCGGTCCTCGTAATAATTGCAATTACTGGGCATTTGATTGGAGATGTAAACTTTATCATCTTTCATTCATGATTTAAAAAAAAAATCTTTATAGATTGGTTTGTTAGAATATGCAGGAAATGCAGATTAAAAGAAAACGTTTAAATATTTGCATTGAGACCAATGATTATATGGAAACAATAAAGCATAAACCTATATATTCATAAATTATGAAATAAGAATGTATATATATTAATAGTACACAAGAACATGAAATTCTATATGGCAGTTACTCTAAAAAAGAATAGTAAATATAAAAATAAGAAGGAAAATAATAAGAAAAATTCAAAAAAGCAGAAGAAGAAGCATAGAATTAAGTAGAAGAAAGAAAGAAAGTAAATAAAAAATTCATGTTTAAAAGTATAGTTCTCATATGGATTTAAAAGATTTATTGTTCATTAATACTAATAAAATTTGTTCAAAACTGTTGAGACGGATGAATTTTAAATCGCATTTCTAAACTGCATAGGGATAAAAAGAAACAAAATTGTGGAAACTCTTCATTTCAGAATCGCGATTGTAGTATCCAAGTAGAACAAATAGTAAAAATAACACAAGACTCTTGAAACATTTCAATCTTTCTTTTGAAGAGAAGAAAGAACTAAATCTGTTGAAGCTATTGCAGAATTTATCTTTTTATTTTGAAAACAAAGTAGTTGCATTTATTGAAAAAGGGATCTGTTTTGTAGAAAAAAAATTATTATTCTATGAATTCTTTGCATGCTATACATATGTTGCATACAACTCTCTTAAGTAATTTTCGTATGAGATTTCACTTCGCTTCTGATATTTTTATATTTACAGGATAATAAAAAGGAGAAAATTAAAGTGGAAATATTTTCGAATAATAAAAATTTGAAAAGAATTTAAAAAATAACGTAAGAATGCAATTCTTCTAAGTAATTCTTGTATGAGATTGTACTTCGTTTCCAATATTTTTACATGTACAGGATAATAACATGGAGAAAATTTAAGCGGAAATAATTTCGAATTTTTTGAAACCGTAATCGAAAATTTTGAAAAGAATTGAAGAAATAACGAAAGAATGAAGAAAATGGACAAATGTGGAAAAAACCCTTTAAAATTCTGAAAATGAATTTTATATGTATTTTATGCTTACTGACGTTCAGAGTTGCAAATGATAAAATGAAAGAAGTGTGTAATCCACAAATATTTGGGATACGAAGAAAGCTAATACCTCGAAAGAACAAAGTAAACTCTCTTCATTTCTTAAGGCTTATTTGGATGTCACTTTGAGCTGTGTTCTGTACCGCTATGTCAACGAAGTATAAAAAAAAGATATAGCAAAAAAGAATAGAAGAAGATCCGAGTTCTTTCACAATATTCTTTATTAGCTCTGGCAAAGAGGTTTCTGGATTTTTCATAAGTCAAATAAGGCCGATTTCACGATATTAGGGAAATATTATCATATTATTAGTATTTAAAGTGTGCGAACTTTTTATCTTCACTTTTCTTTTATTAGAATTATAAAATTTCCATTTTACAAATACAAATTAAATTTCATGATATATACCAAAAGATTTCATTTTGACATTTTGACATTTCGACAGTTCAACAATTGAAAATACATCATGTTTAATTATAAGAACTGTTATAATATAAAAGGTACATTATGAAATTGAATTTTTAAAATGCATTTCTATGAAACATAGCAATTATTATATATATATATATATATATATATATATATATATATATATATATATATATATATATATATATATATATATATATATATATATATTCATTCTGCTTTTTGTAATCATGTTTGTCTTTAGCCTTCTACAATTCATATAATAGAGTAAAACTCCAGAAGTCATAATCAAATAAAACACTTAACCATGCATATCCGCACATAACGCTGCAAATATGTACCTAAATGTTTTTATGTTTGACATAATTACGCATGGGTCTACTGTCTAACATTTTATCTACTTTTATGTTTTGTACAAATTTTGTGAATCAAGAATTAATAATTGCTACTTTCAAAGTTTGACTTTTAAAAATGCAAAGAGAAAGAGAGTGGTAGAATGAAAATGTTTTTCAAATTTATATTTAACAAACTTAAACTATAAAGTTTATTTTTCTATAAACTATAAAGTTAAAGTTTGTTTCCTTTATTTTGGTATTGTTCATAAAAAAATTTCTTTCACTAAGAGATGCATATTAATTAACATATAAAGAGTGAAATACAATGTCTATAATTTAGAATATAAACTAAATATTTTATAAATTGAACAAATTCATTCATTTTAAACAAGTATTTCTTAACATTATCATAACATTTTATTGAAAAACCAATTATTCATTCATCACTTAATTTAAAGATGCCAGCAAACATAAGCGATCTAAGGTAAATAAAAAATAGTGTCAAATAAAATGACAATATACTAATAAAGAATTCCAGCCTTAATAAAATTTGTAATATATAAATTGGTTCTAAAATACCAAAGAAATTATAAAAAATAATAAATTAAACAATTTTTTAAAAAAGCAAAAAAAAAATGAATTTATACTTAATATATGGCCAATTGCCCAAATGTCTTGTTTAATCGATACCTTCTTTACTTTTCATTCACCTTCTCCAATAACAAAAACGTCAAAAAGTGAAGTTCAGAAAATTTGATCACTTTAATTATACTTTAGATCAAAATTTGTGATAAAATAATAAAAAAATATAATAAAATAATGAAAGATGTCACAGCAAACATTCAAAGTTAAATATTCAAAATTAAAATTTTGAAATGAATTTATCAATATTTGGAATAAAATATTTAAATCAATTTATCAATATTTGAAATAAATTTATCAAAGGAATGCATGAGTTTAATTTTCATTAACTAAGTCTTTTAATAATTATTTATATTAATTTGATGCTTGAAACAACAATTTTGATCCTGAATGATGACAAGCCGTGGTTGATTTGGCACACCATTCCTAACTTTAAATGACGAATTAATGATGATTGAATAATCGAAAGAATGCTTCCGAAATTCAAATCAAAATTTTCGCAATAGCTGCGAACTTAAATAACTATAATTAATAACACAAGATGATGGTGAATTGCAAGATTGATGTCTTTTTAACGATTCTTTTCAGCTACTTTTATGAGCCTTAATATGGTTAAACTACCGACTAAATGCTTGATTATTCATTCGGAACATAATAAAACATACAGTAACTTCTCGCATAACCCATAACAATATCCACAACATTAGCTATCAACCTTTGGTCACGGCAAAGTTAAAGAAAAAGAAAAGGTTTTTGTTCTTTTTTTTATGTCATTTTCTTCGCAGCTGGTCACGAGTTACCCCACGTCTGGATGTAGGTCGAAAGTCCAATCTCCAGACTTGACCTAAAGTTATATGAGTTGATGATTTTCCTTGTTCTTATCACACATACACAGCCAAACGTGAACAACCTTTCAAGTTTCAGTGTCAAGGCTTGTTTCTATGCTGTAGTGATAAGCAAAAATATTTGAAATAGTCTGTGAGAGTTTGAGGAACCGGAGTATGTTCGAAATAGACATAGAAAGGCTCTATGAATTTTATAATGACTTGAGTATTTTTAAAGTAATGTATGCAATTTAGTGCCCAAATTATTATCAATAAATAATTTAGCCAATTCCATACTATTCTACAGGTATAGTTGATTAGGAAAATAAAAATAAAAAAATGTGTAATGATACATTTTTTCAAATTAATTACTTCATTGAAAATCGTCTGATATGCCATAAATTGGCATATTGCCAAAAAAAATTCCACTTATTTAGGAACAGTTAGAAATTGAAAACTTAAAATCGAAAATAAAGCGATTGATATTGATTGAACTCCTTAACGTTTTTTCTGTTAATTGCATATTATTATATTATTTGTTTGAAATTATGAAAGATAGCTATAGTTGATAATTAATAGGCCATAAGAAAATTTTCATTATTAATAAAATTTTGATTAAAATCATTTTAAATTATTTATTTATTAATCTACTTACAAATTATAAAAAAACATTACAAATACAAAGAAAATATGGAGAGAAGTATGTAAAGATTAAACTCTTATTTGTTTAAAAATATTAATCTAAAAATTCTTCTAAAGCTTTAAATCGAAAGGAAAGTTATAAAATAATGAATGTGTAAAAAGGATTTGGAAAAAAAAATATATAAATATAATATAGCAAAATATATTGCTTATTAATGCAAATTAAGGGAGAAAATTAATAATTTAATTGAAATAACTCTGTTTCCAATTTGTGTCATGAAATTAAATATGCTACAAATTCTTATTTACATTCGATAAATGTAAATCCATATTTTTAACCAGCTACTTTGCAGTTGAAATATATTATGCATCATAAATTTTTACGAATTCTTTAAACCCATTTCTCAAATTTTTCTATATTTTAATATTTTAAGTAATTGGATTATTTTATTATTAATTAATAAATAAAGCATTTCGATATAGTTTGAGTTAAAAAAAACTGAAACATTTAGGTTTCTGTTTTATTGGAAAATTAGGTTAAAATATTTAACAACATTCTTTCCAGTGGTAGGTATTTATTTAACTATCTGAAAATGAATATAATGATTTATCGATTATTAATTTGATTGTTTGGTTATTTGATATAAGATGTTTTTCAACTATGTATCACTATCCTTTGCAGTTGCTAAATTTAGAAATAGCAGCATTCATCAAATGACGTAAATCAGCTATGTTACCAGGGGCACTTAAAACTTAATGAATTTGGTGATTAATTTGCTTACTACTCTTTAGAAATGGTTAACCAACGATAAATGCTGTTTATTGAATTGTCTTTCCTAACAATAAATACAGAGGATGTTTATGAAATTTATAAAAAGATTTTGAGACCATTTAATTAATTTTTGGAGTGCAAAGATTGCTTTTCCAAATGTTTTATAATTTTTTTTCTGTACTTTCAATCCCCAACATAATTTCCAAAGAAGAAGGGTTTTTCGTAAAATTTCCAAGAGTATTGATTTCCATTCTTTTCCTAACACTTTCCAGATCCCTCAATTATGATGCGTTTGCACTTAGAAAAGGCATTTTGCAATAGACCAATTAACATTTGACCGTAGGAAACGTCAGGGGTCTTTTCTCAAATTTGTTTTAAAGATTTATAGGCAATATCTGTATCAATCCTCATTTTTTTCCATGGAATGCAGCGATACTTTTGGAAATATGGTTTGTACTTTTGTCTTTAAGACGTTCCACTCTTTGAAATCAATTACAATAAACAAATGGAATTTTTCCGACATATATCGAAAGTAATATTTTCTTTTGATAGTATATTGAGCTGTTTTTAACGCCTTTTCGCACTCTTCTTATTTTTAATGCGCCTTTTGGAAGACACTACGATAGTCCTAAGTCCCTAACTGAAATTGTCTTTCCATTGACGGGACCATGTTTGTAATTTTCTTTATCTTCGTTTTCCATATTAAATAGACGTATTTTTGTTGCAGCCAGTTACATAAACCATGTTTTATCAAACGTCTCAATGTATTTCCATTTTACTCTTGTTAAATAGTTTTTTCATACAGGGTTTTATAAACTGTTCTGCATTGAGTCAAATACATGTGTAAAAAGCTAATGAAAATCAATCATTTTAGCTTGTATAAGTTTTAAATCTTAAAATTTTGCAACTGATACTTTTGTGGCGGATTCACTTCTGTTACTAGCGATTTCATTTAGAAAATATTTGAAAAGTACATAAATTTTTCGTGAATTTGTTGGACTCTTCATTCTCTGTAGAAGTAATTATTGACAGTATTTCCTTTCACGATTAATAATAGTGCTTATTATGCACTTAGAAATTTTAATATCATGTATTTCGCATATCATAACGTTTTCAGATTATGCAACAGGAATATTCCTCTTCGAAATACAGAAAAAAAATTTATTCCTCGTTCTACAGCTTGTTTACATGTAATATTTTGAAAGACGAATAAATTTCAATGCAGCAGACGATATTTCTCATTTCAAAACATAAGCTCTGTTCCAGAAATGTTTATTCCAAATTTGCCTTTTTTCCATTTTTTTTTTATTGAAATTGTTCTAAAAAATATGTACGTACCCTCTGTATATGAATTAAATAATACATATCTTTGAAAGAATGTCAAAATCACTTGTGAAACAAAATATTCATTTTGAAAATTTAAGCAAATGTTTTTTTTTTTTCAATTTGCATTCGTGAAGAAAATTCTACGTTTTGATATTCAAATGCAAAATAGGAATAACATCTCTAGTATAATATATTTTGAGTTATTTCGTTCCATTTTGATGTGAACGAAGACTTTACTGCTGATTTTTTTTAAAAATACAAGCTCTCGTAAATTTCAAAGAACTGTTCCGAATGAATCCATTATAGGAGGCTTATATATATACTGGAAAATAATCTTTTAAGCCTATTTTTAAAAAAAGGAAACTAAATTTTCAATTTATTTTCTCTAATGCATCTTGAAACTGAAAAGGATTAAAAGCAGATCAAAGCATTCGGAAATGTAAATATAAAAATATTTAAGGTTTTTAGTTCAGAAATAGAATGAAATATAGATATAAGTTTCAGAAAATATTCTGGCAACCCATCTGTAAAACCACGATTTAAGCAAAAAGAAATAATATATTAAATATAACTATATATTTTTAAAATATTTTTTGTTAAGAGTATTTATGGGAGAATAAATTATAAGAAATTTTCTTTAATAAAGAAAATTGTACGGTAAATGTTTCGTCATAGTTAAATGAATATTTGACTATGTAAAATAATTCGCTCTATTTTTCAATCATAAAAGAATGTACAAATATTTCAATCAATAATTATCCAATGATTCAATCATAAAGGAAAAATATTGGAACATATATCGCGCTCAATGAAATAAATTGTATTAAATATCTATTTGATTGAAGTTCATTGATTGGTATCCCATCATGTCACAAATGGATGCCAAGTCAAAAATACCAAAACATAGATGGTTGCTAAAATAAACATTGCAATGAAGCAATCCTACTTAAAAGTTAACTGCTTAAAATTTTAATGAATTATCATCTATACCAAAGAATTCATAGATTTGTTTATATTTCTGAAGCTATAGGTATTGTATTTATTTTATTTACAATATCTAATACCATCGAAGCTACTTTATTTTCTTTGCAATTCTACATCCATTGGTAATATGAAATGTTACTAGCAGATTTCAAGTGGACATTTTATACTGTTAATGCGATAACAGTGCTATTTAGAAATATTAATTGCATGAACTTTGCAAGAAATATTATTTATTATAATTTAAATCTCTATTAGTAAGTATATAATCAAAGTTTCAAACTGTAGCCGCAACCGTTATAGAAATCATCATGCAATTTTCGTAGATGATTCGTTTACTGATGTGTATATTTCACCAGACCAGTATTGCTCTAAAAAAAGATTTCTGAAATATATTCTTCATAATACCTCAAACTTTTGCATCTTCAACTAACAGTAGATTCAATAAAGCTGAAATTATATGTTAATAGTACTCGCAAAAAAAAGTGCTAATCATAAATTTTAAAAGTAAAATAAAATTTACTACTTCATGAGCTATGTTGTTTCCAGAAGAACATATTATTGGAAACTGTAAGTTGATTCTATTAAAGAAAAGATTATTTACATAATGATTCTTCAATATTTTGTTGACAACAAAGAAATCATTTAATTAACTCATTGTATTTATATCACAAACTTAAAGAATACAAAAAAATAAAATAAAATAAACCCCGATCCAATCCCATGTTTATAATTTTCCTGAGATGGCATCATCAATTAGGCAACTAGAAACAGACAGGAAACTGTTTCTAACTCATAGTAAAGAAGGATTCATTCTATTGCAACGGCAGTTATTGTCAACTCAACGCCTTTGTTATTTATTCAATAACCCTGCGATCACGGCAATCGGAAATTTCAAGTAACTTAGCCCCCTGTTAACAGAGTTACTGCCTTTTGTGTAAACAATCGATTGCATCTCGCTAAAAGCGAATACACGATTATGTTGAAATATTTTATACGTTGAAATATTTACTGAAACATCCTGAAACAATTTCACACTATCCAGAAAATTCGCTAATGTGAAATTGTCTGAGAATTCCTTCCCATACTTGCAACAGAAAACCAATATTTAAGTGTTAATAATCAAATTATGTCGTTGTATTTCATTAAGATTTTTAGATGTTCGAAACATCAGCGACGTTAAAGAAATTATCAATTTGAACTGTCTAGTGCATTTAAATTTATTTTCAAGTATATAAAATTTCTCCGTCACTAGCAACTGCTCACCTCTCGTTTCGCTTCAATCTACTTTTATTATTAAAGATACCAGCTTTTACATTTCAGTTTTCAGATGTAACTGTAAAATTTTCTTGAAAATAGCAAAACATTTATTTACATTACTTTCAGATTTCGTGATCTTTAAACACTGTTTCGTAAAAGCTGAATTCTATTATAGCTAATTAATTAATCTGATATTTACAAAAGGAAGCAGTTGGGTTTTTTACATGTAAGGAAAATTACGCTCTTTTGATCACATGATTTTTAAAAATAAACTGGCCAATTATTTTAATTAATCAGACTTTCGTTTTGTTTATGATTTCGCCGATAACTATTGCATTTCTTCGCTTGTTTTATCCTTTTTCTTTAATTTTTTTCCGAGTTTCCGTTGCATTACTACAAGAGTGAGTAATAATTTTAAATCAGTAATCATTTAATTGAATGCAAATATCATCACATCACGCTGTACTTCAAAGTTAAGCGATAAAGTCAGACCTGTTTGAAATGCATATATAGTTAATCTAACCTCATAAACTGCTAATTAGCATTTTAAATTTGAAGATGAAAGATACGAATTTTAAAAATTGATTAAAGCAGCAGGGCTGGATGAAATTTGGCCCGTATGTTCTTCAATATAAGAGAAAGATCACTCTCAATTTAGCTCGACAATTTAAAATTTTAAGTATTTTTAGCATGTTAAAGTACAATTCGGCAGAACAAGGCAAAAAAGATACAGCCATTTACTTGCATTTTTTAACTATAGAGATAAGGTACAGATTATAACAGAGTTTCACTTGCTTTAAAGCAGCTTTCACATGAGACCAGCCACTGGGCGCAATGGAAGGCCATGCCTACCTCAAGAATATCACGTGACCCCAGCAACACAATAGTAAATAGTTGTCATCGGGACAACTGTCTGCCACTGTCTTATTGCGGTCGCGTGATTTTTGTGAAGTAGGCATGGCCTTCCATTGCGTCCAATAGTTGGCCTCGTGTGAACTCTGCTTAATTGAGTTATAAAGATTAGCCATTGGATATGAAAATAATTCGGCTACTTTTATTCAGTTACAGAGATAAGGCACAGAATGTGATAATTTTCCATTTCCATTCGTTAAGTTACAACGATAAGACATAAAATATAAATGCCCCTCATTGTATTTCCTTTATTTTCTTAATTGCATTTATTTACTAAACTACGGAACTATCTTCGGGATCATTTTCTTTAGAATTCTCCAAATCATCGCCAAATTTTTCACGTGTTCTCCTTCTCAGATCACGAATAGCCTGTCTGTGGTGGGGTATGTCACACGTTTTATTTGAAGCCGGGAGCAAGACGTCATAGTGCCCGCAATCTGTCATCCCACTGTATAATACGAAGCATTCTGTGGAAGAATCGCCAAATACTAAAGGATCTCTTTCGGGATGATTCTATGGGGAAGAAAAGGAAAACAATCAGATTTTTTTAATGAAATTCATAAATAATTTAGGTTAAGAAAAATGTTTCGTGTATCAATGAAATTATTATGCTTCCTTCACTGAATTTAATCCGATAAAAGTTTTGAAATCTGCCAATCTTTATTATTAAATAAGGTATCGGAAGCAATAACCATGGCTTCTAATGCAGCCACTTTACGGTTTCAATATTAATTCAGCTTTTAACACACACAAAAAAAATAATCTTGACTATCTTGAAAAGCTGAAAATTACTGTACTAGAATGCTAAGCTATATTAGTCTAATTACATTTTCGAAATATAAGGAAATCTGCTCTTGCTTGCCTCATAGAGATGCCATTCTTATCTTAATCTTAAAACTTTAACTTTTTTGAGTAATTATTGCACTAAAGAAACGTAACGGTCTTTTGAATCTAGTATTGGTGATGTTCTTTAATAATACGTAAATAATTTTTTTAATTATTATTTAGACATGAATTTCCAGAGCTTTCATAAACATTGCTGTACAGAAATAAGGTCACAGGAATTGAAACGTACGCATACTGTTATTCCTTTAAAATTCGAGGGTTGTTTTTTTTTGTGATTAAATCATTATTTGGCGCAATGCCTTGCACTTACAAAACATCAACAGTAACTATTAGTTCCACTAACAACTTCTGACGACAAAAAGATTGGATTACTATTCTTGTTTAAGTGAATTTCATGGCAAAAAAAAAATATTGTGTTGTGTTTCTTTGAAAGACCCACAAGACTGCTTATTGTCTTCAACGAGATTTTTACTGGTATACACAATCAACCATCTATTTCAGAAAATCCTCATATAAATTTACTACGAGTAAGAGCAGCGCTACAGTAAACATTTCCTTTTTATTTGGCGATATTAAGTAGTTTAAAAACCAAAAAAAGAATTTTTAACTACTAGATAATTTAGCCAGCTAGATTTCCCCTAAACTTTGCAATCTCTCCAACAAAGATTTTATTCTCTCCACCGCATAAATTTGTGAATCTTGGGGTATGACTTGCATGGCTTTGGCAAACAACAGTTTTGAAAAATTGATGCTTAGTGTGAATCAAGCATTTTCACTAAATTTATCATGTGATTTCTGGCGATAAATCTTTGTCATGTAGTTAATACATAAATATCTGAGAATAGAATTTTTATGTTGTGGGCTCCTTTTCTCCCCATCCGATTGAATCTAAAATTTGGCATGGAATACAACTGCCTTCATGACATAAATTACCAAATTTCATTTATTGCAGTTACTGCGTTTACATTCATTTGAAATTATTGACGAATAAATGGACATCTTTTGATAAATTTGGTTCAAAATTTTATCACAATCTACATTCCATATGCAAAACCTGTATACGAATGCACAACCCACTTTTCCCCCTCATTTTTGATCCATCATATATATACCTTTAACCATAACATCAACACAGTAGCTGCATGTAATTCTTTTGACTTTCCACGGTGGGATAGATGCTTCAAAATCAAAGTTGCGCTTATAGTCTGAATACTCAACATTCTGTGATTGACCGCCTCCCTTTCTCTTTAAATAATTATATCAACAGGGTGAAAACATTTTTTTTCTGTACCAATATGCGTTTCTCTAGAGGGTTCTTTATTGTTTGCAAGGGTCCAATGACATCAAATGTAGTTTGTTCCTCCGTGCTAGGTGGGGTTGCTCTTCGGCGGCCCCATCAAGTACCCAGCATGGCCTCTGGCAAGGTTGGGCTATGCACAGTATGCATGCATACCAAATTTTGTTTTTATAGCTCTTTATGTTTTATAATTATCATTTTCACTTGCACCCGGACAGACAGGTATTCTCATAATGAATTTCTTTCAAACTTTGGTAGATGTATGTACATACCATAAATAAATCATATACTATATTCCATGCCTCTAACTCAAGGCATTTTTAAGTTATAGCGTTCACAGGCAGACATAATTCCAAAATTTTGTTTTTCGGAGTCATGAAGATCCCAAATCATAGGGATTCGTCGAAATCTGCTTATCGAATTTTTTGACTTTTACAGTATTTTTTCCTTGTATTCTTCATATACGGAAATGAAAATATTATTTTAAAATAAATATAGTAATTCTTTTGATCAATTTTCTCCCCTAGTGGCAGATAAAGTCGTCACTATCATATCAAAAGCAACTAGATCGATAAAAACACAAAAAAAATCTTTAAAAAAACTTAAAAACCAGTACAAAACAAACTAAACTAATCGAATAAGTAGTTTTCAAGGAAGGAGAAAATATATCAAAATGTCTAGACATTCAGCATTAGTCGGAGTAATCCCAATTTTGAGTTTGTTTACCCAATCTTTTGAAATGTTTTGTATTTATTTTGCATGTGATTCATGAATCAATAGCTCATATTAAAAAAAAAATTGCAACGATAACTTAAATTTAGTTACATGCTTTCATTTAAAACAACTTGTTTTGTATTACTAGGTTATGTATTGTTTTGTATTTGCATAAAGCTCACTATCTTTATAAGTTAAATACAATTTTTTGTACGCACGCGTTATCTTCGTTATATAACTCAGGGAACAATTTTAAAAATAATACACAGACAAAAAATATCAAGACTAAAATATTTTCATGCTTTGATATTTCAAACAACATATTAGAATTGCTTTGAGTTTTTTTTTGGGGGGGGGGATATGAAATGGGTTAAGAGAAAGTAATGTAACATTAAATTTAACATTCATATATTGACGAATTTCAGCATTTTAGATCTCCTTAATCCTAAGAAATATATTTTTGAAATTATATATATTTCTCTGTCCTGTCGCGAACTTACTAGTTCAAAAATGGTTTGAGTTACACAAATGAAATTCTGTATGTCATCATTCCTATTAAAATTGTTCAAATATTGAATAAAATATATTCTAAGAAAATCCGGTTGTTCGGCTATCCGAATGCAAGCGACTTCGATAAAAACAAACCGAAAAAAAATCTACATAGATGATATTTGAATACAAATTTAGAAGCTAAAGTATAAAGCTGATCAAATTTTGATCAACCAAATCCGTCAAAAAATTGACGGTCTGCTTGTAAATATATTAACTCAGAAACGAAACGATTATCACTGAAATTTAGCATGTGACTTGATATTAAAACTATAATTCTGCATTAAATTCTAGTTTCAGTCGGTCGTAAAAAATAGCGCCCAAAATACTTAATCATTTTTTTCACTATATTATGAAGTAAAAATGCTTGGGGGGGGGAGGGGTCTGAGCACTCTGTACGCTCAGAATCTTATCCAATGTCCACATTTTTTATGCCAAGGAGATGAAGGACATCATTCTCATTGGGAGATTAACTTCGACGATGTCTTTTGCTATAACATTACAAAACATTGCCACTAACCATAAAGTAGACATTGAAACGGCATCCAAATATTTCCGTAAAAGCAACAATTTCCGCTTCACTGCCGAAAGTTCTAGGAGAACTCATTTTCATCTTATACGACTCCCTGTCATCTTGAGGCAGGAAATGCTGAAAACGGTCCCAGTGCTTGCATACATAATTCACGATCTGATTTCTGATCAAATCATGCTTTGCTTGCTTGCCCAATACAAAGTAAGCCATGGCTCGAAACAGGCAGTTTCCGTCGCCAGACATTGGATAGATCTTGAACTTTGCGCCAGAATGATGAACGAATCTATTGACATTATTGTTTAACATTTTGCTTGGGTTATTTATATCAGAATCCATTGCTTCTGTTTTTGGGCATGGGTCAAATGACGAATATTGCAAACTTGTATTAGGTTTTTCATCTGTGTAAAGATGTTTTCCCGTTCTTGTCACATAAGGGCATTTGATCCCACACCACATCGATTTTTGTTTTCAACTAAATAATAGAAATACTTCCGATATCTTCATTAAAATTTCTTGACATTTTTCAAACTTTTTGGCTCTGGTGTTACATCTAAGCACATGAATGGATAAAATAAACATATAAATTCTAAGAATTTAGGTCTATAAAGATTGATAGGTTATTTCGATTTAGTTATTTCAATACAAATAAATACAATGTTTAATAAATACAAAACTCAGCTTTATAGTTTTTGTAATCGTAACCCTAAAAAAGCTGAAAAATTTGGAAATATTTAAGATTTGCTTTATTCCATTGTTGTTTGTATCCATTATTGTTACTTTGCTGCACGTATTACCTAAGAGAAAAAAAGGCTTTTTCTTTTTAAACTCATTGTTTAAAATTGCTTTTATAATAATCACACTGTTACTAATATTAGATCTCTAAATAAAAGCCTCTTTATTTACAATTACGGCTATATTTAATGGTAATAACAAACTTAAAATCGCATTTATATTCCATTGTATAAATGCAGTTGTTGCTCGTCTTCATCGCTGTAAATTTTTGGAAAATATCACTCGATTCCATAAATAACTTTCTTGCTTGGCACTAGATGTTTGAACAGCCGATTTTAAGTATACTGGATTTGCTGATTTCAAATATGAAAGTTTTTCTCAATTAACAATGTTGTTCAAGATTCATAGCTGCTAAATTATGAAATATTGTATAATTTAATTCTTTAAGTAGTATTTACATACTTTTTGTGAATTGTTTTTTTATCCTTGCCTATTTTGCTATTAATAGATTGTATTGAATTATATCTGTTCATGTAACTTTGCGCATAAGTTTCAGGTAACCAACAAAATTTCACAAACCCCATTGGGTAATTTACATGTATGTTATGTAATTTGCTCAAATATTTCAACATTTTATGCATTTTAAAAAATAAGATAGTGGTGAAAATATTTTCCTTTATTGTTAAAAATTTTTTAGACTTCTACAAGATTGAAAATTACTTTGATATATAAACAAGACGCTTCACAACTTCAAAAACTTGGTTGAAACGTGAATTCATTATTTGGCACAATCATTTAGATAATTTCTCTAAAATCTTTGTAACACATTAAACGATTTCACCCAGACATAAAGACAGGGATATTCATATATTGGAAGAACCGATTCTAGGATTAACCAGGAGAACCGATTTCATGGCAAATGGGACATTCATGCTTCAGTAGAATCGAATCATGGGCAAATAAGGCATTCATATGACAGAAGGGATATTCATATTAACGCAAATGTGATATCATATGACGGTCAATTATATGAATTAAATATAACTAGGCATACAAATTTCATTCAAAATTGTTAAACAAACTAAAAAGACTATCGCAGCGATACAAAATAGCTTTTCTTTATAATTTTTCTCATTTCTATTTTTTTTTAATTTGCTGATGTAGACTACTATCATGTTTTTCTTAAGGATAAAATTTTAATGCTTGTATCCTAATCCCAATTTAACGTATTAAAAGCAATAACACTATTGTCATAATTTACGAAAAAGAAATAATGAGCAGAATCTAACTTCATGTTTTCAACACATGAATTGTACATAAAGTCTGATCATTTGGCACATTCGGTCTTAAAAACTTTATCACTAAAATTTGTATTGAGTTGTTTTATCAGTATTTCTTTAATTTGATTAAAGAATATCATTAAATTGGGTTTTTAAAGTATAAAAAGGAAGGCATTTTTTTTCTCCTTATTTTTGTAAATATGTTTGATAAGATTCAGGAAACTTCTATTTTAGAATTCATTTATAGTTCAGAGATTTCATTTAACGCCGGCCATACATTATATGTTTGTGCAAATTTTTCATACTATTTATTAATTCTTCCACTAAGTAGCAACTCCAAATTCCTTACATAGTAAAGAAATTATTGTGAACAGATTTGTCGTGCTTAATTCCTGTTTAAAAGCTACATAGGTTCTACTCAGGAGAAGAAATTTTTAATCATTTTCAGGTGACAAAGATAATATTTGAGTTGACAGCGCCCTTCAAACATTCCACAGTACACAAGAATAAAAACACTTGATTTATAAAAGGCGGGTTTTAAGTGCACAGAGATTACAGACACATCGTATATTCATTGTATGCAGATCTCGCATCCAAGATCTTACGATTGTAAGTGACGATGCCTGATGGAGAATCTCGGTTTCGCGGTCAGGAAATCCAATGCTAGGAAAAAGACGGATACTTGTTCGTTATTACGGTCAACAGATTTAATTGACAATGTTCAGATTACACTAAAATCGCCAAACTTTACACATAATATGCCAATAGGGTTGTTAGGTTTATTTATTTGGCAGTTTTCAAATTACGCCATGATCACCGAATTCCATCTTTACTGATAATAAAGGGAAATGTGTGTGTGTGTCTGTATATTGATACTGTATTGCCCAGGCGGTTTAACCCATTAAACGCCAAAACTCAAAATCATTATTTGTTTTCGATGCAAACAATACAAGTTATTATTTTGACCACTTATAATAGTAATTTAATGTAAAAATAAAGAAATTGCACTTGTCTTTAAAAATATAGGGTGTTGCGTTGGCCCAATGTCAGCGGAAAAGAAGTACGAATGTTGATCGTTATCACCGAGCACTACGCCGCATTTTCTTCACGTTTTAAAAACTAGAAATTTTTGTGAGCTTATTAAAGGGTGTAAAATAGTCAAAACACTTCTTTGAAAATTTTAATTTATTGAAAACTAACAAATAAATGTAGTTGGCAAGCTTATTATGTAAGAATAAGGTGATATAAATTTCAAGTATGATATGCTTCACTACAATTGTGGTGTAAAGCAACTTCACAAACATTACAGCTATAAATAGTTTGGCTGTGGCAATACTTGCAACGTAGTCTTCTAATGTCCCTCGGATATTCGTTTTGTAAGGCTGAATTTGCTCGGACGTCCTCTAGCTGATATTTTCTTATTTATCTCACTATCCAAGGGCGTCTGTAACAGATGAAGCACAACCTCTCGTCTAAAATTCAACAGTGACTTTTTACTTCCTTCTTCAGAAAATCTTGATATTCTCCAAGCATTTGTTAGTGCAACATCGATGAAATTTGAAAATATCGACCACCACTATCTTTTGCCACGGACCCTAATTCTGTAATTGGAAACAAAATTGTCACACAAATCTACACCATATATTTTCTGATTATATTGCTCAATGCAGTGAGGTTGGGCTACTAATATTTTCTTCTTCTGACTTTTAAAGTATCGAAAAACATTTTTTAGTGGTTCAATTTTTCCAAACGTTGACACTATTGTCACAACAGTTGTCGTTCCACCAAAAAACAAGTATCTTTTTGTTTTCTTCATATTAAAAAAAAAAGGATTGAAAATATCTGCACTAGTTTTATCTTCTATGATTTGTTTAATACGATCAATTAAAGCTTTTTCTTCATTTTTTGTTAGAGGCCTATCAATCGGTTCCTTTCTTGTCCATCGTAATTCTTCCTTTTTCCATTTTTTGGGGTTTATTTTTTTAGCAGAACTTTTGGGAGGATCTAACTTCTTTACATGAATTTCAACTTCCCTTGCAGTATCTCTAGGTAAAACTTCATTATCGTTATTTAAAATATTTTCATTACCTTCTTCTTCATCACTAGCATCTGCTGTTTCTGGAGGTGCGACAACAATATTGGTCTCAGCATCTTCGTCGTCGGAATTTTGTTCGAAATTTTTTTTCAAAGCTTCTTCTAACGTAAGATATCTTGTTCTACACATTTTAAACCACAGAGGATAAAAAAATTGCTACCAATAAGACGCACAGTACTGAAATGAAATCTTTCAAGAAGGATAACAGTCTACCCCCGTTACGCTGACGTTGTGCGAACGCAACACCTGTTTATACTTTCCCCTCCTCCCCCACAGAAACACCTGCTTTGTGGAATGTACTGACAAGGTGTAACCTTGGCTAATGTATTTCACAACCAAACCCCAATTTGTTTTTAATTTTAATTTTTTCTAAGAAAAAATGAGTTTGGAAATTTGTACCAAAAAAATGCTTAAAGTAAAACATCGATTATTAGGTGTAAAATAATTTATTTAAGTCAATCTTTTTACTGATTTGTTAGTAGTGCTAATCTTTAACATAAAACTGTAATTTATTCAAAAATTTGTTTAATCATTATTTTTTATATTTATTTATATTGACCGTTGCGTCAACGCAACACCAGCGGTTAATGTGTTAATCTATAACTACTAAACTTGACAATAGGGAGAAAATGTGTAGCTATGGAATGTTTTTTTTGAAATTTTGTTTAGAATTTGAATTAATTAAAAAGTAAACGACATTTTTGTTTTTTTTTTATAAAATCTGTAAATATGACAGCAGAAAACTAAATTTTGCACCTTTCAAAGTTTTTTTTAAAATTCTTTTTTAAAGATGTTCGTTTAATAATCGTGCAAATTTGTCCTGCATTTTGCATTTTTAAAATTATTAATTTTTTTCTAATTTACAAAAATAGATTACATTTGCTGTTTTGAAATTCAAACTGTTTTAATTATCTCATGCAATATTTAATCGCACAAGTTTTTTTCATTATTAAATCTAAAGATTAAAATTCTATTTAATATTTGTGCAGTTTACAAAACGAATAAAGCATTACACTTATAATGCAGTGAAATTTAGAAGTTAGATTAACAGGACACTTACTATTTTAATAGCCTTATGATAAGGAGCTTTCTAGTTACGATTAGAAAGTCTAATGTACACAATGAACAGAATATGCTATATACATCTAAGATTATTACAATAACATTCTGTAATGCTTGACAATTCGATGAAATCATGGACAGGTCTAATTAAATTAAATTTAACCAATTTCATCGGTGAATCGACTGACCACCGAAGGAGATTAGTTGTCTATAATATTCCAAAATTTCACCAAGACGGCTGGAGATGGCTTGCATTTTTCAGAAATTTTCCGCGAGGCCGTAAAAATAAACAAGTACCAAAGACTTTCTTCTCAGCGTAAATATACATTAAAAATGGATAAAATGTAAATTTAGCAATATGAAAGCCAGCTAACTGCTGTTCTTTTCACTTCAGAACTATTTAAAAATTATGAAGTTTTTACAATTTCAAAATGTGGAACTTTTCCTCTAACGGATTCTCATTGGTTTCCAAGTGACGTTATTCCATTTTTGTATCAACATACAATGAGAAATACATTGCTAAGTTTGGTGATTTTTATCTAAGGATTTGGTAAACCGAAAAGTTACCAAAATTTGAGTCTACACCGAGCATCAAGATTGGAGTTTCCACAATAATAAGCGGTACAATCAAACCGATCTATGACTCAACCACTAGTCTTTTCATGCCCCAGTAACAACATTTCATGAATGATAATGGATGAATTTGTAACGTTTAGTGGTAATTTTTTTTATTTCATTTCTTCGGTAAAAATATAATTATCAAATTTAATTGGAAATAATTCATTAACAGGAACATATAATTATCTGTACATTTAAAAGCCATATTTAAAAAAATTGCATGTACAAATAAATGAATATTTATTGAGAAACCCAAGAAAAACATCCTAGTAAAAAAGTTGAATTTTACCCTTTTTGATCATTCCTAAGTAACATTTTAAGGATTGCTGGGTAATTTATAAGATGAACTGTGGCCTTTCTAAGAGCATTACGGCCGAACAAAAACTCTTCCGATATTCCAAAATATCATTAATTTTTCAGACAGTTAAGTAAAGAATCCAAAAAGTATTGAAGTCTTTCTTTTAAATTTTACTTAGTGACATTCTGTTTGCTATCCTTAGAGGACGAAAATATCTTTGAATTTGTTGCTGGTTTTATCCTTTCTTGTTGCTTCCAAGAGGAAAAAAAAAATCAGATGTTTGTTTTGATCTCGATTGTGTGGGCTGTTGCTTTTCTTACTTCCCGTTTCTTGCGCTATTTACTGCTGTTTTTAAGAAGAGAAATCCACTTTAAACTAAGTTGCGCTGAACTGAAAACATTGCTCGAAAATCCAATACTTGTGTAAGTATCGCCAAAAAGTTTTTAGAGAAAAAGCCTTTAAAAAATAGCTTTTGCATCAAAAGATAGGACTTTGTTTAGTTCATTAATTTCTTAATAGCACTAAAAACAGGCAATAGACTATAGAATATTTATTTTTTTTACTCGGCCTTTTCCTTATTAAATTGGGAGTCGAACAATATCGAACAAACTTTCTGACATTTTCGCGAAGTAACTTAGATAATTCAATGTATTCTATACTGTTATGTATTTACTTATTTACCCGTATATTAAGTATACAGAAAAAAATATTGTAATTATCTAAAGCTTCTACTTTAAGATTATGATGAATCTCCTCATAATTTTGGAATTTCGCTTGTCATTGAAAACCTTAATTCAAACAGCTTTGAATTAAACGGATCCATTCACAAGAAATGTAGTTGCCTGAATATGAAAGAACACAACTATAAAACATAAAAAAAACTTGACGGATTAAATTCGGTACGCAGATTTAATAACTAGAATGTAGATTCGTAATACCTTTTGAAACAACTTCGTAAAGGTGTTACCATTTAACGTCAAGGCGTTACCGTTTATTCTTGTATAAATAAAATTTAGAACACAATTTATCATCTAAAATTCAGATCCATTTCAAATTTTGATGCAAATTTATTAGAGAGTTAATCATTTCTTGGTTCTTTCTTTCATATACATATAAACGAGATCATTCAAATCGCAACGATTAAATAAATAAAAATTTGTTATATGATTTTTTTAAAATTAAAATTGAAATTTTATGCCAATTGTTGCTTCCAATCGATCTAAAAAATGACATCCAAAATGCATATTCTCAGGGAAAAGAGCATTCGTGGCATTCAGGATCTTACCTAAGTTCTGCAGTTTAATACAGTGAGAAAGAAGATTAAACTTTATTTGATAGTATGCCAGAAAGTTTCAAGGAGACCACTCCACTGGTTAAAATATCAATTAGAATATTATGACAAATAGAAGAATAGCCCTCTAGCGGCTATAGAGAGAAACATATAGCCATCGAAAATGTAGCGTCGCTATGATTTGTCTAACATGTTTTATGTGTTAATTGTGTTGTATCTAATTTTTTGTGACTGTAGCTCATTAGATCTTAAATATAATTTTATTTGTGATAGCCGGCATCAGTCATTATTATATCACTCAGTCACAATATTAGAATAACTTTCATCCCATAAATCAAGTATTCTGCACTTCTTTAATATCTTGTTAAGAAGATATGTTATTATTTTCAAATAATAATGGCGTTTTCTGAATAAAATAAGCATTCAGATACATTCAAGTCATACACATTACGCTTTCATGATTCATATCGGATGGGTAATCTTCAAAATACTCGATTTTTAATTGTCGTCTCTACACTTCTGTTGCTGTCTTTATATGATAAATATCAGTAAAATACTAATATTGTTCATTTTATAAATCTATGTTCCATTTTGATTATCATTGCAAATTAACTATAATAACATGGTACTTTATTATTCATGTAGTACGAATTACAGATATATGCATATTCTCCACTAAGTTTGTGTTAAAAGTTCTAGAGAGACTAAATAAAATAGACAACTGAATACACTAACTAATTAAAAACCTTTGTAAATCTAAGGAAGAATGTTGGTCCTTAAAAAAGAAATTGAGAATAGAAAACTGACTATATTAGTGAATTTTTTTATTAATGAATAAACTAAGAAAGTAATGCTCTTACAATTATTTATTCTTCCACTAAGACAAATTATGCTTTTTTATCTATTAAATAACTTGCACTATTTTATATTTCTATAAAACAATAGAATAAATATAATTTTTTCTGTGATTTTTTTCATTCGTTTTTACGCATTAATTTAATAAATCTATTTCGTTAAAGGAAAAAAATTCTTGTCTGAAACACCATAAAATGATAATTTGTAAGATTTGCTTAATTTAGTTTGATTGCATCTGCTGTTGCATTCGTTGAGTTAAGATCTTTCTATCATCCGATACAGAAAAATAATATTTATTTCTTTTATAAAATTCTTTTCGGTACTAATTTCCTGCAGCTTCCCATGAGCCATTTTCATTTCACAAATTTATAGATAGAAATGTCAATCTAACAAAACATTTTTAAGTTAAAAACATAATATATAATTTTACCAATGATACATCATTCATTTTTAATTACATGAAATAATTTAGTTAACCTCGAATTTAAAATCCTCCTTTCATCTTACATTTTATATGCTCCCTGTTTGAGAATTTGCAATAAGATAAAAAAATAAATAACTCTATATCATCCTCTATTAAAGGCATATTTATTCAAACTTAGTTAATAAACATCAGACAAAAATTAATATCTTTAAAAAGTTATACTTAGTTGTACATTAGCCTTTTTCCAAAAATTAAACATAAAAATTGATTCAAAGCATCAAAACATATGAATTAAAACAACTCATAAACATATTTGAATTCTTTTTAACTTTAAATTATAGGAATAGATGTAAGAAGCCACATAATGATTAAGATTCGTGAGAATAAAAATAATACAGTAAGAATAAAAACTCAAATTCCGAGATTCGTGGAAATAAAAACAGTATTATTTGATTCTTTATCGAATTCTTGCGTGTTCTGCTTTTCAAAAATTCACGATTGTTTACACGAAACTTTTTTTTTCTTTCACGAAACTACTATTAATAGTAACCTCAATTAAATAAACCTATCCCCCATGAAGAACATTTTTTCATCTTCGTGTTTATCTACCTTTCTTTTAACCTTACGGAATATTTTTTCCTTCCTTAAACAGTAAAATGATACAACATGTTTATTGTCACGTAACCACTCCACTTCTGCTAGAAAATCAAACACACCTGCGGGTGGTATTCTGTTACAAAAATACCAGAACGATTCCTATTTTTTTAACAAACGATTTAAACAGCAAGCAGATGTTCCATACATTTTGAGATAAAAATAATCTTCCAATAAATAGTTGTTTCTTTTTGTTCAGTAAAGATAAATAAATGTCCATATATTTTTTTTTATTTAGGAATTATAAATCAAAAGCAGAGGATTTTCGAAATTTGTAAATATTTGTTTAATATTACGAAGCTTTGAAGCGGTTTCGTTTTCCAAATAAACGATTTGAAT
Source organism: Argiope bruennichi (assembly GCF_947563725.1). NCBI lineage: Eukaryota > Metazoa > Arthropoda > Arachnida > Araneae > Araneidae > Argiope > Argiope bruennichi. The sequence goes on along the minus strand of NC_079156.1, from coordinate 81,993,103 downwards.
AGCAAGCAGATGTCCTTATACATTTAGTAAAAAAAAAAGATCACTCAATCGATTTTGTAATACGAATTTTTATATTCTAACGTAAGAAATAGATAATGTTTAATATATCCTTTTATACTGAAAGATTAAAAATATTATCTTATTTCTCACTGTGAGAAATCAAAATATGGTATTATGAGAGATTAAAGTATAATATGATTAAAATTTTTAAAACATTAAGATTTTTATTATTCTTAAATACTTGTTGAAGTCGTAGAGAAAATTTTTACTGTTACAAGGAGCTTTTATTTTCAAAATGGCTTAATGAGAAATAATAAACATATATGAAACGTTCAAATGTAATCGCAAATTCAGATATTTTAATCTTTTTATAGATATGTTAACTTCATCTTAAATTAAACACAACACCTTTATGTAGACTTTTATGATTTTGTTTCAATATCTAAATTTCATAACCAATTGACAAATGATATAGATAGAATACATTTAAAGGATAAATTTACTAAATCGTGATTTTTAAAAAAATTTACATACATTCATTATTATTTTAATAGTTTTTTTTTCTATTAATGGATATTTTTTAGGAATCCTAAAGCATTCTAAATTTTTTCTTCAATGACTTCTTTACAAATCACGACTTATTGATCAGGAATTTTCCAGCAGATACAAAAATCTAATGATTTCTAAAAATAAGTAATTTGTAACGACTAATGGCAGATATTTTTACCATATTGAATAGTTTTAGCATTGTTCAAAATATTAAACAAGCAAGAGATGACCAGCGATTTTCTGATAAATGAGAAATGCATCAACAATTCATTGAAATCGACCAGTTATATTCGAATTAAAATTCTTTTATCTTGCTGGATTTATAAAGAAAATATCCATTGGAATAAATAGATTTATCACGTTTGGAGAATTCACAAATATACTAAGAATTTTATTTCAACAGAACTTAATTATAACTCAAGTTTAAATTTATAAAATACCGTAATATCGTTTGGTCTTGGGAAATTAAAGAAACCATTGTAAATATATTATAAATTCTGTCTATGATTCTGTTAATAAATTAATTCTATTAAGCATATTTATATTCCATTAATGGTAATTCTATTAAAATAATTTTCTTTCTTATATTAAGTATAGAATTAGTGTTAATAAATTATATCTTAAAATTACTTTTAATGCATATAACTTCTTTAAGCTATTATCATTTAGATATTTCATGGATGAATTAAATTTTATATCAGAGCAAATAACAATAGTTTTAATGCATCATCATTCAAAAACAACGATAAAGTTTAAAAAAATTACTTATAGCATAAAATATTCTTAATCATTACTGGATATTAAATTTTTGAGGGGGAAAAAAGAAAACATAAAAGAAAAAATACTAATTCAAAATCGAAGTTTGTGCACTTTTTTTGTATCTAAATATGCAAAATTATGTAAATGTATGTATTATGTAAAATGTTCAAAACAACCTGGATATCATTTGAGTAGAAGTAAAAAAGAACATGCATAAGGCCAACAACATGAAAATTCTTCCCGAGGAAATTCCACAAAATCTCAAATATTCTTTTTTTACCATTTCTTTTCAACGAATGCAAACCGGAAGTGGAATACCACATGACCATTCATGTCAGTAACATGCAGAACGAGATTTATTTATCACTTAAATAAGAAAGTTTTTCAACTATAAAAAGTTTTTAGTGATGCTTAGCATTCACAAACAGAAAGTATTGGAAATAAAATCTATATTTCTTGACATTTCCTGTTTGCTTGAATGATTTTTATGTAAATGTTTTATGTTTTTTTTTTTTTTTTTCAAAAATTTTTTATGTTGTAAGAATTTTTCTACGCGATATTATTGGCTGCTTATGTTCAATTTAAAAGTGTTTTTCTGTGAACACGAAAAAAGTATTCATTCTTACTTGTCACAAATACAGGAAGGCGTGTAATCAAGTGATACATTTTTGACTGTTGTATTCCATTTATTATTTTACTCAGTTTTTTTATAGACTAGTAATTAAATCATTGTTTTTATTCTATAAATTGTCACTTTATTGGTATGTACATTAAAAAAGTAAGATCCGATGAAATTCTGTAATCTGTATTTTGAAAACTTGGAGAATATTCAGGGAACGTTTTAAAAAAAGATGGATAACAGAAATCAACCTATCCTCAACAAGCTACTTGTTGCTAAAGCGAGTTCTGAGTTGATAGTCATATTAAAAAATCACCATTCTTATTTTGACTGAACTTCGATATTTTTTTCATTTTCAATTATAAATCAATTTAAAGCATTTTACTTGCTTATAAAATATTTCTTAAAGTTGTATTCACTAAAACAATATCTAGATAAAAAATTTTATGAATCGGAAACTTAGCTTTCCGTTACAGAAATGAATTTTCAGGAATTTCAAAATATTTTGAAATACTTAAAGGTATAGTTCTAAACATCGATATCACAAAATTCATCGACGGAAGAAATTTTACAATTGACAGGCCACCAGAATAGTAGATTTTGATGGAGAGCCTGGGCGATTAGCCTATAATCTCCGCTCCCTAAAAATGCTATTGAAATTAACTGTGCAACAATAATATAACATAATAATGTAGTGCATAGTGAAATAGAATTTTTAAGAACTTGTTATATGTTCTTAAAAATTCTATTTCACTATGCACTACATTATTATGTTATATTATTGTTGCACAGTTAATTTCAATAGCATTTTTAGGGAGCGGAGATTATAGGCTAATCGCCCAGGCTCTCCATCAAAATCTACTATTCTGGTGGCCTGTCAATTGTAAAATTTCTTCCGTCGATGAATTTTGTGATATCGATGTTTAGAACTATACCTTTAAGTATTTCAAAATATTTTGAAATTCCTGAAAATTCATTTCTGTAACGGAAAGCTAAGTTTCCGATTCATAAAATTTTTTATCTAGATATTGTTTTAGTGAATACAACTTTAAGAAATATTTTATAAGCAAGTAAAATGCTTTAAATTGATTTATAATTGAAAATGAAAAAAATATCGAAGTTCAGTCAAAATAAGAATGGTGATTTTTTAATATGACTATCAACTCAGAACTCGCTTTAGCAACAAGTAGCTTGTTGAGGATAGGTTGATTTCTGTTATCCATCTTTTTTTAAAACGTTCCCTGAACATTCTCCAAGTTTTCAAAATACAGATTACAGAATTTCATCGGATCTTACTTTTTTAATGTACATACCAATAAAGTGACAATTTATAGAATAAAAACAATGATTTAATTACTAGTCTATAAAAAAAACTGAGTAAAAGTTGCATTTTTAGAATCTATACTTAAATTTCAAGTTTAGATTGGTCAATAAATTGTAAAATTTAGTTAAGTTTTGTTCTTTCATGAAAAAAAAATGCATTCTTATAGTAGGTTTTTATTTATTTATGTGTTGAACTGCACTCCAAATGTTTACGTTTTTGTTTTGTTTTTACATTTTTATGAAATAAAAATTCTTTTAATTTTTATCCTTCACCTTCTCCGAATCCAATAAGATTGTTAATAGCAAATTCTTTGAAAGATATTGATTATAGAAATTTTTGAATAATAAGTTATTTACTATTTTTTACTAAAATGCATATAAATATGCAATTTGGTTATAATATTTTGCTTTTTGTTAATAGAATGTGCTTATTATTACTGATCTTCAAATAATGTTTTTTAAATTTATTATTCATAAAAACAAATTCAACCAAACAAAGACTCAGTTTTAGAAGTTCAATGTATAAAAAAGTAATTTGTAAACGAAAGTTATTTTTTAATATGAATTAATATTATATTTATTTAATTATCCTTTAACTATGCATGAAAGCTTATATAAATGTTAACTCAAGTACTTTTTTCCTGAAATCTTAAAATAAAATTTATTGAAACGATTAATCCATTTCTTAATAAGTAGAAAAATAAATACATTTAATAAATTAAAAGTAAAACTAAGCTTCATTCGAATTAACTGTAACTGTATGAAGGAAGAGAATGGATGGTACAAATAAAAGCAGGACAGATCGTCTCCATAAAAAGTCCAGAGTGCATTCAGGGGGAAGGACTGTTAAAATATTTTTGAAAAGTAAATTAAAAACATTCAGTATAAACATTAATCAAATTTGATGAAAAATGTATTTATTTTAATAACTTATTTCAAGTTAGATGACTTTTGCTGAACACCCTAAGCTTTGGTGCACGGCATTATAATTTGAAAAGTTTAATACTTTATTGCATTTAAAGTTTTGGAACACGAGGGCCTAGTGGAAGATAACCTGTATTCATGCATGCCACCTTTTTTTTTCTGTTATAAGGTTTTCAACAATATTCCCCATTTCCACTATGAGGTAATAATTCAGTATGGTCATTGGCAGTTACAAGAATGAGATGGAATGTCAAGGAAGGTTTGCAACAATATCGAAACGAGTCGTCAAGGTCATTAAAACACTATTTGTGAAGGTCATCTAGGGCTTTACGACTTTGCTATTGTCGCATCTTCTAACAATAATATTATCTTTTATCCGTTTAACGTACTGGAATTCAATTTTTAACTTTGTTTCATTTTGATTGTACTGTCGAATACTTGTTCTTAATGTTCGAATTCTTTTTTTTTGTCTGTAAATAGCCATTGTCAAAGAAATAACTCAAAATGTTAACTTAAAGTCCTCTTAGTATTTTTTTTTTTTTTTTTTTTTTTGTTCTCTATGTATAAACTCCTTGTGTGCCAACAAGTATACCACAAGGCTTACAGATGTAAGTCAGTACGCAATTGACAGTAAAATAAATTTCAAATATAAGGTCGCAGGCACAAATGCAAAAAAGAAGGAAGAAAAAATAGGGGAAAACAAGTAGATACACAAACAAAAGCAAAAATGAAACAAAATTGCTCACATAGTAACAGAAACATACAGTAAATGATATAAAACAATTGAATAAGCATGATCAAATAAAATATACAAAATACAAATACAAAAGTATATATGCAAATATATGTAGGCAAACACACTAAATTAAAATTTAAATCATACGGGGAAAAATACTGTTAATATATTTACAAAAGGAAATGAAAGAGGATTTACACTGTACAAAGGCAGATAAATGAGGAGGCCAAACTATATTGTTCTTTTGAAGGCAGTTCTTGAGTTTACGTCTTTCCGGAATAAACTTGGTGCATTCAAATATCAGATGCTTGACATCCTGGACTGCACCACTGTAGCACGAACATCTATCAGTATGCGACAAATTGAATCGTTTTAAATATGCTTTAAAGTTTCCATGCCCAGTCAGAAACTGGATAAGCTTAAAATTTGACTCAAAGTAGTTAGCCTTTAGGCGTCTCTGTATGGATGGAATAAATTCCTTAGTGAGCTGCGCATTAGTCGATGCTTGATATAAAGAATTCCATTCAGATATAACTTTATCTTTAAAGACATTCCTTAAATAAGATTTTGGAATGCTCATAGGAATGGAATTAGCTAGTTTTGTCGCCTCTTTGGCAAGCCAGTCGGCGCGTTCATTGCCATAGATTCCTGTATGACCTCTAACAAACGAAAAGGAAACTTGCACACCTCTGCCTTGGAGAAAACTCAGGTTGGATTGTGTTTTAACAATTATTTGGTTTAGGGAATCGATGTTATTTAAGGCATGTAAAGATGAAAGGGAGTTGCTGCAAGTTAAGAATTTTGATGAAAGGTTTTCACTGTCACAAATCCAAGAAACTGCTTGGGCTATGCAAAGCAATTCAGCCTGAAAAACACTGCATTCATCTCTTATTCTGAATTGATGAGTTTCAGTTTCAATATAATCTTGGAAAACAACAAATACAAGCCCAACCTTATTGTTAATTTTACTACCATCTGTAAAACAGACAACAGGAAAGTTGTCTTCGATATTATTATGATAACTAATTAAATTAAGAGGGAATCTTTCAGCAGGATGGGGAAGCTCAGAAATTTGAAGGAAATCATCTAGACTCTTATGTGCCAGGTTCTTCGCTGCGTTCTTGAATTCATTACTATGGTTTTTAAAGATGTCAATAGGTGGAAAGCCGGAGATAGAAAATACAGCTTCATAAGATATCGTTCGATACCCAGAAATAACTCGTAGCAGTATTCTCCTTTGAATTTCTCCTCTTAGTATTATTAGACATTTTTCAGTAAACAATACACATAAGGTTTTCGGAATAGAATAGTTGAATTGAATGAAGAGAAAATCTAGCAGAAACTGTGTTTGAAAATTTAAATGATAATTTATTACCGTGAAGTGATAAGTTGCTTGATTAAATTAATTAGACATAAAATATTTGAATGAATTAAAATGTTTTATCTCATAAATCATTAATATATTTTGTCAAAATATTAATAAATCGTTAGTCACATTTTTTTTTTTTTTTTTTGCAAATTATATTTATAAACTCTTATTAAGGCTGATAACTGTTTTTTTTAACTATTGTCTTAGACGAATATTTTCAAAGCTTTTCTCCTATCTCATTACAATTTTTATTTACTTTTTTTTAAAAAAAATATTCAAACAGTTTTGTTTATTATTTTACGAAACACAATTTGTGAATTACAAAATAAAGTGCTAGGAGAAATACAAGAAGAAACAATATGCACGTAAAATTAATATGTTTTATCAAATGCAACAGTTGTTATGGCGGCGGTAGGCCTAATTCTGGCGGTATGCCTGCAAGTAATAAATTAGTCGATGGTGAACAATTCGAGAATAATGGACTTTAATGGAATGAATTTATTACAATTAACCTCCATATTAATTATAAAAATAAATTTATTACTATTAACATCCATAATAAAGGATCAGCAGTTACAATGAAGGTAAAAGCACATCTACTTTGTATAAGATCGGTAAAGTGAAGAATTTTAACAGGATATAGAAGGCGACTCTATACTTTGCAACAGGAAGTGGCAGGTAGTACAAACAACAGTTTTGTTTGTTTTATAAAGTAGTGTTTCTTTTCAAATTGTAACAAATAATCGTGCAAAGGAAATTTTAAATTTTAGATATTTTCACTATTTTCTTAGAAACTGAAATACATTTAATAATACTCAAAACATCAATCAATTATTGTATCTTAAGTTTTATTCAAAGCTTCATGGGATTATTGCTCATATTCTCTAGTTTTTTGAAATAATGTCTGAGCTAACATTTCCTTTCTGATTTGAAATGTGAAATAATAATGATTATCCGATAATTAAATGATATTATTATAAAATGATGATAAAATGATTCCGTGCGATATGAGTACTTCAAAAGTAAGTTCTGAAATGAAATTTCATAAAATTGTACTGAACATTAGTTGGCTAATCACTTATTTAAGAAGGAAATGAATGTTTTAATATATATTTAGCACTTAAGTATTCATTAAAGAGTGGAATTTCTCTTCCAGAATATATTTATAATTTCTGAAGACTATAAAAATTAGAAGAAAATGATTATTAAAACTAATTTCTCAATTTACATATCATCACAATTCTAATAATCTTAAAGAGAAAATTCTTGTGAAACATTGTACATGAGATATGTAAAATTTTACTTTATATACAAGTCATTTAAAAAATATTCCAATATTCAATGATTTAATCATTTCTAGGTACTGCTGGGTACAGCTCAAGGGCAGAGTTGTGGACCCCGTGTCAGTGCTCGTCTATTAGCTGAAATTCCGTGCGATATGAGTAAATCGAGTTACTGCAGTGCTCCTGGAAGTGCATATCCATGGTAAGAACTGTAATTAGTTCAAACTTTATGGAAATTAATTTAAAGATTAAACGTACAGATTTTTTTCTGTTCAATCAAAAATCGCAGATTGTATTTGCAATCCTTACAATCTAAATCTACAAACAATTTTAGATTAATAAATTTCCTAAAAAGAAAACCATCGAATTGTTTGATACGAGAATTTAGACAACTAAACGAACAAGAAAACAACCGAAATCTAATAATTTCAAAGTCCTTTGTTCTGTGATATAAATACAAATAATAATTCTTTTAATCGAATTTATATTCTCTTTGTATTTATTTATCTATACTTGAATTATCGAGTTACTACAGCGCTCGTGGAAGCGCAAATACATGGTAAGAACTTTAATTAGTTCAAACTTAATGTTAATTTAAAGAAATTAAAAATTCCCCACACAAAATTTTTTTAAAATCAAAATTCGCATATTATATCTGCAGTAGATATAATCTAAATGTATAATCAACTTGGAAGAACATCTAAACAACTAAGAAGAAAACCATCAACCTGTTCGTTTACGAAAATTTAGATTACAACGAACAAAAAGAAGAAAAAAAACCGAAATCTAGTAATCTCAGATTCCTATTTTCTGTGGTATAAATTCAAATAATAATTCTTTGATTCAGATTTCTTTTCTCTTTGTATTTATTTATCGATACCAGATCATTCTATTCATGTAAATACAAAAAAGAAATCATTATTCAATTATTTCCAACTTTCAATTTTAATAGTTCCCGTAATTTCCATTATAGATGATTTTTTATCGTAACTGTTCTCTTTTCAGGAGTTCAGTGAAACGCTACATCAACGATAATCAAGGACTTGTTCGTCGCATGTATGGCGATGAAAAACACAGCTCCGTTCTACTCAACGAAATCGACGGTTTCAAACAACGGTTTGACATGCTGCGAAATACGTACGACGGCTTCCGTAGCAGAACAGTGTATGGTCGTTCCGCAAGAGGCCACAAAACAAATCGTCGTCAACCAAGACCCCAGATCTTCCCAGACGATCTCGAATTACGACAAGAAGTCAGCAGTGCCATTCCAGAAGAACCTGCAACTATATTCCGAGTCGTCACAGAAACATCCATCAAAGTTGGTGAGGCCATCACCAAATCTATGTCAACCCAAGAAACCACTGTGTCCTACGAGCAAGCATCAGAATTCGACAGCTACACCACATCTTTCCCAACTACAAGAGAACCAACAACTCAGACCACAACAGAAGACACCGTGGCTACAACCACCGCATCTGAAACCACCCAGTATCCCACCACACCACCAACAACAGAGACGGTACCTAATACAGAAACGAATGCACCAACCACCACCACGTCTGAAGCCACGACGTTCCAAACCTCAACTCACGTCAAAGAAGACATTCCATTAGCTATGCAGCGTGTCGGTTACGAAGAGTTCGACGATGAATACGAATATGAACCTAGACGCAAAGTGGATCCATCTGTTATGCAGAACAGCGTGGAGGAGAAAATAAGGTACAAAGAAGAATTCGAATCGGACGTCAAGAGAACAGATCCTTTCAAAGCTGCAGCCGCCAGACCACCAATCGATGAACTTATTGCAGAAGAGTCGGTGGAGGAAGTTCGTGAAGAGAATACAGCTGCCACTGAAGAAGCGGAAGACACCACTGAAGAAGTGCCTAGACGAGGAATGTAAGTTGGAAAAATAATTTTCTTTAATATATGAGGTTTATACCTCCTTTTCTTGTTATATATGAGATATAGATTTTTGCTTCTAATGAGATATAAGATTTACGCATTTTTATCACCAGTTATTAATTAGATATATTAATTATAAATATATAATGTTATAATATTATATTATAACATATTAGAGTTCGAGCATTCATTTCATATTGGTTGTAAGATTGAATATTTTGGTTCCATTTCTTTTCAAGTATGAGATATAGATTCCTGTTTCTATTCAGATATAAGATTTATGCATTTTTATCACCAGCTATGAATTATATTTATTAATTCTAAATAAGCGTAATTATTTATTAGAATGATTATATATAATATTATATTCTAACATATTAGGGTTTGAAGATTTATTTCAAATTAATGCATGTCAATGCACAATATTTTTGTTCCATTTCTAGTTATGTATAATGTATAGATTTTTTATTCTAATGAGATATAAGATTTATGCATTTTTATCACCAGCTATGAATTATATTTATTAATTATAAATAAACATAATTATTTATTAGAATGAATATATATATAATATTTTATTCTAACATATTAGAGTTTGAGCATTTATTTCAAATTAGTTGCAAGATTTGAATATTTTTGATACATTTCTAGTTATATATGAAGTATAGATTTTTGTTTTTTAATGAGATATAAGATTTGTGAATTTTATCACCAGTTATGAATTAGATTTATTAATTCTAAATAAGCGTAATTATTTATTAGAATGGTTATATATAATAATTTATTCTAACATATTAGAGTTAAAGCATTTTTTTCAAATTAGTTGTAAGATTTAAATGTTTTTCATCCATTTCTAGTTATATATGAGATATAGAATTTTGCTTCTAATGAGATATAAGATGTCTGCATTTTTATCGTCATTTATGAATTAGATTTATTAATTCTAAAAAAAATTTGTTTATTTATAAGAGTGATTATATATGATATTTTATTTCTGATAACATGTTAGAGTATGAGCATTTATTTCAAATTAATTATAAGCTGCGAATATTTTTGAATTTCATTAGCAGTTTAAATTATTTTCATTAGATATTAAATTATTTAGTTTTACACTCATGTATAAAATTTCGCTTTGTACTAGAAAAAAATTTTAGATGGCTCAGATTAATAAAGAAATTAATAAAGATATTAATTAGAAAATATATTAATAGATGGAAAATAATTAGCGGAACAGTTTGACTAGAAACTGACTAGACAATGACTTTGACTAGAAATTGACTAGGCTATGATTTTGACTAGAAATTGACTAGGCTATGACTTTAACTAGAAATTGACTAGATATGTTGTACTAGATAAATTAAGGCCCATTGAAATGGAAACTAAAATACAGTACAATTAGTTCAATAGATTTTAATCCTTTAATCCTATAGATAAAGCTTTTTATTGTTTTTATCAAATTGTACATTTTAGTTGCAAAAAATGCACTATTATTCCGATTCTTTTGACCAGGTGTAGGCAGACTTTTACAGGGTATGGGCTATTTCTAATTTTTACAAGGTATTGTCGTCCACTCAGTGGCGAGGTGTGATGAGCTTGTGGCGAATGTGATGAGCGAGGATAGAACCTGGGAACTTGTGGTTCGCAATCCAGTAACATGACCATGATACAAAAGCAATTGCTCGTGCAGCGTATTTGTTAACTGGCTTATAAGCTATTCACCACAAGCTAAGAAAAGAGTCTACTATATTTGTTATAACATAAATACGGAATACATAACTATAAACATAATAATAATGACCACTAATATAATAATATCAAATAGTGCATTTAATAACAAACAATTCAAAATAGATTACAAAATAAATCATTTTATCTAAATCTCGCTCTCACAGGTATAGTTAAAAGAAGACTTAATCTGCATACAGTCCGCCAATCTTGAATGTCTCGGTATATAATTACTAACTGCTAATCTTGCACTGGATTTTAAGTGGAGTGTTCACTGTGAGACGGGAACGATATGTTGTCTTAATTATATTCATCGCTGAAAATACAAATTCACACAGGTAGGGTAATCAAAAGAATGATGTTAAATTATATGCAACTTTTTTTTAAATTAGGATACTTTACTTCTTCCATTAGATTCCAAAAGTTATTCTTAGGTTCTGAACTACATTCTTTTAAAATTGTATCATTTTAAGGGAGAAAAACAAGTCTTAATATAAGCGGTCATTCCAAAATGTCATGGTGGTCCACCAGTCAATTGCGATCGACTTAATGCCCACCCCCTGCTTTTAAACTGATGTATAGAAATAAAAATGATTAAATTTAACTAAGTAAAAATGTAAAAATAAGCAATTCTGAAATTAATTTTTCATTTTATGTGATATTTACATTTAAAACATTTTGTTTCAATTATTCAACATAAAAGAAAACATTTTGAATATTATATCTTATAGAATATAGCAATCGAAGAAATATAATTTAAGAATGCCATCATATCTTAAAAACTCAAATATTATCTAGCTCAAAAGGAAATTTCAAATATAGCGAAGAATTTGCCAAGCAGATGATCCGCTCAAAACCTATCAAGCTAACTTTTGAATGGGCTGTTGGCCCTTTTTCCATAAAAGTCATCTCATGAATTGAATATGCGCATCTGTACAATAGAATTTCCCAAATCGGAAAAAGGAATGAATATATGAAAAATTTAATTTATCTCCGCTGTTAGGTACTAGATTTCTATAGTAATATGAACAGAAAAATAAAAAAAAATACTTTATAGAATAATATCTGACCTAGTCTTTTTTTTGAAAAAATAATTCTAAGAATGACCTAAAACAATCATTAAATTTTCAAAACCAGAGGACCGAAAAATAGCTGAATGTACTTTAAAGCGGTTTTAGTAAATATATAGAATATTTCTTTTATTTCTATTGATTAATATTTTCCATTATTTTGAGAAAAAATCTACCAAAAAAGCATTCATTTCTTAAGAAAATTAATTAATTTTAAGAATAATATCCAGGCGTTGTGGTATTGTTTTCCTTCTAAGATTTATTTTTATTTTTACCAGGTTAGTATCCTAAAGATGGATTTACACTCAGCCAATTGTAAGACGGCCAGTAGGTAGCGAATGCACAGAAATGGACTGATTTATGTTTGCCACAATATCATAAGATAAATTCAGGCATTCCGTGCTTGGCTATAAATTGCCGTTTTGGCGTCCCTAAATATTTCTTTTTCGATGCGTATCGTACTAAAATGGTAGATATTTACACAAAAAACATGATAAAATAAAAAAAAAATTCAACATTCCTAAATTTGGAAAACTACAGAAAAAAAAATGGCAAATGACTAGTATCAGAAAAAACAATGAGCTAAAAATGTCGGAATTAATCTACAATAAGTGATCCATTTTTTTCATGCAAAAAAAAAAAAAAAAAATCAACTTATTCATGTTCAGTAAGAAAAAAAATACAATACAGTAGCATGTTGTTGTCCTGTTGGGACAATTACTTGCCATCGACCGTACATCATATTTAAGCCTTTCTACGCATGCGCTGCCTACTGGCCGCCTTACAGATAGCTAAATTATTTTAGTTTAGTTATATTAACGTCCCGTTGTAAAGCAACACTAGGGTTATTTTTCGACTGACCTCGTAATTTTGAACCTCGGTCAGATGACGAGGACGTCATCTGAGCTGGCACCCCCCTCCCCACACCACATTACCGGGAGGATGTTTGGCCCTGACGGATTTAACGTACACGACAGTTCTTCGGTGGAATCGAGTCTCGAACCTGAAACCCTATGGCTCAGAAGCCAAGACCTTGCCACCAGGCCACCGTGGTCTTACAAATGGCTGACTGTAAACCCGGCATAATAAAATATATGTTTTTCTTTTTTGAAAAAATATTTTTTTAAAATAAATCTACGTCACTATGCACTTTTGCTATTATTTCAAATACTTTTCATAAATAAATAGGCAAACATTATCTTTAATTTAATTTAGTGTAGAAAAATTGAATATTAAGTTTTAAAGACAGTCGAGAGCTAATTGAATAGGAGCTTCTTAATATTGAACCATGGTCAGATGAAAAGGATGACTCCTAAACTATCAAGTCTCTCAGCAAATTTTCATAAATTTCAGTGGGTGGGTCATTTACTCTTTACAATGGGAGAGAGAAGTAAATTCAGCCGATTAGTAACATGGGGTGAAAAAAACTAATTATTTTGTAATATGAAAGTTTAAGATGATCTTACAAAAGAGAGTAAAAAGTTTTCTAGGTTGAGATTCATGTCCATACTAAAAAATAGTTTAGATTCTAAAGATACATACTGAAATAAAAAAAAGGTTTATTTTAAGTAAAAAAGCATCTGTACTTTTTATAAAACTTCTTTCCTTATAATAGACATAAGTTATGTTGCATCACCAACAAAGCATCAAGACACTTGGTTGGTGATATATACAAAAGGAAGTTTTGCTTAAAAATTTTAATATTATATCTTTTCTTTTTCAGAAATGCGTGCCCCGTGAAGAATGAAGTAATAGCTCCTTACTGGGCCAATAACACACGAGGTGAAACGCTGGCACTTTTGAACGTTCATCCATTTGAACAATACGTTCATTTCGAAAAATGCGCGTAAGTATCGTTTTTTACAACCATTTAATTGTTGCCAGTTTGCTTTTTCTAATTGTATCGTTTCATTTAATTTGTTAAGTTTACTTAAGAATTCGGTGTAGTAGATCTTCCCCGTGATATGGGCGTTCCAGGTTCGAGTCCCGCTTTGGGCATGGTTGTTCTTCTTCTGTGTTCTATCTGTGAGGTATGTGAATGTGCCCCCTTGCCCTGTGTGGAAGCGAATGTGACGCATGAAGTAGCTAAGTCGTACTCTTGGCCCTAATTGGCCCTACTGCAAAAACAAGAGACGATCACTCGACTTTAATCGCTGACAAATAACTGTCAGCGGGCTTGTCAAGTGCCATAAGTCACAACAACATATGAATTCAGTTTTAATCATTTTAAAATCAATTGAAATGACTGTTTAATTTCCACAATAGTCATTTACATGAAATCCATATTTTTGTTTTATAGTAAAGCGAATCATTAGCTGTTACTGTATGTTAATTCTGAACTTCATCTGAGTTCTCGATATATTAAATAAGTTAAACTCTCTCAGTGTTCGCTCTTGGAATGAATATGAATTCCTAAAAAACAAAATCCTTTAGTTCCCTTAAAAACAAATCCTTTAATTGGTGCAATTCAATTTTAACGGGACTAAAAAGCGGCAAGAAAAAATTTCACCAAATTATTAAAATATACTCAAGTATCAAGTTATATAATCACATGCTATATAGTTTGACGATTAAAATCGCCAAACTGGCGAATTTTTTTCCTTGGCTCTTTTCGATCGCCGTTATAACCGACAAGTACCGTTTAATTTAAAACGTTCTTCGAAATTTCAATCGTTAATACAACATAAGAAATATATTAATACCAAATGTCCCAACAGCGCAAATGGATCAATATGATTGATGTACACCTTTTTTTGTATTTTTTTTTTCAAAAATAAGTCGTGAATACAAAATAAAAGAAACAATAATCTATTCGTTTTCCAAATTATTAAAATCTTGCAAATTATTCAGACGACAAATCAATAAATTTTTGTAATCCATTAAATTTTTGAAATTTATTAAGTAATTAATTATTATGAAATTTATCAGAAGAAACATTTATTATGATACATCAACAAATTCTTAAGTATTTAAATTTCAAAAAACAATGGGAGGCAAGCGATAGCAATAAAATAATTGTGTTCGATATATTATATATACTAGCCGCCTTTGGCGACCAGCCGCTTCGCCAATCTTAATGTTCGTTTAAATTTTAATAATTAAATAGGTTGAACAGGAGTTTAACCCCCTTCTTCGCCAAGTTGCGATAACGCGCCAAAGCTGGCAATCTTTATTATGCAATATAAGTGAACATCTGCTCCTTTGCTTTTGAACATTCCGCAAGACCGTTGTTGGCAATTTTTAAAAATTCCGCCAAGCAGGGGGTTAAACTCCAGTCGTACCATTAAATATTTTACGCAATTCCAACTTTAATAGATTCTTCAGCAAAATATTTTAAAACTTCAAATTTTGATAGTCATATAATTCACTCATAATATTATAAGGGCCTTCAGTCATGGCCTGATATGTATCTCTCTCATTTTCTGTTACCCCTCGTAGAAATTATGCTTTAAATTAAAGTGTAAATGATTAATCTGCAATTAATATAATAATATTTTTTACTGAAACAAAGCATTTTTTTAATACTATGATTACTGATAATAGAGTCACTGAGCGTTTAAACTTTATGGGCACTAAAGAATATCTTTCTTAATTTATGTAATATCTCAAGAATTTGTAAACAAAAATTTCTCAGATTCATCATGAACAGATCGATTCATTGACAATGTTTAATTTGAAATCCATCAAACACTAACAAAATAAACCGAATCATTTAAAATAATCGGTCGAAAAAAAGGTTAAAAAAACTACTTAAAAAACGACGTACTTAAAACTATGAGCATATACAAATATATATATATAACTAACATAAATACAATTTAATTACAAAAGCATGCAATTAACCTAAAAATAATTTAAATCATTGAAAACAGGTTAAAAAAAACTACTTAAAAAACGATGTACTTAAAACTATAAGCATATACAAAAAATATATAAAACATAAATACAATTTACTTACAAAAGCATGGAACTAACCTAAAAATAATTTAAATCATCCGTTGGTTGTCATGTCAACAGTCAGAAAACAATGCGCATGCGTGAATTTTCTTCGTCAGTTACGTTAACGCAAATGCGTGAATTTTTCTACGTCAGTTGGGGTAACGCTATGCAGATTATACATTTTTAATTTCCTTTATTCTGTGTTATTTTAATTCAAAAGTACTTCAGAATGAATCTGAAACATGGATTAATTAACAATGTTTAATTTTAACTGCATAAAACATTAAGAAAATAAACAGAATCGTTTGAAATAATCCGCCGAAAAATGTTAACCCTAGCCTCAATTCTGTTGGGAGAAAAAAATGACTGAAGCGTTACTCATTTGGCGATGGGGAAAATGGGAGATTTTTTTGGCGGGAAAGTTAGTTTTTAACTAATAATTAAAATTCTAATTAAAATTTCTAAAAAAGGGACCCCAGGTGCACATTCCCGACCTCTAAGGTATACATGTACCAAATTTGATAGCCTGTATGTCAAATGACCTGGCCTGTAGAGCGCCAACACACACACACACACACATTGAGCTTTATTATAAGTATTGATTAATATCAATAAAAATCTTATCGATAATCGATATATCTTAATATCGTGAATACAAATGGAAAGAATCGATAATTAAGCCATTTCGCAAATTATTAAAATCTTACAAATTGATCAAACGACAGGTCGATAAATTTTTGTTATCCATTAAATTTTTGAATTCTGTTAAGGAATTTATTATTATGAAATTTATCAGCAGAAATATTTATCATGATACATGAAGAAAATATTCTTAAATATTTAAAATAAAAAAAACAGTGAGGAACAAGCGGCGGCAATAAAATAATTGTGTTCGATATAAATATAATATCTTTATACCGTGAATATGAATTGAAAGAAACGATAATTTAATCGTTTTGCAAATTGTTAAAATCTTTCAAATTGATCAGACGATAAATCAATGAATTTCTTTAATCCATTAATTATTTAAAAAATACTAAGAAATTATAAAATTTATCTGAAGAAATATTTATCGTGATACATGAACAAAATCATCCTAAATATTTAAATTTTAAAAAAAGCAATGAAAAACAAGCAATAGCAATAAAATAAATCGGTTCGATATATCTTAATATCGATGAAACTAGGCGCAAATCTTCACTTAGATTTGCTCTATTGTCAATTTAACTATGATTGTTAGATTCCTTATTTAATTAGGAGTATATAAAAATAAATATCATTCTTTTTCCTCGAAATCCTTTCATGAAATAAAATTTTATATTTAACTACTTTTTTTAGGTTTGAGAATCACCAGATGCTTTGCAGAGAAGGTTGCAGGTGCGAACAGCAATATCGCTTGCATCGGCTGCTTGCCTTTGATCCAAAAAATGAATGCCGAGGAATTTTCTCCGATTGGTTCCGCTTTCCTTCTTGCTGTGTGTGTATTTGCTACGACTTAACGCCAGACATGCCACGATCCAGGAGAAAAGGAAGGATAGAACGTTAATCGCAACCAGTTTTCATTCCAGATTTCAAAGAAAATAAAATAGCAACACTCTTGGGCCTCAATCACAAATTTCTAAGAATTTTTCGCTTTACAATTCTTGACAAACCAGGTCTAGGAGACCAATGAGATTTCATTAGAGATTTTTAAGAGAACTGTGTCCTGTGAAATCTTAACCATCATTAGAAAAGATTTTTATCATAAATATTTAGTAAAGATTGTGACAATTCTGGATTAGAATCGCATGAGGATTCCCATTTCAGATTTCTGTGTGAATTATGATGTGACAAACCTAAATTAAAAAGATTTTTAAGTACACGTCTAAATACTATTAGATTGATATTATAAGATTCTACTAAATATTTCTGCAATCGCCTGTATATTAACAAACTTTATTACGAATCGCAAGATCCCATTTTAAATTTTTTTAATATGAAATCTTTCCCAGGCAAGTCTAAATTAATTACGAAATTTTTTTACAGACTAGATTGTGATAAATCCACAATTTTATATCATTAGAAAAAGCCTTAAATTTCTAAAAGTACTTCATATTTTAAACTATTTAAAAACCATAAAATCCTTTTTGAATTTCTTTGAAAATTAAAGTTTAGCAAACTTTTTAAAATTACAAGATTCCACCTCAGTATTTTATTATAAATCTTAAACCGGTTAGTCAAATAAGATCTAAATTACAACAGAATATATTAATATTTCTGAAATCATTTAATTGTGACAAGCCTGGACTAAGACTGAACCATAAATGCAAAAGATTACAAAACTGATTTCTACTTGAAAATGAGTCTAAACAATCTATCTTTGGATCTTCATAAATCTAAATCAAGATTGGAACTTTTACTTTTACTAGATGTCTTACCAAACATCCCAAGGTCTTTATTTTGGACACCTATCAAAAGATCCTTGACAGAATCTATCCAGGAGAATCTTAATATTCCTTGGTGTTGACACAACCACATCTTGAAGTTTATTTGGATAGTAAATGTCAAGGGAATGTATGAAGTCGGAATGATTAAGCTGGTGAAATGAAGTGGTAGAATGTTCTATTTGAGCAGATATAAAATGAATATTTGAGATATGAAAGATATGAAATGAATATTTGAGATAAGAAATCATGTGTTTATGTTGAAGACTATCTTTTCTTGTGGATTATTAATGGTGGTTATTTGAGCCATTTTGTTGACAAGATGGCATCTTATGGCTGATTTTTATAGCATCCTTGTATCTAAGTGAAGAAATTATAATGGACAATTATTCCACAGAAGAATACAGGATATCATACAGCCCTAAATAAATATTAATTGCATCATATTGTTTTAGATATTAAGCATGTCCAAGGAAATGAAGTTCTGCAATCACTATATTTATTTAGGGCCATTAATTTATTTATTTCAATCTATTATTATTCTATGTCAGATTATTTATTTCATTGCATTTTTGTGTAAGATTATTTGTAAAATAAAATTATAAACGAAAGAATTTGAGTTTATTTTTGATTTCGACTGAATTTACTTCCAAATTTATTCACAACATTAAATATAAATTCTTTACTTTAAAAAGATTCTAATTAATTTTCTATGGATTATTTTTTTTAAAAATCACTGTTTTTGAATTAAATGCATTAATATATTTTTACTGCCATATCATACTTATGTTAAATTAAGATTTGAGTTTAAAGACAACACCAACGCCATCTCAGAACTTAATTTGAACCTAAGCTAGCAACATTTTCCGCAAAATACAAGTCTCCAAAACCTCTAACTTTCATTCTCAAAAACAAGCTCTACCAGCCACTTGTGTAACCATTTGCCAAACTAATGATAATCCAGGTAAATCTGTGATTAATATTTGTGATTAAATTTAAAAGAAATTAGTAATAAAAAAAGTAGTAGAAAAAACAACAAATGAAAAAATTTACTCACGGTCAAAAAATCACGGTTTTCTTCATAAAGATATCAAGACACTGAATTTATCCCAATGATTGTTTTTCATGTTGGTGATAAAAATAACTCTTAAATAACTATTTAGTTTCTTATAGAAGAATTTAATAACCTGTTCATTAAAATTCAAACGATTTTTTTACGTTATGGTATAAAGATCGTAAAGTTAGACCAATATCACTAACATAACCAATTCTTAAATGTTGATGTCTCTCCTAATATTACTCGCAAATAGGTATTATTTAAGAAATTATCTCTGGAATTTTTTAAAAAAGAAATTTGACGAATTAAAAAACATAAATCTACTCTTACATCAATAAATGGAAATTCACTCTTGTGTTTTTAAGCAAAGTTTTTTTTATCTAAATTTTCAGATTTGGTCCAAACATAAGTTAATTATTATAATACAAGACTTGACGGAATGAACATAAATATCATCTGAACTTTAATTAAAAGATAAGTAGAAAAATCAGATATTTCTTAAAGACATATGAAAATAACTTTAAAAGAGCTGGATAAATATAGTCACAAAATTATCTTTTGGTTCATTTTTTATACATTTTTATAACAATGGAAATATTTTTCAGCTTCGACGATTATAAAATAGGTATCATTTTTGCCATACAAATTCTTTTGAAATAATGTCTAAAATGATTAAAATGAAAACGATTAATATTTTAAGATATTTTCATTAAAACCAAATAGTTTGCCATTTTCAGGTAGAATTAATTTTTTTTTTATTTAAATTTATGTAAATTTCAAGACCAGGTTATAGAATAAACTATTGATAGAATATTTAAAATTTATTTGAATTTTGGGAAAAATAATATTTAAAAATCCGCTTAATGTTCATAAAGTTAAAACATCTTGGAAGTTTAACAAGAAAGCTAAGAAATGTTAAACTTTTGCTCTTGAATAATTAATATCCATGAAAAGAAAGGAAAATTATAAATTTTTGCTACAAATGACATACAAAAAGGAATAAATGAAGATCCTGAAACAAAATATTAAAACATTTGTAGTCATTCTTTTAAAATTTAAAGCACAGAAAACTCGTGCTAATATCTATCGAAACTTTTTAGTGTGTTTCAAAACTTTGAACAGTTTATAATTTCTACGTCATGATTTTAAGAAATAGTTTATTCTAATTTCTTTAGTTTATCAGAAAATTAATGAAACCAATACAATTGTTCATTTTTCACTTTACTGCAAATTTTCTTTTTGATTATTCTATCATATTTATCTACAAAAATCGTTTTCTTTCTTGCCACGCTTTTAACCAAAGTGCACTTCAAAAATGAGAAACAAATAGTGAAACAACTTAATTAAGTTATTATCATATCTATCAATTTATAATCTCATTAGAAGCTCTTGGTGACCATCTGGTTCCCCGGAATATTTGTTGTGCATAGTTTGAATTAGTTCTCTTATTTACAGTTTCATTCTTCCTTCAACAAAATTTTTTTAAAGATCACTTTCTGGCATTCATTAAAGCGTATACCTATTTAGAACTTGCTTTGTTTGATGAACACATGAATCTTTCTACTAGAATCAAGTTCCATAATATTACAGCATCAATAAAAACGTTTGAATTGGATGAAAAATATTGTTTCCTGTTTCATCAAACATTAAATCATGCGATTAGGTTCCAATTTTAAAATCTAAAGGAATATATTTGTCACATGTGTTAAATTACATACTGAATAAGAATGTGAAGTTCCAGTGCCACAAAAAAAATGAGATGAAATTAGAAGATGGATAATCCGGGAAATTAAGTTTTAAATTGCTCTTAATAGATTGAATCCCATTCAGAATGCACATGATGTACATGAAATTACTCAAGATTTAACAGTCAGTATTTCACGACAATCTTAACCATCAAGACAATCAGTATTCACGAACCAACAGGTTGTCAAAGATGGAAAGCATTTGATGAATGGTTTGCAGTATTTGATGGGAAATATTTCAATATGGCTTACATTTTATTTCAACAGCGGAAGATATGGTTGGAAAAATTTTCCAAAGAAATATAAAATTAAAAAAAAAACATTGCACAGTTACTAATGTCATTAACAAGGAAAAATTTTAATTGGTGAATGAAAAAGGTTGAAAAGTCATTTGGCGCAATAGTATTTACAGAAATTATCATAAAACCAGAGTGAGTGACCCCACCCCACCCCACCCGAAACATCCTTGTATGTTCTCTAAAAAAGATCTTATGCGTCCTCTTATCGATCCTCTTAGCCATCGAGCTTTCTATATGGATTTCGATTAAAATTTGAAAGAAATCTACATATCTATATCATATACCAAATTTCATCAGTATAGCTGAATGCGTTTTTTAGTTGTCTTTGCTACAAACAAACAAACAGATTGATGGGCAGACAGACAAACATAATGTTCTGGAATTTCTAATATGTGAAGAATCGTCAAAATCTCGAATTCAAATTTCTTGAAGATTACAATACTTTCTTTAAACTTGTGTATGATAAAGTAAGAAGTAAAAAAATCTCTCCTAATTTTAATTAAGATTTCTAAAAACTCTTCGGAAGGAGAGTATTTCCATCCACTTAAGTATATTTGTTCCAAACTGCTTTGCTTTAAATCCAACGATAGAACCTGTTAAAGGTTAACACATACACAGGTTCTCCTTTATTTTTAATAGATGTCATAAATATATGAGCATAAAATGCATTTTCAGATTTATTTTCTCTTAAACCCTAATAAATTTTAATTGTTTTGGAAATAATTGTTAAGTTTAAGAGAGGATTATTGTTTATTAGAATTTATGTACTTCTTTCACATGTTATTGAATTTTAATTGCAGACGATAATGCAAACCGTTTATATACTAGAATTATAGTCTATGGTTTAATTTTATGGTTTTTTTTGGAATTAAGTTTGAAAAATTATCTCTTTCTTATACGATATGTCTTTCAGTTTCCATCAAATTGAGTGACTTGTACACTAATATATATTTTGTAGTCATATTCATATTACATATTAACTTTTAAATATTTCATTTCAATTTTTCCTGTTTGAATTGTTTGAATAACATATAAAAGTTTTTTACGTTAATTTTAGTAACTAATTATCCCTATGATTGTTCAGAGTCTGATGCTTGCAAACACAGAAAATTTTATATGAACTAGCCGAACTAGAGAAATTTCATAATCGGTGTGTTTTTAAAAAAATAAATATGTCTAGTTTGAAAATATTCAAAAATTATAAATTATAACATGTAATTAATTATTCTGGTGGTTAAAATTAAATAATATTAAACGTCAAATGTTTATTTAAAATTTTTATTCAAGATTCTATGTGTGTATATGTATGTTCATGCGAATATGTTAGAATATAAAGAGTACTTCATTTGACTATACAATTTGGAAATCATATATCAGTAATTGAACCTTTGTTTTTATTGCTGTTTTATGGTAGTATTGTAATTATATAACAACAACATGTAAGTAAACATTTAGATTGTGATCACAGCTTACAAGAAAATGGCTAATAGATTTATGTGAGGCTTATCAAATTATATCAATTATAACGACAGGTCCCATTTTCTTTGATAATTCTTTATCCTGCACACAAAATTCCACTACATGATCACTGCTAGATTTAAGTATTTTGCTACCCTAAGCAATGTACATTATCAGGCTCCTCTTTTAATAAAATAGTCAATTTAGTTTCATTCGTCAGCTTATTTATAACATATTAAAGATTTTTTTAAAATTTTATTAATTTGTGAATATACATTTGTTTTATTTATGATTATTCCAGTTTCAATGCCCTTGTTTATATGCAATATTATTGAAGTAGATGCTCCGTTTTATCAATATTATAATAACTAAGTGAATGTAATGAAATGAACAGGAACCTAGCTAATTATATTTGTGTAACTGTTAGTATTTTCTTAACACTTTATTATATACAAAATTTGCAATTTTTACGAACTCATTTATTGGCAATAATTAAAATAAATTTTTTTTTTTAATAAAACTTCTACGGCCACTCTCAACCTATTGATCTTAGGTAGTGTCCTAGTCTACCTACTTGGAACTGGATATGATGCTTTTTTGTGTTTAGTTTCGTTATCTATAGAAGACAATGAAAAAAATATATTCTTGATGACTAATTTAATTCAAAATTTGATACAAATATAATTTTGGTGTAAAGGCAATGTAGCAAATGTCATATATCTGCCATTGTTTGAGTTATTATGTTATATAGTTTATATAGCAAAGAAAAAGTTATATAGACACAGGGACTTAGTTCCAAAAATGCGTTTTTCTGGTTTCAGTGAGGTTTCAAAAAGAAAGATTGGTCAAGAGATTGCGATAAATTGTCTGATGAGTTAACTACTTGCCTTTCATTTACTTCGTATATAAGAAAAAAAATATCAAAATAAGCTTGTATTGAGAAAGAACTTTCTATAAAAACTCAAAAAAAAATTGGGATAAAAAAATATATAAGAAATGAGGGATAAATTGTGATTCGTATGTTTGTGAATCATCCAAGGTTTGTTTACAAACCTATCAAGGAAAGTGTTTGAGCTATATCAGAAATAGTTTTCAGAATGCATGCAAAAAAATATGACTTAGAAGAAAAGATAGAAAATAGATAGAATCATAGATAGAAGATATGACTTTAAAAAAAAAAAGAAAATTTTTGAAAATATCAAAAATTGATTTATTAATAATTTTATAATTGCACATTTTAAATCATTAGAAATTCACATAATTAAATTTCCAAATTTCTCACAGGAAAAATTTTTTTTTTTTTTGCTGCATATCAATATGTGAATGGTGATTCTGCATATACTTATTAAGACTGTGATGCTTATAAATAATTCCTAATCATTAGGTAGATCGTTTTTTTTTTCTAATTCTTTATTCTTTTTTCTGTTCCTTAAACTATTTTCTTAATTTTGCAATAGTCTCCTTTTAATATTCCTGGAAAAATAGAAATATTTTATGTTTAACGTGTAGTATTTAAATTTTTCAAAATGTTGTCTGTATATCAATGATTCAGATAAGTATATTATTTCTCTTCCTGGAAAATAAACATATTAAAAATGCATTTTTAAACCAGCATTTAGTAAAGTGCTTTGCTAAATTAATTAAGAATTACTTATTGAGAAAAGCTTTGAAATAAATGAAATTATAATTAAAAATGAAAAATTTATAAAGCGAAAGGCACAATAGAAATACCATTTAAAAGTGCCTACGCACACAAATTTTAAATAAATTTTAATCCGTAGACTAGATATATTTCTTGCAATAATTAATTTTGAAAATTTTTCTTTTCATTCAATGCAATATTTTTTAACCGAAAATTCAAAAATGTTTAAAAATCTTTGATTTATTAAAATGGCATCATAGTGACAATTGTTTGGTTTAATGTAAACAAAGCACGTTCAAAACTAAAAGTAGCTGTGCTGCCATCTATTGAATTTTCTGTTAACTTTTCTTTGCATTATGAAAATGTTTGTAAATCTCATTTGTCTTAAATGAATATTTCATATGACAATTTTCCCAAAATATTTAGTGGGGCCATGATTCCATTTATATTTTTTATTTTAATTTTTTTTAAATTTTTCAATTTTTAACAGTATGGCTTATTAGGGACTAAATTTTAAGTGAAAAGGCGTTCAGAATTATAACAAATTACAAATTTTCTTTGATTAAAATTAATAATATGCTTGGATTTTGATTGAATATTCAGCATCTAGAAAATAATCTTTTTGAATACTTATGAAAGGAAAGAAATTACTTTCCGTTTGGAATTTCATATAGTTTTACAAAGTGTCATGGAAAAGCGAATTTTTGGTACGAAACGGCAAGAATTGCACTGTTTCAACTAATTTCAAATTCAAATGATTGTGTAATATAAATGAATTCCTGTTGACTGTTGCTGTTCTATTTTAACTTCTGAAAAGAAAAAGGGTTCTCGTTAAAAAGAGATTATAAAATAAATTTCAAGCTTGAACTTCATGAAATTATTTCTGCCTCGTTTCTTCTGTTAACTTAAAATTTACAAAAAGGAGGAATTTGAATAAAAATTGTTATCCCAATGTTAACAGTTTTCTGTAAATAGGTGGTGTAGCAATTTTGGAAACTCTTTGGTTGGTTCCATTTTGTACAGCAATATGCTGGATGTTAATAAATATATTCAGTTAGTTATGATTCATTTTTCTAATTAATATAAAATATTTCCAACTAAAACTTTTTTTATAAATATGACCATAGCTACAAATTTTTATGAATATCAAATTTTAAATTTCCTAAAAAAAATGGTTTTCGGGTTGTATCCTATTGTACACTGTGCTCAGTTCTGGATTTAATTTTTAAATGTTAGATTATTTTTTTCAATATCGTATTACTTAGAAATATGAATTTTTTATCCAGAGACATGAAAGAAAGAAATGAACTTCAAATATATATTTATTGCTTGCTTATTATTCAATTAAATAAACGGAATTTTCTTTAGTTATGATGAACTTTAAATAAAATTTTATATTAAAAATTATTTACGGTCGTATAGCATTCCTTCTTAACATAAATGTTAAATGTCTTAAGTTTATAGAAATATGTTTTACGTATTGGAAAATATATGCAACATGAAATCATGGTTCATGGTTTCATGAAGTAGTTACATGCAAGCAAATGTTAAAAAGACATTTTTACACGATTATTTTCGGTCGGAAAAAATGTTGCATCCTATCCTGAAGAATTAAAATGATGTTTGGAAAATGCAGGAACGTCTTGAATTATACGTCATACAAATATGATTATTGGATCTGTGACTAACACATTAAGCTTCGGTGGTTTTTATTTAAGGATTTAAAATATAAATATATACTTATATTAAATATTATATTGCCATAAAATTTTCAAATATTTATAAATATAGAAATTTAATAAATGTTATTTTTCTTAAACATTATTCATTAGAAGTTGATATACATGGTGCTGCTTGGAATGAAAAACCTTCCTACTGGATAAAATTATATTAATCGCTAAGTTGATAATTATGCTCCGAAAATTTCAAAATTAGCATATTGCCATTAAGAATATATAAGTAGGCAGAATTTAAAAAATCTAGCAAGTAGAAAGGGAAAGAAAAAAAAATCGATTACAATATTCAATCTGTATAAAGATGGAACAAATCAAGTTATATAAAGTTGAATTAACATTGTATTGAAATGAACGAAACATTATCTATCCAATAAAATCCAGTTGCAATTATTTTTATCAATTTTCAGCTCCGAGAAGAAATGCAAAGTTTTATTTTTACAGATGGCCATAAATATTGCGAATTTGTTTTATTATTTTTATCGAGTGGAATGAAAACAAGAAAAGACTTCCCAATAGGCAAAACATTTTTGCTTATCTCTATCAGCTTATTTTATTAACTGGCGTCATTTTTAAAAGCCTCTAATGAGATCAATGGCCACATATAAAATAGAATTTTTTTTTAATAGAAGCAAGTGCTTTGGTTTTTATCTTCTCCTATCAGTCAGAGAAAAAAGTGAAAACATTTTAATTTTATTGAGAGATAGCATTAGATGAAAATAAAGTACATGACAAATGTGTTTTAAAAATTCATCGTTAAAATAAGAGAAAGGATTTTGTCGTTGTTCTTTTTTAGTCTTAATTAAGTTCAGAGAAAAGTTATTTTTCACTTGCTGAAAATATTACTAAATGTGAATGATGGATTCAATCGGTTATTTAAAAAGAATTTTTATTACTATAATAGTAAAATGTTAATATATTATTTTAGAATTCATTCCAAAAGAAGATTCATCGATTTTTTATTCAAAACTCAATTAATGACTTATTCTAGCATTTCAATAAAAAGACATGGATCTATTTTTAATTAGATTCCCTTATCAATTTAATAAATTTTTATTATCATAATTTGAGTCTGTTATGAACACAATGTGAAATGTTTTAAAATTTAAAATTGCTATAATTTTTAAATGATTGAATAATAAATGATTATGCTTTGTTACTACTTTAAAAGAACTTAATTCATTGCATGTTGTCAGTGCAGGCATTGTGCAGTAGAAAATGTGTTGTTATACATGATTTTCTTCCATTTTTTCCCCATCACGACGCATGATTACCTGCATGTTCCTAAAAAAGTGAATTGTACGGTTAATCTCTCCAACCTCCAGGTTCAATCTATTGGATTTCTTCTTTTAGGAATACCTTAAATCACTTATTTATGAGGGTTTATTTGTGTCGATACTTAAACATTTCATAAAAATTATCTTAATCACTGTGCTAAGTATGAGCATCTTCGGTTAATCTATGGTTATTGGTTTACCAATGATGTTCATGGTCCCAAATCCTAGCAGCTCTTTTAAGTATTTCTCTTGATCTTTTCTGTCAGATGAACCTTGCACCAAATTCTATGTTAAAATCAAAATGACAAAAATAAATATTGCCATAAAAAATAAATGTTTTTTTATATTATATTATTTTCATACATAGTTTTGTACTTGTCTATTCTATAGCCATGTTGCCAAATAAATTCTTTTGAAATTTTCATTGCACTTTTATGTTACACTGCATAAATAATTTGTCTATTTTCATCTACGAAATTTGGTATGCAATATACTGCTCGATAGTGGTCCTCTTGATGTCCACTGTCAGTCTTTTGAATTTTTCTCCATTTGAAGTCAACAATACTTTATATAGAACACGCAAAGTGTATATAGAACATGATGTTCAGAATACAATGTGCAAAATTTATTTAAAATGTTCCCAAAACATCATTCTAAGATTAAACACAGAACTACAACTCTGACATAAGATTTATACTAAAATTCGCCTAATCCATCATATTACGTTTTCTTTTTTTTTTTTTTTTTTTTTTTTTTAGTTATAATGTTCACACGCTTGACAATGAAATAGATGGACTCATCTCTATTCAATGTAAAATTACATTCATCTACGTTGTTCCATTTTTGATTTTTTCGAGTTTATAGAGAGGCGCGCAGTCTTCCAAAAATTATACTTTCGAAGTTAGAATATCAATAAATTTGATTCATCAAAATTTCGAGGTAAAATTTTTGAGTTGCATCCGAATATATTTTTCGTATCCAAATTTGGTAAAAAAAAGAAGAAAAAAACCTTAATTGACATAATGTGCTTAAGGTGTTTCTTTTTTGACGAATACTTTTATGATTATTATATTTTATCCAAAGATCACGTACAAGACGCCTTTTTATAAGAGCAGATGTTAGTTATGACCTGCGACATTTAAACAGCAGCTGTTAATCATGGGCATTTTAGCTTATGATACGTTTATGATTCTTTTATTAGTCATGCATCAATTTAGAAGTATAAAAGCGGCAAATTTCATTTAAATGATCGTTTCATTTGTTTTATATCGTTATTATTTAACTTAATAAGCATAATTTCTTACACACATTTTTAATTTAATAGAATAGCTAACATCTCTTCATTCTCATAATATTTGGTAGGCAAATTCTTCTAAAAATCAACAAACTAGATAAATAAAACTTGTCGCGACAGTTTTTGGCATCGAAATCAAATATATATATATAATAGTTGTAATTGTTAGTTGCTTTAGTACTGATGTTGAAACATTCAGTATATGTTGTTGTTGTTTCTTATGGCACTTGCCATGGACAAGCCCTCTGTTAAGAAGACAGTGGTTTTAAGGCGATGGGGGAGCGTCTCTTGTTTTAATGTAGCGCCAACTAGGGCCAAGAGTACGACTTTGCTACTCACGCATCACTCATTCGCTTACACAACCCCTTTTTACAGGAGGGCACATTCACACATCTCACAGATAGAACAATGGAAGAACATCCATGCCCAAACCGGGACTCGAACCCAGGACGCCCTAAACACGAGGAAAACGCGCTACCCCTATGCCAGGACGCCGGCTCAGTATATGTAATAAATAATAACTGCAATGAAATATTTAATTCTTTAAAGCTAGATCTTATAATAAAAATCCATCTTATAAAATATATTTTGTGTTTCACTTCCTAGTGATGGGAAGAAAGGAAAATATTTATTTTATACAACTTCGTTTTGATATCTCAATTCCATATTTTACAGTCAAGATCACATATAAAATCTAGCCTGATTCGGTTTTGAGTTATTTCGCCTCAATATACACAAATAGTCATCAGCTTGCTGAATTAGGTCCTAAATTTCAGAGGAGTTTTGCTCTTAAAATCATATGAAACATTTTGTTCATATAGCCTTTCTACTTTTTCCTGTTCATACATGCACTAAAAGGCAGGTTTACTTCTCCCTGACTGATTTCTTCCAACATTTAATACAAATCTGAAATTTTTTCATAAGACCAAAATGACTCACACAGACGTTCTATTAGGAAAAAAATTATGAATAAAATTTCATTTATTTAGTTCGTTCCTTTTTTGTATAATCTCATTGACTTACAACTAAATGAATGAACAAAAAAGTGACCTAATTTCAAATATGACTTTTCGGACTTGATAAAATCAAAGGCTTAGAGGTTAATTTAAATTACGAGATTAACTTCTTGAGAATTAAAATATATCCTCACTTTAAAATTTGTATTCGAAAAAATAAAGACATTAAATAAACATTAAGGCACAAATCTAAGTGTTGTACCTTAAAAGGCATGACCGATAAACACCATGAGGCTATTTTTGTAATCAGCCTATAGACATCAACTAAGCGTCCGTTACCGGATATGTTTATGCATATTCCAATGCCAAAGTGATTCAATAAAGTAATTTTTACTTCTCACTATTCTAAATATTCCATTTCTTTTAATGCCGGTAGAAACCCACTTAGAAATAGCATAACTAAGAACTATCTTGATTTCATCTGCCATTGAAAAACAGAAATTTATGGAATCACTTTCTTTAATTACGTCATCTTAACGTTTTCGAGTAAATGACTCTTTTACATGGAGAGCCGGATTCCCAGTGGGTTGTCACATCACACTCACCGCCACGCTTGAACTTGTTCAACAAGCTGCTTCGTTTTTTTAAAGGGGGAAAAAACCATAAGACATGAAAAAAAAAATCCAGTTATCGTCTGAAGGTGCTTCAAATTTTTTTATTAAATTCAAAAGGAGGTATATTCTTTTTAAGGAGATATGCACTTTTCTCTGAAAATACTATCTCAGAAAAGTTTGCATAAGAGTTCACACAGTATTATGGGGATGACAAGTTGTATTAAGAGACTTCTGGATGTCTGACGAGGATTACTTTAAAATTAAATTAATTAAATATAATTAAATTTAATTTTGTAAAATTAAGATGTGTTTTTACTTTTAAACCAATATTTATTTACTCAAAGATCTAGCTAACTGCATGAAACATAGAAAGAGAAATTTTTTTTTCATCAAAAAATTTTATTTTTAATTTTGATGAATCTAATATTTTGAATTCAGTAAGTTCGAGTAATGTCTGTCTACCCGTAAACACGATAACTCAAAAACGAAACAAGATAGATAGATAAAATTCAAAATGTGGATATTGTACCTGACCTGCAGATCAATTAATTTGGTATCAATCGTGTATAATATCCAGCGATGGCAAGTCTGTTCATATCTAAGCAAGGTAAGTCAACATATCAATGATTAAATTATAGTTATGTGTCAACTGTCTAATTAACTCTATCTTCTAGTGACTATCTGTTGATGGATTTGTAAATCTTTATATATAAAAATAATAACCCAAAATTGTTATTTTTTGATATGTGTGATTTTGAATTTGTAATCATGACAACGAAATTGCAGTTGTATGATATTTTAAAACCAACCGTAGGTTAGATGCCCACAATAGATATTCGATTTCCTACACTATATGACTAAGCTGAACCCAAAAGGTTCCATATACATTAGTACACAAGAAATATATATATATATTTTAACACATTTTTATATTATTTTAACATATTAGTACAGAAGAAAATTATACAAGAAATTTGAGAACAAAATATGTCTACTTTCTTTATTTGGATATCTTAAAATTAATATTTTTCAAGCATAGCATCCATAACTATTCTATAAAAAAAGATTTACGAGTTAAAAACGAAATAAGAAATTTCATTCTTTATTCTTTTCACTTTGCAGCTGAAAGCAAAAGAAAAAAAAACATGTCGCTGATCATAAATAAGTTGGCAATAACATCTTTTGGCAATATTTTCTTCATATTTCAATGACCATGCAGTTGATTAAATAAAATGTCTTGAATTTCTTCCATAGTCATACGAATATGCAGATATGAAAATACTTACTGTATTTTAAAATACAATTTACGTCAGTATTGCGAAAGCAGACGATATTTGTCGAGAAATTTTTCGTTCCATATTTTCAAGTAAACATTCTCAATGTCAGTAGCGGCTTTCGAAATATGATAATTTGATTCCACATTAGAAATCAAAAAATAGCTGAATTTTCATTCGCTATGGCATTTTCTATCTAAACGGTAAGCTGCATTTTCAAAAGTATACTTTGATGTTAATTGATAGTATTTTTAGAAAATTCTTTTTTTTTGTTAACAGATTAATGCATTTGTTTTTAATTTAATTCATAAACAAACCATCCACATATATTCTATCTGTATACATTAAATGTGTATAAATTACATATTTTATTGTTTACAAAAAAAAAACTCTATCTGCAGTTTTAGAATACATTCTAGGCATTGTGTCAGATTTTCCGCCCTTCTTTAAAACTAAAATGTTTACTTTAATGTGGAGATTTGAATTTGTTATTTAATTCACAAAAATAAATTATTCAACTAAATCAGGCAGAAAATATTAAAATTATGCAGAAATTTTTCCAGAAATTTTCTTAAAATTTTATCCCAATTAAATGAAAATATTTTTTAAATATTTTAAAATGCGCATAAATTAAATAAATTTACTGAATTAAAAATTAAAAAATAAGTAATAATTAATACAATTAAATAATAAATAATAAAAATTAAATGAATTTATGAGCACAAACTTATAAATGCTCATAAATTAAATAATTTAAAATTATATTAATTTCGGTGTGCAATTTCTTCATATTCTATTTCCTCTTCCAAATTAAATACTTCTAAATTGCTATTTGATTGTAGAAAAAAATATTTAACGAAAGGAATTCAGAAAATATTCAGTGAAAGGATAATCCAGATTAGTAGAAAAAGGATAAACTGTTTTAAGTATCTATATTTTTATCCATTTTCCATGTATATTCACTTACTTTTATGAAATATTAAAACGCATTGACCATAAAAAAAAAGAATTTCTTAAAAATAAATTTGTCAGAACTCCATATGTAAAAGGAGGCGAGCAAATTCAATCTAAATAAATATTTTTACCAACTGAAATTATCGCAAAACTTTTAATATCTTTAGTTTTTATATATCTGATTGCTATATGCTGCAGAAATAAATTAAGTCTATTTAATTATTGTTTTGAATTTAAAACCAATAAACAGAATACCAGTTACGTGTATATGCACCCTTCGCAAGTCATCGTATGCATGTAATGGGAGAGCTTTTCAAAAGAACAGATCGGCAGATGGGAAAAAAATTCTGCTCAAAGTATTTTTGTTTACAATCATTGTAGCATCATCATTCTCCTGATAATAAACACTCGAAAATGAAAAGAAAAACAGAAGCTCTTGTTGGTGCAGGTGAACAAACGAGCTCAAGGTCTTCCTTCATATTCATTTAATAGCGTGTGGGGGCAAGTTTAGAAATCATTACTATCTTAGCACCATATCTATTGAGAAACTACTGCATTTCAAATACAACCCAATTAGTTATTTTTCCAGACTTCATTTAGTCGTTTGGTTTAGGATGGAAAATAATTGGTTAAACACGTCTTGATCTGGAAAAAAAATATAGAGAAATCCACGTGTGTCACGATGTTGTATCAGTATGTAGCTTTCTGGGGAAAAAAAAAGCTTCATCACAACAGTGGTCTAATCAAATTCTTTTTATAGCAGAAATGAATCATTTCTGTTTGCTGCAATCAATAAAAAAAAAATCTCTAGAGATTGTGACGAATCTCTATGTTTTATATCTATCTGAATCCGAAAAAAAATTGTTATAATTATACCTTAACCTAGAATTATACCATAATTACAAAACCTTAAAAGAGAACGATAAAATTTAATGCACATTTTTAGCATCTAAATCATTAATCGTATAACATTTTGAGCCAAATCTTTAAAAAAGGTTGTCCGTCTGTCAGTATGTACATTTGAATGCATGTAATAATTCAAGAACTTAACACAGATGAATTTAATTGGTATGTGACATTGTTATTAAAATTGCAATTCTGCGTTAAATTTTGATTTTCATTGGCCGAAAAAAAATCAAAACGCATAATCATTTTTCTTTCCAAAATCCTCAATTTTTTTGTTATATTGCGAAGTTTTATATTATTATTAATTTTATTTTATATTATTTATTTATTATTATTCTATATATTATTATATTGTTGCATCATTTTTTTTATAATACGAAGCACAAAACGCTCGTGTGTGAGACTCTGAAAACAAAATTCTGAGTACTGATGAGGGTATGCAAGACCGTGCCAAAAGTCCGCAAAATTTATGGACGAAGAGAAGATAACATCTGTATTAGAAAATAGGCGAGAAAATTACCAGGAAAGCACCCCCAACTTTTTTATTGATTATACTTTCAGAATAACATAAGTATTCCTGTAGCGAATTAAAATAATTCTTAAGTAGACTCAGACTTTTTGTTGTATTTTTTATAGATTTTTGCATATAGATTGTGTTACTGGTTTTTTTTATATTCCTGATATTTTATTTTATCCCACGATTTTATATTTTTTTTTCCTAAATTACCATTTTAATTAATTTTATGAGTTTTAAAATTGCATTCAAATGTTTAATCCCAAAAAAAGTTATTAGGAAAACTGCGTCCTTATTCATTATTGTATTTCAATACTTTTCAACCCAAAGATTAACACTTGTTATAAATCTTAAATTTGAAAATTTCACTTTTAATATAGTTCTAATATAAGGCAGAGACTTATTTATCGTCTACTAATACATAAAATCTGCATTTTTTTTTTCACGAAAAATAACATGCTGAAAAAATAGCTTCTCTAATATTCAATGAATAACAACAACGCTATTTTAAAAAAATAATTACAAGTAACTGTTTGAATGAGATTTAAAAAAGGAATTTTTATATACTAACTGTATGAAAATAGAAAAAAAAAAAAAATGTTGGTACGAAAGAGAAAATGAGAAGAAAAAAAACTAACTAATTAATTTCAAGAGACGTTTAAAATGTCATAATTTTATTTTGACAGAAACGTTAAGCTTTTTTAACTTAACTACATCGCTTTATTAGAATACAAAATGAAAATTAATTTTTTGAAATTTAAAAACTTATTACTGAGACGGCATATTCTTTTAAACTTATTTTCAGAAGTAAAAATTATTTAATTTGATTTATTTCTTTTAAAAGGAATTTATAATTCAGCTATAAACAGATAGATAATATATAAAATATTTGAAATTATCTTTTTTTTTTTTTCTCCTTAACTAATTATTTTCAGCAAAAAAATTTCAAACTCTGTAGTATAGTAAGATGAATTGTTATTATTACTCGCAATGAGTATGTCTAAATTAAAAATTAAAAAAATAATTTTTAAAATTAAAAGCCATTTAAAGAATAATTTAGGTGTTAATTTCTACATGTCTGATTATTAATACATATTCTTTTGCACGTTATGTCTTCGATTCTTACAAAAAACTGAACAGTTCAATATGTTACAATTGAATTTACATTCAAATTAGTATTCATCACTAAAAAAATTCAAAATTAATTACAATTAAATTAAGGTTACGCTTAAATTTCTTTTGAATAATTCGAATGCTTAACAAAATGACTCTCTACGTATCAATGACATTCAAATTTTATTGCAGGTGTTCCTTGAATCATCGAAGCAGATGTTCAAATATGCAAAAAAGCGAAATCCGTACGCAATACTAAAATGTTTAATTGAAGTAGTAAAACAGAAGCAGCTCAATACACTTTTTTGGAAACTTGTCATGTAATCTATGTGTTCAACGTAGTATAAATGCCACGAATGCAAAATTGGGAACATACATAACGAGCTGGACGATTAATTACGCTGCAAATGCGTCTTTTATTGCTAATAAAAAGGTTTTTTGTTGACCCGTGCGTAAGAGACAAAAAGAAATATCCGATTCTGATTGCGTAATGGGAAAAACGGAAAATGCTATAGTTAAGATCTTTGCGTTTTCTGGCGATAAAAAGCGCAAATATCTTATTAATTCTATTTAATTATCGTCAAGTTATTTTCATATATTTCCTGTATACAGAAATATAATATTGCTTAACACTGCGGCAGCAATTCATGATGGATTTGCAACTCCGTTATCATTGTTATAAATGCATGTTATCATTGCTGCGTATATTATATATTGCTCGGTTTTATCATATACGTTTACATAAATTTACTTATTTAACTGTTTATTAAGACGGCTTAGTGCAACATATTTTTGCTCACCTACCAGAGTTTGTTTTTTGTTGTTATTTTTAGATTTTTGAATATAGATGTACTATTTCTATATTTTTGGATTTAATTATCAATTAAATGATAGTAAATTTTAATTACATATTTGTGTTATCACTTGGTAGTTAATTTGGAATAAAATTAATCCAATATTCTATAATATTTATAATAAAGAATTGTAATATAGAAAATATAGTTAGAGATTTACAAATGCACAAATATACTTTGCTAAAAATGCACTTTTTAATACACAAAAAAATTAAATTATTTTTTAAAACTTTTATTCAATTTATTTAACATTGGCTTCTTTAAAACTTGGAAAGATAGAATTTCGTCGCTCATTTTATGCTGTGCTTTTACATTAGGACAATAATAACATTAAAGATTTTAAATATTTTTTCAGAACCTTTTCCTTCGTAAACAACATATTATAAATTATATAAAGTCTAAAATGCGGAAAATAATAATAGAATTTTTTAATTACAACTTATCAATATACTAAAAAGCAAAACATAATTTTCTTATCAAAAATCTCAAGATTAAAATAAAACAAGAATGTCAGGCATTGAATAAAAAAACGCAATAAAATTAAGCTACGATGAATAAGAATTAGGTAAAATTCATAAATATTCATTTAAAGTGAAAAAAAATTATCTTTATATAGAGAGATTATTTTGTCGCTTTATATGTATGGATTCTCAAAAATTTCGAATCTGATTTTTTTGACGTTATATCCTCTAAACTTCGTATATGATAATATAAAAAATTATAATATGATTTGCAAAGACAACATATCTTTAAAAAATTTTGTCAAAGATAAACAGGCTTCTATGCCAAAAAAAATTATTTCTGATTTATCATCAATTTTTGAATTTACTATGAATGGCTACGAAATATGCAATTTCATGCAGGGAGACATTTTATGATTTAAGTCAAAGCAGTTCAGATCTAAGTAAATGAATGTCAGCGATTTCTTTACCAATAACGTTTCGTGTGTTTCTGAAGTACTTGCAGAAAGAACTATATTTTTTACTGTATTTAAACACCGGTAGAAAATAAATA
Organism: Argiope bruennichi; assembly: GCF_947563725.1. Lineage (NCBI taxonomy): Eukaryota > Metazoa > Arthropoda > Arachnida > Araneae > Araneidae > Argiope > Argiope bruennichi. The sequence goes on along the minus strand of NC_079156.1, from coordinate 81,955,778 downwards.
TAAAATCTGCTTTGATATGCATAAAAGAGCCTGAAGAACATGAAACTCCAGTTTTCACTGACATTTTCCACGACTTTTTAATTTTTCCTAATATTCAGGAACACGAAAGAAAATATGTTATATTTGTATAGCATTCTATATTCATGAGAAAGTGGATTGTAATAACATTTTTTTATTAATGATGTGTGGGTGTGTATTGACATTTATAGGACGGATCATTTGGCTTAAAAGTTACCAAATTTGGCACATATATGCGTATTGGAAGGTAGAAACATGCACTTTAAAGTGATTTTTTAAAAAAATTTTATTTGAAATTCATTTATTTGAAAATTTTATTGAAATTTTTTATTTGAAAATTTTTATTTGAAATTAATTAAAAATCAGGTAAAGTTTGGTACTTTTTTGGAAAGAAACAACCCAGGAAATATATTTGTTCAAAATCGATGTTTGAATTTCAATAAAATTAAAAATATATATTTTGAAATATATATTATTAATTTTTTTTATATATATTTCAAAATATATATAAAAAATCATTTTTTTACTTGCACCAGGTTGATTGTCCTTTTTTCTAAATTTTTTTTCTGAATTATCTTAATACTTACAAAAATATTTTATGCATAATTCTCAGCAACTCATTGCATTGTTGCAATGAAATTCAAAGTATTTTCTTTATTTCATTTAATATTTAATCTGGTGATTTCCTTCCATTGTTAAAAATTAAAGAAGAAAGAATCTATTTATTATCTAACAAATAAGAATGTAAACTTACATTACCGTAAACTCCTACTGGGGAGGCAGGACACCTCAAAAATGAGATGAGAAGTTCCGCTATGGTTGTTGATTCTCGCTGATTTATTATTTGAGAATATGAACTTTCAATTATTTAATTGAGAATATGAGCTTTCTAATGGAGACCAGTCCTGTGACATCAAAGCGCTATTAAAAGCGTAAACGCCTGGTTCATATACGTTTTAATTTATCATAGAAACTACATATACAATAAACAAAGTTCTTTTTCCTTAACTTTCAGCATTGCAAGAAAATCACATGATTAAATATTTGATGTAACAAAAAAAAGCGGCTTAAATTTCATGGCAGCATAGTAATATATTGTTAGAAAATAGACAAAACATATTTTTTAAATTGTGAAATTAAGAAAAAATTAAATGAAATGAAATTTTTAAAATTAAATTTAAAAATTAAGATATCATTAAATGATATCTTAAAAAGATAATTTTTAAGAATTTTTGAACGATGTAAAATTAATTTTTGTTTAATAATATTTTCAAATTGTATTACTGAAATTTTTTTTAAAAAATCAGATTTGTTTCCAATTAATTAAAATTTCAGAAATGTTAGCCCGAAGTACAAAATTCCTTCGTGCAGATATATATGTGCGAAGTGTCAAATAGCCTGATTTGTAGAGCGCAAATACAAACACACATTCGGCTTTATTATTAGTATTATCAAGCGCGTGATCTGCTTCTGTTGTCAAAAACTAGAGAAACATTTTGTATATTATCTCCGTAGGTTACATGTCAAATAAGAAGATAAAATTATAGTGCAGCGACGTTGGCACACAGTTAAAAGATAAATTAGAAAGGGAATTTATTGACATTTTGGGACATAACTTTATTTATAATTTTTCGCATTCGCAATATACAGAACAAATTTAAAGCTAATTTTAATAACAAAGCTCTAATGCCCATCACGACTTTATGCTGAAAAATAATTTTTTGAGAAAATTATGTATAAAATATGAGTTTGCATGAAATTTAATTAAAATTAAGCACAACATATATTTCTGACGAACCTCTTCAACAACAAAATAAAAGAAGTCTTAATTTTTTTTTTTTTTTTTTCAAATTCCTTCTAAAATCTGACACTGTTTTACCAGCTTAATTCTATAATCGCATTCTAAAATTCATGTATCAAGTTTTCTTCAGTTGTGAGTCATGGCGCCCAAAAGCATGTGCATAAGCTTATAGGCAGATAATATATTGGACCCACAATTTAACATAAATATGCAATTCCCTTGATAAAATCGTATGATAAATTACCACTCACTTTAATTTTGAATTATCACATTTATGTGCACTTGAATGAACTAAACACTTCTCTTTGATCAATTTTGCCTAAAATTAACTAGAAATATATTCTTTTAAATATCTTATACCAAAATTCATCTATCTAGTTCACTGAACGTTTCGTTAAGAATTTTTATATGAAAAGATTTTGTTCTAAAAACTTTATCAGCTTTTATTATCAAAATGCATTTTTTTGAAAATACCAAGTTGCAAAACATTCTTAAAATGCTGAAATTTATCAAAATATATTGTTCAACTTATTTGACGATGACAATATGATCTTTTTGCAAGTTATTTTTATGAGAAAGTAAAAATCATTTTTCTTGCGATGTCAATTACAGCAAAGCATTTTATAGTTTTCTAGATTTTCCACTGCAGAATAATACTTTTTGTCCAAAATAGATGATGTTATTTAATTTCTTTGCAATTGGACAGCAGATATAATTTACGAAGAGCAATTACCTTTACAATTTTACATTAATTATGCTGAATTAAATATAAACATTTGAGGTTCATTGAACCATAAAATTGAAAAAGTCAATGGATGAAATACAATCGGCATTTTACCGAAAATCATATTGTACTATTGTTTCTTAACTTTTATGGCTTATATTACTCTTAACTTAGATAATTTTAATGATTGATTTACAATATATTGTTTACTATCCGCCTTTGGCGCTTCGCTAGCCGGAAGTAATGGTTGCGAAAAATTCCATTTAAGCATTTTGCATAACTTGGTCTTAATGACTTCTTCAGCAAAATTTATTTAATCGTCAAATTTTGATAGATATAGATATATGTTATTTTAGAGTCCCATGGAGGGGCACCTCGTAATTCAAGATGAGGAGCTTCCGGTATGGTGGTTGGTTCTTGCCACCCCTGTGGGTACACGAAAAGGGGTATAGCTCCTCCCATCGATGACGGGACGTACTCCCCAAGGGAAAAGTTGTACTGTGGCCGGTGATGGCCCTTAGGACTCAACCGCAACTCTCGCCTGTGCTGCTGTCGCGGTGGTCCGGTCATTCAAGTGTTTCCGTGTCCCTTCCTGCGAGTCGGAATGGTCAGTTTGTGATATATTATTCTAGAAGCCTTTCATCATTTTGATCTTTGTGATATGTATATCTTTAATTTTCTACCTTATCCAATCATACAACAGGAAAGAAAGGTAGTACTTAAAATTGCGAACTTAAAAGAATTTTTCATCACTGCTAGATTCTGAAGTGAAACCTCAATTGTAAATACAGCAAAATATTGAAAAATTTATTAAAAGCGTGCTGAGCTATACTGAGCTATATCAAATCTATACTGAGACCTACACAATATGGAAAAATAGGAAGAATCTTTCGCATCTAAAAAAAACAAAATGTGATATTACTAGCAACAACGAAAAAGAAATGTTTCATTTTAACAATGAAATACATCGATGTAAAACACTCTTAAAATATTTTTTTAAATTAATTAAAAATACTTAAAAAATTGTATGATAAAGAAAATCATTGAAAATCTTTTTTCATTAATTTTAAGATTGTTTAAAATTTAGTTTTGTGCGGTAATATTTACTGAAGTTAAAACGCAAAAATGTTAACATTTTGCTTAGTTTCTAATTATTTAAAATTTAAAAGATATCATTTCGAAATGCTAATTTCCATTTTCCAAAGTATATTGCGGACTATACTTTACAGAGGCACATTTTTCTGTAAATATCGTGGTGAGTTTTAAAAAATTGAATTGGAATTTAAATTTTTAAAAAGATCAGCGTGATTGTTGTGCTTCTGTGCAATAATATTTGTGAAAATCATTAGGGGGGAAATTTCGCTTAATTTTTAATGAATTAAAATGTTAAAAATCCTCTTAGGAACATATTTCCACCCCATTAAATATATATATATCAAGTTTCGTGGCTATAAGTTAAACGTTCTTGCTTATAAAATACTAACACATTCAAACAGAATACACATAGACCCACATTTATCATAATTATTAATAGAGATAATTCATAAATATGGTCATCTATATAACTAAATCTTTTTATAATAACAATAACTCTTGTATTTTTTAATAACATAGAAATCAATTCTTTTTAAGCTGAATATCAGAAGGAAAATCTAAATTGAGTCAAATATTTTTGTTTTAATCTGATCTTTTAATTCAATCAATAAATGGATATAATAGCAGTTTATTATATACTGCAAAAATATTTTTATCAGAGATAATATAATAATAAATTTTTAGCAATATTTTTACTACTTAATAACTTGGGAATATAAACATTTTTTAACTGAAAATTAAAATAAAAAACTTTTTAAGTCAAAATATTTGGTGGTATATAATTTTGTTTGAAAAAAAATATGTCATTATTCAGATTACAGTCAAGAATTTAAAAAAATAAAATTTCGAGATTAGAGCAGAGCCATAAGCTTTTCATAAATAAATCCTTTAATTAAACAACATTTTCATTAAAGAATACAAAAAACTTTCGTTCTGGGGAAATTTAACTCTCGTAATGATTACCAGATGGCGTTCTCAAGGGAAAACAAAAGTTATGATGAAGTTGAGCAACAAAGAGATGATCATCTTTTCTACTCTTCTCTTCACTGACTGAGGTCTTCTCCTACTTAACGAACTTTTTCTCTTCCGAAAATTTTGGGAATTCTTGCAAAACGTGTTCATTTTCTTTCCGTTGGATCACTATTTTTAAGAAATTCAACCTTCAAATAGAGCAGAGCCTTATATAGAAATTGTTTTCTTTCAGTGAGTATTTTTGCTAGATTTTTGTTATATTTTTATTATGTCGTGAGTTGAGTCAATGATAAACTACTTCATGTGTCTTAGTAAAGCAGTGGGTTTTTCCAGCTTCAATCTGTGGCTATTAAAACTGTTTGGAAAATATTTTATGAAATATTTTCCAAATATTTTATAGTTTATAAAAACATCCATTCTAAACAATTACATAGTACTTAAGCCTAATTACTTCATATTGTATGTATTTAATGTGCTGCTTTTGAACTAATGATATATTGAACGAAGAATATTTCTTATTAAAAAAATTTTGCAATACAACTCAGCATTTTGAGTTGGAAAAAAAATTAATCTAGGTACATTAGGAGTGATTTTTTTTTTTTTTACTGGGCCAAATGTTTTCTAATCATAAATTATTCAAATGTTAATGACAACTGTAATATTTCTATATGTAATCAAAGTTAAGAAAAAGAATCGCCAAGAAATTAATTTTTCAAAATTAGTTTGTGAAGAATATTTCTAATATATTTAATTTCTAAATAAATTACTTATATTCTTTTATGCAATTTTGAAGTTTGCTTCTATAATGTTTATCTGATGCTGCATATAAGATACTTTTTCTTAATTGTCTGCAATTTTTTTCTTAATCTTTTCAGTCAATTTCAATATAAAATCATTTATCTTTAATTTTTAAAAAATGAGAATTCTTCAGATTTTATTCAAATCGAGAATTTTTTCTCTAAAATATATAGATACTCTCTAGAATATATAGATAACTCTAGAAGAATATTTTATTTAAATCGAGAATATGTTCAGAGCAATTAGCCAAAAGTCAGAACTTTTCTGTCTTGTGCTTAGTTCATGTATATATAAATAAGTGTGTGTGTATGTGTAAATTATAAATTAATTAAAATATATATTTCAGACTTAAAAAATCTTGTAATGAGATATCATATATAGTCTACTAAATAATCTAAATTTCTTACATATGAAAATTTCTGATACAATTATAACACAACATATTGTATCAGAATTTAATATGTACTTTAATATGTACAATAATTTTATATGTACTTTTAAATTTTTACAGAGGAAAGATCTTATATTTTTACAGTTAAAAAAACACTTCGTATTATTTTTTTCAATTATTATTTCATTCAAAAGTTTAAAAAATTGAAATTAAAAAAAATTGATCTTTAGAACTTTCAATTACTGAAGTTTTATAAATTTTTTGCAGGAAATTTATCCTAAAGCTTATTTATAGTCATTAACAAGTGAAATTAATACTTTTTCTAATTATAAATCAAATAAGGCGTATATATAAAAGATTTTTAACTATAGTAAGCTTAAACTGAAGAAGATCATTAGTTAAGTTATAAATTTAAATCTTTCAGCATTTTTTATTATTATTTTTATTTTATAGTTATTTTGTTGAAATTTTTTATTATTATTCTGGGCATTTCATCGAATATTAAATATTCAGTAGATTTTAAAATTAGTTAAGAAAATAATTAACAATCCTTTACTCATCCTCCCATTGGTGTGGTGTAGAAGTTTGGAGAGGGGGGAGGTGTCAGCTCAGGTATCATCCTCGTCATCTGATTTAGATTTAAAATTTCGAGGCCCGTCTCTAAGAAACCAGACCATTTGAAGAAACGTATCATATAATTCATCTGGTATCACCTTTTACAACTGCATTTTAAATTCTGCTCAACACTAGCCATTAACTACAAGTCAATCGATGATTTTTCCCAGCATTGCTAGCTTATCAGGCTTGTTGAATTGCATAATCACTTATTATTGTTGCATTCAGATTCATGTAGAATGAATGCATTCATAAATTAAATTCACAATCAAACATGAATCTTTTTTCAAAGTGACAGATAATGATGATAATTTAAAAGTAAAAGACATTTAAAAATAGTGTAAAATAGAGTAGATTAACATATTGAAAACAGAGTAAAATTTGTTAAAAATGCCATCATTCAATGCACGGAAAATTTAGCTAATATTTATAGATTATTTTAAATCTGAAAAAATGTTACATTTTAACTGCATTAAAAATTTTGAACTTAAAGATGAAATTTCCAAATTTCATAAAATTAATTTCTATTATTAAAACAAATTTACAATAAGAATTCAAGTAAAAGAAATAAGAAATCTTCCTCGTGAAGTGATTACATTAAAAGAAATGAAAAAAGATGGATCATTTATTAAAAAAGTAAGAAATTATTATTTCACCTCATTTTTTATGTATTGGCAATTTAAGTGAAACATTCTAGAAGTGAAATAGAAAATATGTTAATCCCAAGAAATATTGATGATTTTTTTCTTTATGGTGAAAAACAATTAGATTAATTTAATTTAAAGTTAAATGAATAAATTTTGTTTCAAATCCTTAAATTAATTTGAACTCGAATAAAATTAGGAACATTATAAGTAATGTCTGGTAGATTCTTCTTATGAAAATAATTTTTCAATCGAAGTATTGACGCATTTATCAGAAGTAATCTTTGGCACCTTTATGAGCTATAAAAGAAATATGAATTCTTCATGCGTTCTGTAAAGTAATATAAAGTGTCATATTTTCCATAAGTTGCAAGCATTTCCTTAAACTGATGCTTTAGGTATATGTAAAAATGCTGTGTTCCACATTTTACATTTTGCATCTTATACATGCGAACGTCTGACAGGTGGCCATTGCTATTTCACGAGTTTTAGGCATTGATTCTTACGAATCCAGCGGTAAAGAAAAAAAATGAAAATAGCATCTACTGTTTGAACTCTAACGTTTAATAAACAAAGCTGATATACCAGATAGGTCAATTTCAAATTATGACAAAGATAGACAGTATTCCTCTATTTTTAATGGCAATTCAAAATCAGTACTCTGTTTGGATAGCTGAAAGTAAGCACTGCAGCTGGTTTCACTATTCTTCCACATTCGATTAGAAAAATGCATTACTCTACTAGAACTTTTTGCAACACCATGGTCGCACAAAATATTAATAAGATCAAAAAAGAAGTTAGGTAAGCAAACGCTGGTGTCGGGTATGCTGCGCCATACACCAGATTAAAAAATAAAACAAAGTAAAATGACTTAAATAAGTAATATATATCAGTAGAAAACTTTTAAACAAGGTTACAGCATTATTAAAAAATGAAAATGAAAAACAAATGCTGTTACAAAGTTTAAAAGACAGTCATATCCTTAAAATTAGTAAAAACGTGAGTTAAAATCTAAATTAGGGATAAAAAAACCAATATTTCTAAGGAAGAGGAACACATTTGGGTAGGGTCGCTCTCCTACTAAGTCCTTCAAGTCTAAAATGGTAGTTTTAAAATAGAATAAATGAGAAGATATAAAATCAGGACATTTTGTTAAAATATGATTTATAGTTTTGATTTTCATTGCATGTTGTACACATTGGTACTGAATCTTTACAGAGCAAGTGTTTGTGGGTATAATATGTATGTCCAATTCAAAGGCAAGTCAATTTAACATCGAATCTTCGATTAGGAAAGATGGGCCACAATGCAGTAACGGACCTAATAGATGCAGCTTGTATTGATTTACAAATCCCATCTTTCCTGCCATTTGGCAAGGATATATTTCTTCACTGAAAAAGGATGTGATATCAATAACAAAAAAGTTATAATGACTTTCTCCAGAGGATTATTAATTGAATTTTTAGTAAGTTATTAATTCAGATGACAATTAATTTAGTAAGCTAACTATATCTATCTGAAATAGTTTTGTAAAAAGTGTCATTGTCTTTTAAAGAAACGTAAAAAACATTATTTTATTATTGCTTCAATAGACTGAAGAAATATAAAAGAAAGCATTTTATTAAAGATGAATTTGACCGAATTCGCTCAAGTTGAGATGATTATTAAAAGATCATAACATCGAAACGAAACTATAAAAAGATGTTTCACGAAACCAAAAGAGAAACTTGAAGACTGGAGATTCACATTTCAAGATTGATTCACAGAAGCCTTTGAGAAAATTTTTTTTTATAATATACATCATGAACTATACAGCTGAAAACACAAAAAGCACTAAAATGATCCGTTAACCAAATTTCAACCATTCAGAATAACCCCAAAAAAATTTTCAAAATAAATATTTTCATTTTTATTTGACAAATTAAAATAACTATTTTAAGAATTATAAGTGGCATGAATATGATTTCTCATTTTATTAGTAAATGCAAAAAAATGCATTTCAGTATAGGTATTTTTCTATTCTATATTTTTAACCACTATCTTACAATCATGTCTAAAGAAATGGCAAAAGATATTTTCTCAAGAGGTAGAATTTTTCAAATGCATAACTAGGTAAAACGCACGTTTAACCAATTTCCGTTCAACTGATAAGAAAATATACTTCCTGTAAAACGATCATTTAATAGTATATAAAAATATTCTTTTATGCATTCTCTGTCTGTAAGCTTCTAGGCTGATATTTTCGAAAACGTTGAATCATTCTGAATGTGTGTGGTTATTTTTCAGAATGTTGAATCTGGAATACTTGTTCGAAATAAATGGCAGGTGGTATGAAAAACTGTTATGATTGCTGGTTCTGCTTCAAACGCTCGCGTTCTAGATAAAGCAGACGATTTTTAAATTGCAAATATCGTTTGAATCAGGTGATTTTATTTCCTACAGGTTCGAGAAAAGACTTGAGAACCAATATAAAGGGAGATTTCATATCTTTCTAAGACATTAATTCATGACACAAGCCAACAAAATATTTTTGTCGTTGCCTGGAATTTTTTAACTGATTTTGATTATATTTGATGTATTGGTTTCAGATATGATAAATGCTTTTTTCTATCATCTTGAATGATCAAAAGTCATAAATCATTTCACTGGTTGAAGATAAATCATAAAATATTTAAAACCTTTAAGAACATTTCTTCGAATATAAAAATCGCATGAAAAGAGAAAAAAGCAAACATTAGTATTTATTTGTACACTGAAAGCCTTGTGATGAATAAGAAAGCAATTTAATACCACAATTAGCAAATTCCATTTTTCATAAGCTATTAATTGATAACACAGGACAACAAAAAAATGTTTGTTGTTGCCTGGAATTTTTAATTGATTTTGATTATATTTGATGCCTTGATTGATTTCAGATAAGAAAAGTGTTTTTCTCTGTCATCTTGAATGATTATATCAAGATGATCTCCAATCAGTTTATATTTACTATTTGAGGCTAAATCATAAAATATTTAAAACTTTTAAGAACAATTCCTCAAATAGAAGAATCGCATGAAAAGTGAAAAACCAAAGAAAAAAAAGCAAGCATTAATATTTGTTTGCTCACTGAAAGCCCTGTGATGAATAAAAAAATAATTTGATACCACAGTTTTTAAATTCTGTATCTTTATAAGCAATTAATTTATGGCACAAATCAACAAAAAAAAATTGTCGTTTCTTGGAATTTTTTAAACTGATTTAGATTATATTTGTTGTGTTGGTTACATACAGGGTAAGCAAGAAATAAATTACCCACTTCAGAGAGCGCTCTAAAATGCGTTCTATTGGTCCAAATAAGATAAAATTTGAATTACAGATTATTCAGATAATGCACTTTATATTTATTAATTGAATAAAATTTAGTACAAAAATTCACCAATAGATGCCGCTGTAACGCAAATGGCATTCATTTGCATATATTGAAAATATGAAATAGCGCATGTCTATTACCATTTTTCTTTGGATAAAAAAGAACGCGGATTCTGCACGAACATGATTTCTTCTCTGTTCGTCATGTCTACGTTGCAAGAAAAAGCGCTACTGGTGAAATTGTTCTACCAGAACCAACAGCATTCTTTTGCAGTTCTAAAGGAATTTCGTCGTATGAAGCAAATACGAAAAGGTCCAATTTCTCCAGGTGCCTTATGCAAGATCATGTAGAAATTTGAAAAAACTGGGCAACTTGACACTCTTCCAGGTAGAGGACGAAAAAAAAAATCCTGTCTTCCAGCGTCGGTTGTGGCCGCGCTCGTTGAAGCCAGCAGTCATTCGCCGCATAATAGTGTGAGTATACCACTTGTTTCTCGTGTTCTGGATATGCCGTATTCAACTGTACGAAAAATTGTATGGCAGATTTTGAATTTTTATCCAAAATCAAGTCTGTGTACCGGTTGCAGGACGGGAAACTTAGAGGTCCATAAAACTTTTGCACTTTTCAGTTCCTTGCTCGAATGGTGGTTGACACAACTTGGCCATGGAAAATTCTGTGAAGTGATGAGGCCCACTTTTGCCTCAATGGGCAAGTTAACATCCACAACCTTTATCATTGAACCGTATTTCTTTGAAGAGATAACTTCAAAAGGAATCCAAACCTGTTTCATCACAGTACAACGGTACCATGATATGCTGAGGGATTTTGTAATGCCAACTCTTCTACAGCGTAAATGCCTTCAAGACATCATTTTCATGCAGGAATGTGCACCACCTCATATTGATCGTCGTGTAAAGCGATTGTTAATACAGCCTTTCAAAGCAGCAAGAATTATCAGCCGTCATTTCGCAGGAGTTTGGCCTCCTCGCTCGCCGGACATCACCCCATGCGACTTTTGTTTGTGGGGTTATTTTAAGGACAATATCTACCGTCAAAGACCATCATCTCTACCACATCTGAAGGACGGCATTCGGCGCCGTATTCTTAATATTCCGGCGGGCTCACTCCGGTCATCTATAGGAAATATGGTCTTCCTATTTGAGCATATTTTTGAAAATGAAGGAAGACATATTGAGCAATTTTAATTTTACTTTATTTAACAATTATAAACCATATTAAATTGTTTTATGTGTATTACAACGCCATCTAAGGTGCATTTTTGTACTATTTTTTTTTAATTTAATAAATGTAAAGCGCATAATCTCAATCTGTAGTTCAAATTTTATCTCATTTGGACCAATAAAACGCATTTTAGAGCTCTCTGAAGTGGGTAACTTATTTCTTGCTAACCCTGTATATGAAAAATGTTTTTCTCTAACATCGTGATTGATCATATGAATATGTTCTTCATTCATTTTTATATTTATTATTTGAGGATAAATCATAAAATATTCTAAACAATACCTCAAACAGATAAATCGCATGTAAAGTGAAAAAAGCAAACATGTTTGCACACTAAAAGCCCTGCGATGAATAGAAAAAAAAATTGATGTCATAATTTTGACAGTGAAGATGATTAAGTTTTAAGAGTTACTAGGTAATTAGTATGTATTTAAAAAAATGATTCACTTTCCCCTCGGTTAGCAAGAGGATTGTATGAAATATTCTTGTTTATTGCATTTATGGAATAATGAAATAAACAAGGATATTTACAAGTGCAAAAAACCAAACGCCTATGAGAAAGTCGGCACAGATTGTTTAAAAGCAGCTAGATAAACTTACAGTAAAGGTCTTCCCACCCACTTAAAATTATGGATCTTAAATAAGGAAGTAAATGCCTTGTAAGCACTAGCAAGCAATATTAGCAAATATACCTTACACTTAACCTCACACCTCCGTTTCTGGATCTCATGTGACACCTTTCCGGTTTGGTATAAATGTAGGTGGATTTTATTAAAATAGAAAAAAGAAAAAAATTACCCTAGAAATCCATTGAAATGAAACATAAAACTGAAAAAATGCGAATACATATAACATAACAAAAAAAGGTAAAAATTAGAATGAAAAGCATCTGGATTATAATGAAACTGGATGAGTGAACATGAAAATGCACAGTATGATTGATAAAATAAAGCAATTTTAAAAATTAGGTACCTGAGGAGACTTAAGGATATATTATGTTCATGTTAGGGAACAAAAGATATGCGTTTAAATATCATTTAAGAGTATCGATTTACTACAGATGTCCGTGCCAATAAGTCAATGAAAAACCATTTAAAAGTACAATCAGAATTTCCTTTCTTTCTTCGCCTACGCTTCACTCCCGTAATACCGATCACGCTATGAAATTAATATCATGTGTGACAAGGCAATTTTTAGAATTTCTAATCATTGCTTATTCCTGTTGTTGTCGGAACAAAAAGAACTTGCGATTATTTGTGAAGTGTATCTTGCTTGACGCCACACGAAATCCGTGTGCTCCAAAAACAGAAATTTGCAACTGAACCGAAATCATTTTTGTCACGCTATTGTAGCCCATATATATAGGAATTTTTGACTATTTATTTTTCATAAGTGAATAGTTCCAGTCGTGTGCGTAAAGGGTTTCTTTAAAGATATTTCATAAAAATAATAAATAGTAAGGCAATCAAATTAAAGCAGTATAGTTTATAACGTTTTCTGCCTGACTGGAGAGAATAAGTAGTTTTAAAGAAGCATAGAGAAATGAATAGTTCTAGTAATGATTTTTTTCCGTAAAATCAATTGCATAAAGTTATTTTTTTTCTTAAAATGAACATATCTTTTTCTATTAACTTCCTTGGCTATACTGTTGAACATAGAAGTATTATACTTATTGACACATAAGCTCTCGTTTCACGCTTGATTGACCCTTGTGGAGATGGGAACCTCAAAGTTTAAATCGACTCTGAATTGAACTTAATGCTCGTGGCTTTGTATTATGATTATCCGCAATCGTTTTTGTTCTTACTTAGGGCGCTTTACAAGCCCGCTGATAGAACTGTCAGCGATTTAAGCCGAGGGAGTGTCTCTGGTTTTTTCAGTAGCGCCAACTAGGGACACCTCACGGAAGAAGAACCATGCCTGACCCGGGGCTTGAACCCGTGACAGCCAGATCACGGTGAAGACACGCTACTCCTAGACCAAGACACCTGCCATGCTGATTGTACTGACTTTCACAAGCTATTTTTCTTTATTAATAATAAAACCCAGGCCTAGAAGAAAGAAACCGTGTATTATAAAAGTTTTTTTTTTTTTTTTTTTTTGTATAGCTATCTACTTTTTTAAGAAAATGCAGGAATACTTTTTAATTCTTTTTTCTAAGTTATTCTACAGATATTTGCATCGTTTATTGAAACTATCATCCCATTAAATTCAAAATAGATTTTCAAACATACGTGCAATATCTGAATAAAGACATTACATCATTTGAGAATTGTATTATTTGTGGTCAAGCATGAGATGAAAATATATACTTTTTTAAAAATAAATTATGATATGATATTTTTTGCAAATGTATTTTATGCAGGTTAAACTTCATCAGTTTTTTTTTTTTTTTTTGTACTTTCAGATTAAATTAATGAAGTTATTGTTCTTATATGTTTTATATAAAATCAATTTTTTTTTTACCCCTTTCTCTTTATTTTAGTCACACATTTGTATGCAAACTGTGAATTCCAGTTCAAATCTAGACCTTAAACTAAATATGGACCCATTTGTATTCCTAAATTACATTTTTTTCCTTCCAAGTATCAAATGGAATAAAAATTGTTTTTATATCAACTGTATTTAATTCATAGCTTCCATTATATTGAAAACATTCATTTTCCTTTTATGCAATGATATTTTACATTTAGTTTCAGCCTAATCTTAAGTTAGAGAAAAAAGAAACAATATCGAAATATGTTGAAGTCATGATTACTTTTTTCAATATGTAAAAAAAAATGATGCGTTAAAGGAACTTTTTGAAAACCGAACAAATGGAAGGTCATCAGTTCTAAAAATGGTTGAGAAGTCAATCTTTCATTGCTATTTTCTATTTTTAAAACGTTTTTTAGTCATAATTTTTTCTGGCTTTATTGGTAGTCTGGTTGCTTTTAGTAATAAAACACTACTATTTTTTTATGTGAGTATCATTAAAACGCTGAATTATTGAAAGAATGCTCACTAAACCGATGATAATATGAGAATGGTATTAATTGATCATATTCATGTTACACAATACAATGAAACTTTGTATCATATAAACAATGTAATAAGTTATGATCTGGATCAATAAAAAAACTGCTTTTATCTTTATTTATTGAAACAAAAAATATTTATTAGGCAATCAGTTTCTGTTACAAATTTAGATAAGACAAATTTTTCTTATTTTAAAAATTGTCATATAAATCATGCAATTTTCATTGAAATGTCATTTAAATAACATTTATAAAACAAGAAACATTTTTAATGTCAACTTAACATTTTTAAATGTCATTTACAAGAACAATTTATAAAACAAGAAAAATTTTACAAATTAACATCTGTTCTTCTACAAAATAATAACATTCATAATATTATTAAAGTAATATTTCAAATATCACAAAAATACAAAATGTTATCAAATATATAATGAATTTTTCGAAACTGTATTTAATTTTTTAAGAAGTTTCTTTCGTTCTTTCTAAGATAATTTGTAAAAGTCAAAATGGCAACACATAAACATTTTGGTAATTTCTTTGAATGTGAGTGAAATCTGTTTGAATTATTCCGAACTTTTACACATGATAAAAATGTTAATTATTTGTTATCTCTTATATGTATTCTATATAAATATTAATTAGATTCATAAAAATATTTTAATTCCCTCAAATGCAAATGAATGAAAAATCATCACACTTACTAATAATTTCTTATTTGTTATCCGAAAAATTTGTCAATAATAAGGATTGTCCTAAAATTAAAGCAAAATTTGAATTTGCCATTATTTGTGCAGTAAAGTGTTGGCAACCCTATTTTAAAAAAAACATTTGACAGCTGTAGTGTAGAGTTAGTAGAAATGGAGTGTTACACGATAGAACAACGTGTCTATGCAAGATTTGAATTAAATAAAAAAAAACACAGGTTTTTTTTCTTTAAATTGTTATATTTTTATTGAATCGTAAAGTACATAGGATAGGATTATGTGGGGAATAACACATAGGGCAAATGACCTCTACAACTTTACTGGCACATATGCACTCTTTTGTCGAAATTTCCCTTGGCCATTTTGCCTAAATGTGGCTGAATTTCTTTGATGCAGCGGCGAATTTCCACCTTCAATGCACGCTTGCTTCTGAGCTTGTTGGCATAGAGCTCTGATTTCAAATAACACCGTAAAACGAAATCTAATGGTGTTAAATCACACGATCTAGGGGCCTATTCTCAAATTTTCGAGCTGTGGCCTCCAGACTTTCATTATTTTTGAAATATTGTTTAACAAAAAAACATGGTGTTCTATCTTATAATGCTCCATTATTACTAGTCCTACACTTTCAACTGTCAAATGGTTTTTTTTAATAGAGCCGCCAGAACTTTGGTGCACGAATGGTGGCAAATTCAAATCTTGCGTTAATTTTGGGACACCCTTTATTAATCAGAATTTATTTTGAGTTTCAAATTTTTGGAGGATTCCAGATAGAATATTTTTTATGTTATACTTGTGCTATGTGTAATGGAATGTATTGCAATTAATTAATTATTAAATGGAATGTATTGCAATTAATTAATTATTAAATGGAATGTATTGCAATTAATTAATTATTAAATGGAATGTACTGCAATTAATTAATTTTTTTCAGGTAATACAGATTATGAAGTATCATACCACACTAGTTATCAACGTCACGTTTCTCTTCTCATACATATGTCCTTTAGCGAAAACAGAAGTATATACGGCAATAGCAGACTTGGGCCAACTGCTGGACACAGATAGAGAAATTATTAAGGCCCTTGAAAATTACCTAGCAATAGAACAAGAAAGAATAACAAATGTTAGATGGTAAGTACGATTTCTTAAATTTATATACTCGTTATTTTCATATTTCAGACTAATATAAAGATGGAAGCTTTAATTTTAAAAAGTCGATTACCGATTTGAGGAAGGGTGACAACAATTCAAGAAATAGAAGTCTTAACCTCCGGATATTGCAGTGTTAAAAGGAGAAATACCAATCAATTGTAGTTATATGATATATAAAAAAAAATAAAAAGATTGGACAAAAATTACATAATAATAATTATGAGAATTTTGAATAACGGGGAGTGATAAAAATGAAAAACAAAGCATTTAAAAAAATCGCTTCTTCAGATAGAAATGGGAACTTGAAAAGAGTAAATTACTCGACATCACTTAATATATTTACAAACGACTACTCAGACCCTCATTAAGGCACACGAAAAGGTCTGAATGGTAGTAGCATGGCGACAGATACGGATCTGTGGTTGAGTCTTAAGGGCCATCACCAGCCACGGTACAACACTTCCCGCAGGAGGCACGCCCTGACATTTTTAGGGATTAGCCAAAAGCCACGCTATTTCTGTATCCGCCAGGGCAGTGAGAATCAACCACCGTACCAGAAGCTTTTTATTCCCATATCCCTCTGAGGCATTCATTACCATAAAGTTAAAGGTTTTGGAGGATATATGTAAATATAAGTGATCAATTAAATATAAGTTAGCAATTATATTTATATTAATATATAAATATAAGTAAGCATATAAATAAACAGCTAATATAAGTAAAAGGACACCTATGAAAAATAAAAATGGAAGATCATAAAGCAAAGAGTACCTTAAATGTGCACAAGTGTTTAAGACAATTACAGTATACTCTCGATTTTCCGGCTCGCGACGTATGCACGATCCGAATCTCCATACTATCCGGCCAATATAAAAGATAATTCTTCGTAATGAAATGTGAAATAATCTATTTTACCAAGACGCTGAAATCCATTAAAAAGACTTTTCAAAATATAAAAAATATCAGCTTTAACACATTCATCTAAGGTCTGCATTTTCACATTATAGCAATCATTTACCGAAGAATAATAATTGAAATTTTATTGCATACTTTAAACTATAAATATTATTGAACAAAAATAAATTTTACACCATTTTCATTTACATCAAAATTTCATCAATATCAAAACTAAAGATTATCCTTTCGACTAAATTAATAGTCGTAAAAAATTTTCTTAAATTTTGGCAATTTAAAAAAATATTTTTTTGCATGATTTTCAATAATAGATTACAATGTTGCCGTGAAAATCAAATCGTTTTTATTGTTTCTTCAAATATTTTATCACGTGATTTTCTTCCTTTTTAAAAGCCAAAGAAAAAGGATTCTGATTAGTATGTGTAGTTTAAAAGACGAATAAAATGAACTTATTATAGCATGAAATTTAGAAGTTCGATGTATTGGACATTAAAATTTTTTAATAACAATATGATGCCATACAACTGATCTGTATTGGGAAGTTTCATGTATAAAATAAACAGGACAAAAAAGAATTAAAATAGTACAGATTTAATGAAAATTTGAGGGAATCACGGATATGCAGTTATATCTAAACTCGATGACTGAATTTGATTCGATTAACTAATTGCCTATCGATTTGACTGAAATTAAATATAACCAATATCACCAAAGAACAGTTGATTGCCAGTGTGTTTCATAGTTGCTATCAACCGTATGTCTTCGTATTTTTACCATTTGATACATTAATCAATCTCCATTTCGAATTTTTCATACATGCGTCCATTTTACATTAATGGAACCTGAATCCACAACAGGTTTGATTTAGTCCTACTACTTGCTACTATTTTATTTCAAGTATATACAATATATTTAATAAAATACATAATATTTTGAATCAAACAGAAATAAAAAATTTATCTAAAAATTAAAAATAATAAATAAAGTTTGTTTTTTAGAGCCATTTTATTACTACAATCGCATAAAAGCATATTCAATTCTTACAAAATTAAACGAAGAATTTAAAATCCTTACGACCTTGAACTGTCTTAAACAGGTAATATTAGGAAATGCAAAGCGAAGAAGTTACAAATAGCATCTACCATTCTCAAGCAGAATATTCTGTTGTATGTCTAAGAAAACGTTTTGACATTTTATTGTATTTGTTTGTGCTGTCTGGCATTTTTATTCAAGTGCATTTAATTGCTTTACTGCATTTGTTTGACAACGTAAAGCAGTAAGTGATAGAGGAACAATCCAAATACATTTTATTACATTTAACAGCTCCTTATGATTGAAAAACAAAGATGAAAAATGTGCTTATTCCTTAAAAGTATTTGCTTACTGCGTGATCAGAGTAACACGCAGGATCCTACTGTTTTTAATGGGAAGTTAAGAAAATATAGTCAGTTCGAAATGAAAATGAATTTCTGTTTTTGATGATCCGTCTGGCAATGTGCAATGGATCAGGCCTTTTTAGGAGAAAAATTTGAAACACTAAATGGCGACTTCTGCCGATTCCAATAAAAAAAAAATTGGGTTTTTGCATAGTTTTAACATTTTAGTATCTGTGTCACTGTTCTAACCATCTAA
Source organism: Argiope bruennichi (assembly GCF_947563725.1). Classification (NCBI taxonomy): domain Eukaryota; kingdom Metazoa; phylum Arthropoda; class Arachnida; order Araneae; family Araneidae; genus Argiope; species Argiope bruennichi. The sequence goes on along the minus strand of NC_079156.1, from coordinate 81,936,703 downwards.
TTTATTGAAAATACGAGGCAAATATTCGAAAAACTAGATTACCATAATCAGCAATAGACGATTTGCAAAAATTTGAAGATTTTTTGCAAAATCTTGTGTCTCTGTGTTGAAGACATTCTAGACAAATAAAATTGCCACTGAATAATTTATAAATAGACTCGATGAAGCGTGTAGGTACGAAACTTTTCCAACAATTGTAGAAGTTTGGTTTTTCTGTTTATAAAGCGACAGAAATTACACAGTCCGAAGTAGTTACTTGAGTGTCTTTCTTTGAAATGCAAGAATTATAATATACTATAAGGTAACTTTTTCATAATTTTTCTGTTCTGCATTCTGCCAAAAATACGATAAACCATATCCTATTTCACTCCTGTTCCTGTTTCTATATTGATTACATTATTCTTGCAAGTTGTAAAAATATATGGTAAGGAATAGTAAAATCATTTGTATGACGAATTATAATTTTTTTAAAAATCTCAACGGAATTTTTATCTGTTATCCACATATCTTGAATATATTAAATATGTTATTAAATTTAAGGAAATAAACTATTGATTTTTTTTTTTGTAAATTTGTGTTATAATTTCAAATGGAATCATTTTAAAAAAAATTTTTATTTAATGTATTTTTTATTTTTTTACTTTTTATTTACTTATTTTAAAACTTTATTTTTATACTATAATACTTTTTTTTACTTTTAAGGAATAAATTATTGAAAATAAAGAAATTAATTATTGATTTTTTTTTCTTTCGTAAATTTGTACTATCAATCGAAATGCAATCATTTGGTGGTTCTTTTTTTACTTTTATAAGAAGATTTTATTACCTTTATTAAAATAAATAATCTCGCTTCTCACCCTCTTAGAGTGTTCAACATTTTATGTTCGAAATGCAACTTCTTTATCAATTTTAATCGTGCTCTTTTTTTCCAATGATTTTCGTTGGATTTTTCTCCTTATCGTTGCCATAAAAAATATTTTAAATATATTATTACTAATAATAAATATAAATTTTGTTATTTCAAGAGAATTTGGTTTTGAGATCTAGCTTCGTTGTCGAAGGAATCTATAAAGAGGATAACTTTTGTGCATAGTTTTCTTTCCTCTAAATATTTCACTATATTTTTAGAAATTTAGTATTTAAAAAGTACAGTTTATTTCTCAGAAATACTGATAATTCACAACTTCATCCAGAAGAGAGATTGAATTATGTTCTTTAGCTCTTGAATAAAAGTTTTCTGCTGCCATAAGAAATAAGCTCTGAATGCAAAATCGTGGAAGAATCACCATATTGGAATTTTATACCAAAATGGAAGAAAAATTTCTATAAGAGTACAGTTTTTTTCTTTTCTAAATTTCTCTATATGCTTTCAAATCTAAGAATTTTCAAATGTTTCAGTGCAAGTTTCAGAAAAATGATCATGTAATTAGATGGATGTTCTGAATGAGTCGTGGCAGAGAACATATAAAGAAATTAATATTTCAAGAATGTTTCGCTAAAATATGATTAATAAAACTGGATGTGTAAGAAATTTCAAATGGCAGTTCATTCCATTGACACTTTTATTAATTCCAACAAGATAAAATAAATTCTTTATGCTATTTAAAGTAATTTTCTAGATCGAAATATAAATTTTCTCTTATGGTGTAAAAATTGGCGAATGGGCACCAATGAGAGTGGACATTCTGTAAATATTTTTGTAGATAAATTTTTTATAAAAGATTTTCAATAAATCCTAAAGTCTCTTCTTTGCTGTACTTTCTACCTTATTAGCATCGGGTATTAAACATTTCTCAAACCATCGTTATGTTGTAGAATTAATAGAATTGGTGGAGAAAAAAGGCAACTAAAATAGATTTCATATTTCTGTTCACAGGCTGAAGGAGCAATTTGAAAAGGTGTACAAGACAGCAAATCAGGATGAAGAATCTTTCCTGACCAATCCAATTAATGCATTTCTGTTAGTGAAACGCTTGTCAGAAGACTGGCAGACCACAAACCGTATAATAGAAGCAGCTACTAGCAAAGGTAATGTGCAATGATTTAATATATTATGAAATCGTATATTCCTGTTACAAAAAGGCATGCATAAGTCAACCATCTAACTCTCCGACCCGCCGCGAAGGCACACGGATTTAAACCATAAAACTGAATGACCGGACCGCCGCAACAGCAACATTGGCGGGAACTGTGGTTGAGTCCTAAGGGCCGTCACTGGCCACAGTACAACCCTCCCCGAAGGAAGTACGTCCCTTCATCGATGGGAGGAGTCAGATCCCCCACCTATTAGTGTACCCTCCAGGGTGGAGAGATCCAACCACCATGCCGGAAGCATCTCATCCTCATTTCGAGGTGCCCCCCCCGGGGTCAAAAGGCATGCATAAAGGAACTGTACTAAAAAACTATTAGCAGGCGTTTTTTTTTGGGGGGGGGGGGATTATAATGACCTGCCTTGATATTTGGGGACAATCTTTATTTTTCGTTCGCTTTTGAAAATAAAATGACACAGTAAATTTATATTCATTATTATACACATAAATTTATATTCATATTTGACATATATGTCAAATATGTTACGGCAATTTAGTTTTTGAATCCATTGAACATGTTGCAGAAGAAGAAAAAAAGTAGCAAAATGTGAGATTAATTTCAAATACATTGGGAAGGTACACTATCTGAGTCACCTGAAATGGTTTCATTTCTGTTTGGGTGATTTCTCAAGATAATGAAAAAAAAGCGCGTTTTTAAATTAGGTTAAAATTTATTATGCCGCTTGAATGGTTGCAAATACATCAACTAAAACAATTAAGCTGAAAAATTTCACTTATAACTCTTAATTAACTTGTTGTGTTAGAACCTTTCTTGCATTTCGACATAATCGAATGGTCTATAAGAAAAGGCATACTAAAGGCGATTTCAACCCATTTTATTTAAAGTATAAAACCTTCGAGGATAGACAACTGTTTTGCTTTAGAAAGAAACAAAACTGAAGAGACAAGGATAGTTCATTAAATAAAAATCTTATTGTTAATTTCTCCATAAAGAGATGAATCATTATTTTTAATCTAGGGCTATTTTGGGACGGACCTCGTAATTTTTTACCGCGGTCAGATGGCGAGGATGACACTTGAGCTGGCATCCCCCTCTCCAAGCTTCCACGCCATACAGTGTGAGAACATTTGACCCCGACTGATTTAACGTGCACCAGACCCACTTACACGTTGATTCTTCTGTGGAATCGGGTCTCGAACCAGAAGCCCTCTGAATAGGAAGCCTAGACCTTACCCATCGCGGCCCTATTCGAAAGCAAATCATCTGAAAGAAATCAATTATTATAAAGTTATAGACGTATGACGAAAGTAACTACACATAACGTCTAATATCTTATTGAATGTTGCCTGATATTGTACATTGAGGTCACGATCTTTCTCCTTTTACAAGGAGCGCTTGACTTCAAAGATTAAATTGATTGTATGCTTTTGTTTCACGTGAATCTGCATTGATTCTTTTATAATAAAATAAGTCATATATTTGGTTTAACGAATAACTTTTTCCATAAAACGTTCTTTCTATTAGAAACTTTTGGTTAAAAAATTCAACAAACGGGGATTCGAAGTCACATATTCACCTTATATATCACTGTGTGAATTTCTATCCTCAGATCTTAAAAATTTTATCAGCTAGTTTTGAATTTTAAGTAAAATATTCCACTGCAGATTTAGACACTCCAAGAAGAAAATTTAAACTATCAGGTGTACAACTTTGTTTTCGCCGTTTTCGATAGATGGCTACAGCTGTAAATACTGGTCGAAATATGTAGATCAAAAATGTCACGAAGCAAACTTGGACATCTGTCAACATAACGGTGACGCTACATTAGCGCATTTGTTTTTGTATCACAAATTTATTATCAATCGAAGACGTCTGTTTTTGAGCCAAATTCTCATCATTTACGGAAAATGTTGGTTTTCTGCTTGTATTTGAAGAAAACTGCTATTGAGGCGCATCGAATGCTTTCAAATACTTATGGTGAGTGTAGTCAGTGTGAAAGAATATGCTGTGAGTATTTTCGACGCTTCACACAGATGCCAATGGTGCCAATGTTATGCTTTGCATATGGTGGGATAAGCTAGGTGAGATATATTATGAGGGGTTGAAACGAACGGATCTCTCATTGGAGGTAGGTATCGAATGCAATTTATATGTGCTTTGAAGATAGGTATCGAATGCAATTTTTGAGCCGAGCATAGAAGGAGCAACAGCGACAGTACCAAGAGAGACACAACAATGTTACCTTCCATCCAGGCCATGCTCGGCCACATGTCAAAACATACTAGGAAATGATTAAATAAGAGCTTTTATCCCACACGCAATACTTTCCAGTCTTTGCTCTTTCCGACTACTATTTGTTTCGATCGATGATATACGGCCTGAATGCTCCATTCCTATGAAGAAGACCAAAAATAGATCGACTGACTCAAAAGAGACATCGTTTCTTTCCAGATGGTACCTGACAACTGCCAGAAAAATGAGAAAAGTAATAGTTTGTGAATAATAGTATTTTCAATCATAAGCACTTTTTAAGAGTAAAGCCTCAAATTTCAGGGGTGGGGGACTGGCAACAACAAGGTTGTACATCTAATATGTTACGAAATTTTCAAAATAAGATGATGTCATAAATACATTACTATTTGTTTAGGAGGATATGAAATTAACATTTTTTCCATAAATTGAAATCTAATGTTTTAGAGAATCGTCTCACAAATGTATTATTTGAAAACTTTTATTCATATTGAAAAGTGAGGAGGTTTCCGCATTGTTTAATGAATAATTAATGTTTCAGCATATTTAAAATGTTCTTTTGTCCACTCACACAGTTATGGTACAAAACGTCTCCTACTCCGGTTTGCTGTTCCCTGACCGAGAAGACTTAAGTGGGGCTGCAACTGCTCTTCTAAGGTTGCAAGACACTTACCTGTTGGAGACTTCTCAATTAGCTAGAGGCGAAATCGAAGGAGCAAAATCAAGATCTTTAGAATTCACAGGTATACGAAACTCTATATATTCTACCAAAGTTTATGTCTATCTATGAAAAACTATGTGAAGATCATCAATAATGCTTATTCCAAGTAAAAAGTATATTTTTCTTCAAATATATATATATATAAGAGCACTTTCGTGGCCGAAGAGATAGAAGACACTTTGAATTTTTAAGTTCGCTTTTATTCCATCCTAGGAGGCATAATACAAGAAGCCCAGACAAAGCATGTCCGTTCACAGTGTGACACAAGAGCAGAAGAAAGCTAAAAAGGGAAAAAAATATTTATCCCTGTGACTACACACTATGAGATTTTGATAGGGATTTCGAACACGTGTCGATTTAGGTAAAGGAATTATAGGGATCTTTTAAAAAGAATTCCTTTAGGTTGACAATTCTTTATCCCTTCACTCGGAGTGTGGGAACTTGCCGATGTCAGCAATTTTAGAACTCTTGTTGAATTAATTAAATAAAAATAGATGGAATTGAATCAGGAAATAAGAGAACATTTTAGAATTAATTTAATATGGGCTAAATTAAAATAAAAATTAGGATATATATATAAGATAAGTACAGATTCTTATTTAAAGACCAATTATAAAATTATCTTTAATTAGAGATCCAAACGTGTGGAGTAACTTTTAAAATATCAGTCGAATTCCTTATCGCATTTTTATAAAGTAATTAAAAACATGAAATTTGCCAACTATTAAACTTGATCTGCACTCGATTAAAAAATCCCAAAAGATTAATTCTCCAAAATTTTTAGTGATTGTTTGAACCTTTTAACCGTAACTCCCGGCAATTGATTAAAATGCTATCAACAATTTCATGGCACTTGTTCTGTTTTAATAATTTTACATTATTAACTCTCAAACGAATAATTTATTTCTTGAATGTTCCTAGCTGGAGATTGCTTTCAACTTGGATATCAGGCCGTTGCTTTAGAAGATTACAAGCGAGCAATTCAATGGCTCGAAGAAGCGCTCGACAGACTTGAAAGAGAAGAGCTAAAATCTGCAAATAAACCATCAATATTGGAATTCTTGGCACACTGTGCATTTAAGGTAATGATTTTGAAAATTTTTGGAATTCAAATTATTATAATTTAATGTTGCCCATTACATGCATAAGGGATAATCATTCGATCTCTTTTTTTAGTGTTTAATTTTTACTAATAATAAAATTGCGTGCATGTGTAATCAGAGCAGGTGTAAGACTGCTAAAATAATAACGCTGAATACTTTTACTTGAATTTAAAATTTGAAAATATTTTCTTTAAGGCACGTGAATATCAGGTTATGTATAACAGATTTGAAATTAATCATATTTAATATTTCATTTGAACGATCACATTGACAAATTAAACAGTTTAAAATAACATTAGTAATTAAACAGTTTAAAGTAAGATCAGTTTTGTTAGATTTCAAAGAAAACTGTTCTTTAAAAATTTCCATTTTCCTTCAAAAATTGATTTAACACTGACTAAGACGGAATTAAATAACAGAAGAAACACATAGATATGGATAAAAGAGCAGAAATTCAAATGTATTTTTCACTTAAAATTAAAATATAGTCCAATATTCTGTACAATTCTGTACAATTTAAAAATAGCACATAATATATTTCGATATTTATTATTTAATATTTTTACTACCATTAAAAGAGGGCGCTTGATTATATATAAAAAAATTGGATCCCGGATGCAAATTTTTTAGAACAAATGATTTGAAAGAATAATTGAAAAATAAACTCCCCTTCAACTGTATGGAATTTTTATAATTAAAATTTCCAAACTACCAAAGTGTATCAATAGATGGCGATGTAAGCGGCATAATGAAAAAGCGGATTGTACTACAAGTAACATTTTGAATTAAAATACTATAACTTTGGCATGACTTGCATATTTCGGATTTTTGGCTGAAAAAAATGACTTCCGAGCCATTTAACAGATGTTGCACTGTTAGTGAAAAGCTCATCCACCATGGCAAGGTCATACCACAATGGATGGAAATAATCGGTTTTTAATTACAGTTAGGTCAAAAAACTGCATAAAAAGCACATAATGATTTGGTTTTTAACTATCCGTGGCCAAAAACCGTATCAAAAGCAACAATGAAAATGCCTATTAATTATCGCTAGACTTTTGTAAGACATGTTCATTTTGCTGCCCACCGATTTTCGTCACAAATTGAAACTGATGAAGAGTATGTTCCATAACACACCAGAGTGTCTCAGCGTCACGTTGTGAATGCTTTGTGTAATTCGTGCCTTCAATTCAGCTAAATTTGCAATCGGGCCACTGAACCTGTTCTAGTGATCTTGAAGCCCAGGTTATTGGAAAATGGCGACTCATAATTATATTCTTTCCGAAATGCCTCTTGAGCAATTATATCGTAGTCTTTCGATCATAGCCATCTTGTTTGAAAATGATTTTATTCAGACATGCATATTGATGAAGTATTGGAATGATCTGGTTGCGCAAAAGACTCTCATAGCATTTACTATCGACGATACAAGTAACGGAACCTTCTGGAACCATCTGCTCGAAAAAAAAATTGCCCTGCAATAAAGGATATCGTCAACACGCATTACCTAATTACTTTTGCCAAATGAAGAAGCACTGGTGTATGTGCGAATGGATATTCTTTTGTTCATATCCTGCAATTTTCTATATTGTCAAAGCGTTGGAGATAGAAATGAGTTTCGTCTGTCCATAATGTTCCATGGTCATTCATTGCCCCCTTTCAAGAGAGTAAGAAATTTTAGAAGAAAAGTTTGTCTCATTGTAGATCAGCCGGAAGAAACTCCTGAACATGGGTAATTTTATATGCATAACAATGCAGAATATTGCATAAAATTTTATGGAACATATTCACAAGCATGTCTAAGGATCGGGCAATTACCTGTGCACTTCACATTTGCACATTACTGGTCGTTCCTTCCTGTAATGCTGTGACTATATCTTTTATTGACGTCGAAACAATTGATTTATTCCCTATACCAGATTTCATTCCAAAAGAACCTGCCTCTTCGAATTCTTAATCATTTTCTTCAGCATTCATCGGATAACAGCCTTTCTTCATACCCTTTACTGGCCAGTATTTCTTTAAAACTGCCAGCGCACACTCACCATTCTTGTAAAAGAGCTTCACAAGCAGAGCGCATTTCTTCATTTACAGACTCCTGACATGCTGCTCTGATACAATATGAGGAGCATGTTCTAAGGCCATACCGTTTCCCTTTCTTGAAGTATATTCAATTCAAATTTGAAGTCGTTCTTCTTTTTCTCAGTATTTTGAAAGAGGGACTTAAATTGCAATCTCCCTGTTCTCTGAACAGACACATCGATGCCGAAATAAATCTGGCCTTAGATTTCGAAGTAAAATTAGATATTTGTCTGAATCTAAAATTCTAGAACGCTGACATATCAAATGCAAGTCATTAGCAAACACAGTCAAATTTTAGTTTTGAAAAAATTTATATGCGCGCAATCATAGGCAACTTTTTTTGGCGAATTTCGTTGGCGTGGTTAATACGTAGTACCAATTCTAATTATAAAAGTCGTGTGCCAGACTTCAACCTCAAAGCTCATTCCAAGTTCGAGATATCGTGTTCAAAGACATATAAATCAATATAATTCTAAAAATAGATTATTTTTTTTCTGGAACAGAAATAAAATATAATGAGATCGGATTCTTTGGCGATTGTAATACTTTCTATTCTTATATTTCGTGAAAGAGGGAAAAAATATATTGCTTTTATTATTTATTCAACGTAACTAAGCCTAGATTTTTTCCAAACCCACATTTCTATCTGTTGTAAGGCTAAAATATGTACGTCAAATTTAAATGAGTCTATTGTGTATATCCATAATATGTTTGATTCGATTGTTTCATATATGGCAGACTGCATTCTTTAAAGTCCATTTTTTGTCTATAAAGTGCAAGCTATGTTCAAAAAAGGATGAGTAATGAGTAATGTTTGTTTTAATAGAAGCATCTCTTTTATCAGTACTTTTTTAAATAACAACTTTCTTTATGATCTTTTTTATGATGCAAGCTCTTAAAAGTGAATAACTTATAATATAACAGAAGTCTAATGAATATGACAATTTAAGAATTAACTATTTTTAAAAAATTTAACAGAAAATTTTTTTTTAAATTCTTTTTTTTTCTTTCTAAATGTGAGTTTAACTTTTATTGTTTCTTTAGGTTTATTATGCACACACGTTTTTCAAAAATTAATGTTATGATTCCCTTATTGGTAAAACGAACTGCTAAATGCAGAACTTTGTAATAATATTTGTTAAGCATAAAATATTAAGAAATTATTTTCAAAAGCTTTCTTTTCATATTAAAGTTTAATGAAAAAAATATCCAAGTAACTCAACCACAAAATTATGTGATGTAAATATATATTATATAAAATGTCCAAAAATTTAATATAAAAAGGGCAAAATTAAATCTTTTAAATGAATTATACTGTCCTTAAAATATTTGTTATGCTTATTAATCTATGAGGAATTATTATTAGTATTTTTAACTGTTTAAACAATTGCAGATGACAAATTTTTTTCAAAAAGCTATGAGGTGGAATTAATTCTTTCTGGATGTGTCATTCTATAACATTCTCTATGAAAATTTTTAAATGAATATACGAAAAAGAAAAATTAGTAATTTTTTCTGGATGTATTGATAGTAACGAAATGCATATGTTATTATATGTTTAATGCAAAATTTTTATACATAGTATAAATCATCATCAAATAACTGTTTCCATATTTAAGTTAACATCTGAAAAGCACAATTTTAATGGAATCGATTCATGCAACATCTGTTGCAACCTGTTAATATACCTGTTTATCTCAACAACAAAAAATAACCACACCCACCCAATTTTTTTTTCTTTCATTTTCTTTCAGCTAAACAATGTTAAACATGCCATTAAAATCACCCGTCAACTACTCGCAATAGGTAAGTACGATTTTTAACTTTACCAGAAATTCATTGCACACATAAAGCAATTAATATTTTTATTTTAACATCAAATATCTATCTTCTTACAGCTCCAACACATCCAAGAGCCCATGACAACCTCCTCCATTACGAAAGCGTTTTGAACACAAAAGGAGATACCGCCTTTTCGGAAGAGGATTACGACGATTATTCAGCTTATTATAGCGAATACGAAGAATCAGATGAACACGATTCTCACTCACTCCGGGCTCTGAAAAGAGCTCTTATACCTGCATTTGACAATTACGAAAAGCTCTGCAGAGGGGAGCACATTCGAGTAATTATATATTATTAATTTGATAATTTTTTATACTAATTATCCTTGCATTTTATAGATACAGATGTAAAGAAATCTTTTTTCCTCTTACTACTCTTACTTTTTCTAATATTAAGCGATTTGAATTACTTACGCAAACAGGAAATGTTTCGTGTTTGTGAGGATTGAATTTTGTAATCGCTTTTCCATTCACTTCTTTTCGCATTAATGTTATAAAAATTTATATAGTTGTTTCCTTCTATCAGGGGGAGGGGGCACCTTATATGAGAATCACAATCTTCCGGCATGGTGGTTGGTTCTCGCCACCCGAGTGGATACAGAAATTATGAGAAGCGGCTACCTAATTCCGGTGACGGGACTTGCTTCCTATGGGAACAGTTGTACCGTGGCCGGTGATAGCCCTTAGGATTCAACCTGAGTTCCTGTCAATGCTGTCGTGGTGGTCCAGTCATTAAAATTTATTCCGAATAACTTTAATTAACCTTATATAGTTATAAATCTTGAAGCCAGATATTTTTTTCTCAGTTACAATATTTTCTTTCTATATTACGTATGTAAGGAAATAAGATAGAGTTATATAATATAGTTTTCACATATCAAAAATACCATTAAAACGAACATTTTTCTCTATTTCAGTCCTATCTTGAGGAGAGTCGACTGAAATGCCGATATACGACTAACAACAATAATTATCTTCTTTTGCAACCGGTCAAGCAAGAAATATTGAGCTTAGATCCTTTCATCTGCATGTTCCATGACGTCATTTCAGATAAAGACATAGAGCTCTTCAAGCAGATAGCTCTACCTCTGGTATGTACCCCAATCCTTTATTTTCAACAGAATTATGAGAGAAATATAAATCGCACATGGCTGGAATATTTTCCTTCAAATACGCAAAGAGCATTCAAATATGACAATGGATTTCATAGCATAAATCTATAAGAAAGCGTTGATACTGGTTGAAGATATATGCTTAGAAATCGCTTACAAAGTTCTCAAACAATCAAAAATGCCCTTACAAAATTGATCTGCTGCTGCTTTATTCGATATCGAATGGCGTCTTGAACAAAATTGCAATTCAAGTGATCAGAACAAAATTACAACTGAAGGGACAGAAGCGCATTCTTAAATGTCACTTTTATTCACAGGTGTTTCCATTATTTTGATAACCACCCATATTTAATAATTCTAACAGATGACCATATTTTTCATTTAATTGAGTTTTTTTATGTTATTGTTATTTCTAAATAATAACTTAAAATAATATTTTTATACTAGAAGATTCTGCCCCTGTTCACAAACATTGACCGTTTCATAAAAAGATTATCACTTAAACCTCCCCGGTTCCACAAGCAAATTCTATTTATTTTAATATGGATATTGTATATCCTAAAACGATTAGTGTGAAAAAAATGATTATTGATTGGCTTAATTGATTAGCTGTAATGTATAGAATTCAATTGTCATTGCATCAACTCAGTATAAAATTTGTTGCTCCTGAAAAAGATCTATTTTAAGTTAGTGAATAAGTATTGATGATGTCGTGTCCGCGTTACCACGGAAAGGGGGTACAATAGCTTCTGAGAGTAAAGACCCCTGAGTACCCGAGGACAGAAGTCTGACTTCTAGCTCATATGAAGATGAAACTCACACATTCGCTTGCACAACCCCTTTTTACAGGGGGGCACATTCACACACCTCACAGATAGATCACAGATGAAGAACAACCATGTCCGAACCGGTATTCGAACCCGGGACGCTCAGATCACGGGGAAGAAGTGAATAAGTATTAATTTATATATAATGAATATCTTTAAAAAATTACTCAGATTTTTTAATAGAGAGAAAAGTTCTCTTTAACATTAACATTCCAGTAGTCCGTATAAATCAAAACATGTTCAACATCTTTTTTTTCTCGCCTTTTTTTTTAACGCTTTTGAAATCCTTTTTTTTTTTTTATTCATCTGCAGGCTAAATTTTTTGATTTCATTCTTTCCTTAATATTTAACAGCACAACTGAAATTCACATTTTAACCACCAGAAAAAAGAAAACTCAAATCAAGACACATTCATTTGCTTAGGATAGATAATGAAATCACATGAAGATGAATTGCTGTAAATATTATCAAATCCTATAGCCAAATAACTTGTTTTCCTGAGTTCGCAAGAAAGAAATATTTACATAAATTATTTTATGAATAATTCCATGCGGCGTTCTTGTTAAAGACCGAAAGTAAGTAAGCAAATAATGAAGAAAAATAACTGTAAATAAAAAATAAAGTTAAAATTGTCATTTAAACAGTTACAAAAAAATGTTTAGCGTCAATTGACTAATAGAGGCAATACTCAATTTACTAAACTCGACGCTTGATACTCTTTTTATTTGATAGTATCCCCCCTAGGGGTACCTCATATTTGGGGAAGAGAAGCTTCCGATATGAATGCAGTAATGGCATGGAGTCGGCTACCTCTTACCGATGACGGGATATGCTATCTACTGGAAGAGTTACACCATGGCCGGTGACTACCTTTAGAAATCAATCCTATTTCCTACCTATGCTGTAACCGCGTCCCGTCATTCAGGTTTTCCCCATTACTTCCAGGCGAGTCGGAGCAGTCGTTTGTGATTGTAACTTGATAATCAAGTCACTATTATTGTAGGATTCGGAAGCAGAATGAAGAAACATTGATACTATCACTAAATTGTTTTATGAAATTCTATTTGCTGTTAGGGTTTGGAAATTAAAAATACTGTTTTTGACCGTTAAATGATGTTGATGTTAAAATAAAGGAATAACGCATATACCATATTCTCTGTTCTCTGTTATATATATTTCGACTATATCAAGTAGCTATATTTGCTCATTTATCTGCTATTCAGTCTTAATTTAACTATTAATCCTTCTTGATAAAACTGTTACAAAATTTTATAACTTGCGTTTAAATATTATTTACCTTAGAATCCTTTCGTTGATCTAAGCGTTCCGGGTTCGAGTCCTGGTTCGGGCATGTTTGCTCTCTTCGTTGTGTTCTCTCTGTGAGGTGCGTGAATGAGCCCCCTGTAAAAAGGGGTTGTGCAAGCGAGTGCGTGTGTGCTAACTTCATTTGAGTTAGAAGTCAGACTTCTGCCCTCGGGTGCTCAGGGGTCTTTACCCTCAGAAACTACTGCCAAAAATTTGGCTTAAAATAGTCACACGACAAAAAAAAATCCTTTCGTTAAATTTTCATTATTCCATTGCATATTAATACTTAAATCAAGGCATATTTTACAATAATTCATATATATATATATATATTATATATATATATTATATATATATTATATATATATATATATATATATATATATATATATATATATATATATATATATATATATATATATATATATATATATATATATATATATATATATATATATATATATTAAATTTATATTTTATTTTTGTCATATTGATTTAGCTTGAGAGGGCAACCGTTACCAATCCGAAATCAGGTGTTTTGGAAACAGCTACCTACAGAGTAAGTAAAAGGTAAGTTGTTTACTCTTTTGAAAAATGGATAAAAAATACACTATAAAGGAAAACTTTCAAGCTGAACGAAATCGATATAAAATTAAAAAAATATAATGAAAATTTAATGCACCCTTAATAACATCAAATCTTACAATAGAAAAATGAATGTTATTCTGATGTATTTCCGAATTCAAACTTATCTATCCAATCCAAACTTTTTTCTGTATAACCTTACTCCGTCCTCTCTTTGTTGTACTTGTAAAGGTGGAACATATAATTTTTCAGTCCATAAAATATGAAAAGCAGACATATATTTTAACAAAAAAGTTTAGATACGTTCCACTCTCACTCAATAGAATTTTTGTCTTCTCTGGTAAAGCTAATCATCATGAAATTTTTCTTCATATTGAATATTAAGTCATTCATCAAATTTTTCAGTTTTTACTTTAATAATTGTTTTTTTTAATTTTTCAGAAAATATTTTATTTTTAAGTTTACGAAAATATCGTTTTTTTTTTAAATTAAAGCTAAATCAATTATAGTGAGGATTTATCTAAAAACACTTATCGATGATAAAGAAGTCTATAATATATTCCTAATTTTACGATCCGTAGTTTTGTTGCTCTTTCAACACATTGTAAACATCCATAAATGGTGTTATTAAATGAAAACAAACACCCTGATTTACAAATATAAAAACAATTTATTAAAAAAAACTGTGCACTTATTTTCAGTGCTATTGACTCTAGTATTTTGCTTATAAACTAGTTGATATGAAATACTTTTAAATTATTATTTTTATTGAACTTATCAGCTGATGGTATAACAACTTGCAGCATTAATCGGAAATCTATAGAAGGGCAATTCGAACAAAAATATTCTAGTTTGGAAAACAAGAAATTCTAGAAATTTAGCTGCCATATCGAATTATCAATCTTCAAATAATACTTTATGCGACACTGTTTCAACCAATTCAGCGTGGCAACATAAAACATATGCACTACTCTATATTTAGTGCAGTCTCTTAGTGCAGTATCTGCAAACCACCTATTATTATTTCCTTGATAGGGGAGAAAATTCAATAATATAGGGAATAAAAACAATTAAGCATAACAAAGGGATATATAACTTAAAAATAACATAGGGAAGAAAATTCAATAAATACCAAGAGACAATACACTGACAAGCAGGCATGCAATTTTTTTCACTTCCATTTAATAATAAAAATAATTCAAATAATAGTATTTCTTTCATTGCGAAATATTAAAATTTTGGTTGGGTAAGCTTAATAAGCAAATATAAATTAGGAATGTTATTTCTAATTGTGTTTAACAGAGGTACAGTCTTATTATCATTTTATATTCTCTTTAATTTGAGTGGATTGTATCAATAAAATGAGAACTTGATTGTCGAATAAAAGAGAAAGCTCCTCACAATTAGAGTAATAAATATAAAATTGAAGTTATTTGCACTTTTATTTCGATCCAAGGTTGAAATACAACCATTTTTCAGGAAAGAATGGTAAAGTTTAAACACACCACTGCATGTCTCTAATCTTTCTGCTGTAATGGAGGGAGGGGGGATATAAACTGTGTTGCAATTATTATATTATATTTGTTATACTAGCATATCACGGGGTAAGGAACGAAATCTCAACATATCTTTTTGAAGCAGGAATTGATTGAGTAAATTTGAAGCGCTTTTCTTCTTTCCTTTCAATGCATAATAATTGGACAATCCATGGATATATTAATTGCTTATTGCTAATAGTAATTAGCAATGCATCAGACCACTGCATATTGATTGAGGCTTTAAAATGCATCAATTAAATTAAATTTTAGGAAATCCGATGAGAGACTGATAACCACCATCAGAGGAAATGTAATGAAATTCTAAGTTGCTTGGTGGTTTGCAACCGTACCCGAACCTACAAAGAAAATGAAAATATAAGAGTACAGTACATGCGCCACCATAAGAAAAATGTTAAAAAATACATTTTTTTTATAAATAGAAAAAAACTTTTTTTATATAACTGAAATATACATCAATCTACATGTAAGCTAAGTATGAGAGAAATTTAGGCTCATTTTCCGATCTTAAGGATATATTTGTTAAATGTCCCTTGACGACAGTCAAATCATTACAGACTGACGTGTATCATAAATTTGGACCCTTGAAACACTACTTTTAGATAGGTAACAAACAGATATGTAACGCTAAGAAATTAGCAGAACGACTTACAGATCAATAAGAAATTTGTCACTTGACAATGCTTGGCACGAATCTCTTCAAACTGAAGCCATGACGGCGTGAAATACGAAAGGCGGATCTTAATTGATCAGGGCATTCGAAAGAGCGACCAATAATAGGTTTGATGATTAACTCATTTCGGTTGGCCATTAATAACAAAATGAATAACTCCTATCAACTCAAGGATGAATTTTTATTCGTATGTCATTAATTTATTTTTAGTGCTTGGTTAAAAGACGTAGTTCATCCGAGAATAGCACACGCTAGTCAAGTGGTTAAAGATATAACAGGACTCGAAACAAGCACAGCGGAAGAATTGCACATTATAAATTATGGAATTGGCGGCCACTATGAACCACATTATGATTTCAAGAAGGTAAGTTTTGCAACATTCTTGGCTGATTTATTCTTGAATCTCTTATTCTGATTTTGGACATTGTGCTTTTAAAGCTTGTATTAATTTTGGCATCAACCGAAAAACACAAAGAATATTCGGTTAATGAATATTATCTGTTAAAAAAATCTGTGTTAATTTTGGGGATCCAAAAAAATATTTATATAATTTTTTATTGTACTTAATGCAGTAATAACAATATTATATACATTTTGCATAGTTTTTGTAAAGGGCACATTTCTCGACACTCAAACCATTAAAACATCTTATAGTTTTATAAATAATTTAAACCAAACTGCTCAGAAAGCATTTAAAAAGGTCTATGGAAGGCGAAAATATAATATATATATATATATGTGTGTGTGTGTGTGTGTGTGTGTGTGTGTGTGTGTGTGTGTGTGTGTGTGTGTGTGTGTGTGTGTCAGAATCTCTTTCTAAAACTGATTTTAGAGTACGTTATATCGGCTTCTATTATCATCTAAGCATATGATGAGATCATTGCAGTTTCTAGTAATTTTTAGTGTTCCATTACCATATCATCATTTCTAGTATTATACGAAACAATTGCTTTCATTAGCGTCTGACCCTTCTTTCTATATAAACTATCTATCTAAATTTTTTTTAAATGTAATCAAACAAATATATAAACACAAACTTTCAGTAAAAATTATGTAAATGGGATACACCAACACATAATTGCGTTAAATATTTATTTAGCAAGATTCTTGAATTGAAGCCGTAAAATCCTTTTAAGCACTTTAATTTGTTTCCTTTCATGTTTGTGAAGAAGGAATTGACTTCCTGATAATAAGAATTCCAAAATTTTACACACTCGCTTTTGAAGATTAAATTTTGGTGGAATACCAATAGCTCCATCTATTGGGGAATTTAAAAGAAAAAGAGAATGAAAGTAAATTATTAATTTTAAAAACTAAACTGTTGAAAATAATTAAAACTAAAATATATACTATTCATACTCTAGTAAAATTGCATTTTTAAAAATCGGTTTTAGTAAATTTATCTATTTTCAATTATAAATATTGATACTTATTTTTTAGAAAGGAGAGGCAGACGGATTTGCACATTTGGGTACTGGAAACAGAATAGCCACATGGATATATTACGTAAGTTAATTATATACGCATCAATTAATTAATTCTACTAATTTTATTTACTTGTCAAAAAATTGTTTAGTACTGTTTCATCTCTCTTACATACAAGTTAAAGAGTGAAAAAATACTTATCGTGAATGTATCTTATCAAAATTATGTATGCTATCAAAAGAAAAAAGAAAAACTAACATCCAAGTGGTGCTATGAAAAGTAGGTATATTAAACAGAACAAGATTGTGACATTTTTAAAGGTCTCGAACTACACATTAAGTTATTTATCAAAAAACTCTTAAAAATTTTAAAGAAACGCATGATATAATTTAAATTGTGGACAGAATAATTCGTACTGAGTTAGTTAAAAAATTGAAGCGTATTTGCACTGAAAATATAACATTCAGCTTTACTAAATAATAATATACTAAATAAATGCTTTATTAAATAAACTCTAGGAATACTGTATGAAGAAAGTAAATAAAGATGAATAAATAAATTTAAATTATTTCCATCTGAAGTGGCAACAATATTTGATTTACAGACTACTGTATTGAGAAATTAAAATCTACACCTTCATATCAAAGTTCGGAATATTTGAAGCTTAATTTATAGTTGGTGAAGGAAAAATTTTTAAATAAGCAAACTGCATCTTTTAGTTAAATTAAAATTGGATTCAATTTTAATTTTTAACAAAATGCAGTTTTAAAATTTTATCGATCAGATTGGCTACATTTAGTAAAATTATCTTTGCTTGTAGCATTTTAATACTATTAGTTTGGTTTTTATAAAAAAATTTTTTATAGAGTTATAAGATAAAATTGCGTTTCGATCATTGTGGCTTGTTTATATCCTTAATAATGATAATTTTGAAAAATTTCATTGACCCAAAATTTATTGACTGCAACGATCCTGAATAATTAAAAATATAATCAGTTGAAATTTGATGGTAATCTTTGGACAAAAAAATTTTCGAACTAATTGACATATATATTTATTTACTAGTCGCCCTTGGCAACTCGATGTTTCGCCAGCATTATTGTTTATATTTAATGTTACTTAAACCTTCTGATTATAACTTCATGTTCATAATTATGCAAAATATCAGACATAAAAGCCTTTTTATTTTAATCACACTGCTTAACCTCTGTTTATTGTATACTTGAAACTCTCAAATGAAGATCCATCCAATCACAGTACTATTAATAATGCAAATGCCGGTTTATTTACCTTCTAAATTTCTAGTAACCTGACTTCACTTTTTATTTTTTTATTTTATTTTATTTTATTTATTTATTTGTGAATGCAGATATTAAGAGAATCTTTCTTCTTCAGCTTTTAATAATGGAAGAAAATCATGCGACTTAATATTGGATGAAACAATGAAAATGGTTTGAATATCAGGACAATAATGTAATCTGTTGTTGGAAATCTGGCAAAATATATTTCTTTAAAAATTTTTAAAATTCAGAACCATTTTCGCGACTATTAAATTTATATCATTAGAAAGACAATTTTCTAAATTTTGAAGCGGTGTAAAACTTACTTTTGAGCAAAGATATTTTTGGAAGTTATTACAGAAAAACGATTAAATTCTCAATTAAATTCTAATTAAAATTTCAAAAGAATTGCTCCTAGGTGCAATTTTTTGAAATCCATCAAGATATATATGTTACATATTTGGTAGTTATATGTAAAACTATCTGACCCGTAGAGTGTCAACGCACGTATTCATCATTATTATTAGTATAGATTAAAAGTAATATTTTGCATAATTTCAAAAAAATCAAGTATACTATAAATTCAAATAATGCCAGTACAATTTGTATTAGTCTTATTTTCTTAATTATAAAGAGAACGAATGAGTTAAAAAAAAGGCAATAGTAAATAAACTAGGCATAGATTAAGAACCAAATTAAAACCAAGCAAAGAAAAATGTAATTTAATAACTTGAATTAAATTCCCAATAAAAATACCAAATGAAAAATAAAGAAATCTATTCAAGCAGATAGAATTATTCTGAATGTCACGAGCGGTAAATGCCAGTTACACAGTGAAATTCAAATTTAAATTGAATTATGCGTCTCATGAGACCATGAGTTGGCTCCAATAAAGTCAATTCAAATTCAAGTAAAATGCATAAAGAAAAGAGTTTTTATTTGCTTTGGAAATACTTCGTTTCGCATTCTCCACTGTGTTTACTTGACATTATGTTTGCATTATATTCATGAAAGTAATATTACACAGTTTCTAGAATTTCTTTCCTTTATTTAGCGAACGATTTTTTTTTTTTCTGAATAAAGCTGCGGATCCAGTGAAGCAATACGTAATGCCATCTTTTCAGGTCAACTAATTGCTTGACTGGTTTATATGCTTCACAGAGTAGAAAACTGAAGTCATATGTAATCTAAATTTATCCCTCGCATGATACTTGATTTTTGTTGAAAACGTAGTCACCTGATATATATATTTTTCTAAAGAAATCTTAATAACGACATAATTGTGAAAAGGAAAAAGTAATCTATTGTTTTGAAGAAATTCTATTCGAAGAGTATTATATTTCATCTCAAATAACATTATGAATTGCTTGTCAAAACTAAGTTATAAATTTTCATTTTTGTTAGTGAATTGTTTCGAATTTATAGTATTATCATGTTACGCTTTTTCTTAACATGTTCGAATGGAAGATAAAGTCAAGCAGAGAGATTGTTGTTTCAAACTAATTAAATTCTTAAATTGTTATTAGATCCTTTTGAATCGGATTTCCACTTAGTAAGAGGACAAACTTGTTTTCAGATGTGCTATTTAAATAAATTATAATAAACCCAATTTTTAAAATATATATATATTTAATGTTGTTTTATATTAAATTAAAATTATTCTTGTTAGATAGGATTATTTAATTCAATCTTGTTTAAATCGTTAACGCTTTTAAAAAAGTTTTAGTAAAATAATTTAAATAATTTATGAGTTTACATAAGAACATTTTGTGTTTCTAAAAAAAGAGTAAATATACAAATCATTGTGTTAATTAGCATGATTAAATTAAAGCCTACAAGAGTGTGTATTCAATTTGATGTCAGCTTAAAAAAATATTATTTGGAACATGTGCAGTCAGGAACAGTAAAGCATTTAATGATTTACAATTAAGTGATTCACAAGCTAAATCGATTAACTCCACTTCTTGAATTTCTGTTAAAGCACTTGATATAATCTTAATTTTATATATGCAGTATGTTTTCTTAATAATAAGTATGGAGATTACTTAATGAAAAACTTCATAGGCAGTCAGAAAAAAATGTTTTTTTAGTTGTCAATTTATTTAACATTATACACTTATATAAATCCTCAAACTGCCCAGCAGTATCCATTGCTTTCTAATATGTCCCCCAGAGAGTGTATATATTGAAAATACCTTGTAAATAATATTATCTCATTTCAATAAGTAAATGAAAGAAATTAGTTAGACATTTCTAACTAGGGAGAATTACATGTAATTAGGGAGACTTACAGGTGTAGCAATATAATTGGCTCAAAATGTCTTGGATAAAATTAAATAAGTCGAAACCCAAGTCATATAGCTTAAATGTGACTTCAATAATGGATCACAATTTCATATCATTAATATTAGAAAATTTGTAGCATGCAGATCAGAAAAATGTAGACCCGCCTTTATTATACTCTACAGATAGAACTCTGAAAGCAACATAAAGGAAATATATGATGAACCTATAGAAATACATTTCTTCTATTAAACATGATTATTATAAAAACTTAAAATCAAATTGGCATGATAGAATTTCAAATACAGTTGAAGAAGAATACATAATTTATGTTTCTGAATAATCAATTGAAGTGAAATAATAATAATATATAATTAATATAAATGTATAGTTTAATTTATGATAATGAAGTTTCTCATTAATAAAAAAAATTTGTGGAGGGAATCTGATGTTATCACTTTTTTCACTTGTCAAATCAATTAATTCTCTCAGCCAAGCCAGCATTTTAATAATAACAATATTCAAAAGATATGATATATTTTATGTTTTATAATTCTTTAAATAAAAACTACATCTACAATGATACATTCTACAAGGTTTATTTGAATTTATATTTTAAAGGAATTTTTAAAAAAACTGTATTGTCTTATCATTTCTCTACCTTTGCTGTTTTGTGTAAAACAATTTAAACATTTAAATTAGTTTCATGCTTGGCAAGCGAATGGTACAATTGTTAAGCAGATTTGGCAATTAAACCACTAAAGAGTTTCAAAATAATAAGTCGTCTTCTTTCAGACAAAACCGTCATTTCTTCAAGGGTTTCCAGCCCTCATTATAAATATTGAATTGTTACATTTAAATCATTTTAATTATAAATTTATAATTAAATATGCTTGAAAAATTAATCAGGTTTCAAATACAGTTTAAAGAAGATTGTTAAAAATTCGGGAGGTCTTTCTTTTTGTGTATATTTTATTGTTTTTGTACATTGTTTCATCAATTTTAAAAATTATAAAACTTTCTATGTCGAATTTCTTAATTTTGGATATAGGTGCGAATATGCTTATGAGCATTAATTAGGCGAACATGAATTTTTATTTGTCTAGGGACATTAGGTATCTTTAAACGAACAGATACATGAAAAATATTCATCCTTTTCTTTATTCCGTATTATAACCGCCAAAAGCAAAGAATAACGCATTATTCTAATCAAAAAGACTGCGCAAATGTAAATATGACTTAGGATGATAGATATTTGTGCATTACATGATGCAGATGCACATTTCATGACACGTGCAGTTTACGTTTGCCATGTGACTGTGTTAAAGCATGAGCTGACTCTATTTCTTATCATTAAAAGCATCTATTAAAAAATAAATGTCAAATTTCGTTTCGAAGGAAGAATAATCCAGAACATTGCCTTTACATTATTTAATTCAAAACTGGAAACTATGATGGAAATTATACCCTTATTATAATTACTGTTTATCTTGTTACTGTTTCCTTTACATAAAATATTATATACGTTAGAAGAAAAAATCGAATTCGAGGTTTTGGCAAATCTCCTCGCTTGCTTCAGAGCTCTCCGATTCCAAGAAATCCATTTTTAGAATGATGCTTGTCTGCCTGTCTCTGAATAGGATACTCAAAAACAATTTGTTCAGCTAGAGGGATAAAATTTCACTTGGTGTTTTTTCACCAAATTTGTAGATTACAAATTTATAATGAAGTTTATTGGCAGGAAATTTGTCTGTCTGTCTATCCAAGAGTAAGTGAATACAATAGCTACAAAACGCAAAGAGCTAGATAGATAAAATATGGTATACTTTTTTAATTAAAGTACAAGTACGAGTATTAATAGAAGTTTGAACCAAATCCATCAATTACTTAATCGTATATGGGTCTATACATTCGCATGTAAATAAACACGCCAATTCAAAGTTGCAATAATTTAAGTAAGCGAATTTGGTTTTGTTTTTAAAATCGTAATTTGTGTCAAATTTTTGTTTCAATCGCCTGAAAACCAGTGGGAGCAGTCTCCATAAAATTTTCTCGCATACACTTTAATAAACTTGTCACACCAGAGAACGTCTTACATGGCAATAGCATACAGTATTTACGAAACATTAACTTTTGGTGAGAATGTAGTATTTTTACTGAATCTATCGTGTCATCCTTGGCGAGTTATTTGGCGATTAATCCCTGACATGCGTTAATAGTATCAAAAAATCGAATTTGTGTTTTAGACATGTTTTTTTCAACCGATTAAAACAAAAAAATTGACACAAAGCTGGACGTGTAATCACAAATTCCGATAATAAATGATTCATTTATGTCATTGAGTTTACTTATTTCTGAAAGTACAGACAATCAATACGCAATTGAATTTGGCTCAATCTTTGACAAGTATCTGTATTATAGATGTTAAATCTGTATACTGAATTTTATCTTTCTAGCTCTTTCCGTTTTGTAATTATTGTATTATATTCGAACTACCGGACAGACGGAACTCCTCTGAACAGATTTTACTCAAAACTAGATAGAAATCTGTAAATTTGTTGTATTAACTTTCAACCGTTTAGTTCAAATCGTTTTTGAGTTATCTTTGTCACTGACACACAGACGGACATTTTCCGAAAATGTGTTTTTCGATCTCAAGGAGGTTCTAAAACGTAGAGAAAAGCGTTCAAAATGCATTCTCGGCTTTCTTTGTCTTTCTACTGAAGCCCAAACACTCAAGTGCGAGACTCTAAAACTAAAATTGTTAAATTTTTGACATGATTTACATTTAAATAATGCATTTGTAGCGTCCATGGCCTTTCCAAAGGTCCACAGTTTTTATACTGGGGAAAGGGGAACAACATCTTCGTTAAGAGTTTTTTTAGTTTTAGTTATATTAACGTCCCGTTTTAAAGCAACAATATGGCTGTTTTGGGACGGACCTCGTAATTTTGAACCGCTGTCAGATGACGTGGGCGACACCTAGGCTGGTATTTCCCTCTCCAAACTTCCATACCACTTCCACCACAGAGGGCGTTTCGCCCAGACGAATTTAACATGCACCAGGTCTTACATGATGTCTACTTACATGACAGTTCTTCAGTGGAATCGGTTCTCGAATATGAAATCCTCCAGTTCCGAAGCCAAGACCTTACCACCAGACCACCGAGGCCCTACTTCGTTCAGATTGGTTTGGTTTGGTTATATTAACGTCCCGTTTGAAGCAACACTAGGGCTATTTTGGGACGGACCTCGTAATTTTGAACCACGGTCAGATGACGAGGACGACACCTGAGCTGGCACCCCCCTCTCCACACTACACCACCCCAGTGGGAGGACGTTTGATCATGACGGATTTAACGTGCAACAGACCCCCTTACACGACGGTTCTTCGATGGAATCGGGTCACGAACCTGAAACCCTCCGGTTCCGAAACCGAGACCTTACCACCAGGCCACCGTTCAGAAGTAAACGAGATGGTTTTAGAGAAATCACTTCTACTAATCGTAGATCTTATTTTAATTCAAAACAAATAGGTTTTTTATTTCTGCTTTTATTTTATAATATAGGCATTTTTCAATTTCCGTGCTTAATGATTTATAGTAGAACTGATTCACTTAAATTCATGATTTTCAGTTTTATCAAATAACAAGGCGAAATTTAAAAAATACATTCCATATTAATAATTTAAAATTCTAATATGTTAGTAAACTGGACGGACAAGCTGGTCGTCAAAGGCGAACAGTAATCATAAAAACTATATGGTAAGCCAATGGCTTGACCTATTCTGAAAGTAATTGTCTTCCAAAAAATCATTTAAATTATCTAAAATTAAGGCTGACATCAGAACGTTACTAGAATATTGACTGAATTAATAAAATATAATTTGTGAATGAAAATTTTGATTTATCAAAGTTAATAATGTTTTTTTTTCAAATCAGGAGATGCATTTATCTTTTATTTACGTAAATTTCACAGATATTTGTAACTTGATCTGCTTTTACCTATTTGCCATTTTGAAATTGCATGAAAGTTACTTTGGAGTGCCGCACAATTTTTAACCTTGGTAGATAACGAAGACAACACCTGAGCTGTCACCGAACTCTTTATATTGATCTTATCACAACAAAACTGAAGAACTTCACCCACGATCTGCATATTTAATTTGCAGCAACATCACACAAAATGCGGATTTTTGATGAAGCTGAGATTCTTTCCAATGATTTGACGATTTCAAAATTCCGATTCTGCTTTCTAAATCTTCATACTGATATTTGTGTAATAGCACTAGTACAGTTGTGTACTAGTACAACAACTAGAGCAGTTTTTATAGTACAACAAAACTCAGAGTCTATCCAATGATTCCACGATTCCAAAACCGAGATTCTATCTTTCAAGTTTTTTTTATACTATTTGTGTCATTAATACAACATCCTATTCAGTGTGTAGTCTCTTTGTTTCGTATATTATTTATTTAAGTATCAACAAAAATTTATAAATTCAATTTATAGTTACTTAGAATGATGTTAAATCAAAATTTTTTAACAATTACTTTGCTTTTTGTAACAAATATATACAAAATGATGTAATTTATTACACCATTTTATTTTGTTATTGTTGCTTTTCAGTTTAATGCTGTCTTATTCTAATGGATTTAAATTTTTGTTTAGCTCAGTGATGTAGATGCCGGCGGT
This sequence comes from Argiope bruennichi, assembly GCF_947563725.1. NCBI lineage: Eukaryota > Metazoa > Arthropoda > Arachnida > Araneae > Araneidae > Argiope > Argiope bruennichi. Next base: position 81,910,911 of record NC_079156.1, on the reverse strand, counting down.
GCGACAGTATTTCCAAAAGTAGGAGTTTCAGTAAAGCCCAGAAAGGTAAATGACATTTTTATTTCTATTTTCTTTGTCTAATTTTCTTATCAACTGATCTAAAATTCACAAGAGTCACGCTATTTTTAAAATTAAGAAATATTGCCTATTTAACATATTCAATAACTAATTTTTAATGAATGTTTGCATTCTAGATTATTGTATCATATACAGGCAATTAAAAAAAATATCAACAGTTTTTTTTTTTTTTTTTTTTTGCAAATAAAAAGTTATTTTAACCCGACAAACATGTAACAGTAAAGTTCAACACGAAAAATATTGTCTGACAAACATGTAAAATATTGCCTATTTAACATATTTAATAACTAATTTTTACAAATGTTTGTTTTCTGGTTTATTATATCATACACAGACTATTCAAAAAAAGTGTCAACAGGTTTTATTTGCAAATAAAGCTATTTCAACTCGACAAACATGTAACAGCGATGTTCAACTCAGTGTGCTTTCATAACATCATGCCAAATAAGTTTTATTCTGTAATTTCAAAAGTTGTGAAAATGACGTGTGTAAATTTTTACGCTCTATATTTTCTAGTTGTGACAATATTCAATTTAATAAAAATGCTTTTAAAGATACATTTTTATTTCATTTAAATCTCTTTGTTTCATTGTTTTTCTTATTTTTAGTCCTTTAATTCATTATTAAAAATATAAAATTTTGAAATCAGTTTTCTTTAATTGGCGACTAAAGTGACAGCATTTCTATGTAATTAAATTTTAATTAAATTAATTGATTAACTTAAAAATAAATTCTGAAAATATTAAAATAATTTATTCAGTTTGTAAATAGGTGAAAAATATTTCAGAAATCTAATACAACAGGAAATGAGTGATAAATCGATTCCAATAATTTTGTTTTGACAAAAATAAAACAAATGTATTTTCTGTATTTTCAGAAATATGTGAACGTGATTACCCAAAAACTTAAATATATGAAATTTCGTATGGAATTTTGTGACTATAATTGTAGTACTGTGTCAAATTTTTTTTCAATCGCTTCGAAAAAACGCGTCCAAAACACAAATTCTATTTTCGAGTACTATTAACCGCATGCCAGAGATGAATCGCCAAATACCTCTCCAAGGATTGCACCATAGATTAAGTAAAAAGGCTACATTTACGCCAAAGGTTAATATTTCGTAATTATTGTAGGCCAGTGCCATGCAAGACGTTCTCTAATATAACACTTTTATTTGAGGGTGTGCGAGTACGTTTTAAAGAGACCTCACCCGCTGGTTTTATGTACTAGAAAGTAAAAAGAGAAAAAAGTACTTTTCTATACCATTTTTTGTATCTCCATTTCGAACTGAAAATTATGTTTACTTGGTTGGTAGAACTATATATTCTACATTTAAAATTAAATTATTGTTCATTGATCCTTCGGACTCAACAACCATTCCATAATCCTTAAATCTAATAACTATTTATTTGCATTTGCGTTTTTCAAGACATTAAATTTTATGAGTAATTAAATGTTGACTCTCCCAGAACGCCAGGATTCAGCTGTTACAGATGGGCAGTCTTGAAGTGTGTCACAGAAAATGCCGGCAAAAATTTCAAACATTATATTTATATATACATATATATATTTATAAATTAACCTTGAAATAAGTGTCGTAAAATTCAACAATACAATAAACTCTGTGGTTGGTTTCCTTTTTAGAATCAGAGCAAAACAAAAGAATAGTTTTTCTGGCCTATATTTAAATAAATGAAGAATTTCCTGGCCATTCAGTTGAAGCACCCTGAACAAATAAATCATATGGTATAAAGTAATAATAATTTTTGAAAAATGGGTTTGTTTGCTACGGAAGCGGGTGGTTATTGCTTTATAAGGTAATATCTTTATTTCGAATAGAAGTGAATTTAAGTAATAAGCTTTTACTTTTCCTTTTCATTTATTTATTTATTTATTTATTTATTATTATTCCATGTCCAGAGCGATGCAAAAATTCTCAAACAGATAAAAATTCATATAGACCTTTAAACACGTTCTTTCTTATTCACATGTACAAACAAGTTTTAAAGAAATATTTAAGTCAATAAATATAAAATGTTTTATTATTTTAGATATAAAAAGCTTTTATCAATATATTAAAGGACGAAAAATAATTATTTTCAAAAATATGGAAGTCAAAATAAAAATCATAAAAGCTCTTAATAAACTAAGGTTGCAATCATATTGTAATGTTTTCTAATTTTTTATATTATGAATGATTAAGAACGTTTTTCTTTCTTATAATATGTAATGTATTTTATAATTATCTATCACTTTTTTGAGCCTCAAGCTTTTAAGAATTTTGTTTTGGTCTTCGATTTTTGATAAAAATAACAATTTTTAAACAGAAAATATTATACGAATAATATTTTACAAATATAATAAAAGTAAATGCTGACATCTAAGTTTTACTTTGACCGAAAAAGACAAATTTCGTAATTATCTTTTTTTCTATCAAAATAGTATTTAAAAAACAAAATGAACTAGACAAATAAAATTGAGTCTGTGTCTTTACACTTAAATTAAACTTTTATATTACATGAAATTCATTAAAAAATTATAAACTAGTGAACTGAATGTGAATACCATAATTTAACATTGCAGCGAACTAGATGGATTACTCGTTTTACTGCAATAACTGGAGATCATTGTGATATCTGCAAATTGTTGATCATGTCGAGTTTTCTAATCATGAGCAAGAAAATACGATGATTCAAAAACATAGAAAAGCTAGTTAATAGACAGAAAACTGATTCCCGATTCTTTTGAGCATTTGGCAAAACTAAACAAGAGAGCATTCCTGTTAGTTTATTTTTATATCATCATTCCTTTTATTTATATTTTTCTTAATATTTACTCCTAATTATAATAGTCATAGTAATCTTATAATTCTAAATGAACAATTCGTCGATATATGTGTGTGTGTGTGTGTGTGTGTGTGTGTGTGTGTGTGTGTGTGTGTGTGTGTGTGTGTGTGTGTGTGTGTGTGTGTGTGTGTGTGTGTGTGTGCAAAATTATTTCATTTATCTCGGAAACGGTTCTAATGATTTGGATCAAATTTTATATTGAGACAAAGTTTTGCTTTTTACGTTTATCTATATAGGTGTTTTTCCTGAAAAAAAACTGATTTTACACTCAAGGAAATTTTTTTATAACTAACTATTAGAGCCTTTGTCATCAGATCACATGCCTACAATCTCACATAGCGTCATTTCGTAAATTTTTGTGGTGCTTGCCTTGTTGCCATTGGATGATAACTTACTGGTACCTCAAAATTTTATGATATGACGCTGATGGATGTGAGGTAAAACTGAAAAATATTCATATTTTATCAATATATAATTTGTATCTAAATATTTTCTTTAAAAGGAACCGATTTTATAAAAATAAAAACTACCGAGCGAAGTTATATTGCGGTTATATCAACGAAGAGGAAAATCAGCTGAACACAGAGACTACATTAATCGGATTACTTGACTCTTTAATAGAGAAAAAATTCTCTCTCTCTTTCTTTTCGTTTAGTTGGTTTAAGAATATACAATTTCTTATTTTTTTGATGAAATATAACACTATTAAAGACTTAATTACCTATTTGTGTCTCTCTTTGCAGGGTTCTGCAGCATTCTGGTACAACTTGAGGCAGAATGGAGAGGGCGACCTCAACACTATTCATGCGGCTTGTCCAGTGTTATCTGGTAGCAAATGGGGTAATTCGAATTCAAATTTTAATATTTATTCATACTTTTTTGCATTCAGTTTAGTACAGCCTATTCATTTTATTTACAATGCATTTCTCTTTTGTAAATTTCTTGTATCAAATTTTGTATGACAACAGCTAATTTTTCTTCTTCTTTTCTTCTTGTTGTTGGCATCATATGTTGATTTTTTATTAATCTTAGTTTTTATTCTTTCATTTTTGCCTTTCAAAAGATGTGAAATTTAACAGTTTTCATTTTTTTTCCTTCGTTAAATATTATTTTATTAATATCCTTCTAAGTTCTTTTAACTCTGCTTTATAAATCTCATCAAACACGGGTAAACAATGCAACAAATATGTTTATATCCATATACAAGTATATGCATCCCTTGAAAACAAAAATTTTTGTCAAAGTATACTTACTCTCCATCTGCCAATGGGCAAAAACAGTGTCGTAGCAAGAATAAATGAGTCACCAGATATACAGATAATTTTTGATCGGCCAATGATGTTATTATTTATTCCCCTCAAGATAATTTACTTTAAAAGATGACGTAAGCTCACTATGGCGCATCTCCAAGACAGGCGACCAAAACATCAACAACATCCTTTTGTCCCCCTGTCGATATAGTATGACAGGATTTGAATCTGTCCATCAAATTCAGCTAAATTGGATTGAGTAGTTCAAAATAATTCCTGTACGAAACACAAGGAGGCTTAAAGTGTTGATTGCAAATATAGTAATCGTCCTAAGTAATTTTCCTTATATTCCAATTTCATTATTTTCTTCTGAAAATTGACCGTTATAACATCATCTAAAATCAGAAAACAATATTTTTAGAAATAGATTTTTTCCGTGAACTCGGACAGATTGAAAAATGCCAATAAGCATTTTTCAATGACTCTATTTCTTTTTTCTTCAAAGACTATTTTTTTTCTAAATGTATACATATATCGAAAAAAATTATAAATACTTCACCAGATTTATGCTTCTTTTTTAATTTTATCTACTCCTGTCCTATTTAAGCCATTTTAAATATTCATTAGCTCATGTATAGTTCTCTTTAATACATATAATTTTTCATATTTGATTAGTAGTCTTCCATTTAAACGTAAACAAATAAAATCGATCCTATCCGATATCTAAATAAAAAATAAATGTGTAAAAAAATTGTAAATAAATTTTTGACGAAGTGTAAAAATTAGAGTTAAAAATTTATCGTAATGAAAGTCATTGATTTCATAAGTAAATTCTGTTTTAAGTAAAATTTCCAAATATAAACAAATAATTGCCACTAAGAAATAAAACTATTCTGTAAGTTTTTAAAGAATATTTTATGGATGCAAATCTAGAATAGAAATCATAAAATCCTGACATAATCATTTTTATCAAACATTATAGATAGTTTTTTTTTTTTTTTTTTTTTTTTTTTTTTACTGTAATATACAAGAAAGTAAAGAACAGTCCACCCCACCCATTTTTTTGTTTGTTTATTTTGCTTCAATTAAAAAAAAAACATGTATATATGAAATGTCTATTTTAAATATATCCTGTTTGATAACTCTCGGTGCTATGTCGATTTGAATATTATTTTTCTATCTTATATATAAATTTCAGTAAAATAAACAATAATTCGGTACTTTGTGGTAAATATATTGATTACCATAAATTCTGAAAAAAGCTTAACAAAAAGAATTGCTGCCATTTATGCATAAAATATTGTATTCACATGAATTTATTATATTGCTGAACACGAAAGTGAACGCATTGTATGCAGATGAGAAACGCACCATTTTACATCTGCATCTGAATCATAGAAAAAATAAAGGCTATTAAGAAATCATAACTTGTCCACGGCTTGAAGTTACCTGAAATATCTTTGGATTACATCATCCGTTGCAAAAGTTTCTGTTCAGAACTCATCGATTCATTTCTAGACAGAATCAGATCTTGATATAATACAGATATCAAAAGGTATGAGATTATAAGATAAGAATTTAAAAAAAAAAAAAATGTATTCTTTAATGATTCTTTTTTCTATTTCAATTCTTCTTTTTCTTTCTATTCTCAAAAAGGATTCGTATTCTTTAGTGCGAAACATCGTACACAATATTGTTTTAAGCTTGATTTGATTCTCTTTATGACTTTCTCGTACACGAAATATAAACAGAAAAATATTGTAAGTTTTTTTAAAAAATACGAACTTTAAATTTTGACGAATTTCCTTGTTTCAGACACCCCCGAGAATGAATATATATATTTGGAATTATATCTGTCAGTCTGTGAACAAGGTAACTCAAAAATGGTTGAGCTAGACTCCTGAAATTTGGTATATGGATTTTACACCAAATTTGTAGATTTCCATCAAATTTTGATCGGGATCATTTAAAGGAAATCTGTTTATCCAACTGCCCGAATATAAATGAACCAGATAATTGCAAAACGGTGAGAGTCAGATGGATATAATTCGGTACACTGTATTGACATTTAAAATGTAAATGTGTATCAAATGTGAAACTCCATCAAGGCAGTTCTGTGAAATCGGATTTTGAACCGAGAACCCTCCGGTCTTGAAACCGAGAACTTACAACAAGACTACAACAGCAAAATTTTAGCTCGCAGTTCTGTTGGTCGGTGAGGTCGAAGTCTGCTAGAAAGGTGTCGGCTTCGGGATCGAACGATTCCAGGTTCGAGGCCCGATTCCTCCGAACCGCTATGTAAGCAGATCTGGTATAGGTTAAATTCGTCGAGGCTAAACGTTCTCCCATTAATGTGGTACGGAATTGGGGTAAAGAGGACCAACGGGACAGCAAACTTTGCAAAGTATATCAGTCGACCTTTGGACACACTTTTTTTTAAATAATACCTTTGATTAATAATAGCAATGGTTTTAATTCATGTATTTTACAAGTGTCTCCAAAAAAAAGAAAATTACTGGAGTGTAATGAAGTGCAGTATTTCATCCGCTAATTTATTCATGTTGTAAATTAATTTATACATTAAACATGTAAATATTCACTGCTTTAATTAACAGAAGATATGAAATTTGATAGAAGTTATAAATTATTAATCTAAAGGCTATTTAAAGTATGTAAGAATCTTTAAAAACTTCCTTAATTTAATTGAATGAAATAGCTGCTGAAAATATTTTTAAAGATATCGAATTCCAGATTATTTTCTTTATTCTGAAAATTATATCATCGAGACGAATTAAAACATTTTTCAAAACTATTTTCAAAGAAAAAAAAATCTTTAAAAAATGTTTCTCCGTAAATCTTTCGGCTTCTTTTGCTTAAAAACATTCTTAATTACAGATGTCATTCATTCAAATGGTACACTATTGTTGATTGAATTTCGAACGCATTTTTAAAGTAAAAGAGAGGGGGAAATTTTTTTATAAAATTAAAGTACAGGGTGTTTATAAAGTCCCGGACCCATTTTGATGTTTAATAACTCATAAAATAATAAAGATAGATTTAAATTAATAACATAAATGGTTAAATAGACTCAAAAAGTTTCATGACCCTTGTCAATGAACTTGTGCCCCCACGTGTGCCCCCTTCGTCGCACGGAGAATATCAAGTCGATAGTCAATTTCACGCCAGGTAGCGACAAGCATGTCGGCATCCACAGAGCCATTTGCGCACTTTATGGCGATTAACAATGCCAGAAAAATGAAAGGATGCTTCATCGGAGAACATTATGCTCTTCAGAAAATCAGCAGCATCTTCTATCCTCCTTAGCATATCTATTGCAAAGGCCATCCTCCTAGGTCTATCGTTCGGTTCCAAAACTTGAACAATTTGAACTTTGTATGCATGCAGTCTTAATTTTTTCTTAATAACCTTGTACACCGTCGAAATTGGCATATCCAATTCTGTTGCCGCTGATCTCACAGATATTCTAGGATTGTGTAAAAATGTCTCTCTGACACGCTTAACATCAAAATCACTTGTGCAAGGACGTCTGGAACGTTTCTTATCTTCGATACTTCCAATTTCTAGAAAATTCTTTTTCCACCGCAAGATGCTGTTTTTGGATGGAGGATCTTTTTGGTAAATTCTTCTGAAATTTCTCTGTGCTTGCACTATCGATTTCATTTCTATGAACCACCATAAAATCTGTGCTTTCTCTTGTGGTGTATGTATTCTCCTTAATATCCGCTCGAATAAAACATCACATACAAAAGTACTACATAGAACAAACACATCAAAAGTAAACATAACATTGCAATAGTTGACAAAAACAAAAGAGAGAAAAATGCAATTAATAAGCAGACAATATTTAGAAAAGTACAGATATTTAGACTGGAAAATGAAATTATCTGAAATTAACCACACGCGCAGACGATATTTACAAAAGTAAAAATATTCAAACCTGAAAAGGAAAATATATGAGTTATTCCATCAATAAATGTCATAAGTGTGTTTATATCTTTATTATTTTATGAGTTATTAAACATTAAAATGGGTCCGGGACTTTATAAACACCCTGTATTTAATGACAAATTTTATTTTTTTTTCTTTTGCAGTTGGCAACAAGTGGCTTCATGAGAAAGAAAACGAATTCAGAAGAAAATGCAGCTTAAATTCTTCGGATTAGTTGCAACATGAATTTTGTACAAATATATTTGTTTATTGATCTTTTATTAAGTTGATTTCAATCTACCATTTTTTTAAAAACTTTCGTATTTTCTTGAAGACTTTTTTTAATGACAGCTATTTTGTTAGTTTTTATAGTGTAAGATATCAAAAGTAACATTTAAAATATATATATTTATCTGTTCTGGAAAATGTTCATTTAGAAAATGTAGAAGTATAAACCAGTTTTCGGCTTCTTGTTAATGATACATCCTCGTATGTTGCATTTTCTGTGATGTGTATGTATTACTATTTTATAAAAAAAAAAATATCTATATATGTTAAAAAAAAAAAAAAAGGTTCAAGTATAGACTTGGGTGCCCCTTCGATTGGCAACAAATTTTAGCGATAAAACACTACTTCTGGTTTCCATAATGTTTTGTTTTCATTGACGTTGCTGTTTGGTCACCGACCAAAATCTTGGCGTCAAAAAAAATCACCAAAAAATCAAGTAGCACCCAATTGTAAATTTTTACCCAAAAAAAAAACTCCACTGTAGACATTTAAAAATTATTTAGAAATCACTGATCCAGTGGGAGAAAAGTAATTGTTTTAGTTGTCTAATAATTATTTTCTATCAGCATGTTTCTAATTAAAATACTTGCAAAATGTGGCATTCATAGATTATTGAAATATAATTATTTTTATAAGCAAATGTAAAATACGCCTTTCCATACTTGAATATGTACATATTTAATTATATTTCTATATAAAAATGCTATATTTATGTATACTTTTATTTATTTCATAATAAATTATTTTACTTAAAATGATCCCCTTTGTTTGTTTTTATAAAGCAGATGGAAGAGAATCTTCACTCTCCCGTCACTTTTCAACAGTTTGATTCACTACTCACCAGGCATCAATTTAAAAATAGAAAGAAAGAAAGCTAGACAATAAATAGAAAACGATATACATCTAACAACGCTATTTCAATGCTACTCATATATGCAACTAAAATCAAAGCTAACTTTTTTAATCGAATCAAACACCAATACAATGTGAAGTCAAAAGGCTGTCACATTCCCCAAAGAAGCACGAAAAAGGAACTACAAAATAAATCATTCAGTTCAAAGTAAAATAATATTATCACCTGAATCGTAATGCCTTCTACATATGAAACAAAAGATTTTTACAACGACATTTTTTTTTACTTGAAAATTTATGATTTTAAAGTGAAAAAGGAAGGAAATTTTAGAAGTATTAATTAAAATTTGAATAAATTCCAGTATAAGACATTTGTAGTATTATAAAATTTAATCTGTATGTCATGAAAACATAAAAGATTTGTATTTATACATATGTGTGTATGTGCGTGTGCATATTTTCACATCATCTATAAATACTAATTGATTTGGGTTTTTTTTTTTTTTTTTATTTGAGCATCCATTAAGCTCCAAAATATAATGCATAAGCATTGTATTTTGAATCTGGGGCAGAAAGAAAAATTGAAAATATGTAACAAAAATTATCTTACACTATCCGCTGCATCACTTACAGTTTTGTTTCTTTTAAATGAATTTTGTACAGTTTAATATTTAACTAATTTTTGATGCAATAGCATGTATAAGTAAATTACTTTTTCAACCAGTTTAATTTTAAAAAATCTTCAAATGAAATATTGTGTAATTGACTTGTATTTACTTGCATCAATTTACACAATTCTGGGGTATGTGAGGTGTGAAATTGAGATGACCAAAACCTTTGGGGGGGGGGGGTGAGAACCCAAAGAAATTAAGATTTTAATTACTTAATATTTTTTCAATTGCTGTAGTTGAAATATTATTTGTTCAATTACTTTTTACCATTTTTTTATCCACTGGCATCAAAATATCAGATATTAGCAAAGAACTTTATGTACGGTCTTGGGTAACTGCCTGCTACCAAACCTTTTGAAAAAATATTAAAGAAATTAAAATTTTAATTAAAAATATGTTGCCAATGGTTGAAATTATGGTTGTATAATCTATTCATCAGCTGCTTTAAAAATGACATAAAAATATCAGGTATTAAATAAGAACTTTATCTAAAATCTTCTTTGCGAGATTATATTGACCGTTTTTAAGAAAGTTTTAAATTACAAAAAAAAAAAAAAAAAATACTCAAAAGAACACAGAGATTGTAACCCAGATATAAAATGTTTAATTATTAACTAAGATATTTTGATTAATTAAAAAAAATCTTAGATTCTTGCCATTATTTTGCAAGGAAGCTTAACTAGTGCTGCAAAAATAAATTTGAAAAATTGATGGTAAATTAATTTGGTAAATAAAAGGTTAAGGACAAAAGGTATGGATGTATTTAACTAACAAAATTAATACAGAAATAAAATGTTCAGTTTTGATTTGGGATTGTAGAGAATATTTTATAATTATATAATAGAAAATCGAAGAACAAATTCGAATAAGTCAAGTTTCATTATATTTAAATTTATATAATTATAGCAAATATTTTTAACAGATTACAGTTAATGAAAGATGTGTTCTCATATTGAATAAATGAATCTGTTAACAAATGGTAAAAGAAAGACAGAAAATGATGGGGATAAATATTTTAATTCAAAACCAAAACTCAAGAATAATATCACTACAAGGAATTTTGAATCACATTTGGAAGAAAAAAAAAAATCAAAAACTGGAAAATGATAACTATAATATGATTTCTGCATAAACATTTTAAACACAACTGAAATAAAATATAAAATATGATATGTTCATAATGAGCATTCAAATGAAAATTGAAAAACTGCGACCATCACATAATTTTTTTTTTTTTCAATAATGAACTAAATTTTAAAATTACATTTATATTGCACCTAACTTTTAAATCAATTGAGTTGTATGCAAACTAAAAAATAAAATAATAACAATATGCCAGAATTACTATAAATGTGTGGAAATATAAATTCGATATTTGTAAATTTCACAAATAATAAACTTGTTCTTGAGAGATGGTGATCATGAAAATATTTACATTTCACAATTTGATGAACCAAAATAATGCACATTTATACTGTTTAAAAGTACAAATATATATTTTTATGGCACTCGATAGTAATGAAATCCATTTTCCTCATATAAACATAAGAATAAACCTTTCATATACACTCAATTTCTTGTATCACAATTTAAGGTTGTAAATGCCTTGATCAGTTCTTAGTTACAATTCACAACTATTTGGCTTCAATTCATACAGGAATGTTGACATAACAAAAAAATAAATGTTAATATGAGCAAACAAAAGGTATTCCAAAAGAAAGAAAAAAAAATGCAGACATATTTTGAATAACTATTACATGAAGAATTAATACTGTATATTAAAATTTGCTCATTTAAGATAAGAATCTCGGCAATTATCAAGAAATAGTAAACTTTTGGAAATTAATGTATAGGTAGTATTGATGCATTTATGAAGGGCATGTGGATGGATATACTTTCTTTCAATGGTTAGCTTGTAACTAAGTGGTTGTAAATGATTTTGAACTATATACATAACGTTTCAGGTGTTTTCATAACAATAGATCCATTGAGAAAAAAATCCAGCATACATGGAAGAATTCAAAACTCTGTTTCAAATTAATTACAAATTCACCCAAAGTCTATAAAAAATACACTTCCATCTAATGTGAATCATGAATTAAAGTTATTAATTATTTATGTAATAATCATTCAAAGTTGACATACACTTTTAGGATACCTTGAATGCTCAACAGCAAATAACAATAGGAAATCTAACAATTCCACAGGAAATCTAAAACATATTTTTTCAAGGCAAACTTATAAATCAATAATGTTTCATTCATGCACATACATTTATTCATTCATCAATAACTTTTATTCAAAGTTATTTACATTTTCCAATATATTAAACAGCATAAGCATACAGACTAGAGAACTAGAGAATTATATAATATCAAGAAAAAAATTATTGGTGAAACCAAGTCAAACCTTTTGAGATGGACTTTATAATATCATTGGTTTCATCAGTAATTTTTTTAATAAGCTAAAACCTAGTGAGAAAATATAGCAACTTTGCCTAATTTTATTATTCAACCTATATATTTTAAAATTTGTTACATGATTTTATTCAAATGCTTATTTTATAATAAAAATTTATGCTTAAAATAGACTGAATTGCAATAAAAAGTTATATTTTCTTCCTTATTCACAGTTTTTATGTAAAATTTATGAAAAAAAATAAAAGTTAAATATTGGGTTTTTTTAACTATACATTTGAAACTGCACTTGAAAAACAACAATAACGAAAAGCAAAATAATTCTCAAAATAGGATGCAAGAGATTTGTTTGATAAAATTAGATTTTTAACAATACATTTCCTAACTCTCTTTTAATCATGATGAATAAAAGATACTAAAAATTTCTTTTCAAAAGAGTTAAAAATTAGAGTCAACTAACAAGAAACAAAAAAGCGATCAAGTTGAAATAGGGGGATGTGACTCAATAGGAAGCTATAGGGGTGTTATGACTCAATCTAGAATCTGTAATAGAATATATAAGCAATTTGCATTATTATTTATTTATTAATATCTAAATGCAATGCCTAATGATATTTTTGTACATTTCAGTACGTTTGTCTTTTTTTAAGAAAGGCAATTTTTTTAAAGTTAAAAAATCTCCAGGGTCATTAAAAAAAAAAAACTTTTTAATCCTTAAATCTTTAAAAAAAATCACTCAATTTAAAATAAAAAGAAATACATCACAAAAAATGAAATTATCACATTAACTTTTAATAAAATATATTCAATTAAAAAATATAGAACAATTATAAATAATTAAAAATATTTTCATATAAGTTCTTGAGGATAAAATTAAACTGAATACAAATAAAAGATAAAATAATTAAAAGTTAACTTTTTTTTTACATAAAATTATTTTCATTTCCATAGCAAAGCAATCATATGAAAGCCTGAATGAATAGAAAGTTTTTTTGTCAGGATACATACAGTTAAAAAATTATTTGAAACTTCATTTAGTAAAAGAAACAATTTAAATTATCCTTGTATTTTCTTTCTTAATAAAAAACAATTTTCAAAAAGATTTCAAAGCAAAAACAAAAGAATTTCTCAAAAAAAAATTTTAATTCTTAGACGGGAAAAAATATTGATAAAAATCATTCACAAAATTAATCTATTATTCCCGAAGCAAATATTTTGCAGGCATTCAACCAACAATGCCAAGATACTTAACAATTATTAAACAGTTTTTAGAAAAATTACTTCACTTGTGAATCAAATATCACTTGTACAAAACACTAATAGTAAATTAATAACTTTTAAAATACCATGTTCACTGACTAATGATATATATATTTACACAAATTTGAGTTCTTAAAATTAATATCAGCCTTACATTAAAAATAACGATTATATGTACTGCACAAAACATACTTATTAATGTCATTAATATTACATAAATTCTCTTATTATTTACTTTTTCAAATACACTAAAAAATACAAATCCAAACTTAAATATTATCAACAGATGCATTAAGCAAGACATTTGAAAAAATTGCTAATCTAAAAATTGTCAAATGTTTGATTACATGCAACTGAAGTACATACAAGCAACAAAAGCTTTTTCATATAAAAGTAACATAAATTTCATATTCAATCAGAACTCGATATGAAGAAAAATTCATTATTTTACTATTTATTATATTATTTATAAAAAGGAGATAAAATATATGAAAACAATGGTAAAAATCTAAAAATATAACTCCATTTAGGACAATAACTATTACGTCTTATTTTTTTTTTCTATTTATCTAAGATTTTGAAAACAGGATAAGTAAGTTAAGGACTAATTATGTGTGATTTTTTTTTTTTTTTTGTATAAGCTGTTTTCTAAAAACAGCTTATACAGAAAAAAAAAATCACACATAATTAGTTAAAATTCCAATTACATTATAGTTGGAACTTTTGAGTTAAAGAAACCCAAAATGACACTATTACTATATCCGTAAATATTCAAATAACAAGCAATTTCTTGTAAAGTGTTTAATGAAATTTGCTGAAATGATTTTCAAGTTCAAATAATACACACATACACAATTAACAAGTGTACAAATATTTTAATGAAATCACATGTAAAATGTATCAAAATCCACAAATGCTATGCCCAAACATGTAGAACAGAGAGCAAAGAATGGCATTTATATTCTTGGTTTCGGTGGCTGACTGCTATAAAATTTATTCCAAAGTAACTAACAGTAATGGACATGTGTGACCTGGGCAGAAACTTAAATGGCAATTTGAAAGAATTACCAATGAAATGTGTAGCATTTCCATTATTAACCTTTATCCAAAATCCTCTATGTATCTAACCTTATATTATTAAATATGTAAGACATAATTTAAATAGCTAAATTAATTTACTTTTAAAAAATGGTTAAAAATTTCAAAAGATTTGAAAAGAAAAAGAAAATATATAAATACATTGTTGCCTAATGAAATATTTAAACTGTGTATTCAATAAAAGAAATGATATCTATCATTATAAGACATTAAATTTATAATTATTCTTAGTGGAATTAAAAAAAATATATCAATAACAACTCCTGCATTCTTTTATGGCTAAAACACTTATACTGAACAAGTATGTAGTTAAATTATTCAATTTCTGGGGGAGAAAAGCAAATGAATAATTTATCACAGTAATGTAAAGAAAAATTATATGTTTATCACAGAAAAAAAAACTTGTGCAATTTTTCTTTCATAATTTATATACATGCTACTTTTCAAGAAAACTGATATACTTTTGCTCAAATATAATATCTAATTTGTTTTAATATGCCTTTTCTTTCTTTCTTTTTTTGTGAAAATATTTAATTAAGCTTGAAATTAAAATTCATGTATTTGTTTTTTGTGAGTTAAGAAATTAATGTAGCTTCAATTTAAAAATCTTGAAAACTGACATTGTGTAAAATTCAACATAAGTTTGACTGATTCAGAATTTTAACATAATTCACATAAATACATGCATATTTTAATGAAATATCTGGATTTTCACTAGTTTTGTCCAAAAAATAGTTCATTAAACTTAATATAGTCTGAAAAATTTCAATACCTTAATGATATATTTATTCTAAAACAAAATTTAAATTAAATAAGATATTTCTGAAAAAAAAGTATGGAAATTAATATTTTAAAATTCCATATATACCAGGGAACACAATCATACTTGTTGATTATAAATAAATAACAAGTTAATGGACAATTCAGCTTATTTTTACAAATAATAATTTATTTATGAAAAAAAGATGAATTAATTATAACTACTACTATCATATTGCGATAAATTAATTAATATATTAAATTTGTATTGAAAATTATAACAAGGCAAGAAATTTCCTAGTATAATCTAAAACTTAAAAAAAAAAAAACCAATCAAACTAATATGCGCCTATGATAAAAAATGTGAATAAAAAGTGATAACAACAACAACTTACATACAGAATAAATACCAACTCCATAACATTTTATTAATCTTATCTTCAATTATCTTAATGAACATATTTAAAGAAAAATTTAATCTTAATTCTTATAAATGATAACGGATTTCTCTCTTTAGCAGGGGAAAAAAGAAAAAAAAATGTTTAACCATGTTAAAGTTAAAAAATTTCATCATTCATGCCCCCCCCCCCATACACACACACATTTCACTTTTCTAGCAATTATCTTTAAAAAATAAACATGGAAAATTTCACATTTTTATGCCTCAAATATTTGGGAGGAAAAAAAGAAAAAAAAGAGAGAGGACATTTTGCATTTTTCTAAAGGGGGGAGGGGGGGAATGCAGAACAAAATTAAGTCTTATGATGAAAGAATTTACAACAATTAAATTATTAACTATTATTTAATTTGGTTATCAAAGAACAATAATGTAGTCATAAAAAAAGAAACTAGTAAGAAGGTATTTTTGTAGTTTACCAATAAATAAAAATCCTCAAAAGATTATATAATTTTAAACATCAGAATTCAACAAACAATTATAATAAATCATCATTAAATCATTTTGATTTTGATTTTGCGACATTCATGCAAGATTGCAAAAGGAAAATAAAGAATTAAGTAATATCACATCATCATTGCACCACATTATACTATACAAATTAAATTTTCCTAATAGCATTCATCATTAATAAATATTATCATAATTATATGTATAGTGAAATTAAAATTTCAAAAAAAAAATCTCACATTTTTCCTATTACATGATTAAAATTTAATAAAATTAATGCATGAGAACAGCTTTTGGGAAATAATTTGTTTCAATGTATAATAAAACCTTTCAAATACAAATTAATTTAACAAATTAAATTTTACAAAACAGCAGTAAAATAACAGTGTGTGTATATATATATATATATACATATATAAACTCTTTAATCTATAAACCAGATCCTAATAAAATACTTGTTTTGTTTACACACCAATATGCCACCTGCCTATTTACCTTACATATACATAAAACAAACTCATTTGCTTTATATAAAACTTGTAAAATTCAAATAATAAAATATTCAATAAAAATATCTGAAGCACAACATCTTGATAAAAGAATAATTTCATAGAATAATAATTAATGTAACTAATTTTACAACATCAAAAATCTATTTAAATCTGCAAAGAGGAACCGGTTTCTAGAGATTTGTCAAAATTCAAACCACCAAATTTTTGCATTTACACATAGTATCCTTCAGGCAGCATAAAAATTCTATTAAAACACTAAACCTCTATAATGTACATACAGTATTGTAGAAAAATGCAGAAGATAAAGTATGATGTTGGTTACGAACCATTAAAAATAAATTTTATTGGAGATATCTGGCATCACAAACAATCATATTATAGCCATCATGTTTGCCAGATAAGTCTGCAAGATTTTTCAAATGAGGTCTTCTAAAAGAATTGAAACATTGAACCCCATTATAACAAAAGGAGATTTCATTAACTTTTGTACATGTAATACTGGAGCAAAAACAAACAATCTAACAATAACAGCCATGTCTCAATACGTATGGTAGGTTATTCTTACACATTCTTATATAAAGATTTTGAATGTATGCACTTCTGCTCTAGTGATTCCTTTTTTGTGCACTAGACATAAGATGATGCTATTTATTTGCAATTTTCTTCAAACTTATAAATTATAGAGGTATATTCTTTTTATAGAATTTCTATGCATTCTATAGAAGAAAGCTTACTTTATACAGTTTAAGTGTTCTTAATGAAATACCCAATATATATATAATTTTTTAATATATATTAAAAATGCCACAAAACAATAGTAACACAAGAATAAAAATCTATTGAATTACAAAATTCCTTAAAAAGATGATTAACTATTAGCTATGTGCTAATTAAAACATACAAACTAATATATAGAGGAATATTTTGATTCATGTACATAATTTGAATATTAAAATACATCTAGCAAATTATGCTGTGTACTTGACAGTATATTTTTTTAAACAGTACAATAAAAATCACAAAGTAAAACTTTCTCTTAAAAAATATCTGTTTCGTCTTCAGATAAAATGAATATATTTTTAATCATTTGTTCTAACCCTCTAATTACCTTTTGATTACTTTTTGATCTAATAGCTTATAAGGTCTGAAAAATCATCTTTCAGAACAAATAAACTATATTTTTTTCATAACTGATCAAATATCTGGAATTAAAAAAAATTTTCAACTGAAATTTATGAAAATGTACATTTAAATATAAATGAACAAACAAACAGGATACAATAAAAATGGAAAAGCTGGTTTGGTAGCTTAGAGAGTTAAAAACTTTAATCATTTTTACTAGTCAATATCACATTTTCAGGGAAAATATAATATTTAGATATCAATGGAAAATTCATATAAATATATAATTTTCCATGATGTATGTTTGTAAAATTTGATACCTTGCAAAACAGTATTAATTTTTTAATGAAGTAATATGAGGCTTTAAATTATGTTTATAAATAAATTAAATTATTAACTCTATAAATGATACAAGACTTATTTTAAAAAAATAAAATATCAAGTTTTATTTTATTCAAAATACAATATCGATAAAAAAAAATTACTTTTCATATTTCTTTCCATTACTAATTATGACATTTCTATTTTTTAATATAAATATTTTAGATATCACCAGTAACTTGCAAGGCAGAAAAAAAAATTAAACCAATATAATTAAGAAATATTAACATACCCCCAAGTTCCTTTAATTATTATTGGAGACCAAATTTTCAATATCTGTGCTTTTAGATCATTTTAAAAAACTAAATGAATAGATTTTAAAAAATATTGCATAGATAAAATCAAAAAGTCAATATTTTATCAATATTACTGGTTTATTTATATAAGTCAATAATACTAAAAAAAAACTTTATTAAAATAATTAATAAAAAAATACTAAATGTATCATTGTCTAATAAATAAGGAAAAAATAATTTAAGCCATGAATGGAACTTAGCATCTAGAAAAAAAAAATTTAACTTTAAAAGCTTATCTTAAAGATGAATTGATAGTGATATATATTTATAGAAAAACAAATTTTTATAGCTTGCAATACAATCCTTTATGCTTCCAGAGTTAAAGGTTGGGTGACTTCACATAATCACATCACTGAAAAGCTCCTGAAAGATCTGATGCTGTCAAACCTCAGCAGTCAGCTTACCAGAATACATACATACAAACACTCACACAATTAATAATATGTGTTGAATAGCTGCTTCTAGAGAGTCAAATTAAAATTTCTTAAGGCAGAGGCCAAGGCAAGCCAGTAAAATCAACTGGTCCTCCTAAACCAGCATCAGCCTCAAGCAAGCTCATAATTACAGCCATGGCAGCTTCATCATTGCCTTCATTACTACTGCTTTGATAAGAAGCTTGCAACATATCTCGGCCAATGACAGAATCCATGTTAGGAATCTGAATAGGTTCATTCATAAGAACAGGATTATGCACAGGAATTGTGTATTGAGATGAAGTACTGTTAGATGAAGGCGAACTGGCAGCTAATTCATTTTCAAATGCAGGAGGAAGATCTTGCTTGGAATGGTAATTTCTAAGGTAATTAGATCTGTCTTTCTGTGAATTTAACATAGCAGGTGGAAATTGCTGTGCAGCATAAGTGTCTGCACCAGTAGGACTAATAGCACAAAGGTCAATTTCATTAGCTCTTTGCCTCTCAAGTACTTCTTCAGCAATCTGACGACCAATTTTTCCTGCACCTACCTTAGTCCCCAATAACTTCTGAGGATCCCCCATATTAACAGTATTTGGCAAAATAGATAGAACAGCATCTAAACTATTAGAATTGCTGCTGTACATTTCTTCTCTTGCACTGTTTGAGCTCTCTACCAATCCTGAATCCATAATGGGGACTAGAGTATTTACAGAAATTATGTATTCTAATTCTTTAGTCCACGGATTTCTGAAAGTTTTCCATTTACTTGTAAGGAAGGCAAAATTGTTTGACTTACGACGAAACCTATATACGGGAGAAGTCAATCTCTCTTGACTTTGCAAAACTTGTTTGTGGAATTCTGCAAGCTGCATAATATCATCTTGATGAAAATATTCATAACAAGATGTTCCTTGCAGTTCTTGTGGTAGATAACCAAGCATTAAAAATGCTCTTTGATCAACAAAGAGAAATTTCCCATCCATGCCATGACGAGAAGTGAATTCCATTGATCGCAACTCAATGCCATTTTTAGGAGATGGATTTGGTAAGCAATGTTGAACTTGACCAATGGCTACTAAGCAACTTAAATTGCAGTCACTATCTACATCACTTTCAAGATCAATGGTAAGATTAGCTGGAGCCCATGATTTTAAATAGCCAGTACAATGTATCACAAGGTATTTGCGATCAGAACTGTGAGATTTCCTTTTCCTGTGCATACCTGTTGTGGTATCAGCTTCTTCTTTCACAGATGAAGAAGCTTTATATTTCATTCGACAAAAGAATGACCGCCTAGCTCCAGGACAAAGCCGTACTTGAGTTGGTTGAATATCTGTCTTGACAGGCATCATAGTTTTGGCATCAATTAATCTCTCTTTTGGAGATAAATCGGAAGATGATAGCTGCTCCTTTACTTTAGCAATGTCTTTAGGGTGCAATATATCAAACCAACTTTGACCTAAAAGGTCATTTTGTGAATAATTAAGAACTTGTGAAACAGATTCAGATACAAATAGCATGCGTCCTCGATCACAACTCACTACAAATAGAAAACCTTCTGCAGCTTTCAGAATTAGTCGCTTAAGCTCTTCATCAGATAAAAAGGAAGGCTTATATAAACCTTCAGCATAAGAGTTGATTGAGCCTCTGAGAGTTTTCAAATGCTGAACGGCCATCCGCAACACAGTCAACTTATCCAATTTTCGGGACATGGCATTACACATTGGCACCATAGAAGAAAGCTCTGTTATATAGGTATTCATTTTATCTCGTCTCCTCTTTTCTATTTCACTGTGATTTTGCTTTTTAGTTTGATCTTCCCCATCAGACTTTGCTATTTTTGAATTGTCATCTAATTCTGATGTTTCCATGATGTCACAGAGCTTCCTTTTTCGAGAAGACCCTTGCGAATCCATTTTGGAGTCCATTTCTATAGCACAGCTGATCTGTAAAACAAAGGCATGTTATAAAGAAATTATAATAAGCATTTTTTTCTGTTTATAGTAGAAACTAGCCACCAATTAATAACTAAAGGAAAAAAAAGATCATTATTTAATATTTTTTCAATTTCGATTAAACAATGGTTATAAAAGAGCAAAAATGTTAACTTAAGTTTTAAATTAACTTAAATTAAGCATCAGAAAAGGCTAATATAAAATAAAGAAATTAATGATTAATTATATCCACACACTTCAGTATGGTATCAATTATTTATTTAATTATGAAATGCTTAATCGAAGTATAACACACACACACACACAAAAAAAAAAAAAGTCTTTTACATTTATTTTTCTCTATCTCAATGCAAAATTTTAACCTACTGAAATCGTACAACTAATCACAAATGCAATTAATTGCAGAATACTATTTTTAACTACAGAATTCATATATATTTTTGTGATACAATAACTTAACTGATAGGCATGGCAATTAATATATATATACATCAGTATTAACAGTAAAATTACACTTTATACATAATATAATTGTGGCAGTTATGCGACTAAAAAAAAAAGACTTTCTAAATGAATGAATTAATTTAATTTTTTTTTACCACAGGAGGCATAATTTTTATTTCCTAGATGCATTGCATACATTTGCACCAGAAGACAAGTGCAAAAGTAACAAAATGTTTCCCTTTAGTGGGTTTATTACGAGATTCTGATAAGGATTTCTTTGAGTTGTGGCAACTTAGGTAAGGGAATCTTAGGCAAAAAGAAAAGGATGCATAAGTGCAACGATTTCTTTTACCCTTTGTGTATGGCATGGCAAATAACGGATTCAGGCAATTTTTTTTAAACACATATATGAAATAATTAAATAAAAAAGTGGGATTTAGATCAGGAAATAAGTGAACATTTTAAAATGTAATTAACATGGGCTAATTTGAAAATCAATTAGGATTGAAATTAAATTACGAGATACCATCATAATTACTCACGACCAGAATACATGGAAGTGCACTGGTACTTCTATATGCATGTTTACCTTACAATGGTGCCCAAGTAAGAATTAAAATTTAAATGTATATTAATAGTGATACACAAGTTTCCTTTACATTTACATTAGCACTAAGTTCATTTCAACAAACACTTATCTCAATTATCGCTCTAAAGAATTTAACATGTAAAAGAAAATATTATGTAAATTTAGAAGAGAATAAAGAATAACAACAAAAATATTAATAAAACATGTAATGCATAAAATTGATTTCTTCAGAAACTTAGCTGGTAGTCTTTTCTTGATAAGAACTGTCTCTTTAATAGTAGATATTTAACTCAACAAGATTATCAATTTAAGTATAAAATATTGGACAGGTAAAATGAGCTTATGTAATAATAAAATATCAGCATAAGTATGATTTTATAATTAAAAAAACTTGGATATCAAAATAATAAACACAAGATTCATATAAATTCAAGATTATAATAAATACTAATACTGAAATAAATACAAAAATATAAAGTGTTTGTGTAAATTTAAAGAGAAAAAAAATTTGTCCCTGTAGGTAACTAACTAGCATTTTTAGTGGTTGAAACTCAATGGTTTATAAATTAGGACTCAAGAATGGGATAACTATTTTAACATAAAAGGACTTCTGCATTAAAAGAAATAAATATGTGATATCAAAAATAATTTTTTAATTTGTTAGTTTTTTTTTAAATTTATTTATTTATTAACTAGAGCAAAGAAATGATCTTTTCTCCATTTATTCCACTATATGTTCAGAAAATTAATATCAATACATTTCAAGTTCACAACACAAGTTTTTGAAAATTTTATTTTGAGAAAATACTGATAGTTAAAATGTAAAATAAAAAAGAAGCCATGAAATTTGGTATAAAACTGTATAAAAAGTAATAATGAATTCTGCTCAAATAAAAATAAGTATTGTTCTCTTTATTCAAAAAAAAAGCTATACTTTATTAAAATAATGCTTTATATTAGCACGTAAATATTTTCTTTTAAATGAAATACATATATATTTGAAGAGGTAACATATTAAGAGTCATATAGTATATAAAAGAGAAGATTATTACTCTATAATTTATACACAAATTTGGATTTCTTTCTAAATACATTACAGAATAAAATAAGAATTTTAAAAAAATTTTAAAAAATGTACAAATTACTACAATGAACATTTTATTTTTATTTTTAATGTAATTCTATATTCTAGTTTAAAAACTTTTTATGTTTAGCAGTTTAAACACATAATTAGCAAAGAAAAGAAAACAATATTTAATAGAAAATTAGTTCCATCTGTAACTCAAATGGTATTCATTTTATTCATACAAAATGAAAAAAATTTATTTTAGAAATTTTTATTATTTTATTATTATTATTTATTTTAGAATTTATTATTATAAAAAAATTATTATTCCCCCTATCAAAATATTTTTAAATGTCACATTAAGAAAAACATAAAATTCTTAGCTTTTCTTGTTTTGCATATCGCACATATGAACAATCTTAATAGAGTCAATGTCTATGACAACATAGTGCTATGCAAAACATTACTATTCAGATAATCTAATTTCTTTTTGTGGTACTTCAATTTCACTATCTTATTTCTCATGCAAACTATACAAATACTAAAAATGACCCATTTCTCCATTGGTTCTAACAACAACATGCAATTAAATATTTTATAAAACAATGAAAATTGTTTGAACTTTAGTTCAACAATGAAATTTATTTTTAAAAATTAAGAATATATATATATATATATATATATACTAAAATTCATGCAACAAATTGGTATTTATAAAAAGGAAATTTTTCAAATATTATAAATATCAGTTTTGTGCAACAATATTTTCAGAATATATTGTAAAAAAATAACAAAGAGGTTACTCAATTGGTAATTAAATTTTTTTTAAAAATAACCCCATGTCACAAATGACCACATACCAAAGTATATCTGAACACATTTAAAAACAATAATAAGTGCTGTGTACATATTAATATCATCCTGAAATACCATTAGAAAATCTTTACAACACATATAGCAATGTATGTTTAGATTGTAAATATGACTAATTATTTATCATTATAATTCAAAAACAATTTAATTACATTTATAGTATATAAATGTACATTTATAATACATTTAATAAAATAAAATGTTTGAAAATGGGCAATTCATAAAATTATTAAACACTCCTTCACAACTTCTAGTTGTTTTTGCAGTAATACACATCCTTGAAATGTTTTTGATGATCAGCACTTTATTTACGTTTTAATGCTTCATTTTTTCTATACACCTTAATATAATGTAAGAATAAAAAATATTATTATATATATAAACATAAAAAATATCGATATTTTCTTAAGAAATCCAAATCTCACGTTGCAAGGCCAAGACCACACTGACAACAGCCTCTAATTATCTGCATAGAACAATCATTTTATTTTAAAGATGATAAATGAATTTTAAACAATTATTTGCAACAAAATAAAGTATAAGTAGGATATAAAATGTTAATTTAACGTCAAAAGGATGATAAACATGTTTCAAAACAGAATGATTTAAAGTGCAATTTTATCTCTGATCACAGAGATATTGAACAGGAAAAAAATTGTTCCCAAGAGAAAAACGTCATACCTTACAGGGATTCTAAAATCACTCCCTCAAAGATGAAGCTCCAACAGTTTTAAATTCATAATTAAAATAGCTTACATCGTCACATATTTCACAAAAATAACTTTTTTCTAATCGACCATACCTCCTCGTATAAGTGAAAGTGTCAACAAATAAACAACTGGCCTAGAGCTGTGACGATATTACGTAATCACAGTAAAATTTACCGGAAATGCCAGATTTCTTTTAGAAATTCCGGGATTAAATAAGAAAGAAAATTGTCAGATAAATTTTAAAAATTTAGCACAATAAACCAAGAATTACTTTTATTTAGTAATTTTTAGACAGATTATACTGTCTAATAGGAGAAATTTCTCAAAAACTTAAATGAAAAATTTCTGTAAATTCGATTGGAAACGATGTCTTTTTCTTCAGAACAGTTCAACTCGAATGGAATCACAGAGAAGAAGAATACCGATTTTATAAGCGGCAAAAATCAAATTATTTTTAAACTTTTAAACATGTCAAAAACAGAAAGTGCTATCACTTTAAAAGGCTCTGCTGATATTGTTACTGAATTTTTTAGTAAGTTGTAATGTATTTCTTATCCTGTAAATTTGATTAATTAATAAGCTTAGTCGTATTTGGTCATTGTTGATTCTACGTAATATTTTGTCTCGCCGTTTAGGATTTATTTATAAACGAAATATTTTCAAATTTTTTTAAAGATATTGCTTTTTTTAGACTACTTTTTTGTAGTTTCATCCCTTTTACAGTCATTAGAAAAATAAGGCGTTGTTTATCCCCCAAAATTAAGTTTTAAAATATTTGCAACGGCTCATTAGATTTTAATTTGCATTCGTATAAATGCAGTCTTTTTTTTTTTTCAGTCATAGTAAGGTAAGGACCCCCATATTTTTAATACAACGAAAAATTTTTGTATAAATTTATTAATTTCATTATTCAATTAATCTTGCTTATTTTACTTCTCAGAATTTAAGTTTAGCACATTTCATTTTTTTATGTAATATTTTTTTTTTTTTTATTTCTTGCCTGTGTCATTATGTAAATATTTTTAGTTCTTGTTTTGTAATGTAAAATAATTTTGAATGTCATGTTTAAAAATATTGTAGTTCTTGCATTGGAATATAAAATAATTTTGAATTCTGTTTAAGTGATTTTACATAGGAGTTTTTCTTTCAAAAATTTCAAATTGCACTCAAGCTGAAATGTTTGAAGAATGAATTAATTTCATTTATACCATCTAATAATTCCTTATATGATGTAATATAGAATTATTGATATGTGTGATTAATCAAAAGCAATTAGTTTCTGAAGCAATACTTTCAATTTATTCAAATACAGTGGAAATTGAATCAGACAAAGTAACATGGGAAAACAATAGATTTATTGAAAATTTGGCTGATTAAAATCATTAAATATAATAAAAACAAAAATAGACTTATTGAATAAAATTGAAATACAGCCTCTTAAATTTATTACCTTTATAATGCAAGCAAAATAATTGGTGATAAATTGTTTAGCAAAGGTTAATACATATTTTAACATAATTAATGTATAATGTACTTAAAAAGTTGGCTAGTTTTTTTTTACATGTAGGTAACTATATTTATATTGTTTTGAACTATAATTTTTTGTATTCACTAAAAATAAGATTTTAAAAAAATATGTAATCAAACATTACTTCTGAGCAGAAAGCTGTTATTTTATTAAAAGTCCTTTGATATGTTTAATACATCAAAAGGAATTCTGGGAACAAAGAATCCTTTGGCTCGTTAATCAATGGGATCATTGTGCTTTTGCCTATCGTTTATACTTTGAATAAAGTTTTCATTTATACCCATAGTGAATTTCATACCTTTTCATTTGAACACCTGGTGTGTGTACAGTAGTGAAATCTTGCTATTTTTCTAATGAACATGTACTTTGTTTTACAGATTATGGTATCAACAGTATAATTTATCAGCGAGGTATATATCCTGTAGAGTCTTTTTCTAGAGAAGATAAATATGGTCTTGCCATTCTTATGACCAAAGACAATGAATTACAGACATTTATTGCTTCAATATTAAAGCAACTCAGACGTAAGTTTATTTATTTTAAATCTTGTATGTATGGGAATTTTTATTTTTTTATGCATTTGTATGTTTTAAAAATTATTGCAATATCTCTTCCCCCCCCCCATTTCTTGATTGGTAAATCAGGGATAAATTATTTCAGGAATTAGATTATGAAGTGCATTTTCCATATATATATACCTGATACATTTCCAAGGATTCCAGCATTTTTATTTTTTAAATTGGTTTTCTCTTATGTAATAATTCTACAATTTTTTTTTAATCTTGAGTGTTTTTATATGAATTTTATTATTCAGATAATCACACTTGTATTACTTCTTATTGTTTACATTTGGCACAATCTATCAAGAATGATTCCCTGCTACAGAAACTATAAAAGCTCGAAAAAGAGCTGATGCTGATAGTCGAATGTATTCTTACTTTGGAGTGTTGGTCTTTAGTATTCTATCTTAATACTTTGTATTGTTGTGGCTGTTTATTAATGATTTGCTGCTTACATGTGTACTGTGCAACTTGCCATCCTTGTGCACACTGAGATTTTGGGTAAAAGTGAATTTTAGTGTGCACCCAGCTGCGCCAACAATGCCAAGTCGCCAATAAAGATGGCGGACAAAATAAACAAATACTTCCGTGGAACAGTTACGGTTACTATTTGCAGGCATATAATTAGGACTTTTTACTGATAAGTATTCTTTTTTTTTTTTTTTTTCATTCTGCTTGTTGCCTTCTACAGATGCCGAAGGCATCTGTAGAAGGCACCGGGCAGAATTTTTTAACTTTAAAAAAAACATCCTACGGCTTTGCTAGCACATTGAATATAAGAACAGTGTGGATAACATAATCAATTGAAAAAAAGAGAATGAAGTACGTTATACGAACGGATTTCAAAGAGAATTTTAAAGAATTAATGTACTTACTTGATTTAAGCAGTTGTCTCGACAGGATACGATTTGGATATTTCACTAAAGAATCAGCGTATTTTTTCTGTTATTACGACGTTGTTCTGTCGGCGCCAAATATACTTTGCCATGTAGCCGTCGAATTCTCCGTCTACATGGTTTGTCCCGTGTAAAGATCTTTTTACTGCACTCTAGGTTCCCTCGATAGAGTTGGTGTGAGCTCCTGTTTCCGGGTCTTTAAATGTCAGACTGTGGTTCCTCGTTAAATGCTGAAAACCTTCGTTTTCAAGACTCTTATATGATGACCAACAGTCTGAAATGATGGTACTTCCCGGAAGAATACGCCTTTTTATAATTTCAAGTAATACCTCTGCAGATCTTTCAGGCACTACTTCAAAAAACAGTCATTTGTGTATCGAACTATTCCTCCAAACACCCATTTCCATTCCACTTGCTTTCCTCTATTGTACTTTCTTTTTCCAAATTTGCTCTCGTCAATTTCCACGATCTTTCAAACACCACCTATTTTTCCGTCAAAAGCCAAAGAAGCATCCTCACATACTCCTCGACAAAAAATCATCCAATCAGTCACCGTTCTTGCTGAAACATTTAAATCATTCACAATGCTTTCACGCCTCATTCGGTTTAACCATATGTACGTTAAGCACAAAATTGTTCCTAAATCCAAATGACTTTTATTGAACCAGGAACCCTTTCGTACAGAACGTTTAATGTGGTGTGGATTCAATCCTTTCTTTCTACAACGCCAGATCTTTCCATCGATTCTGTTTCCTAAATCAATCAATTTCATATTCTCATCACACACCGGACATACACACTTAGATGCAATCAAACCATTCTCCATACAAAATTTTAAACACGCATTCTGTCCTAACTTTTTCAACTCGTAAAAAAAAAATACATTCCACTCACCCTTCATCCATTCTGCAGGTTCGAAATACTGTTTTACATCCCATTTGCACGACATCCATTCCTGAACAATTCCAGACATAACTTATCGAGGGAACCAACCGTTAGAGCACCAAAAGAATTACGAGAACTGCGAAGAATTCCATTGCAGCCGTCTTTTAAAGTGAGAATGCAGACAATTTCGTTAATTAAAAATTCAGGCAATTTTTTTAATGTGGATACTTATAATTAAAAAATTGCATAAGAATAAATATTTTCTGTTCGTATTCACATTAAAAAAAGAAAATTACTTTTAATTAAAGCTTAAATTTCTTTATTTAATAAATTTTTAATTAAAATAAAGAACAAAAATTAAAATCTTTAATCCACATTTTTTAATTTAACATTTTTAATAGAATTCAGATGGATTTTTAATGCGTATATTTATAATTAAAAAATTGCATAAGAATAAATATTTTCTGTTCGTATTGACATTAAAAAAAGAAAGAAGAAACTAACTTTTAATCATAAGCTTAACTTTCTTCATTTAATAAACTTTTAATTATAATAAAGAACAAAATTAAAATCTTTAATCGATAATTTAATATTTTTAATTTAACATTTCTCATAATGTAATTGTAGTTTATGTACAACTCAACCATTGCAAAAAATTGTAAACAAAACAGCAGTACGGTTGCTAGAAGAGGAATCCGATGGGTTGCAATATTGGCGACAAACAGCTGGTGCACACTAATCTTCACTCAGGCCAGATTTTGTTTTATCTACATTTTCATGCTTTCTTCTCGAATGAAGCTTCATTATTTGTTATGAAGTTTGGTGGACATTCCACTATATACCCTATAAATAGATTTTTTAATGCATTTTTAAAATATGCAAACAATGTTTTTTAAGCATTTTTTTAAAATACATTATTGCTTCAAGTATTCTTAATAGTAAGAAAATAATCCAAAATAAGAAATTAATATTGGTTTTAATTTTTGTTAAAATTAATTTTTTTAGCTGTGTTATAATGTTAATTATTTGATACCATGTTAAATTAATACAGATTTATAAATTGCATTTATTATATCTTTTATATTTATAGATTGGCTAATGACTAAAGAAGTACACAGACTTGTTCTTGTTATATCCAATTTTCACACTAAAGAGACTTTAGAGCGATGGGAATTCAAAATTCAGTGTGAAGGAGAACTGGACTCTGGGTAATGAATATTCTTAATTTCTTTCCAAGATTTCCTACCAATTTCTTTGCAAACAAAATTATAACAGCTTAATTGTATGTAATAAAATTTACAATTATTAATTCACTATATTTTTAAATTGAAATGATACATTGGAGAGTTATCATTCCTATCAAATTTCATCTTTCAATAATTATTAATCATTCTAAAAATTTAAAGAACTAAAATGAAAAAATTGCAAAATATAAAAACATGCCTTTTTTTTTTCATGCAATTTATGTATATTTGTTTTGCCTATTTTAATAAATGTTTTTTTAGTAAATCAAACCTTACTTTAAAGTCATCTTTCAATGAGTGATTCACAAAATGTTAAAAATTACTCCTTAATGAAACGTGACAGACATCTTAATGGCACATACAGAATCCCACCTGTATCTCAGCTATCAGTCTGTGTTTAATGCTTGTTTATTCATGAGTTTTTATTTTCAAAATAATATCAAAACTGTAAAATATATAGTTAAATGGAGCCTGAAAGAAAGTCTTTTCAGTAAGTTCCATGGTTTATATTACAATATAGGGGGAAATAATTTCCATAACATGCAAATACAAATGCCTTAACCTTACCTTAATAAATACCTTACAGCCCTTAAATTGTAGTTAGGAGCTATAATTTATATCATAGCTAAACATTGTGGAGATTTTACCAAGAAAGGCAGAGATAACAACCTCAATGCAGTTATAACCTTATAGTGAAATAAGGAAAATGTTGAAGCATGGGAAATTTTGAAAAGAGTCGTCCTAATAATATAGTAGATATGCATGCAATAAATTTTTTGTTGAATCAAATTTTCATTGAGTAATGCTCCAATTTATTTCACAAATTATTAAAAATATGCTGTAATACACATAAAGCTTCAATGCTGAAAAATTTTATTTTTTGTTATATTTTATTTTTAAAAAATTTAGTTTCACCAAGAAAGTTTTAGTATTAATTACATTTTAAACATTTCTCTTTTAAAAGGAAATTAATGTTATAGGTGAAATGGCAGAAAAATGAATGCATTTCACAATTAATATAACAATATAAAGCTTTTAAAACAGTATCTGCTACTTTTCTATCAAATTGGAGAATCAGCAAGCTCTTTCTTGCTGAAGAAGCTATCAAGAACCAGCTACATAAATTATTTAATTGAATATTCTAACTAGGACATAGTGACAGTTAATTCAAAACTGTGATTTTTTTCTCCTTCAGAATTTGGGAGGGTGGTATATACTTGCTGAAAGTTTAGATTTTCATGGACTTATTAGAAATGTAATTGCTCTATATTAAGATATAGTTACGTTGATGAATTTAATAATCAATTTATACATGCTGGGTTTTTTTTTTTTTTTTTTTTTTTTACATTTTAAAAAAATTGATGTTTTTAATAAGGCAGAAGGAAATTTCCCTTTTAATAGTACAGAGTGATGTTCATTTTAACTTATGTAAATTAATTTTTAAAAAATAGGAATTTTGTTATTAAATGAAACATTGAGTGCAAAGAAATTGGCAGTTCATGTTCAGATCTAAATAATTATATTATGCCACTATATTTAAAAAAAAAAAAAAAAAAATACTTATATTATTGCTACCAATATTTAGTAAAAGAAAATATTTCTTTGCTGCAATAAATGTAATTTAAAAAAAAATATTACTGAAACATATTTATTTGATCTTTCCATTTTTTTTCACGTCTGTAATTAATTATGGCTGCAAAGCATCCTCCCCTCCCTCCTTTTTTTAAAGTGGGGGGAAACAAAATTTTCTGCTTATTCAGATAAGATGTTAATTAAATTAATAAGCCATGTTTTTAATAATTCTATTTTTACTAATAATCACCTCGGGCAACTAGCTGGTTTTCTGAAAATGTTGGTTATTTTTGATTTCAAATAAATCATTTAGATATAAAGTGGAATCTTGCTTTAAAAGCATAATTTGTTCTCCAGTCTTATTAAGTGAAATATTTTTTTGTAGGAATGCATGTAAAATAGGACAATATGTTCCTTGTTGAAACAGATTGCTCAAACAAATTGATAATATAATTTATTAATTATAATATTTGCTTTTTTTTTTCCTTCGAAAAATTTGTTGAAACAAATTTGTTTTTGACATACTTCAAAATTTTGTGAAGATGAGAGCAATTAAGAATGAATTTGTAGCATGCATCATAGATGCTCCTTTATAGGATAATTTTTTTTCAACATATAATACAACAACTTCCTGTGCTTTTAGCCTTTTCCTTACTTCACTGGAAGTTTGTTGCTTTACTGAGACTATTATTTTCTTCCTTCTTGACTAAATTTCATCAATAATGTGACACAAATGCAACTCCTTAAGCTATTCAGTAGTTCAAGCAATGTTCTTCCCCCATCCCACTGCTGCCCTTATTATCCTCCCATAATTTTGGTTAAAGGCACAATCTCGTCCATTAAGACTTCACAGGCACTTGCTCAAACTTCTTTGAGTCTGTTTGACAATGCTATCCTTCCAAAACGCTTCTTGCTTCTAGAAATAAAGATTTTCTTCAAACATTTTTACAACACAGACTGATATGCAAGATACTATCTGATATGGTGTTACTATGTCTCTATAGCACTCCTTCTACAAAATATTGCTTGCTAAGATTAATTTTGCTTTGTTATGCAGATCAATTCTTATGATAGGTGTTCATAAAAAAAAAAAGTTGTGAGTGTAACTTCCTGTTCATAATTTTGCTTATTATCTGACATTAATGCTATATTATTCTAATTAAGTTTTATTTATTGAGTACATGAACCTTTCTTGTGGGGACATTCCCCATAATATCATAGAGTTTTTTAAAATGTTAATAAGTGGTTTATTTATTCTAAATTTCTAAATATTGTGGCATTGTAATTTCACACCTTTATTTACCATGTAAACTATACAGATATTAAACACTCTTTCTTCAGCATACTTTAGCAAGCAAAAAGCACATGATTAAATATTTCATCAATCAAGGAAAGTGCTTTGAATTTCAAGATTATATAATGTAGTACTTTAATCTAAAAAATATTTTGACAGTTTAAAAAAATTTCAAAATTCAGAAAAAATTTACATGACTATGAAATACGTATGAATCATTAAAAACATAATTGTTTAGAATTTTGAAGATATATAAAATTTCCCTTAATTTATAACTGATTATTTAAAAAATTGCTCTGAGGTGTGCATTTCCATCCAGTGAAATTTTTTTGTGCCAAGTTTGGTTGTTCTAAATCAAACGGTCTGGCCTGTAGAGTGCCGACACAACACACAGAACTTCCATTTTTATTATTAGTAGAAATGTAATATAGTTAAAAATGTCGATTTCCTTAAAAATAGCAAGAATAGAAGATCATCATCATTGAACTGAACTGAAATTATTTGCTAGTAAACTCTGGAAGCTTTTCTCTTTTATTTACTCCTTTTTTTTTTTCTTACGAAATTCTTTAAATTTAATTTTTAAAATTGAAATAATGCTGGTAGTGAATAATGACTACAGTCACTTGAATACTATTGTAGTCATGAAACTGAAAAAAGACATTTTTTTTTAGCAGATTGTTTTATATTTATGAAGAATACTACAAAAAAAATTGAATTTAGTTGAAGGAAGAAGGAACTTTCCTTTTAATTAACTATTTGATACCATTTTTTTTTTCTCCGTTGTCTTTGTATTTTACTAAAAGTTTTTGACAATGAAAAATATATTTGTTATTCTTGTTTATATTTTACTGATTATATGTTACAAGTCTCTTGGTCTCGCTTCTCTACCTTCTCATTGTGGTAACATTGCAAATATTGATTAAAAACAAAGATGGAACTTGGCTTTTGATTAAGCTTTTCAATTAATAAAGTTGTTTAACTGTGTCATAAAAATGATTGAATAATAGATACCTTTTACGAATTTTAATTTTTATAATTCTAATTTAGAGGAAAACCAAAATCCAAGGATATCAAAGAAATCCAAAAAGAAATCAGAAATATTATTCGTCAAATTACAGCAAGTGTCTCCTTTCTTCCTCTTTTGGACAATGCTTGTAAGTATAATTTATTACTTACTTATTTTATTGAATGTTGTTATTAATTTCCAACTTTATTTACGAGTGTAGAAATTTAGTTATGCCTTGATAAAGCTGTGGTTTTGATTTCACAAATTAAGCGTTTTTGATGATGGATTCAAAATTAGATGTAAAGAACTAGTCGGATATCCGGCTATACACCCCCCCCCCCCTTTTTTTTTTGTGTGCATCAAAAAGTTTTTGATTAGAAATTAAACTGTGTTATATAAAAATTAGTGCTAGTTGAAATTATTTCATCCAAGCTTAGTCAACATTGGCAGTCAATTTAATTTCCCTTATTATTGACTCTGGGATAAATTTGAACTTCATCATATTAAGAAAAGTATTGCTGCATATTGCATATCAAATTATTTTTAACAAATTTATTCTGAAATACATAAATGAAATTGATTTCATTAAAATGGTAGTTTTTTTTGTAATTCTAAGATGGCAAATTATTTATTTTTGTGATATAATATAGCAAAAAAAAAACAACCCAAGAATTTTCTGATTTTAATTAACTTTCAGTCTTTAAAGTGTTTGTGTGAGTACACAGGCAGTCTGCTTTTACATTTATTTTGATAAGAAATGTTAAAAAGACTGCAGCTAACAAATACAAACTTCATACATATAAGTCAATCATGCAGAACTATTCTAATGAAAAAGTCATAAGTGCAAAGGGTGGCTGCTGCAGTTGGTTCTTTACCAGTGAATTAAGTAAATACAATCTTTGATCAGATGGCATGCAATATATTGAAATATTTGTACCATTTATGATATTAGGCATGCTATAGCAATCTTCTATACCAATATAGGTTTTATTAGTTTCAAACAAGATTTTGTTTAAACATTACTTCACCATTTTCAAAATACTGATTCACTCTCTACTTAATAATAGTCATAAAGTGTTGTAATATTCTGGAAGAAAAAAAAATATGCAAGTTCAAAGTTTGTGGTTGTAAGTTCAGCAATATAATAAATTAGCTCTTTGACTACTTTCAGAACAAACTGACTGCATGCCTCTATGGAATATGTAAATTTTGTGTCAGTATTTGTGTAAAGAAAATAACTAATTAGTTAATAAATTAAAACTTTAAAAAAGTTTTGATTGAAGTTGATTATTATTTTCTAAGTATTGATCTTTGATCCAAATTACAGACATAATACATTTCTGCAGGAGCTCTGACTTCTTCTATTATTTTTAGAATCAATTTTTATCATTTTTGAGATAATTAATTTTTTTTTATGTAATACAAGATGCATAGCATCTTCAAAAATCCATAAAAACTTACTTTTGGTAGCTTTTATATAAGGGTACA
This sequence comes from Argiope bruennichi, assembly GCF_947563725.1. Lineage (NCBI taxonomy): Eukaryota > Metazoa > Arthropoda > Arachnida > Araneae > Araneidae > Argiope > Argiope bruennichi. Next base: position 81,875,700 of record NC_079156.1, on the reverse strand, counting down.
CATTTTTTATTAAGTTGTTTATATTCTCCTTTGTTTTTTTACTATGCTAGATCTGCCTGATTGTACTCTTTATTTTCTTTGTGGTGTTGGATCTTTTTATGATTTAATAAATCCAGAGATTAGCAAATTTTTTTTTTTTTTTTTTACTTCTAAGTAGGGACATACTGGTAGAATAGGAAAAAATATATCCTTTTCATTTGCTTGACTCTTCTTTCATCTGCTTTTGCTTGTTTAGATAAGGTTAAAATCCTTTCTTTTAGAAGTAATTTTATGTAATGTTAAGTTTTTAACATTAACTTCTGCTCATCCTTGCTTATGTCTACATGATTATTTGTTTGTAAAGTATTTGTTGGTTTTATTTGAACATCATTTAGTAACTTATCATTAGTGAATCATTTAAATATTTTTATTTCGATTAATTTTTGTGCAAAAATTTGGAACTTTTTAACGCCGGAATGCCGGAAAATGTGCATTTGATTTATTTTGGACTTCTAAAAGTGAATACACTGAATGATTCAAGGTTTTCAAAAATAAAAATAAAGCGAAATGTTCATGATGCTCTAAATTTACTTTTAAGTCATTTGTTACTCTTTAAAAAGGAAACCAAAATTAAATTAATGCCAATAAAATTCCTTTATTTCTTGTATACGAACTATTTAAAGAAGGCAAAAATTTCGAACTCGATATTTTGCCCAATCTCCATGATTCAAACCTCTGAATGACACATTTGGTTTCTGTTTGGTTGGACGCTGGAGAATACAATAACTTCAAGTTCTAAATTGGTTAATATTTGGGGCACAGTTTTAACATCTATAGACTTGTATCCAAATTTTAAACCAAATCCATCAATGATTTTACCATCTGTTGATCTGTACATTTACATGCATGTAAACGCTGTTAAAAAAAAAAAACCGTACAAGATCTTAGATAAATAACATTCGATAAATTATCCTTTTTTTTTTTTTTTTTTTCCCTTCCTCTAAAATTATTTGTCCCAAATTTTGTATTCATTTGGCTGACCAAAAATTTTCCCGACCATTCTCATTTTTTTTTTTTTTTAACTAGTACTACCATACTGGGATTCTTAAAATAAAAATTTGTGGTTTTCATGGCTTTGTCCAAAGTCTCTACTTTTTATGCTAGCGGGAAGGGTGGTAATACCTTTATTAGAAAATACACAATGAAGTTGTGGGGGAGATATTTTCAGCTACTTCTTACTTTTTATACTAGAGGGAAGGGTGGTAAATATCTTTATTAGAAAATATGCAATGAAGTTTTGGAGACATTTTCAGCTATTTCAAATATATTGTAAAGCATATTGAATCATTTCTTCAAATGTATCAGAGTGATGATCCATTTTATGCATATGATATGCATAAGTGAAACATTGATTGTATTTTTTAAAATTAAATTTCACAGTTGAATTTTTTTTTTTCAGTAAACTGTCAATACCAGAAAGATTTTTCTAACAATGTATCTTGTTAAATTGAGTGCATACATAAGAAGGGCAAATTATTGAAAGGTTCGCATCTCACAAAAGCAGTATCGGATAAAAATTGTATGCTTTTCAAGCATGATTGTCTGTAGCTTATTTTAAAAATGTTGAAATGCATAATGAATAGATCTTCGGTAAATTTTGGATCAACAAGAGATGTTGTTTTGGCAGAGAGCAAATGAATATGGGGGGGGGGGATGTTCTGTGTTGTATTTTCATCAGAAAGGATGGAAATTTGTTATGTAGATACTGTTCTCATAGAATTTATAGATTTTCTATTGAAATGATTTTTACCGTATTGCAATGGTTTTCATGTCTAGAAAATGAGATTGGATGAGTTTTTTTAATCCTTTATTTGAAGGCCATAAATTTAAAAAATGCAGAAAGTTTTGAGAATTATTTTAATATTTTCAGCATTAAACAAGCATCTGTTGAAAGAAAATAAAACACGGATTAAAATATTAATTTCAATAAAATTGAATTAAATTAAATGAAAATATGTTGAATGAAAAATATGTTGCACAACATGTAGGCTATAGCCACATAAAGCAGGTAAATGTTACTAGAGAATTTAGAATCAGCAACACCAGCCCATTCAAAATATTGCTTATTGTGGTTGGGGGGGGGGGTGAAGAAATTTCTCTTAGAAAAGGAAATTACAGAAATTGAAAGTAAAGCTAATGTTGTACTTGTTTGACCAGCCAGATGCTTTTTACTAACAAAATTTAATGAGTTGAGAAAAGTTATTATTAGAAGAAAAAAAATTGAATGTTTTGGAAAAAGTCTCTAAAAAGTAAAAAGCTTTCATTTATGTATTAAATAAAATTAGCTTGATTTTTATATGCTAGTTTTTAATTTTCTTAACCTTTTTTTGAGGAATTGGAAAGTTAATAAAATAGCAGTATAATTTTTATTTTATATATATACTACTAATTCTTATGTAATTAAATAATCTTAAAATATGTCTTTTGATGAGATTTTTCAAACGAAATTTGCATTAAAAAACATTTTTAAATAATTTAATTTCAATATTAGTGAAAAATATTAAGTAATTCCTGATAAATTTTATATTTATATAAAATTGGAGCACTTACTTAGTTAATACCCAACTTAATTTACTTCATCAAACTCATAGTTCTATAATTTAAAAAAAAACAACATTAAATTTGGTTCTTGTTAACCCCTCTCCCTCCCTCTAAAAGTGCTTAAAAATACTTATGAAGTGCTTATATTTTTAAATTAATCTATGCATCCTGTAATAGTTTGACCACATTTTTAATATCTCTAGATTTATTTTCCTTCTCAGTTTTATGTTTAGCACAATTTATTATTGCATGAAGTTCAGATTTTTTCCTTCAAGTCTTGTCCCATCTGAAGTTAAAATAATGTTAATTTAATTCAAAATTATATTCAATTGTCAGAAATAAGGTCATTTAAACAACTTCTTACTTTGTTGCGTAAACAATTTTATATTTTAGTTTTTTTTTTAATAAATTAAATATTTTTGTAACATTTCTTTGCTCTGGCTCAATTTTGAATTGTGTATTAATGATTTTTTTTAGAATTGCCATTTTTATATATATATAATATAGTGTATGTTTCTTTTATTGTTTTTTCTTAATTTTTTTTCTGTCTTAAACTAATAAAACTTAAATTTCATTGCTTTACATTTTGATATTTTATCATACTTATTCATTGTTTTTGTATAATAAAATTGAATATTTTGATTTTTTTTTCCTAGGCTCCTTTGATGTTTTGATATACACAAACAAAGATGTAAATATTCCTGATGAATGGGCAGAAAGTACAGCTCATTTTATTCCAGAATACGAAGAAGTAAAACTGTGCAATTTTTCTACTTCTGTGCATAAAGTAGATACTGCTGTCCAATATAAAACATATGATTAAAAGCTTTTATATAATTATATTTTTAAGTCTTTCTATGTTTTCCATCATTGATAATCTTTTTTGAAACTGTTTTGCTGGACATAGAACTAACTATGCTGTATGACGTGTATTTCAATGTATAATTTTATTTAATTGTGTAAATGTTATTGTGTAGTTCATTCATTCCAGATAATGTTCATATTTTTTCTTTTCTGATAATTAATTTTGTATGATTAATTTCCTGATCAAACAAATCACTTCAAACTTATTTGATGCACTTTTACCAAATTAAGAGCCGTCTTTCATGTGTGTTAAGTATGTGACCTTTATATATGTAAAATAAAGCTTTAAATTCCTTTATTATTGATGTTTTTTGGGCTTCCACATTATTTATAGCACAATTTAAACACATGAATTGCAAACTGTTGCTTTATTTTGTAAAATGAATATTTAAAATGTGTATTTTATTAGTTCTCCCCAAAACGACATTGTTTGTCTAATATCAAGATAACAATTTGTTATTACAATTATTATTATTAGAAATTTTCTCTTTCTCTAAGAGCATATTTCTCATTCTTGTCAATGCTACTTTCATTTCAGGAAGAATGTGATGGGCTGGGGGGGGGGCATTTAATTAGTCACCTTTATATCCAATGTTATTGCTAATTTTTTTATATATATAATATATCCTACAATGGACTGATGCTATCGAAATGAACATTTAAAAACAACAAAGGTTTTATTTCGCATCTGGTAACTGTTAAAATTCAATAAATTCTGAATGAACTACAAAAAAAAAAATACATATTTATATATTTAATATTTAACTACTTTAATGAAGTAGATTTTATGAATATTTTTAAAAATTCAATAAAAATATATCAAATTCAACAAAAACTAATATGCCTAAAATATGATTTTGTTTATTTGTATAATAGACTTAAATACATTTTTATACATTAGTGCTTACCTTCCCAAAAATGAAAATGCAATGTCACGTTTCTTTGCTATTGAGAATAGATAGCATCTTTTAAACAATCACTCTTGATTTAATCATGCATAGCATTACTTTAAAACGGTTAAAAATTGATGAAACAATATTATGGAGTTGAAATGTTAATTCCAATTTTAGTAATGACATATATTTTTTTGGTAATTTTGCAGGGATAGATAGAAATGTATTTGTTATTGAGGTAGACTGATTGCTTCTGATCGCAAAATTGTTTTACATAATATAGAAGGGTTGTTATTATTGTTTTCTTTTTAAAATTGACATATAGTAATAATGTAATGGAAATATACATTTTTAATTGTATTCTTGAAATATCTTTGAATAAACATTATTTCTTATCATTAGATTTAAAAAAAAAAGAAAAAAAAACTTATTTTCTAAAATTTTATTAGCATATATGTTTTATCAAAGATGGTAAAAATTTATAATAGGATCAACAAGTTTGAGAGCACTCGTTCAAAATTGCTCTTTTCTAGTGAAACAGGTTATAGATTATTAGAAGCATTTATAAATGAGAAAGCAAGTAACGTTTTCGCTGTATTAAGTGCTCTATTTCAAAATGATCAGTATAGTTATAACATATTTAACTGACAATGATGATTTATTGCTTGCCAAAAATTAAAAATTTTAATGGTAAAAATTATATTTGACAAAAAAAAAATTTTTAATTTGTTTCTGCCAAATTAATTATATATTATATGAAGACAAATATTGAAAATATTTTAAGATGAAACTTTGTATAAGGATGAAATATTTGATTTTATTGAGAGCATAGGGATTTCTTATTGCAATTTTTGTATATTTTAAGATTAACTTTTTATTTTAAGAATTTTTTTTTTCATAATGTGAGATGATTAAATTTTGATACTATAATTCTAATAATTGTTAAAACTGAAAAAGTAGGTGGCATTCACCTTTTGTATTTAATTCTGGTAATACTTTATATCCATCTGATATGAGATACAATTTAATGGCATCTTCTCCAATTTTCTTATGAAGTTTTGATAAATCACAGATAATAGTGAATTACAAAATTTTGAGTGTATAAATTAAAAATAGTTTATTTTTATTTAAAATTTAAGAAATAATGTCCATCATTATTATATAGTATATGCTTTAAACTATTAATATGCCAATTTTTGTCTAAAATATTGAATACATCTGGAAATAAATATAAAGATTGATTATAGTTAAAATTGTAAACTAGGAATCGTTGTTTAGAATGAATGGATGTTTGAATAAACTTGAAGTTTATAGCATTTTATTTTAGGAATGGGGGGGAAAATTCTTATTTCTCTTTCTTTAAAAGAGAACTAGTTATTAAATGTTTTTGGGGAAATCATAGGTGTTTGCATCATGTTTTTACTCAAATCCCCTTTTTTACATCATCACATCACTGTATATGATGTAAACATGGGAGTTTGTTTTCTCCCCATTGAAGATCTGTTGTTTCTCATTGTCTAAAACTCCTCAAGTTTGCTAAGTTTATTTAAGACTTTTTCCTCTAAAACCTTTTCTTTTTTATAGCAAATATTTTCACTTCTCTTTCATCAAACTAAATTTTATTTCTTTACATACTTTCAAGTAAAATATCAGGTCAATCTTAATCATTGCCATTTAATTGACTACATTTTGAAATTTCAACTTTATAATTGTTATATATTGTAGTAATAAAGCTGCATACATTTTACAAATTTGCATGTTGTAATGTTGTTTAAAATTCAATATTAATTTTTCAATAAAGATACTGAGATCATATTAGAGCATATTTTTAAAAAAATTTAAAACAAGTACATTCTCAAAAGTAGGGAAATAAAGTACTGTGGTAAAAATAAATTTAAAGAATTTCTGTGTAATTTTTGCATTAATTTAATTATTTGCTTATTAAGTAATAATATTTTACACTAATATGTTTATAAAATTAAGAGCTTCATATTTATTTTAATGTGAATTTTGATTTTGAACAAAAAGAAATTTTCTTTAGTATGTAATGCAAATATCCTAACATTGTGCAGACATGGCACATCTCTAAGGATTTCAGCATTTTTGAAGTTGAATTTTATTTTTGAGACCAATTAGTTTTCTTTTATGTAATAATTCTACAATATTTTTAATTTTTTTTTTCTCAAGCACCTTTTGTTTAAATTCATTATGCAATTAATGATACTTATTTTATATCTCAGTGCTTATATTTGGCACCATTCATTATTTTTTCAACTTTTTATTCCAAGCCTGTTTCATCTCAGATCTTGCAAACCAAATGAAGTCAATCAATTTATTAGATATTATTCTGCAAACATTCATTATAAAATAAGTAATCATGCTAAGAACATTAAAAAGCTTCTTCATTTCTGCAATAAGTATATATCACAAAAAGTAAAGTGCACGATTTTTTTCCAATTTATTGCATTTTTGTAAAAAAAAAAAGTCCATCAAAGAATCTATTTTGTAAACTATGATTGCAATTAAAATCTTAAAGCATGAGTTCATTTATTTACTGTTTAAAAGCATAAATTTACTTACATTACTACTTGAAAAAATTTTCAGAGTCGGTAAATGTTCTTGGAAGTTTGTGCACTGCTGGAAATGAAATTATTTTCATTTTCTGCTAGATAGTTATTTGAACCAGATGATGAGGTAGATATTTTAAGCTATCCAGACCATTACCTGCTAATCTGAAATATCATCCTTAATTTAATATTTAGTGTCAGAAACTGGAGAACAGAATGTCTGGAAAAGAATGTATATTATGTACGTTTTACAAGTTTTTCTATTCACTTTCATCAAGTTCCAAGTCCATGTACTTATTTAATCAAGCATATTCTAATCAAAATGAATTGTTTAAATTGAAGAACATTATTCTTAAAATTTTCCTTTATTTTTAAATTTGCGTAGAAATCAAAAATATGTTTCTGCGCTGTTGGTTGATTGATTACATTCCACATCTCTACATTTTTTTTTTTATTCAACCATTTAGAATGCATTAAAAAGTTCTGTATTGCCTAGTTACCATTTTATTTAAAATTTCTTTTTATATGTAGTAATACTAAATTCTTTTGAAATGCTCCATAATTAAACGTTTTGTTATTTGAAAATTGCTTATATTGATTTAAATTAAAAATCAGTATATATATTATATTTTCTTTGGAAAAGGGCAAGAGGCCTGTATATTGTCTGAGGCCTTTGATAGAGCTTAATCCGGCCCTGTTTATTTTTAAAATATCGTCTTATGTACCCACAATTTTCCATTCCCATCTCCTAGGCTTGAACGAGTGATTTAAAATAAATAATAAATAAATTTAAAATTACTTAAAATAGTCATTATTATCAATTTCTTTTTCTCTCTCCGAAGAAAATGCATGTCAAATTTCAAGTTTATAAAAATTTATTTTATATTTCAAGTTTATTTCTGTTGTATTATTTTATTTATCTTCAAGTTTATTTAATTTTATATTTATTATTTCACTTACAAAAGGTGGCACATCATTAAACATGTTCAAGTCTTTATTTCACTGGAAATATGAAACCGCTCTCTTGTATAACGTTTACTTTTCGATTTGCTCATACTCTTTCAGAATTGGATATACATTTTGACCTTCCTTTGAGTATTTGAGTCCGAAATTCTATGCAGATATTTCATTTTCTGCTTTATACACAAATTTATAAAGCTAGCTTGTTGCGTTTTTAAGTTATCGCTTTCGCACACATCCGATTTTACAGAGCAACAAACAGTCGATGGATTTGATCGCATGCAAGATATACAATTCCGATATGTAAACTCAACTGCCAAATCATTCATTTTGGTCTTGTCATATTCATATGCACTAAGATGGTTAGGCTTTTCATTGATGGATTTTGTTTTATATTTGATCCAGATATGCAAAATTTTGCTCAAATGTCAGTCATCTTGCCTGTCCGTCTTTGAGTGGTCATGTTTAAAGAAAACTATACGTTAAAAAAAAAAAAACTTTATCGTATACGAAGTATAGATGTTTGTGATTATTAAACTCAAGATTTGGAAGAATCGCCATGTTTCAAATCTCCCTGAAATCTAAAAACACATTTTTTGACATTATGTCTATCAGTCTGTGAATGCGATAGCTCAAAAGCTAACTCGATGAAATTTGGTCTATGGACTTCCGAACAAGTTTGTAGACTTGGAACAAATTCCATTCGCAGGAGGTGTGTTGGGCTTGCGAAAGCAATCTCATAAACACAATGATTTAATTCAGTATAATTTGGATGTGAAGAGGATTGATTAATCCATAGTATTATTTCTCATGATCTGACTCCATGTAAAGTTTTGAAAGCAATCACTCTCCATTTTATATCAAAAATATATCTTTATTCCACAACTAACACCGTGCACCTTGTCTTTGGGAGCTACTCTGCTTGTATTCAACCGCGCTCTCTGAGAGGTGGAAATACTGAGTCATGATGCGCCTCAAGGCCATTTTATGATTAACGGAGATGAAACACACGTAATACTTTGGCGCGCTCTCTTCGAGAGAATTAGAACGATCGCTACTGATGTAATTTTGTGACTACAAATGTAAATCATGGTCAAATTTTGTTTTCAATCAGAAAACAATAGAAATAGAAATAGATAATACATTTTCGTACCTATTTCAGTTTACTTTAAAATCATATTTCTGAGTTTTATCAAGAAATATATTCAACATTTTAAATAGTTATGCATTCCGTATTAATATTTTAACAGACAAGAAAGTCAATATTGTGTGCTGTCAACTGATCACCCAAGGTAGCAAGTAAACAACGTATAATTTTTAATTAATTTTGCTGCATTGTTTAAAATTGCTGCATTTTTAAAAGTAAAATAATAAGTTGTGACGAAAGTAATTAAACATGAATCAAGCCTTAAAATAGAAATATTTGTGATTGCGATTATAAAACAATTTAAAATTGTTCAAATTTTTATAAACATTTTTAGGCATTTTTTTAATCTCGCATGCTTTATATTTATAAAGATGAAATATTGTAATAGATTTTTCATTCATTTTGCTACATACTGTATTTCCAAACTTTCTGCAGTTATTAGTTCCCGATAATTATAGAATATTGCAATAATTTCAGAGCTCTTAATTGTCAATTAATATATTAATTTAACAAATATATATATATACGGCTTAAGTGGATATACTTTCTCAACAATCTAAAGGAACGTTCTAAAAATTTAGATTTAGAGGGATATTTCATTTTCCAGCAGAAAGCAATAATAAACAGAAAACACGTAATGTCAAAATGTGGTGTTTTATTCATTGTAAATAACATTTACGCACACCACCATAGTACCCCGACATCAATGTCATTGAATATCTGTGGGCCACACTCGAAATAGTGGTTCAAAAACACAAAATTAGAAACAAAACCCATTTAAAACAAGTTTGCAAGAAGAATGGGGTAAAATATCCTCAAATACCACCAAAAATAGGCCGAATCGGTACCAGGACGTTTAAAAGTCAAAAGACATGCAATTAAATATTGACACTTTTTTTCTTTGCGAGATAATACAAAAAATTTCGTTAGGGTATTCTCAATTTTTTGAGGCAAAAATCTGCATATGTTTATTTAAAATTTTTCTGAAATTTTTCATTTTAGAGACTTTTTGTTGCTTTTTCTTTATTTTTACTTTAAATTAAACCATTTGTAAAAATAAAATCATGTTTGCAATTCTCGGTAATGTGTTATTTATATTGAAAATCAGATTTATCAAGTAAAAGTAAGGTGTACTCTCAATTGTTTGAGCCACTGTGTGTGTGTATATATATATATATACAGTGGCTCAAAAAATTGAGAATACACCAATGAAATTCTTGTTATATCTCGCATAGAAAGAACGTGTCAGTATTTAGTTGCATGTGTTTTGGCTTTTATAATGGCCTCTAAACGTCGTGGTACCGATTCTACCAATTTTTGGTTTTATCTGAAGATATTTTACCCCATTCTTCTTGCATCACTTGTTTTAAATGGGTTTTGTTTCTAATTTTGTGTTTTTGGACCACTGCTGCAAGTATGGACTATAGATATTCAATGGTACTGATATCGGGGTACTGTGGTGGTTTTTGTACCTGCTGTTTACAATGAAAAAGACACCATATTTTGACGTTACGTGCATTCTGTTTGGGGTCGTTGTCCTACTGGAAAATGAAATTTCCATCTAAGCCCAAATTTTTAGCATATTCCTTTAGATTGCTGCGAAGTATATCCAAGTAAACCATAACGTTTATAATGTCATCCATAAAGATTAAATTTCCAACCCCAGATGAAGCCATGCAACCTCAAATCATGACGGAGTCATCATCATATTTAATTGTAGGACGTAAATTTCTTGGATCCAAAGCAGTATTAGGCTTTCTCCATACTGTAGGATGGCTGTCACTGCCAAAAATGTTGAGTTTTCTTTCATTATTATAGATAGCTTTCTTCCAAAGGTTATTAGTCTTCAGTTGATGAGTTTTTGCAAACTTCAAAAGCTTTTTCTGAATTTGCAGCTGATGAACGGTTTCTCTCTCTAACAATCGACTTTTATATACAGCTTGTCTAATGGCACTTCTCGCAGTCTCAGCACTTACACATCTGCCTATGATTTGAAAAGTTTCTGCAACAAGTTGGATGAACCATATGGTCGCAGCAATCTAAAGGAAAGTGTAAAAATTTGGTCTTAGATGGAAATTCCATTTTCCGGCAGGACAATGACCCCAAATAGAATGCACGTAACTTCAAAATATGGTAAATTTTTCATTGTAAACAGCAGTTACACACACCACCACAGTACTCCGAAATCAATGCCATTGAATATTCGTGGACCATACCCAAAAAAGGGGTACAAAAACACAAAATTAGAAACTGAACCCATTTAAAACAAGTGTTGCAAGAAGAATGGGGTAAAATATCTTCAGAAACCATCAAAAATGGGTCAAATCGGTACCATGACGTTTAGAGACCATTATAAGAGCCAAAACACGTGCAACTTAATAGTGACACTTTGTTTCTATGTGTGATATTGTAAAAATTTCATTGGTGTATTCTCAATTTTTTGAAGTGAAATTCTACGCATTTTTATTTAAAATGCTTCTGGAACTTTTCAATTTAGAAGTTTTTCTTTGATTTTTCTTTATTTTTACTCTAAATTAAACCACTTCTTATATATAAAAATAAAAACATGTTTGCACTTCTCGGGAATATGTTATTTATATTGGAACTCGGATTTATCAAGTAAAAGTACGGTGTACTCTTAATTTTTTGAGCCACTGTATATATATTTAACTGATTGTTTAATTTAGACACATAGTGAAGAATAGTTTTATGGAAATAATCTTAGAACAATTTATTAGTTAATTTTTTTTTAACTTTGAACTTTCATTTAGATAGGATATAAAGCAGAATATATAAGAAAAAATACATTTGATTCCGTGAACAAATTTGGGTGGTATGAACTTCACTTCTCGCATTTTTGTTTAGAATCTAAAATATTAAAAGGAAAATATAGTTGTTTATAGTAAGTAAACAAATAATTTAAGGCTACGGCTGTAGGAAATCTTATGGTCATATCATCTGCATTATGACAACAAAAAAATTTTTGATGAAAGAACGCCCTATTTTCACTTTCTGATGCAAACATCGATTTGCTTTTATATTTTCTCTCTCTATTTTTTTTCAACCTCAATGGTGATCGAGTTGAGTTGATGCAAACAGAGAGAGTGGGCAAAATATATGTCGTCTGCGCAGAATTTATGGATATGTGAACAAAAGAAATCGTTTGCTTTGCTTGGAGCCGTTTACTATTGAGGTTTCGAATGCTATTGACATTGATCGTCTGCCCTGACTGTTTATGAAGGTCCAGTAGGGGGAGGCACCCAGCTGTTTGGGTCATATTTTCATTCTTATTTACGCGCGGATTAGAAATGCTATAAAGAATACGCATTATTCTTAATCGAGTACGGAAAAAAGGACGACAATGGACCTAGGTATCTGTACGCAATAAATTTTACTTCCGATTTAAAGCTAGATGAAGCACAAAAATTAAGAGAAAAACTTTCCTTAGGAAAAAATATATTGCCATACGCAAAATAAAGAAAAGTTGACTCAGTTTCTCAATTCGGAAGGAAGAATATTTGTTACAGAATTTCGCACGAATTTTATTATTTATTAATTCATTTGCGTTTGTAATCTGAATTAATGATTTTTTTAAATTTTTATTTATTTACCTATTTTCCAAACGATTTATATATTTATTTCCTTCATATGAGTTAACAAAGATGAGAATGGCAATATTAGGAACTTTCAGAAATATTTTTTATTGAAAACTGTGTAGAATTAGTATCGAAGTGGAAATTGTTGAGAAACCAACCAGATTTATTGTAAAATCATGAAGAAATTTAGGTATTAAAATTCTTCATCTCTTGATTCTCATTGAGACTTGCTTCAGGTAATTCAGAAAATATTTATTTCTGTCTGTCTATTTCTTCAGTATTTATTTCATTTTAATTCGTTTCCAAAAAGGAAATTTTATATTCTTTTTTTATTTCGAACAAAATTATAAATAAATCTTCATTCAACTTTTGTAAACTCTAAATATGTTTCGAAGATCAAAACTGTGCTAGTAATATTCCTTATATTTAATTATGTTGAAAATGAAATCCATTTATAATAATTTGTTCTAGGAATAGCATCCTCTTACATCAATTTATATTTATGATAAGAACTTTAATATTTTTCAAAAGAGGTGGTTCTCAATTTTCTAATGCTTAAAATCCAAATTTCTGTATACTATTCATTCTCAGTACCTTTTCAACAGTTTTTAAATTTTAAGATTTCAGATAAATTCTTACATTTCACATTCGAATACAATTTATTTCAAAGACTTGAGATTAATTTCTACTCAGCAGTGAAAGAAATTTTAAGATTTATTTGCATAGTTTCTAATTGATATATATGTATATATAGTTGCTTTGATTACGAAGGGTGTCTTTTATACGTGTCATTTATACCGAGTTCAATTTCTTTATTTTTCATAACTCGAAAATTAAAAAATTTTTTGAATCACTTTTGTTAAATTCTTTTAAAAAACAACTAGGCATTCTTAGCTGGGTTTCTCTCTCTCTCTCTCTGCCTTTTTCCCCCCAATCATTATTGTAATAATAATGTATTAAATAAGTGCCATTCGCTTTTAACATGATAATGTTTCTAAGCTTACATACTTTGTGTAAATGATGACGCGTGATGAAGAACTCTTTGAAAGCGCTATGTAGGGTTAATCGTTGAACTGATCCAGAACTACTAAATTTTGCACTTCTTGGATAGTAGATGCTCAGTAAATAAAAGTTTTTTTTTTTTTTTTCAAAATTAGATCTATAACTAAAATTTTTCCTCAATAAAAAAGTATATTATTTCCTAAAACAATTTTTGTACCTGTTTAAAATTTCAAAGTTTTCTGTTACAACAATTTTATTTCTTTATAGATTTTATAACTAATTTTAATAACCTTTAAAGATATTTTTAAGTATATTTTAAAATTATAAATAAATTGAAGGAAGCAAAAAAAAAAAAGATAAACATGCAGTTTAATCTGCTTAATATTGAATTTTAGCCAAGTTTTATATCTATTTAGGTATAATAATTATCTGAGATAACTACTTTTTGAAGTTTTGAACTCCTTGTGTTGCGCCTGCCTGCTTTCATCTTCAAATTAGCAATCAGTTCTATATTTATCCGATAGATGGCAGTCATGTCCACTCCACTATCATGTCCATAGCTATCCATTGATTTATAGTTCAATGGTTGATTTCTAAGTTTTGTTTAAAATGTATCGTAATTATGTTATGTTGTAACAAAAAATAATTATTTTGATATAATTTAATTAATTACATTAAATTATTGTTATTTTAAAAAATTGTGGTTTTGTATGTAGAGGATAAACAATAATTCAATTCCCCATTAGAAAACAACTGAAAAACAATGAGAGAGCTCAAAGGATTTAGCCAAATTAATTTCGATAAGTCAGTCAATCTACACTTTCTAGAAACTGAATGAAGCTTGTAATTGAAATATAAATTTAACTTATGTATTAGTTATATTTAAGTTATTTATTTCTGTAGCAGAAAAAGAAAGAAAAATCTTGTTTGATTTATTTCCAATCTAATTTGTTAATTTTTCATGTGAGAGTGAATTGACGGAAAAAAAAATTAATAAATGAGCTAGGGAAGAAAAGATATTTTACTATTTCATTATGAAAATAATAATTAAATTACCCATTCAGAATCTGGCAGAAGGATAACGATACACCGTCATATTCATGCCACAAGGTAGCAATCATATAGTGAGACTTTACTAAAAATGGATTATTCTATTCAGGTGACTATGATGTTATATGAATTGGTTTCGTTAACATACATTTTGTTAAAAAAACTGACATCAATGGTGGCAAAGTAAAAACACTGTAATAACAAGAGATTTTGCTCATTTGCTACAGATTTAACAAATTAATGAATAGAAAAGATCACTTTATTATGAGGTACTCTTTATAGAACGGTGGGTAAGGATGAAAATCATGCCTTTTTCACGTTCTTCTATTCTTGACTATAGAAACTTAAAATATACGTCATAATATTTTTTTTTCCCACCTGTTCCTCACCCTAAAACGGCGACCTCAGTATCTACTATCCGCCTCTTACTAAAACACTCTCTAGTAATAACCGCGAGTCTCTAGTATCTATTGGTATAAATGATATAAAATCTCTGTTAAAATATATGAAAAATGTTTCAGAATCTTCATTACTAGTAAAGAGGCAGCTACCAAAATTGCTTAAACTCAAGATATCTCTGCAATAACATCCCATTACACAAAGTTATAACATTAATGCTTGAATACTGTTAGTAACTAGGAATGGTATTCCCAAAACTTTCTCGCACACTCTCTAATAATCATGTCATACTGGAGAACACCTTGCATGGCATTGGCGTAAAATATTTAAAATATATTAACTTTTGACATGTATTTATCATTTTTTTCTCTGAATCTATTGTGTTATCCTTGGCGAGTTTTTTGGCTATTAATCCCTGGCATATCGTTAATAGTATCCGAAAACCAAATTTGTGCTTTAGACGCATTTTCCTTTAACCGATTGAAACAAAGATTTGACGTACTTGGCGCCTGCCCTTGTAGTCACAAAATCCTGTATAAAATCTGATGTATTTAAGTCACTGCGGTTTTGAGTTATCGAGTTAACATACTTCTGAAAATCTAGACAGACATACAATCAACTTTTTGTGAGATTTGGATCAAAATTTGACTCGCGTCAACACTATAGATATTAAATCTGTGCACCAAATCTTTTCTCTCTGGCTCTCTTCGTATTGTAGCTATCATTTTAACTTATATTCGAACAACCTGACAGACAAGTTTCCTCTGAACAGATTTTACACAAAATTAGATTTTTTAAAAAATGCAAATTTAGTGTAAAAAACCATATACAAAATTTTAATCGTCCAACTCATAGCATTTTTGAGCTATTTTTGTCACAGTACAGACAAAAGGAAGGGCATTTTCCAAAAATGTATTTTTCTAAAATAGAGAGGTTCTAACGGGAAGTCTAAACGGGGAGATCCGTCAAAATCTCGAATTTTTTGACGATTACTATACTTTCTCTATACTACGTATACAAGAAATTAAAAAAAGAATGTGAGGACATTCTCTGTTCAATTACTTCAACTGCTTATTTTCTCTAATCCTAAATATACTTAAATTAAAACTAATGTTAGCCAGTCGTGTGTGTTACTTTAATTTCGGAATCCAACGTGCTTCTTTTAGGAAGGGAAGGGTATAAAAGATATATTGCTGCAATTTAGCTTAAGGCAACATGAATTTAGACGTTGAATATTATACGCAGTTGTGTTTTTCTTATGGATATAATATCACGTAACGACATCTTTTTTCATTGACTGCAGAAAATGTTACAGCAGCAATAGTATTGTTGAAGTGATAAATTGGTCTCTGAATTCTGCAAAGATCTAGATTTGACAATAATCCCTCAATACTAATGCATGGGAAAAAAAATAGGTGTGAACCTTCCTTCACTAAGTTTGCTTAGATCTTTACTGACGGCAACTCTCGACACGAGTGTATGTACACAAAGAGCGTGAAGTTCTTACCTGCTAAAGTTTGCTCGGAACTATGTTTCTTACCCCTTTGCTAAATAAAACCAATAGGAGTGGTCTCCCGAAAACTTTCCCGCGTGCTCTTTAATAAAACTGTTTCCCTCCTTCCCTACAAAACACTGTGGACTTTGGGTAAGGCAATGGGCTTCTTTATCTTACCTTGTGCTAGCGTACAAAATGGCGTGAATCGGGCATTTTTACTGAATCTATCTAATGATCTTTGGCGAGTAATTTTTGACATGCGGCTAACAGCATCCGAAAATCGAATTTGTGCTTTAGACGTGTTTTTCTCTATTTATTGAAACCAAAATTTGATGAAGAGCCGCAATTGTAGTTCAAAATCGATAGTCACAAAATCACTTGCCTTAAATATATCATATTTGATATATTGCGTTCTCGAGTTATCGCATTTACATGCTTCTGAAATAACAGACCGACAGATGGTCAACAACAGTCAGGCGGTTAATAGATAACCATAATTAAGTAAATTTTTGAATTTTCTTATAATTTTCTTTAATATTTTTTAGATTTTAAAATTTTATAATTGAAGTTATGAAGATGATACATAATGAATTTTGTCATTTCAGTTTATGGTAGTATTTGTCCCAAAAAAAATTACCGATGCAGAGTCAAGTTAAAATCAATTAAAAAAATATCTAGTTTTAGAAATTGAAGAAAGAGGTTGAAAATTGTATTGTCTAATGAATTTTCTACAGCAAGCATAATCATTGTCTATTTCTTAAACAGGGATATTTTTTGATAGAAGAAATTTAATTGTTTACTCGATGATTTAAAGTTTTTAGAGCTACCTTTATTTTAATTATTCGAAAGTAAATTATCAATAATATCAAATGATGCTTTAAAAAATATAATTATATATTTGAAAGTGAAAAAAAATATTTATAAAATATACTTTTTCAATCTAATTCTTTTTTCTCCTCTAAATAAAAGGGGGGGGGGGAAGAAAAGAATATAAATTTAGATTTTAAAAAACTTTATTTAGGTCGCCATTTCTTAAGCATTTTCTTAACTCATGCATGTGCAAATGTGATGTCTTCTAACTAAAAATGAAAATTACGTCATCATGTTCTATTTTGTTTTATACTTTCTTAAGCAAGTTTATTTATAAGTATGATAAAATTTCGTAAAAAAAAAAAAAAAAAAAAAAAAAATTGGGGGGGGGGGGATTTTTCAGGTTACGAAGGTCAATATTACGATGAAAATCACACCCCTTATATAAAAAAAAAATCCCTGCCTGAAAGAGTATCTTGAAAGATGATACCTGCCCTTGATAAAGTCTTTCGGGCAGATTCATGATTTTCTACTTTTTTTATTCCATTTTATTCATTTTTTTTACAAATTAAACTGAATATTTATTTCTAATTTAGCTAAGTTCATGTGTGTTTTAGTTATAGCAGCATTGGCGCGCTTTAAATATAATGTATCTATCTTCTACTGGGGGCCACCTCAGAAATGAAGATGAGAAGCTTCCGGTATGGTTGTTGGTTCTCCCCTCCGTTGTGGATATACCTCCTATCGATGACGAGCGTACTTCCAACGGGAAGGATTGTACCGTGGCTGGTGATGGTCCTTAGGACTGGACCATAGTTAAGTGTCACTGTTGAGGAGGTCTGTCCATTCATATTTCCCTTGTGGCTTTGGACGGATCGGAGCAGCCGGCTAAGGTATCTTTCTTTTAATAGATTTTGACTCAGGAAATATTTATTTTATAAGTTAGTTTCATAAATATTCCTTTGACTTTTTGCTTTCTGGATTTCATGATGACACTTTTATAAAAAAAAAATGAAAATTTTAATGAGCGATGAAAGCTGATTGAAATAGTCATAATTATTTAAACAATGAAGCGATGAGAGTTGATTGAGATATGCAAAAAAATTTATCACATACGGTAAAAGATAATTTAGAAAGAAACACTTAATTGCTTAGTAATAATTTTGACTTGGCATGTTAAATGCCCAATTTACCATATATATATATATATATATATATATATATATATATATATATAAGATTTATTATTAATCATGAAAATACCGTATTTAGTGCTTGAATGGTTCTGTATATAATAACGAATTCTTAAATTTTGGGAAAACTGGATTACTAACTTTTGACAAAAAATTAAATAAATAAATAAAATGGCAAAATAATAATAATAATAAAAATTCTTCTAATTTTCTTGTTTTATCAGGTTAGTGAACTAAATTATTCGTTCGCAACTGCAGTGTGTTCATACATATGAGTAAGAATATATGAAATTTGCATTGGGAATATTTTTCAGCTCGTCAACTAGAAAAAAATAAGTTACAATTAACAAATGAATGATGGAAATTCCTAATTCATGATGTATGTATATCTTTATTTAAATTTAAATTTAAATTTACCTGCTTACATCTTTGTGACGAGGATTGGAAACGAGAGCTGGTTTTCTATTCTCATGTAACAATCAAAAGGAAAAGAATGCAAAATATACATGGAAAATTAATTGGATATAGATCTACAACTGAGAACTACGCCTTAAATATACATTTTAATATTTAATATTTTTCTCGAAACGTTGCAAAAAAATTTTTAACGCTACATTCTTTTAATAATTATTGAGGGGGGGGGGAGGGGTCTCTTGTGGTTACAAGTTGTTTTGGAAAGTGGTTTTGGAGTTGGTTCAGTTTTGAATAATAAAATAACACATTTTCCAAAGTTTTATAATAGTGAACCCTAAATCTTAAAAATAATGACTGATATTTTTTATATATAAATACATAACTATGAATAATACTAGTAAAAACTGCAAGCTGTAGTTTTAATTCATTTTCTTGTAATTTGCCCGTTAATGAAGTTATGATTTCGAAAAACATTACAATGACACATTTGTATAACAGCCGAGTATAAAAAGGTGCAATTTTTCGCCTATGGTCTCATCTTTGCGATAGGCTCGTGGGCATTAATATCCATTCTTTCTTGCATTTCACTTATCAGACACCGAGTAGAGTAACCTTAAAATGATTTTAATTTTTTACATGAATTAAAGAGTGCTCTGAGAATATAAATTCGTATTCAATATAAAATTTATTCAACATAAGAGCAAGAATAGTAGAGACCTCATTATAGCGCCAGGGGATATGATTAATATGTCAAATAGTTGATATCGAATTCTCATTTCTTATTTGTCTAATCATTAATCTGGTATTACAATGCGAACCATGTTTTATGGGTTCCCAAGTAATGTCCTACAAATGTGTCCCATTACTGTATTGTAACTTAACTTCTGTTATCTACAATACTTATTATAATAATATCGAAAATCTCCAGAACTACTTCGTTTTTCCCTTTCAGCTTCACAAATTCAAATTTCCCTTTCCTTTTAAAATAGGGAGAAAAAGAGGGATTCTTTCCCTTTCTTTCCCTTCCTTCAGCAAATGAAAAGAAAGTGCCAAAGGTGTGCCGAAATAAAAGCGCACTCTCACCTCAAGTGGTGATGAAGAGAGAACACGTCACACAGCAAATAAAAAGGGTTTTTGTAACGGATACCGGCGCTCGTTACCTGAAGAAAGAGATGCATTTTAAAGGTCGTTTAGTCCCGCAGAAGAGAGAGTTTCACACTTGGGCATTGTCGGCCAGTTTATGGTACTCTGTTCCTCAAGTGTGAGTGCCTCCAAAAGCCTCTTTCACGCTTATAGTGCTTTTACGACCACTAATGTGGCGTTTCTGGGCTGAGAGGTCTTGTCGATATTTTAATGGTAGGCAGGTTTTTGAGGAAGAGTTAGCGCGGATTTTGAAGAAAATGTGCTAAAGCGTGGTGATAAATCGGCCATTTTTTTGAAGAAGCTCTTTCATGTTCCAAAGTATCATAGTCATGAGTAAAGTGAAGGCCATAATATTTTATAATGGAGGGTAGAGTCATAGATAAAAACCTAGGTGAGAGTTCATTTGAAATGTGAATCATTTTTTAAAGGGAATGAATGCTAACGTCCTATCTATCTTGTTGGGCCTGCAGAAAATGTACCAGCAATAATAGAATCATATCATGTTTATTGTTTAGATTATTTTGATTAAAGGGAATCAATTAATTGTTTTTACTTGTAGTTGTAATAGCGATAACTTGTAGCATTCTTCTCTCTTGGATTATCGTAAAAAAGAAAAGATATTAATAGAAATGAAACAATAATTTTCAGTGTATTAATGTAGATTAGGTTTCCAAACAGCTTTTGCATTAGTTATGATTGATAATGTTGCTATTTTCCAATTAGGATTTACAGAAAAATAATCAATTAATTTTTAGATAATTTAACATTCGGAAGACTCTTAGTTATTTTAAAGATATACTAGATGACTACTATATTTCTCTAAAGACTGGCAGACTATCCATTAAGATATAGCAGTATGTTTACTGTTATTTGAATTAGTTGGTAATATTGCTTTACAAAATATACCTTTTAAATGGTAGAAATGGTAATTGGTAGAAAGTTGCTTATAAATTATAAATTAAGAAATGAATGCTTGTAAATCAGTAGACTAGTAAATAAACAGGTCATCATTACTTATGAGAAACTACAGCATGATATTTTATTATTTTTGTCTGTTTATTTGGAACAGTCGCGGTTTTTTTTTTTTTTTTCCCATGTCAATAGAAATTACAACAAAAATTTTAGAAATCAAATAATATTTAAAGCAAATTGTCCCAATTTTGGTCTAAAAATCTTATTAAATAATGATATTAATGACTTTATTACCCTATTGAGAATTATATTCTGTATTGTATTTTAAAAACTATTTCTTTTTAACCTTAATATAATCACATAATTAGCCCTATCACCACAGACCATATCATTATCTCTTTCATAAATGGAAGTTACTATTATATGTGATTATAATGCTGAATACAAGGGAATAATTAGAAAACAAATGAGATTGCAGAAAGTGTGAAAGAGTATTTGTTTTAAGAGTACTGATCACTTTGAAGCGTATAATGTTATTGTAGAGTCTGTCAGTTTGTAATTTGGAGACTGCGAAATCATTAGAAAAGGTTAATGTGATTTATATTTTGCTGTACCTTTAATTAAACTGAAGAATATGTATGCTTAGATTAACAATTAAAAAAAAATGAATGATTTTATTGCAGTTTCATTACATTTTTGATAACTTATATAACGCTTAATTCTTTACTGCTTTGTGTATTTGGATTAAATCACTCCTATCTGTTCAGCTTGAAAAATTATTTTTAAAACATTAGGCTCACTTATTTTATAGAAGAAGTTTTCGTACTGCTTTATATAAGTAATTATTATACTTTTTATAAGTAAATTAAAAAATTATTCATTGTTTTTTTTCTTAGACGTTATGAAATCAATTGCCATTTGTCCTTTTCGAGTGTTAATCAAATACATCTTTTTTTTTACCTTCTCTTCCATCAACAATCAATTATGATTATATTTTGTCCGTGGAATACCTCATCCCTTATTATATGAAGCTTATAATCTTACTTATCGTAAATCCTGAAAAATCAATGTTACATGAAAATGAGTCTGACTTGTAAGCATAAACACGTGGCCGCAAAGCCCCATAAAGTAAGATCAAACGGTTCTCAAGAGATTTCCATCCATAAACCTCATTGGACACGGACTCCAGAAGCCCACGGTATAAAAAAAATCGAAACAAAAGAATGAAATACAAAAGCTGAGCGAAAATTTAGCATAATCACGCCTCGTTTGGTTCCCATGTTGGTGTCAAGTACCAACCCACGCTGGGATAAAAACATTCGTATTGTAGACCCCACAGTTGGCGCGTGCATCTAAGCCTTAACACGAGTCCCATTTGTAGAGGCCAGCAATGGTCACCATTGTTTGAGTCGCGTGGCAGTAGGTGTCGCTGGGTATGTGATGCCATTCCCCAGCGAGAAATTTCGAAGGGAAAAAAGCACGCCCATCGTTTTTGGATATCTCTATTTTGTGATGATTCGTCTCGGCTGTCAAAGCATGGCGATTTGAATAAAAACGAATGCAAGTCTCATAAATAGTAATGACATGGGAACAAGGCTTATGAGAGAGGTTTAATCCTTGAAATGATTCAATGTCCCGTTGTTTGAAAAATTTGAATAAGCTTCTTAGGGAGTTGTAAGATAATCGTCGGCGTGATGTTTGAATCGTAAATGTCGTGATGGTGTGAAAAAAGAAATATTAAAAAGAGTGTTATCTTAAGTCAGGAATCTAAAACGGCTACCGCTCTATTTGTTTCCATATATTTTCTGTTGACGTAGTTTGGTAATTTCTGAGTAATTTTGATTAATTCTTATAACATTCTGAGTGAGTGAAATGTTAAAGTTCACAAATGAGTGGCTTTTGCTTTTTAATCAATGCATTATTAAAAGGCTGCTAGGATGGCTTTGAGAAGATATTTGTGATTTAAATCAAAAATCTAGACAAAGTAATTCGAGGTGGGCTATAATATGATCATTTTGTTCAGAATCTTGCAAAATAATTTGCACTAAAAAGGACACACACACACACACATATATATATATATATATATATATATATATATATATATATATATATATATATATATATATATATATATATATATATATATATATATATATATATATATATATATATATATATATATATATATATATATATATGCGGGGAAATTATGGTGATATCAGGAAT
Source organism: Argiope bruennichi (assembly GCF_947563725.1). Classification (NCBI taxonomy): domain Eukaryota; kingdom Metazoa; phylum Arthropoda; class Arachnida; order Araneae; family Araneidae; genus Argiope; species Argiope bruennichi. Next base: position 81,852,446 of record NC_079156.1, on the reverse strand, counting down.
TAAAAATTGCTTGTTGAAGTAATTTAATGATTTTTTTTTTAAATTTGGAATGAATGTCCCACCAAAAGTTATAGGTAAATACAGATAAAATAAATTTTATTAATCTTACGAAATTGAGTTCTTGACAGATAATGGTAGAATAAAGAGAAAAACTTCGAAAATTAGTGGGAAAAAAAAGTCGATTCTAGCCGCTTTTTTGCTATTTTTAAGCTTTAAGCAGTAGTGGCAGAAATCAATGGTATTAATTTTTTTTACTAGTTTTGTTTCTAGCCAGTTTTTAACTTAATATAGTGATATGAAAAAAAAAATGATTTTGAATTTTTTTTTCTTGTTCTCCTTTATTTATACCTCCTTATTCCCCATCGTTTCTTAGTCTACCCACAACTGATTGAAATATATTCTTAAATTTATCCAAAGATGAATTTAAGAGCCTACTACTTTGTTTCTTTTTTGCTAAATGCGCAAAAGTATTTCACAAAAATAATGCTCGCCCCATCTGTGAATAATTTTTTTTTTTTTTTTTTTTTTACCTACAAAATACTTACAATTGAGAAAATTGAACGAGAATCAGTTAATATGCACATAAATGAACTTTTAATTAATGATAAAACAAATTTAATTAAATATGTTAATCGATAAAATTTCATGTTTATTGAGATAATATTTCAAATATATATTGCTTTCTTGCTAATACTGAATAATTCAGCAAATGTCCTAATCATCAAATTTTACGCAATTCCATTTGTAGTCAATATTTATAGTTTAAGAAGAACATGTTTAAATTTGTACATATTTATCTGGAGAGTGCTTTTATTCTGCATTCTGAAGCCTAAATATTTAATAGTTTCAGTATATTTCGCTAATCAACATTTTCGGCCTCAGAATTTATATATTCGGTCTCTTTAATTGTATTTGTGGAAAAGCATCTTTTACCTGCTCTCATTGTCTTGATTGTTATACTTAAAAAAAAAAAAAAAAAAAAAACCCTTTAAAACCATCCTACATTGTCATCGGTATAATAAATATGACGTTTTGTACAATCGTCTCATGAAACTTATCAGTGTGAGCACATATTTTAGTTCAAGAGAAAATGCTGAATAATAATTTCTTCTAATTGAAGACTTTACAAAAAAAATGACTTTTTTGAATTTCAGATATTCCAAGGTTTTTCCTAACAGATTTAAGTATATTTAAAAGATACATTCAAAGTTAAATATTTTTCAGAAATATGCTTACGTTACTGAAATGAATGTGAATATTTTTAATGGATTTTTAATGTTAATATTACAAACGAAGGAAAATCTTCAAAATTTCTAATTATAAAAAAAATATAAAAATTAGTATTTCTAATTTTTTTAAATTTAATCTTTTTATATTTCATTCTGGCAAAAATTATGTAGAAAACTAAAAACTATATGTTAAAGGGACACCTATATATAATCGAAAATTGATTTTTAAAAAACTAATTTTCTTAACACAAATAATAGGAGCAAGGAATTACTTAAAAATAAATTAACTTTTATGAAAAATATCTATAAAAGAAAAGAAAATATCAGAGCCACAACGGAATTACACCTGTGCAGTCCGAAGATATACGGATTTATTGAATGACCTGGACGCCTCCGTGGCAGATATAAGGCAGGAACCATGGTTGACCTCAATGACCCTCACCGATCATGATATAAACCCTTAGCTTAAAAGATGAACTCAGCCATCGGCGGATTATTTAGTCGAACACCGTTACTATGTCCATTCGGGGTGATGAGATAATGAAAGATACATCGTACGGGAAGTTTCTCTTCCTTGTACCTGGGGTAAACCCCATTAGTTTAAGAAAATGTTATAAAAAAATTTCAACTCTTAAAATAATAGAAAATAATTCGCTGTCGTTATGAAGAGTTGTTCCATTATTATAATCATGGCTTTTATCAAGACATAGAATAAAGAATTACCTCGACCCTGCCTTGGCCACCGACAAGTTAAATGATGCAACCATTCTCTAACATTCGGATTCTATTGTAGACATAATAGCTCTAATTAGGAGCAGCACATGTACCAGCTTCTCATAAAGAAGTAATTCCCACCATCGGCGTTGAATTCAAACAGTAACACCACTATTATTGTACTTGCCAAGGAAGTGAAAACCTGTTAACATATATGACAGCATTACATTCCCATATATGTGTTGTCTGATGAAGTTATGTTCCTTGCTCTTAATTTAACATATGAAATTGCTTATATTCCAAAACAAGAGCAATTTCATCCCTAAAATTTCTATAACATACACACTCCATTAAACTCCGAGCATTATAAATTTGAATTACATTTCAATGAAATGTTTTACACCCTAAGTTTCTCCGCAATTGTCAATTCAAGCAATTTCAAAAATGGGAAAAGTGTTCTGCGGTTCCCCGCAATCTTGTTTTTACATCTGCAAAACCTTCCATATGAATTATTGAATAACATGTTGACGAAAGCAACTAACTCATACAACGAATGAATCGCAAAATGGAACCTAGATGCCTTGATGCAATTGCGCAAACAAAATAATCTACTCAATGATGACCATATCCGTAATATAAATAAAAATAGGGCAAAAAAAAGAAGGAAAATAAAATAAAATAAAGAAAGACGGGGTACAGACTAGGACAATTCTGTTGTTTTCCGTGCAACTCCCCCTCCTCTTCTCTTTCTGTGGGGGTGGTTTTATTCGTTAACCTAACGGCAGGATGTTGGAGTGTTTTCCTGACGAAGTTATTCCATCTGTGCTCTAATGGAATGGTTCATTAGGTTGCTAAGCCACAACCTTATTGAACAGGATTTCTGAAAATGCCTAATGGAACGTACAGTGATTCAGTGAATATTGAATCTTGTTGTTTCCATATCTGTTTGTGTGCTTTTTCGGACACATGCAGATTGAATATATGGTTTAGGTATTCAAAAATAAACGAAAACAAAAATTTTATATTTGCCTGTATTGCACCAAAGCGTTTTAGCATCAACCTCGTCTACTTTTAAAAAATTCCATTTTTTTTTTTAAACAACTTATCTCACATATTTAAAAAAAATTATAATGTTTAAAAAAATTGATTCTGTGTCATTCAACAAGTTTCAATTTGTGCTAGCGAGCTCATTACATTAAATTGAGAATAATCAGTATTTTCGGTCTTTCAAGTTTGTTTGTTAAAATGTGTATAATGTTTATCAAAACGATGCATTAAGGGTACGAGTTTAAATGGTTAGTAAATCATCGGGAGTATTCTCTCCTTGACTTTCTCGGATATTGATGTAATTGGAATATTTTTATGTTAATTTTGAAATGTAATTCAGAGAAATAAGTCTGCATTCTGGAATCGTACGCTTTTCTCTTTAAGCCATTAAATGTAACATACATAATATCTGAAATAATAAGTAATAGATATGTAATTTTAATTAAAGTTGACATACGTAATTTCATATATATAAAGTTCCTTTTTAACTTTTGATTTTAATATCCAAATAGATATACCAATAGATAAGTAATTAAAAATCCGTCACGTATCTATGATTCCGATTATAAGCTAAAGTGCCAAATTTCATTCATTTCGCTGTTTACTTTTTTTACTGTTGCCTATACGAAGTTTTGTAATTGACAAACTCGAGATTTATATTTCAAATTTCGCTGAATACTAAAAACACCTTTTTGACATTATGTCTCTATCTGTAAACACGATAAATTAAAAACGTTTTGAACTAGACTGCTGAAATTTGTTATATGGAATTATAAAATCAGTAGATTTCTATAAAATTTTGACCGAAATCCATTCAAAGGAAGTCTGTCTGCCTGGTAGCTCCAATTCAAATGAATTCGATGACAACAAAACGAAAAGAGCAGATAAATTTTAGCACACAAGTTTAACTTTAGAAATATAGATGCTTATCAAATTTTGAACCAAATTCGCCAAATGGTTGGAAGTCTGTTGATTTGTATTTTAGCGTGGATATAAATGTAAAAACGTAAACCAATGAAATTCTGTATGTTACGTTGTGACTACAATAATAGATTTGTGTCAAATGTTGGTGTCAATGGACAACGGTGGATTCAGTAAAAATGCTAGATTCACACCAAACATCTCTATTTCATGACTACCGTTCAGAAGTGTCTTGTACTGGTGAAAGATAAGTCGTTTACAATTCGCGGCCTCAGCAAGGGTCTATAATTTAACGCGGAGAAAGGAAGGACATGTACTTTATTGGTGTATGCGAGAAAGCTTCAGGAAGACCACTGCGCTGATTGAGTAATCTTATTCATGTACATATACGTATAGACAGATTTCTTTTTGACGGGTTTCGTCCCCAATTTGATATAGATCTATAATTTATTATGAAGATCACACGCCATTTTTTAAAAATAAAAACATCGAATATGCAGATGGTATGGGGCTGACTTCGTATATAGAAATTATATCCTAGCAATATTGTATAAGCCTGCTTTAAAAGCTACGAATGACCTGGAATGCGACGAAATTACCCAAAAATGACGAAGAATTCTAGAAAGGGCTCGTTCTTCCGCATCTCGTCCCTTGGCGAAGTAGTAGTGGTAGTCTCGAGATACTGAAAAGAACAATGTCACAGTTTTATGTTTAAAAATAATTTGTTGACGAATTATGAGCATCAATTTGAAAATAAATACATCCAATATTCTTGCGATACAGTTGATCATTATAGGCGACTAATTTATAATAATTTAGCTAGGTATTACTTAGGTGCAGATCATTGTCGCAATGCTTATGCTTTTCAGCATATTAGCTGCTGGAGGTGAGACCCTTTGTGGTTACAAAGGAAGTATCGACCCCATTCTATCATTCTTTCGTATTAACTGTTTTTTCTCTAATTTATTTTACATTAAAAAAATATGCACAAAATGAAGGAAAAAACATTTATTTCTTATTGGCTAAAAATATTAAATTAGTTCAAAAAGATTTCTTCATGTTCCTAGTTAAATGCATGTTTAAATTTTTACGATGCTCTCCTTCAATTCGCATTACTTGAAAATTTTTAAATCAAAAACCAAAAATTCGTACGAATGGAAAAAAAAAGTTTAAATGGAAATCCTACTTAATCTTTTAAAAGAAAATGTGCTCTGTCAAAAAATTTAATTCGTAAATTATTTTTCATGAGTCCTCAAAACCATTTTAATCAGTAGGAATTCGATTAAAAAAATAATATTTTTTCTTTGAAAAGAACAGTGGCTAACATTTACTCCTCTAACCTTAGTTTAAGACCAGCAGAATGTGAGATTAACAATTATATCATCTTTATTTATAAATCAAACTCAGGATTTTTTATTTAAAAAAAAATTATTAATAACTTAAGCCTTCCACTCCCAAAGTATGTAACTGTGCATGGAAAAATCCGATCCCCAATGCTTTTGTTGACAAAATTTCTTTCTCCATTTTGCATCGACAAAAGGATTTAAGAGTCATCTTTCGGTGACAGAAAAGACCCTCGGCACTTGACCTGAAAAAGGCTCGGGCAAAAGCGCATCTCGAGTGCTCAGAGCAAAACAAAATTCAGAGGAACCAAATGTTTTGTGCAAACGGATAAAGTTGCTTCAGCTGCTATTTATTTCATACCAAATGTTTGGGACACAAGAAAAATATTTGGATCGTCAACGATATACTACTTTTTTCAACTTCCGCTCGGCTCTTGAAATATTTCTGAAAGAATATTGCAGAAAACTTGAATCAAATGCAATTTATGTTTGATATCAATTACAATATGTTAAATATTGTATCTGATATTAAAACTTGCATCAAATACAATATAAGTTACTTGAAAATTTGTATGAAATACTAGCTTGCATTTGATAAAAATTAACAAGAATATTAAAAACAAATGTAACATTATTAAGGACCCGAATTTAGTTTCTACAGTTTTTCTAGAGTTAAAAATGTCAAGTTTTATTAATTTGTGGTTCATTTTATGCTAAATATTTGAGCTTAAAGCAATGATTCACTTATGATTTATGAATAAGGTCCAAGGAAACGTATACTACCTGTTTTTTCATGCAGTTTTAATGTGATAAAACTGTATTCTTAATAGTGTCAAACTGGTCATAGTAATGACAATTTTGTTAGTTGTTCTTTTCTGTTACTGTATATCTATGCCCTAAGACAAAAAGACTGCAATCTGCTTCTGCAATATTTATTTTTTAAGTAATATTATCTTACAGTAAAATAAGTATTTTCTCACAGTAAAAAAAGATAGAGATCTTAAATGGTATAGACATTTTAAGAGAAACTACTATCAAGACATATTTGATTTATTAGGCATAGAACGTGCAATTTTCATCATTACGTAAAATTAATTCTTATTTTGCTACGGGATTTTCATGATCAAAGTTGATTTACAAAGAGATAAGTAAATTTTACTGCCTTCACTAGGCAATAAATTTTATAAATAGTTACCCCATGTATAAAATATCGATTTCATAAGAAAATTGGAATTAAAATGAATTAATATACTTTCTTAGAAAAGTAGCTTGAATTCTGGTCAAAGTTTAAGAATTGTTAACCTATATGCATTGTATTTTATTTCATATATTAAGCAGAATTTTATACGTTTATTAAATAAAATAAATAATTTTCTAATTATCGCATTCCTGCATGTTTTAATGCAAATCTTCTTAAGATCATTCATATATTGAGGTCAGGACATAAAAAGATTTTGTTATGGTTTACCGTGAAAAAGTAGATAGCACTTGGGGCGTGATATTATTTTTCCAGTGTTATGTTACTTAGACTTAGAAAAAGAAGCATTAATCATATAATATTGTGTCACTGGAGTGCCCTTTAAGGTTGGCGCCTGGATTAACTATATCATCTTGAATTGCAGTGGCCATGCCCTTGACTCAGGAGTATTTTTGCTGACAATAATCTATATAATTTATGGTAATATAAGATCATAAAAATACAATTGTACACTGTCTTTATAGCCTTTTGGATTTTTAAAGTTACTATTAAAAAAAACCTGTTAGGGATAAAAATTTGTGTAAAAAAAATTTTAATTTTTAAAACTTTTTTTTTTTTTTTTGTTAAAGCAACTTAAGGATTATTTGAACTTTGGAGTACTTTGACCTTTACCCACAAGCCGCTTTATCACCTCTGTTGGTGGCCTTATTAGGTGTACCTTTGGTAAAAATCCCCCAACCAAATGGATGGCGAGTGGTCTGCTCCAAGTTCAGGAAAGGTGTCGAGCAATCCTATTAGTTGATGGACGTTTCAAATGAACCTTGTGATTACCGCCCTGTTCACGATTCTTCAAAGCCCCTCTCCAGTTACGGTTCCCTCTTCACTCAGAGTCCATTGGCCCCGTTTGGTCTTTTAGCACTCTCTTGGACGTCACCTACGACCTGCAGTTCACTATGAATTGTGTAAATAACAATATTATGATTCAATTAGGTTGATATCAGTCATTATTTATTACAATATGCTTTGAGAGATTGACGAACTCTCTATTATAAAGAGCAGAAGTAACTGGTTTAGGTGAATTGGTTACATGCAAAATTTTCTCTGCTGTATTGTATGCTTTAATTCTTTGAAAAATACCCCTTTTCTGAGATTATATAACTTATGATCATCCATGGTTTCGTTCGAATTGCTCTTTTTGACAATGATATTTGAAAGCATTAAAACTCTCTAATGTGATTTTGTAAAATGTTTGTTGATTTAGAAAAAGTCATGTGAGTGCAAAAAATACAGAATAGGTATCATAGGAAATGAAAAACGAATATTTTTATTGAATATTGTAAATTTTACTTCGTTTTATTATGCACCTCAATATTTTTAAACAATTAAATAAGATTCGAACCTTTACTTCGGAGCGTCATAGCGTGATAATGGTTTAAGATTGATCCATATATCTGTAACAATGAATTAAAAAAACAATGAATTTAAAAATTCATTGTTAATCATAGCAATGATAATTTGCACTTAAAGGATACATTTAAAATTTATGCAACGCGAGTGTCCATAAACACAATTTCTGAAACAACAGAAAAATATTATTGTAAAATATACTGAAACCAATTTAAAAAATTCATTTCAAAAATACAAATATTTCACAAAATTGAAATTGGTTTCAGTGAATAGCTATTTTTTAAAATTTAAAGTAGTGTAAAAATGGTTTCTGTGTGATTATAAGTTTCTAAGTAATAAAAAAAACCACAATAAAATCACGATTATTATTATTATTATTATTTTTTTTTTTACTAAGAATGTAATCAAAATTTTGAAAATTCTGTCTGTCACGAGTTAGTTCTCCATAAGATGTAAAAATGTGTACGTCCTAATTTTGGCATTGTAGAGTGTTTTGCGCGAATTTTAAATCACGTATACCACAATTTGAGATTAGTGTGTTAACTTATAAACATTATTATTTTAAACTACCATGTAAAAAGGACAAATATTGATTCGGTAATGACATTTCGTACTGCTTTTAAGAAAGGTCGAATTATTTAAGAAGATAAGTCAACGAATATGGCGAATCAATATTTCTTTAAGTTAATTATCTTGTTGTATAAATTAGATCATAAATAAAAAGAAATAAAACAAGCGATAAAAATAATTCAAAACCTGAAGACATTTTTTTTTTCTTTACTTTACCAGCAATTTTGATAATCGAAAAATAATGCCTCATTTAACACATTCTTGCAATTGACGGCAATATCCATGCAATTTTCCACAAGAAATATGCATAAAGAAATAACAACATAAATTAAAATTGTGCAGCATCTTGCTAACAATATTTATAAACTTTTTCTTTTGAATTTGAAAATTTTATTCATAAATAGTATAAAAGAAATTATATCCCAAAATTCGGAGGGAAAAAAACAACTTTAATATAGTACATCCTAGAAAAAGACCGAACATTTTTTTAGAACATCATTAGGTTTTTCGACGCTCAATTGACAACCTGACATTCGGAACGCATATATCATTTTTAACGACCGCATCACATGGTAAACAAAATGAAAACATCGTGTGAAAATGTTTGTGAAGTATAAAATGACGCACTAAAACATGACTTAACTGTCTCCCTTCCCTGAACAAATGTTACGCTTTTAGATAACCGCCTATTAAGATGTGGGGGGTTTCCTTAATTTTAACTGCCGGTGTTTTAGCCATTAGAGTAAGAAAAATGAGTAGAGTTGAGAGAGATAGTTGACCTTTTTCGGTAAAAGTGGGAGGTCAAGATGAATTCTCCTTCGTCTGCAAAATTTTGTCATCCTAATTTAATAGGTAAAAATGGCAGTAATAGATGAGGATGATTTAATTTCATTTAAAGTATGTGACTACGTTCGGAACGGATTTTTTGAAAAATTTTCGAAAACTGTTATAATTTTGAATATTTGCGTAAAAGAGATTGAAAAAAAATCTATTAAAGCAAAATCTGCCAGGTAAGTGTCAATTTTTTTTTTTTTTTTTTTTTCTAATTGGAAAAAAGGAGCATTCTTTTTTTCTTTTTTTTTTTTACTAAAAATAGGTATACACCAAAACTTTTCTAATTTAGAAGTTTATCAAATGATTTGCTTAAAGTTTTGCAGATAAGGAATATATTATCTAGCTCCTGAACTAAAAAATAAGCTGTATTTATATCCATTCTTTAAATAATGTCATCGACTGATAGTTAAAACGAAATTTTCAATTTTTTTCATATTATGAAGCATTAAAACAACTATAAAATATTTCTAAATGAATGGATTATTTATTCTTTTGTTCAAGAACTGTAGAATATATTGAGAAATTATTATACCAAATTTGAATAAAGAATATGCATTTGATTTTAATTTATGAAGTGCTCCGTAAGAAAATTCTATCATATTCTATATTTAAGAAAATAGCATCTAAAGATGTAAAACAGTATTAAAATGTAAGTTATTGCAGATATAAAAATCAATGTAACCTCCCATAAAATAGACTTGGGAACAAAATTCTGATTGTTTTATAAAGGAACCTGTTAAAACATAAAGAATATTAAATAAAAAATTCATAGTTTCGAAAAAAATCGACTTTTCAACGTAGTCACCTATTTTAACAAAATAATTAGTTATTTATCCCAACTATTTCCGATGGAGTTTTTGAATAAATAATTAATCTGTCCATTGTGTTTGCAGATTCAGCTGTCGATTTCATAATCATTATCTGAAGGAAAAAATTGAAAATAAATTTTTGAAGTCTGCACCACACTTTCTATAGAACTTTTAAGCTGTCGAATTTAAGAGAATCTTCTGCGCCGCTTTTGCGATAAATTAACTTTATGTTCTTAAAAATATTTTTAAAGTTACTATTAACAATTCGCAAACAAGGAATTTTGATTTTTTTTAGTTCGATTTTGTAGAAATTAAATTTATATTGGTGGTACATAGAGGTTTTCCCAGTAAAATAGACTACGTTATATCAAAAATTAACTAATAAAATTGTGCATCTGGTTAAAAAAACGTCAAAATCCCATTTTTTTTTTAAAGTTCGTTATTAAATTGCACTATCCATAATATTTGCATTTAGAAATAGGAAACAAGTATGATCCCTTTTCCAGCAACAGTTGTTCGCTCGAAAGGGTAAGAATATATCCGGAAACCGGAGTTAACTCTGGGGTTTTCATTAATCACAATGGACAAGCGTTCTGTTTACTCCACTTTTTCTCTCTCATAAGCATACCGAAACCATTAATTCTGGATTTTTCGCCTGACTCTCTCCCCTTGTGCCATTGAACGGTTGTTGGCACTTTCATTTATAGTGCAAGCTCATACTGCGCAAGTCTAGAAAACGTGATCTGGCGCACTTGAGCACTGTATACAGAACTTCCAGTGAATAATCCTAGGTTATTTTCTATAGTTATTTATGTGAAAGCAGTAAACAAACTCTATAACAATGAGCACTCGCTATGGAGATTCTAGTGGTTTAGAGAAATACAGAGTTAACATGAACCTGGCAGGATGCCGGAAAAAATATATCAATGCATCAAAAAAGCTGAATTGGGTATAAAAATATGTTAAATAAAAATGCGTAAAAAAAAGAAAAAATCCATGCGTTTAAAGTTAATTCATGCGACTTCATTTTAGGTGTCGTTCATAATTTAAAAATAATTATTTTAAAGTAAATAATGTGAAGCTACATTATTGCTATATTTAGGAGCTAGAAGAATCAAACAATTACGATTTTTATGATCCTATGATATCGTCAAAAGTGGTCCATGGTCTATTAGGAAATTTCATGTATGTAAGAGACGCATAATTTGTAAAACAATAAAAATAATGTCTTCAATATTTCATAATTGATGGAATCATGAACGTGAAATTGCGTCTAACAATCTAACTGAAATGAAATACAACCGATAACTATAGGTAATCCAGCTGGTCGCAAAGGTAAATAAAGAAAAAAACTTTAATTTTACCAATTAACTGCATTTGAAAAAATACGCATGACTATGATAAACTTTTTACTTATGTAATATATATATATATATATATATATATATATATATATATATATATATAATCATACACCATAAATATCAATTCGAATCTCTTTGAATTACTTTAAATAAAATGATACAAATATATATGATTTTGATATATACTGAATTACTCTAAAGCTGATATAACTTTGAATTACTCTAAATAAATAATAAAAAATGTAACTAATACAAAAAGCATTGTTTTCTGCTTCGCAGTAAGGTAAAGAAATTCCATTTATGCATTTTTTTTAACCTCTAACTCACTTATTTTTTCACACTCATCACAACTTTTTTTCACTTATGCAATTTGATATGTTCATAATGATAAACCCTAATCTAATACATAAAACATATTCCATGCTTTTTGTTCTATGCATACATCAATTCCAATAAACTTTCATACATCTTTGCTCTTTCGGTATCGACAGACGGATCCGTAGGGGACAATTTTCGGGGCAACTGTCAACGATCTATTGATGAATGAAAAAGGGTTCCTATTGATGGCTGAAATTCAATACTCCCTGCCTGACACTTAGGGGACGAAATGCAATTGATGTCAGCAGGGACATCTGAAGGGTCCGTGGCTCTCGAATGGACAATGGGCAGTTTTCACGCATGGTCAGATGAGTCAAATCTCGATGCAACAGTATTTTATTATGTGTAGAGCTCCACTCCCCGGACACGCGTTTTCTTCTATAATCTGGGTTTATACAGTTGTCTGATTTGTTTTATAACTGTATATGGATGCTGAAAATATTAAATGAATTGTTGAAGTTGCTTTATTAAAATTTTGGTGAAATTCATTAACTGTCATCACTGATACATGAGATTTCAATTTTAATGATATATTAAAAATATGTATTCGGTAATTTCATGGAAATTTATTATGAGGACCTTTCGTTAAGGTTATTCTTCAAATGAATGCAATATAAAACTGTGAATATTGCACTGGGTGAAGTGTGTTATCCATGTAAACTGCTCTTTGCATGGATAAAACTAACCATGTAAATGTGTTGAGATGGTGTAGTTAAATTAAATTATAATTTAAAAGTATAGTTTTGAACAAAATATTAGCATACCAACAATTAGGATTCACTGACATAAAGAGAATATTTGGGAATTGGTGAAAATAAAAACAAAATTAGCTTTTTCTTGAATGAGATGATCATTTCGTCTTAGAATAATTATCTTAAGAACAATTATTTTCAAATTTTAATTACTTTCTTCTGTCATTTTCAATTATTGCCATTGAGTGATCAAAATTTTAAAATCGTGAAATATTTTTCCTCCACGGAAGTAAATGAATACACCAATTCGTTTCATTGGTATTTAAACGTAAAGCAGAAGTAGGTGAATGTTCTAAAATTTTACATGACCTCAAAAGACACTTCGATCTCAAACTAGTTCTATCAAGTCCATCACCACACAAGCAACCCACTGGTATAACTGCAGATGCTATTCTAAAGCTTATTCATCAACAGAAGAAAACTTACAATAGAGGAAAACACAATCTTAAAAGATCTTGTTCATTTCGCTTACGATTGAGAACCATCATCGGTGGATACAGTTACAGTTTACATAGATTAACAGTCCGATATTCCCCAGCTCAGAAGGACCGTCGACAGATACAGTTACTGATAAAGCTACTTGCACTCCTATCTAGGATTCATCTGGATCCGATACAAAGATGAGATAGTTTTCTTTGGCGTGGCCAAAACTTACATTCGGATTTTCTCTTTCTTTTTTTGGCAGGGGAGTGGTGTCTTAAGCAGCGGAAGCTACTGTTGCAGCCTACATAGCTGAATCCATACATTTCCCATCTTGTTATTAGGCGGTCTTTAGCAAACAAAGGTTCCTTTCAGACACGATTTGTAAACTCCTGGAACAGAAGCTTCAAAAGTGGTCTTTTTGAAATGGAAATATCCCAGTTAGTCATTTTGTGGTTTTCTGTATAGAGAATGCTACTAAGTGTTTTTTCTTTTCACTCTACATTTCTTTTATCGGTAAAGTATTCATTGAAGGGGGGAAAAATTAGAATCTATTTCATATTTTAAATCAAAAAAGAAAAAGAAAAATATAACAAAATATTCAGATTTTATTTTCGAATTGAATAGAAATGTTGCTTCTAACGCACTAGATTTTTTTAAAAAACCGTTAGTGAGAGTTCATATTTAGTGTCTAAATGCAAATAAATTGTTACGTGACTTAATGGACTCTTTGAGATATAAAAGATTTATTGACTCATCATTTCTCTCACGTTTCAAACAAGATTTTCTTATCGTTAAAATTCTATGCATTAATTATAGAAAATGTTTTAAAATGTTAATTATTTCTATCAGAGCTTCTTCTAAATTAAAGAATTTTGGCTCAGATGTCTTGGAATTGTTTAGCTTGCTTTTTGATTATATGATTTCGATATTTTTCTAAGATATTTACAGAAAATTTTATTCAAAAGAAACAATTTTTACTTTATTTTAAAATTTTATTAATTCATTACTGTTAATTCCGTGTCGCTGTTTTTCTCCTTTAATATTGATATTTATTTATAATTAGCCACCTTTGTTAACTAATTGTTCTCCCGGATCATTGACTTTTCTGATCTTCTTTCTATGCTATTAATATAAAATGCATTTATTTAAAATTTTGTCTTATTATTTCACAAAACTGAAAATTTATGAATGTAACAGATTCTGTTTGCTACAAATTACTGCGCATGTGCATTAACAAATGCATAAACTGCGAAATAAAAGAAGAAATGAGAATCTTATTTCGGAGTTAATATCCAAATAATGAATTTTTTGTTAAAATCTTAATTTCAAAATTGGCAAAGCCATTGTTGGAACAATGAAATTAGGTTGAATTTCATCAAAACAAACAAGCATTATTATAGATATAGTATGTAATTATATTTTTTAGTGAAGAAATTGAACAGAAATGAAATCGATTTTATGAAAAATAAAATTTTTTGAACATATGTGCGTAATTTCATCAAGATCGGACAAAAACTATAGATATGCCTAAAAGATTTACAAATAGGCATTCATCTTAACATAATGATTAGAACTACGATAATTTTTTTACTAATGTATATATTCATTAAACGAAGCGATATGCATGTAAAATAAATGCAATAAATAAAAATATACATTATATTTCTTTTAAATATAAGAAGTGTCACAAAATAATTATTAGTTAAAAATGCCCAAAAGGTTTCCTTTCAAATTAATTCACAACGTTCATGATAAATCTTGTATATATGGCATTTTTTTCGCTGTTTTATTGAGCAATTAAAAAGAATGCCTGTTTTGATATATTTTCTCATTTTCAGAATTTGCTCCCAAATTTCATATGATCTACAATTTGGATGAAAATACCGCGTTCTAAATTTCATTATTTTTCAGATAGTGATGTTATATCAAATAGAATAATGAAGAGAAATACGCTCTCAGTCCTTATGAATATGGACAGTCCTTCTTACATATGATTCTAATGTAATTTAAAAGCAATTTATAAGTTTGAATAGGATTCAAGTTTTTACGACCAGCAATAAATAGATGCATAATGAAGCGCAATAATTAGAACAAAAGTTGTTTGATTTTGTGGAGCCTTTTCCTTTGTTTTTGTCATTCTTAATTACAGTGATTATTATTTATTATTATTATTTTATTGCGATAACAAAGATTAGCAGAAACAAACATAATGCCTTTAATGGATTTCTACACTCAGGTGGTGGTAGAGGATAAAAAGTTTTAATCTCGGTATTGGTATTACAAAAATAAATGGTATTCAGGGTATAATATCATCACTGATAATTTGAAAATTTTATCCTCAAATTGTTGTCGGTAATTCTAATTTATTTTTACTGTCTTTAATATATTCAGTAAATTATAAAAGTAAAGTATTTAAAAAAGTAAATAATGGTAAATCCAGTAAATCATTTATAAAAATAAATAATAGCAAATTATTTATAAGATCATAATACTTTTTTATTTTTGTTTATCCGTGCATTAGAAACTTTAGACAAACGCATTTCAGTCAACCAGCTTGAAATTAAAATATTAATTGTTGTTGAGTCTGAAAATAGACGCGTTATTCTTTCGTCATGTATCTATAATGACGCTATATATATAAAAGATAAACTTTTAAGTTGCGATTGCTTAAGTTAACAATCAAAGCAAAATTTAAAGAGAAGTGCAACTCTGGCACAATAATAGTAATAATAATAAATCTTAACTATTTTCTTTTAACAAGAACTGGAGAATTTTCAATATAAGGTGTATTCAAACAATATACTATTCTTTAATAAATGAAAATATGGAGAATAAAAGAACTTTTTCTATAATAACATTATTTTACCCATGAAGATCGAATTCCTTTATATTATTTATGTTCAGACTATAATTTATTTTCATGTACTTTTGTCATGGTATATCAGAATTAAATTTCTTTTATTAAGAATTTTTATTTTACATTCAGTATTTAAGGAACTTTCAGCAATTTACAAACATATCCAATTTGAAAATTTTAGAGAATTATCAGTAATAAAAAAATTCAGTATGTTTGCTTTCATTTATGTATACAATCCATGGGACTCTCTCTCTCTTTTTTTTTTTTTCGTCCCATCCTCATATTTGGCTTCAACAATTGAAATAATCCAACTCTTCGCTGTTCTGTCATTGAATCTCAAGGTCGAATTTTTCAACCATTTCAAAACTTTCTCTTTGTGTATAAGAAAGTTAAAAGGGGTAAGAAGTTCTGAACTAAGTAAGTCCAAGTGCGCTTTGTGCGAGCTCCCCAAGTGTTTCAAATTACCCATCCACCTCGCAAAATGCTTCTGATTTCCACTTTAATAAGCGCAACCCACCCTGAACTTGTAGGATGCCCGAATCCTTTGATGGTTCTTTCCGACGAGTGAGAAATCCGGCGTCTGCAAGCGTCCAGTTGGAAAAAGGTTGAAAGTGGAAACCGAGAAAGTGACGTCGGGTCCTTCGGGCTCTACGGGGGGTTTCTTTTCCTGAGAGCCCAATTATGGATCTTTACTCTTGTCAGAATCGGTAAAAAGGGGAACCACCGGAAGTGTGCCTCGTCGAACTTTGACCTTAACCGTTGCTCTAGGATGCCTTTAAAAAATTGCGTTGCTCTGATCGGATTGAATCATTATGAAAATTACAGAGTAGTGATTTTATTTGAATTAAAAATCTAATTATTAATTGATTTTTGTTGTATTCAGATTGTATTTTTTAAGATCATTTAGATAACCAGAGAGATCAGATAGATCAGTTGAGTTTTCGCAAATTAAGCGATATAACTTTCATGTAAAACAATAATAAATTATCTAAAAGGGATTTTTTTTATTTACTTTCACCTTTTATACCATAAAAGTAGAAATTGCTATTTCTTGTACAATAAATCTGCTATGTTTCAATATTTATGTTCGATATATATTCATACCCTCCAATAGCTACGGAATTTCCGTAGTTTCTACGAAAATTAGGTGAAAACTACGGAGTTACTGATATAGAGTAAAAAACTTCGAAGAACCATAAAAAGAAGCCGAAAATGATATCTTCGCTGGCAGCAATGCAACAAATGAAACAATTTTTAGCATGGTTCTAAGAAGAAAAAAAAAGGGGGGGGGGAAGGAGGGAGAGGGAATTTTGTTTCAATATGAATATAACAAAAAAAAAAATCTTCGCAACAAAAATTAATATGGGAGTTTGTTTTAAAATTAAACTAAGTAATAACAAAAAAAAAAAAAGTTTTTGCTGCTTATTGAAAAAAAATGTCTAACAAATAAAGTTAATTTGTTTGATCAACAAAATTGTGTTGTGGGATTTTCTTTAAAAAATTATTTCACTTACATATTTAGTCAATAATAAATGTCTGTTAAATAAGTTTTAGTAATGTTTTAATCATATTTTTTTTTTTTGGAAATATCTATTCTTCAAGAATTTGCTGATATTACATTATATATATATATAATATATATCTTTAAGAAGTGCTAGTGATGCCTGGCAACAAATGTTATTTAATTTTTATTTAATTCTTTTTATGAAATTAATTTTTGAAGGAATTATCCAAATTTTATATTGTAAGAAGATGTATTTGCTTGAAATATATGGATAGCCGAAAAAATTTCTGATTTTTTTTCTCTCTTATTTAGTATGAATTACAAAGTAGAATAAAAATAGTAAAATAAGTTTTCTAATCTTAAATTCCTAAAATCTCATCCGTTAGTATTTAGCGATCACAGATAAAATTCTTTTGAACTTTATTCGAATTGCATGAAATGAAAGTAGAATTAATTTAAAAAGCTATAACTAATTTTGACGCGCTTTTTTATGTGGATTGAAAATACATCGATTCCCGAATATGATATATCATTTAATAAAGATGATAAGTAAATTCATACATTAATAGTTTTTTTTATTAAAACTTACTATTAATGTCTGTAATTAGAATAATCTAATATGAATCATTAACACCATTTCTGTTATACGCAGAGGAGATGCAAGCTAAAATAAATAAATGAGATGTGAGTCTTTCGTCGAAAACATTTCAATGTGATAACTTGTTCCTTGAATTAGATTTTATTTTATTTTAAAATTTTCTCTTAATTATGCAGCATTAATAAAGTCCACACACGCAAAAAAAAAAAAAAAAAAAAAAAATGAATTTAATACATTTGCAACGCGCTTGAGTATAATTAAAAATAAAAAATAAATAAAATAATTACGATAAATTATACTTGCAAATATTTTTCAATATTTATGAAATCAGAAAAGAAAACAAAATTAAAATAAAATTAATATTATTGAAAAATATTTTTTTTGAATTTTTAAAATGGTTTAAAAATGAAGTTTTTGTAAATATATATATATATATATATATTCAGAAGTACTGAATGAAATGAAAATATCCCAAATGCTAAAGGTATTTAATTCTAAAATATTTAAAAATCAATATTGAATTTACTTCTTTTATCTTGTTTTGATAAGATGTATTTCATTAAAACAGATCGATGCAATGCTAATAGCATTGAAATAATCTTCGAAGATTACGAGTATGAATAATATTAATTTGGTCAGGTCAATCAACTTTGATGAATTATGTCTTACACAAAAATTTATTATTCGTATTATTTTAACGATGTTATATTATTTTTATCATATTATTTTAAATTTTTCAGCAATGATGGCAGAGCATGCTGGTTAGCTTCAAGGCAGGGAAATTAATTGATGGTAAAACTCGACGATGCTCCTGTCATTCGGGAGCTTTTATACACAAAAAGCTTTACACTTCTATTTCTTTAATTCTGAGTGCATCTTATGAATAATTTTTCCATACTTTCAACTTTTCATTTTCGACAATTTTCGATTCTCAATTGCGGAATTTAAATTCATTTTTTTTTTTTTTTTTCGTATTTTTCAACTCCAAAAAATCAGCATTGTCTCTAGCATATAAGCATGTAAACAACCGAAACGTGCAAGTTGTTGCCAAATGGTCTTGGCAACAACTTGTCTAATTTTGCTTTTTTTAAAGCATTTTATATAGAGAGACTGATTTTTTTTCTATTCAATACTCCAGAAAAGCTTTTATTAGGTCATTTTTTTATCTGACCTGATGAAAGTTACACCTGTCGCTCCAATCAGCGCCTTTTCTTATTTGTTGAATTCAAATAAACGAGCTATGAACTAAAATTTGTCCAACGGATTATGAGGAATTGTAGTCTTTGAAGCATTTGTTGATTCAGCAGCAAGCAGTCTTCTTTCAGTAGGGCTATCCGTCATTCCCTTGTCAGTCTTCTTTCTCAATCTGTCGTTCTGTCCACTGACATTGATAAATGCCCTTATTTTATTGAAAACTGAGCAAAATTAATAGTTGTAACTCCGTGTGTATGGTAAAAGATGGAATTTCAAGTGCCCTTTGCTTTTCAGTTTGCGAATTATACTTACAGTGGCCATGAGCTTAGGAAGATTTAGGATTTAACTGTTGATTTTTAAGAGTTTTAGCTATTCTTCATTTATCAGGTAATAACAAAACTAGAATAAAGAAAATTAGTTAATAAGTTATTGGATTTTTGCACTTAATGATAAATAAATTTATTTAAAATCAATTTTCAAAAGTGTATTATACTAAAAGTAGAATTTTTTTAAAATTATTTATTTTCTATTTATTAATTTTGCGATCGATTATTTCTCATACTAGAGAGATTAATATGGAATTAAACTTTAATTTTATTAATGATTGACTAATATTTAGGCCTTGAAAATATTAAAATAGCGTATTGTCATCGAGTAAACATCCAGTTCAAATCTTCAGAAATAAGTAAAAAAGTTATAACAAAATTCCGCACACAAATATGAAACAATTAAAGTATTTTATTAGGCTGTAATTTTGTTAGTAAGGCAATTTTAAATTATAATATACAGCAAGGTATCAAACTTGCTGCCTGAGAGTTGCATGCGAAATCAACCAAGAAAACAATCAACCAAATTTCTTGGTTTACTTTTTCAAATCCCCAGTTAAACTTAACTAGACTATCAGTAGCAAATAATATTTTACAAATATCCACCTACAAGAATTTACGTATGGTATTATTTAAGTGTTGGGAAGTTATCGGTGTGAGAAGTATATTTTTAGTTAAGAAAGGGATAGTAATCTCCTTTCAGACCGTGAATTGCTAATATTCAACTTGGATCAATTTTCAAATGAATAATTTCGAACAAGAAATTATTTATAATAAATTGGAATCAGAAAAAAAGAGGTCAAGTCTCAAGAAGAAAACATTAATATTTTCATTGCTTTTGTTTCTTTTCATAACTTATAGTATTGTAGTTCTGACAGAAATGTAAATATTACATAGTTATAAAGTGTAATTATATAAATTTAACAAAATAGCTTATAAGCTTAGATCTTATTAATCTGACCCATGTAAGTATTTGAGCTATGTGAGCCCCTTGAGTATTTAATTTTTGTGTTAGGGTGTTGTTATCTGACATAAATCAGATTTGTTGATATCGAATAATAGAAAAAGAAAAGAAGGGAATACATGTTATTCAAAAAAAATTTCATGGCATTTTTTAAAGATATAAAGAGCAAACCAGCTCTTTTTTATATAACAAGCAAACAAGTCATTTAGCTCTGTTTTTGCCCCCTCATCTTCTTTCCTATTCTTGCAAAGGGGTGAAATTTCATATATGCATGTCCGAAAACGATTGTTTGAAGCCTTTTAAAACTTCAAAACTTCTTTGATGGGATAAACCTCTTATAAATTATACAACATAAACGAAGTACGTCCTAAATACTTATATTTGTATACTTATATATTTCTTTTCCCTGTAAGAATTGTCCTATTTGTGTTCAATAAATAATGTTGCTTGATTCTAAAATGTCCTCCTTATTTAAATTTATTGTATGACATACTTTAAAATTTCTAAATATTGGATTAATTTTAATAAAGTTGTACTTTGATAGTATAATCTTGATAGTTACTTGAGAACATTCTGTCTCTATTAATAAAATTTATCAGTAAATACATGCAAAAACTTTCGTACATTTACATTTAACATTTTCTTTCCCATTCTGTCATTACAGTAAAAAGTTTTAAAATAAATCAATCATCAGAGAACAGAAATCGATAAAACGTCTTACCCTCAGATATCTTCTTCATCACTAAGGCTCTGTATTAATTCAGAAAATTTGATTTTTAGCAACAGAAATACTGCAGAGGATAAAGTCTTTTGCTGCAATCAAGCAATATTGGAAGTTTTTCAGTATTTAAAAGTATGACCTTCTAGAAAATCAAATTTTTTTCGAATTATTAATAAACCATGCTTTTTTAATGTGATTTAAGTATGCTATTTTAGAAATCTATTCAAAATCTAATCTCGTTTATTTATATCTGTGCCTTATTTGATTCGTATATTACTTGGAAAAAAAAGGAATGTTAGTAGTGGAAATTGTATATAGGATTATCATAATTAGAATGAAATTGTAATAACCTGTCTTAAACTTACTTTTTAAATTATAATTTAATTTATTTGAAGATTTATTTATATTTTGAAGATTAACGAAGTCCTAAAATTACTAAAATAGCGTACTTTTCTCACTAACTTAAGTTAAACACAATTTCAGAACTTGAGTCGATAAGAAAGTGATTGAAAATCCGATCTTAAATTTCCGTCTTAAAAACTTAATTAAAATAAAAATTGCAAATTTAATTTGATATTTACTAGTTTGTAGCTTTCTTGTTGTTAATATAAGTTTAGTTTACTTATATTGAAGTACCATTTTAAAGCAACACTAGGGCTACTTTGGGAATGCCCTCGTAATTTTGAACCTCGGTCAGATGACGAGAACGGCATCTGAGTTGACACTCCATCTCGAAACTTCCACATCACACCAGAGGGAGGACAAAAGTTTTATCTTAAAAGTATCTACTTGGAAAAAAAGGAACAAACCTTCAATTACTCATTGAAAAAAATTGGCTTTTGCAAATTTTGTGTTCATTATTTAATATTCAAATTACAATTTTTGGAAGGTTGAAGAGTTTGCAATTGGAACTTTGTTCAATACTTCACATCACCAATACTCTTCACGACAGATGCGTATTAAAATATTTTTCTACATAGCTGAATAAAAATTCGCCACTGACATTGAAACCAAAACATTGATCATGACCTTCACCTAAACATTCATAAAAAAAAATGTCACATACACCAAATGTTTCAAAATCAGACCACTCGAAAAATGTGAGCAAAACTTTTCCACCGTAATAACGCACAAATCAGTTCCGAAGCAGTTGATTACGCATGCGTAATGACGAGTGCCTAGACAACCATTGTTCCTGCTAATCCGTGAAAAAGGGGCTAATCCGTATGAAGATGGATCGTGTGAACACTGGATCACGAGACGACCATGCGCACTGACAAAACGTTGGGGAAATAATAGAAAGGGGGAAGGGAGGTTTGATGCGGATAACAGACGATAAAAAAAAACATATACATTCACCAGCGGAAAGGTTTGGTAGCCGTGTAATGGGCGTTTATTAGTATGGGCCATGACGATTCTGCAAGCGCCTTTAAGCCTTTATATGGAAAATAATGGGGAGGGAGAAATAACACGCTAAAAGCCACTGTGTTCGGATTTTTTTTTTCTTATAAACCTCGTGGGAATTAGAAATTTGAAGTAGCATGGCAAATGGCAGTTTTAGAGATCGCTTTGGTTCAGATTTATTGAAGCGATATTCATAAAATGAATAAATGAAAGAAAATTTCTGAGTTTTTACTTTCTCATGCACGAAGAAACAGTATTGTAATCGTCGAAAAATTAAAATTCTAGACTCTTTTCAAATTTCAGACTTCCCGAGTCCGAAAAAGATATTTTTGGAATTCGTCTGTGAACATGATAGCTCAAAAATGCTTTGAGGTAGATAGATGAAATTTGGTATATAATCTCTATTCGAAATTTGTATATTTTATTAAATTTTTCACTAAATAGTGCAGTTAGAGAAAGATTGTCTGGCTAAACACAACAATTACAAAAAAAAAAAAAAAATGAAACAAAGAAAGAAATGGATAAAATTTGATGCATAGAATCTAAAGTGTAGAAATTTGGAATCAAATACGTCAGCAGATTCATATCATTAATCGGTATATACTTTCATAACTATATAAACGCAATAACTCAAAAACGCAAGGACTTAAATATATAAAATTTGCTTTGAGATCTTGTGTCCATATAACATTTTCATTTTAATTAAAAATGTACAAACTACACAATCGATTTCCTGGTATATGCTATTTAAACGTATCCGAATACAATAGTAACCCCCCCCCCTCTAAGACCGCATTTTGATAGACTCTTTTGTAACTACTGTTCACCAATGGCATACAATTAATAATAATCAATAGTACATTTATTAGAGAAAAGCGAAAAAGTTCGGAGAGTTCACTCCCATTGGCTAAAATTTTCTGAAATATACAAAGAATTATAAGAATGTCAACCTAAAGATGACTATTTTTTTCTCAAATTAAAATAAATAACAAACCACCCTTTATGTGCCATGGAATTTATGTTTTAAAATATGTGTCACTCAGTTTACAATGGAAACAATGTCATTTTCAGATGTGAAAAAAAAATCAAACAGTTTTCTTTAATGCTACAAATATTTCATTCTGGATTTTTTTTTCATTTGTTGATGATAAAAGCATGGAGATACAGTTTATTTGTCAGTGAGGAATAGTTCCTGATTAAGTATGTTTTCAATACACTCTTTTAAATTTCGTGATACTTACGATTAAGGCTTGACTTCTTAAGTAGACAATTAGGAAATTTTTTTAAAGTGCATTCATTTTCAAACTACTTAAGCAAAATAACTTTTGTATTAGTTGAAATTTCATTAGATCCATTTTTAATTAATGTTCAAGTTTTAGACGAGAAATGAAGGATTAGACAGATGCACAAGGCAATGAGCAGAATGGTGTAAGACAACTAATATATTATATGTTACATATCTATCAAAATTTCAAGTTAAAAATATTTTTGTTGAAGTAATCATTAAAATCAACCAATATAAAAAAATGTAATAGTACTTTCCCAACCATCAGTCCAGGCGAATCAGCTGGTTGCCAATGGCAGTTAACAAAAATGATAATTAATAAAAATTTAAAAAAAGCGAAGTGAAACTTTTTATTTGGAAAATGTTTAAAGCCCCAATTTAAGTAGAAAAAGTTTCTTTTTTTAAAAAAAACTTTTTGGCGGGATTTTCAGAGTAGTTTCCCGTTGATTACGACTCACAGTTTAAGAATCTCAATCCAAATAATCAGTTTGTTTCTGTACTACTCAATTCCGTGAAAGTAAGTGATACCGCGGATATTAAGAGTAGCTGCTAAAAGACTAATGATGTCACCCGATCTGCATCCCCACCGTACGACTGTCCACCGACAGACACGGATTCATGCAGACGATTTTTACGAGCAAGGGAGCCACGCGCCATTTCCAGTTCCGACATCGTTTGGCGCGTGCGTTTGAATATGCAGTACTAGCCCAAAGGGATGCCGCCGCATTAGCAAACACGGCCATGATCGGACATAAATGAATGTTATTTGACATAAAGATCCCCCAGAGGAAAATATGTGACAACTCTATTATCAAGAGGAACGTTAGAAGAGGAGTTTGCTTAATTAAACGTGGGGTAGCAGCTTGATGAACTTCGGTTGATTTGGGTGTGTTAGAACGAATTATTTTCTGTGCTACTGAAAACATATTATGTATTTCTTGATTTTGCATGGTTAATGTACTTAGAAAAGATATTTATCCAAAGAATTCTAATAGATGAAAAACTGGCGTTCGTTTTATTTTCGTAAACAAAGTGCACAAAAAGAAAGTGTTGTAAGGGTAAAAAATCTCGACCTTGAGATTTTGAGGAATATACATTTTAAACAACCAAAGTCTGGAAAGAAACAAAAACACACTTTTTAAATTATGTCTATCTGCATATTAACGCTATAAATAAATAATAATGATAAAAAGTTTAAAAGAATAAATTTGGTCTGAGATCAACCAAATTGTACACTGCCATCAAATTTTGAATGAAATTTCTTAAGAGAAGTCGATTTTTGTTCATCTGAATGTAACTCAAAAATAATAAGAGTTATGCGGATGAATTTTGATGCGTGGTTTTTATTATCTGAAATGTAGATCTTATATCATCTCCATAACTTACTTTATAGAGAAGTCAGTTGATGGGTTTTCTTGTATATTTGAATGCTATAACTCAAAAATAGATCAAGCAAGAAAAATGAAATTTGAAAAGGAAGTTTACTAATAAGGAAATTTACGTAAGAATCGCGCCAAATTCTAGAACATGCCCATGAGAGAATAAGGATTTTTCAAAAATCCTTACTCAATTCTTTTAACTATAAAATAAAACCCAAGCATAGTGTCATATAAAATATATCAAAAAGTTGAAAGGAAAGCATACTTTCTAGCTATTTTATAAAAGCATATAAGCGCTGAAATGTAAATTATAATCGCAGAAGAAAGTATACATTAAATATGAACAAACTTCCCTAAGCATTTTTTTAAAAAATAAGAACACTCAAAAATGTTCCCCCCCCCCCCCTTTTTTTTTTGCCTAGCAGATGGTTTTGAAAAAAAAAAAAAGATTTTAGTTATTAAACTCAAAAGAAGAAAGAATACGTTCGCCTACTGCAGAAGTTAAATGCTGTCTACTTTTCTTTAAATATACAAAATTTATAGACGTACCGTAATATATATTCTGATATTTGATTTTGGAGGTCAAAATCCATTGACTTGTGGGTAAAAATACATGAAAAGTATTGAAAAATTGGGAAGATAAATTCAAATACAGGAAGATAGAAATTGAGAGTAAAATTTAATAAAATTCATTGTAAAGAGGTTACATTCTCAAAAGTGATTGGAAAAGGTGATAAAATGGAAATTATCTGGAAATGTGGCAGGGGGGATATTTCAATATTAAACAATTAAAAATTCAACAATATTTATGAGAAAAGGGGTAAAATTTAGCAATAATTATTATAAAAAGGATAAAATTAAATAAAAAATTATTTTGAAGACGGTAAGTGAAACATTCACCAAAAACCAATGACTGGAAGAAAATTTCAATAAATATAATCAAGAGAACATAATTTAACAAAATTCATTGGAAAGAATATTAAATTTAGCAAAAACAATTGGAAAAAAGGAATATTCATATTAAGATTAAACTTTGTGCTCGAAATAATAAGTATGAGAGCTGTTATTTTCAATTCGATAAAAAAAAAATTATTTATTGTTATGCACACATTTAGTCACTTTGCATAGAAAAATGCAACGATATATTTTTGTATAGATGCGACAGTTTGTACATTCACAACACAGAAATACGATAATTATATCGGAGCTACTAGTTCTTATATTATTTTAAAATGATCAATAGGATCCTTTGATCCAAATGTGGACTTCAAAGAAGAAAGAAAGAATTACCTAATCCACATACATTGTATGTTCATGCAACACTTGTACAATTGTCATAAATAGTGTTTTTTTTTTTTTTTTTTTTTTACTTCTTACAAAAAATTAATAAAACACAGCAACTGAAGAAGTCCATACTTTCCCAAACTTTAAGTTCTTTTTTTATTTTTGTTAATATACAAATATTTATTTACATTTACCGCAAACATGGTTCATTTAAAAGTACCATGCGGCCAACTAGAGTTGTCACATAAATTTTAACATAACCGTAATCTTTCATATTCTTCAGCATTTAAAAGCAAAAGTAATTTTGAAAAGCATCTTGAAAGCTATATATTTTTTTTCAAACAAAAATAATTATAGCGGTAAATCTCGGTAAACAAATGAGAAACGCTTACTGGAACATAAGTTTGCATGCTGGACAAACATAAAAAAAAGTTATCGATGACAGGTATTCAGTAATGCAGCCTAATTCGACTAAGCTGTCCAAAATAAAAGCCAACAATCGTCGATGCTCAAATCCGTTTTGGAAACTTTCTCTCTGAACAGGAAATCTAAACAAACACTTTCTCCCACAGGCAGTTTCCCCTCAACAGAATCTTTCATCCATTGTTTTTAAAACTATTGATACGCGCACAGACATTACAGTTTTCTGGTGAAAAATCCTCATCCGTTGACCTACATATGTGGCACTGTTTTCCGATTTGAAAAAGCATCAGTACAAACAATACACTTTCGGAAAATACCCCCCCCCCTGGTAAACATATTGTGGGGCGGAACATCGAGTCGTGTCATCCGCTAACCAAATCACCAATTAGGTTCATTTTATTATAGCCATCTGTTGATTTCATATTGAAATCGATAATTATGCCATCCGATTGGTTCAGAAACTCCTTTGCTTGTATCGTGTTGGTAAATTTGAAAAGTAAATTATATATATATATATATATATATATATATATATATATATATATATATATATATATATATATATATATATATGCATGTGTATGCATGTGTATGTGTAAAATATCAGAAATGTTTTTTAAATTATCTTAAAAGTTGTATAAATTTTATTAATTATGCTTCATGTCATGCATATTTATTATTTACTATGTTTCTATGTATTATAAGTATTAAGTTTATATGTTGTTATTATTTTGTTTCTATGGTTATATATATTTTTTATTACTTTGTAGAACATGATATAGTACGCAACATCCAGACTTTTTCTTTCCATTGACTTGTATGAAGCTTTTCATCCTTCGAGTAAGCAGGACTGGCATAAGGTACGTTCTAAAAATAATAAACGGGTCGTTCGAATTATAGCTTAACTGTAACTTTGACTTTCATATCCCCCTGGCTATTATTTTCCAGCCGGGATCAAAACACTTAGTCGGTAAATTCTTTCCTAGAAAATATTTTTTAATACATATATATATTCAAGTTTCGAAACTTATATTGCTATTACTGGAATAATAAATAATTAATAACTGTAATTAATTTCTTCATGAAAATGCGTTTATATATATATTTTTTTAACGTATTTGGTATAGGATAATGCACATATTTATATTATTTAAAACAAGAAAGCCTTGCTACAATAATTATAATAGCAATAAACATACAATAATTTAAATATACGGTAACTGAAATTAGGACAAGAGACAATTTTAGATTATCATGCAAAAACATGGATTTAGTCGACACTTAAATGAGTGACGATTAAACTGTATACCTCTATTTGATAATTTGAAATTTCATTATAAGATGAAATCTACATTTGAGGAAGGACCATAGAAACGGAATTTGCCTATAAAATATCATTCAGCAACTAATGTAAAAATCACTTAGCATAATAATCAAGAATAATTATTTTTCCCAATTATGCATTTCTAATAACAAAATATACTTTAATAAACCGAAATACACTTAGGGAAGAGAGAAAGAGAAGAGCATTGCTTTTATTAATGTATGACTTTTCCCATTCTTATTATTATAATTTTTAAAAAGACAAAGTGCTAAATTAAATCAATTACAAATAAAAGCAGGCCTTCATATCCCCTCTCTTGAAAACACCTGCTCGTTTCACCTGCTCGAAAGCGTTTCAATTATCCATAAAACTCAGCTGAATTTTATTTAAATTCATATTATGTCTTTATTATTACTAAAACAACAACAGCAAACAAACAAACATTACTTTTCTTAATTTTTTGTCCACACATTTTTGTAGATCTAAGTGACTTTTAACTAAAAAAAAAAAAGTAATGTTAGCACTTAAAAAATATAATTTCATAACTTTGAGTAATCTATGTTCTTGATATGTTTTCGTACTTCGTCTCCGTGAATATTTGCACTTATCCCCATCTATTTATTAGTGGAGGTGTTTTTTTTTATTGCTCATTATAATTTATTAGCCAATACTCTACACAGATAATTCCTGCATTATCTTTTTATAATTTCTGTATTATTTTTTTTTGTCATTTAGAAATTAACTTTACAAGATAAGCTTATAATTAAAGTAACTTTTATCCATTTTTATTTTAAAGCATATTTTACGACAAAAGGAAGAGGAAATAAAAATAATATAATGTAATAAAATCTTGCATGGTGGCATCACAAAAATGGAAAAAAAAATCACAAGTACAAAGGTAGCCTTACTAAAAAGAATATTCTTTGAAGAACGTGAAAGAAAATGATATTTTCGTAAGTTACCATGGGAAAAACGCCAACATTTTTCGTGGTTTTTAATTAAATAAAATTTTAATTAAACCAAAAAATATAGGAATTCAATAGAACTTAACATTACTTAATTTTGATATGATTTAAATTAAAATATACTTTTTAAATAAAGAAGAAGTGTACATTCCCACTCTTTAAAGTACGTTTGTATCAATTCGGTAGCCAGTCAACAGAAAAAAAATCTTTCCTTTTTCTCCCCCCCCCCCCTTTCTTAATAGAAATTATAAAAAAACTTCACGTTAATGAAACAGATAAATAACTATACTGATTGTATAATTACTATTGTTAAATTTCACAAGAAATGCGATAATTTACTATGGATATTTCCGTTCCTGCACTATTTCAAAAAGAAAAGGGGAAAAAAAAAAGCACCACCAGAAATTTTTCTCACATTTTTGAGTTTCCTCATTAATACGAGGCGGAAAAATGATCAAAGTCGCATTCCCACACCGTAAGCTGTGTATCATCGGTAATTGACCGTTAATGCATGAAAGGACGGCTCGTAACCGTAACTGCTTGCTTCCTGCGGTACGTCAGAGGGTGGGACGCGGGAAAAGGCAACCAATATTCATGGGAAATCCCGGCATTGGGACTCTACCTGGAGGAAAGATCTCTTTAATTGATATCCGTAGTACGTTGAGTCAACAGTGCTTACCAGTAGATGGATTTTCAACTTCCGATATTTTTATCAGCTTATTTCATAAATAGAAAAATATGTTATTTAAATTTTCTGATAAGGATTTATGATTTATGTATGCGAATTATATGAAAATTAATTTTAAAAAATTAAACATTTGTATATTTTATATATTTTTTAATTCGAAAAAACATTTTAATTATTATGTATCTATCTTGATTCAAAAACGTATTGAGATTAAAGGAGCGAAATAGAGCATAGATTATACATTATTTATTTAGAATTCTAAATGAGTATTAATGTCTGAATCAATTACTTAAAAAAGCAGTTTACTTAGTATGTCTATTTGCATATGTGTGAAATCGATAACTCCAAAATACAAGTTAGTTGTATGAAATTTTCTTTATATAAATTTCATTCTGCATTTGAAGAACAATCTGAAATTTTTGAGTAAATCAGTCAATGATATAAATATTTTTTTCAATATGTACACTCCATTCTTTCTCAATATATCGAATTTAAACTCAAAACACACAGTGGAATGAAATACATAAGAAAGTCGAATGAAAAATATTGCTGATGATTTTATTAAAAGTAAGGAAGCTTAAATTATTCAATGTAGAATAAAATGAGGTCGTAGATATGAGTTCCAAATTAAAAAGAATTCATCTAATATTTTATATCTGAAATTCTGAGTGCAGAACCGATCAAATGGGAATGCTTGAAAATAATAGGGAAGTGGCAGAACTTTTACTAGGTCTCTTTCGGATTCGGTTATACTTTATACATACAGCTTTGTAAATCTATTTTAGTTTTAACAATCATTAAAATTTGCTAAGTATTTGAGTATATTTTTCTTTCCAGCGTCATTTAAAAAACTCCATTTCCTTATTCATATTCCCATTTTGGAGCAAAAGACAAAAATTTTCTTACGGAATGGGGTCATAAAAAGTTTTTTGGTAGAAATAAAATAATTTTTTTTTTTTTTTTTTTTTTTTTTTTGTGTGTGTGTGTGGAAGTTGGATCGCAATTCTTTTTTTAAATACAAGGAAAACGAACATTTTTCGGAAGGAAACTGGACTTCACAAATTTTTACCATTCCGGTGCTATAAGTAAAAATTAAGATTGGCTAATTTAAATGAATGGAAATCAAGGTATAGAGACAAAATGTTTTCCAGAGATTTCCGTAACGAATGTGTATCATAATTTCATAGTCACAGATACAATTAGAAAGTTCTTCAAAATGTTATTAATCAGGCCTTTTGAAAATATTGAATAGTTCCCGAATTCGATTTGATGAATTAATATTTCGCTTTGCGGCAACGCTTTAGTTTTACTGCGAAAAATCTTTGCGATTTTCATTCGCGCTTGTAATAACAATAAAGAGTAAAATTACAATCTAATTTTCAAAACTTGTATTTCAGACAATAACCAGAAGGTCTTGACTTCTCTAAATTAATTTCAACACACAAAGCTATATTTCATTTTGGTAGAATAGAAACTTTAACACGCCATTGGAGAGTTGCGAAACCAATGCTAAGCTAAATGTCTGTTAAAATCTCAAAAAATAAGAAAAAATAATAAAATTTTAAAAAAATCAAGAAATGAAGAAGGTATTGAATGTATCTTCGTTAGAGAATGACGGAAAAAACATTAAGTAAGAGAAAAATTAATAGCACAAGTATATATTCTTAATCATATTTCGAAAATAGAGATTTTTCGTCTGAAAGTGTTGAATTTCGTTCTTAGAAAATAAAGTCTACAAGACATTTTTTCTCACTTATTAACGAAAGCGAAAATAAAATTAAAAAATACAACTCTTAAATTTTGAGGAATTTCAAAGTCTGACTTTCTGAAAGATGAGATTCTCTTTCACTCCTCCCCTCCCCCAATGATTTTTGAATTATGTCTGTTTCTCTATCTGTATGATATTTATTGAAAAAAACTCGTTCAATAATATAGCGAGCTATAGAGAATAAAATTTAACATGTGGTTATTACATCAAAATTGCAAATTTTTATGAAATTTCGAACAAAATTCATCTTTTGGGAACATATATATCTAATAGTAATGGAATAGAAAATGGTTCCTGGAAATGCACACATTCTATCGCATCTTACTCCTTAGTGAGATAGAATCGTTCGAAAAATGGCCATCTCAGGATACTAAAACGAACAGTAGTCAAAAAAATTTGGAACGTCGATTTTACACCAAAATTGTGGATTTACATCAAATTTTCTACCCATTGAATGATGCGTGAATGAAGATGAATCTTCGAAAATGCATCTTTATTGAACAGTAAAGTTGATCACAAAATCTGTCACTTTTAGCATACATGCGAGAAAGTCGTTGAAAGAAATTACCAGATTATTTTGAATAAAGGGTACAATTTTAAACTAAAAACGTTGAAAAAAGTATTTTTTCAAAGTTATCAAATATATTTATACCGGAAAAAAATCTCTCTGTATAATGTTTTATGCCAGATACTAGACAATTATACCAGACAATGATGATTTTAAAATTAATTCATAAGTTACGTAAATTCTAATAATTATTTTTTTCTACTATGCACTCTTCTTTATTTATTACGTTTCTATGTTATGAATGTTTAGTTTTTGTTATTATTAATTGTCATTACTTTTGTTATTATTTTGCTTTATTATTGTTACGTTACTATTATTTTTGTTTCCATGGTTAAGTATTTCTTATTACTTTTCACTATGTGGTGCAGCATTCAAAATCCAAACTTTTCCTTTTCTTTGACTTGTATCAAGCTGACATTCTTTGAATAAGCTGGAAAGGCATAAGTTGTAAATGTATACAAGCCTTAAACAATATTTTGAAATCATTCGCCGATTAAAATATTCTGAATTTCCGGATCAAGTAATATTTTAAGAAAAGTGCCTGACATTTTTAAACTCTAAAACTGACATCATCAACACAAAATGCAGTTTGAAAATTTTAAAACAGTTCTAAGTAAATATTATCAAGATATAAAAATAACCGAGAAAAACTCATTGGGTTTAAATTCATATAATAAATTTTTTTAATTCAATAAATTGTAATTTTTAATTTACAATAAGTTCTTTATTAGTGGCTCATTATCTTACTAAACATTTTATTAATGGAGACCACAATTCATTCACTCTTCAATAATTGTGAGAACACGCTCACAAAATAATTTTTTCACTTAAAATTCAGTTCGTGGATGGTAAAAAATATAAGAGATCCT
Organism: Argiope bruennichi; assembly: GCF_947563725.1. Lineage (NCBI taxonomy): Eukaryota > Metazoa > Arthropoda > Arachnida > Araneae > Araneidae > Argiope > Argiope bruennichi. The sequence goes on along the minus strand of NC_079156.1, from coordinate 81,819,336 downwards.
GCTGTATGTAGAAAAAAAAAATAATAAATAAAATACCAAAAGAGGTATAAGCCTTCTTCCTGTTTCAAAAATCAGTTTTCTGGTTACAGGCAAAAGACATTTTTTTTTTATTCCCCCTTAACTCAAGCGACGGAAGCCTTTTAAAATACCGTCTAGGCGCCCTTTTCAGATCTCCCCCCTGCTCCAATCATTCCTAGTATATCAACTCCGGAAAGACAGTGCCACCGCTACTGGTTGCGGGGAAAAAAATACTGTCTATTAGTGAAGAGATAAACGAAGTGTCAAGATCAACTTTTTGAAGAGAAGGAGACATTAAACGGTGCCACAAGAAAAGATTCGAATTTGAAACGAACGAGAAAATTGGGAAAATTGGAATTTAAATAAAGAGAAAAAAAATGAAGCAGAAATAAATTTGAAATACTTTTTTTTTAATATGAACATTTTAAATTATTGAAAAGAATATAAAGTAAAACAGCTAAAATATTGTAAATCAGCGTTAATTAAGTTATACCAAAATAATATTGTTTTGGGTAGAAAAACAAATGATTTTGATAAAAACAATCCTTAGAATGTCATTAATTTAAATAATAATCGATAAATAATTTCAAGATAAAGAATCAAATTCATAAAATAGTAAATTGGTGATATTATGTTCCAATTTTTTGTTGATTTGGGTAATGGGTTGGTAATGATAATTTCTTTCAAATATTATCATTTTAAATTATCGAAAAATGTTTTCAACTCAATTAATCTAATTGAAAAAATGACAATAAATGACCGTTATCATGTACCAGTATGATATTGTTTTTAGTTCGAATGTCATGTCAAAAATTTATTTAGAATATTATTATTTCCTATTATCAAAAAGTTATTTCTAGAAAATGAATGGTTCTGCATATTTTCTCTAATTGGTACTCAATTAATAGCAAACTGTAAATAATGGCAAGAAGCAGAAGTTAAATCATCAAGAAGTTAAATTTAAGTTCAAAATTTAGACTAATAGAAAATGTAATTGGTTAATGAAGAAAAGATGCAGATTAAGTTGGAAGAAAACCTTTCTGCACATGTCATATCCTTTCTTGATGGCTATAAACTAATTGAAAGTATGACAGGGAAAAAGAAAGACGTTAATGAAAAGAAGTAAAAACACTATATTAAAAAAAGTGGATGAAAGCAGAAGGATTGCAGACCTTCTTTGGTTTTGCCCAGTAATGTTTACATTCTACATTTGTGTTATGAAGAAGCTCCAATGTATTATTCTTTGAAGCTTACAAATAAAACTTCGACGACTGTTTTCTAAATAAGAAGATATTCGAAGTGATATGTTTACTATAAAAAATAGCTAACTTTCATGCGATAATAGAAATATTCATTTTTAAGTATTATTTAATTTGATTTTTATTAAATATAAAGTAAAGCAGATGTGTTTTGATTTTAAGGAAACGTACGATTTTTAGTATTGCAATTAATAGATAGAATAACATGAGTGAGGGATTTCTCATACAATAATTTCAACAAATGGCATCCCAAATCACGAATACGTAAATTCCAAAACATATATCCATTTAATACTGAGTTAAACTTTTGAGTTCAGACGAATCGTTTTCAAAACGATGAGGGTGAAACGGTTCAGACCAAAAAAAAGTTTATCATGCAAATGTTTATCAAACAAATTTGAAAAGAAAAAAGTAAAGCTCCATTTTTATAGTTTTTTTTATACCAAATTCGATTTTAGTAATTACTTCACGGTATATTATAGGTTGATCTCTCACTCAAATTTAGAATTAAGTCTATGCCTAAGGACTATGATTTTGGTATAGAAGTTTACAAAGCATATTGGAAATAACATACAACTTATGTTTTGTTTGCCTTTGGTTGGTGCAACAAATATTAATATTCCAGAGAGATAAAAATTTTCTAATATTTATTATTTTAATTAAGTGTCCATTTGAAACTATCCTGTCTGACACATTTGTAAATTACAAACGGCAAGACTTAAAAAGATCTTTTCCTTTTTTTCTGAATAGTCTAAAATCACTTTACATTCCATTTAGAATATTGAAGCTACATGCCTTTTCTCAATCCAGACTTCCTGGGGTCCTCTTCAGCTATTGAAGGCGACAGTTTACATTATGGGAGTGCAACAAAGTGATTTCCACTTACTCCAACAAGTGATAGAGGTGGTTGGTGCTCATATCAAAGCAGGCGTCCAATAAATATCTCTCAGCTACAAGAGACCGAGGATGCATCGTACATCCGAAAGAGCAGCAACCTCTTCTGCTTTATCTTAATAGAGGTAGCAAATTGAAACTGGAGACTGACTAAAGAGATGGGGGAGGAATTTGATATCACCAGCCTTGTGCATCTTGAAGGGTGTGGTACATTGGGCGGAAAAATAGTTCTGTGTTAAACGCCGATGTTCTATTTATAAGTTGATGCATGTTTCGATTGAAGACACGACTTTAATCCAGATGATGTAATTAGATATAGATAACAAATGGTTCAATCCAATTTTTGGATCTAATTCGCTGATAAGTGATAAAACCAATTTAAGAACTGGCCTATCTATTCGAAAGTGGACTTGATTTAGCTTTAACAAGATTTCGTATTAGTCACTTCCATTCAATGCACAATTGCTTATTGTTGGAAAAATCTTTCTCCCTTTCCTACATGAAAACATGCAGATACTTGACATTCATCAAACTCTGTTGACTGAGTTAGACTTGAGTTGGTTGAGTTAGAATGAAGCCAGATAAAAAAAATATTCAAATTGAGTGCAGCAAACCTGACTAAACTTCCATGGAAAAATTTTAATTTTCAAATATTGAAATTTCTTAAATGTATCGCATTCTACAAAAAATTTAGAATATTTTACAGAAAATATTGAAATATCGTAAAATTAAAAATAAATAAATAAAAATAATGTCATTTTAAGGTTTATTATAAAATTTGCCTGATACTTTAATCATGCATCCCATGAATCATGAATCATGAAATGAATCATGCTGTTGGCTCGTAACAATTTATCTCCGGTGGATCTAATGCCAATAAATTTCAAATAAATTAAATTAAGTCAACTTTTTTATTGTATATATCTTGATAATATTCATAAAATTTCATTAGAACCTAATATTAGGGTTATAAATTTTATGGCCGTTTTACAATTCGGTTGGCAAGTTTGATTGTTGAATTTTTCGTATTCAATTTACTGGTGTTCGAAGAAATTATTAGCTAATTAAAATTAGCTGATAATTTATTGGATATTCCTTTCAAAGATGGATTCTAAGTTTATTTTTTTTATGAATTTACATGCCAGCTTATCCAACTTGCTAATTAAAATGTAACAAAAGCCAGAAACTTGGAGTTTCTTTAATTCAAATTTCTGTAGTCTGAATTCTTATTGGCAGTAATTTCAATTCAGCATCAGAGTATTCAATAAATAAAAAGAATAATATGCTTTGGAATGAACAGTAATACTATTTACTTTCATTTAGTACAAAAAAAAACTGCCACAAACAGTATATAAATCACAAAACTAAAACATCTGTATTCTAGAATTTTCCTTTCATGCACATATTAATTATAATTTTTCAAATACATTTCATACTATTTCAAAATACAAACTATTCGATAACAGCCGAAATGTAATGCATTGTCTACCGGGCATTCTCATGTATTTTTGCCTGCTGATGTGGTGCAGTAGTTTAGAAAGGGGGGTGCCAGCTCAGATGTCTGCCTCATCATCTGCCCGCGGCTCAAAAGTATGAGGTCCGTCCCAAAGTAGTCCCAGTGTTGCTTTAAAACAGGACGTTAATATAGCTAAACTAAACTGAACTCATATATTTTTGACCTTGGAAATAGATTGTCTGAAATATAATATAAAATGCTAAGAAAAATTCTTATATAGTTTTCGATAGCTTTTTCAATCTTTCTAAGTGAATCTTATTAAGAAAACGGCTTGTAAAGCAGTAAAACTTTTATTTTGTCCCCCCCCTTTCCTCTCTCTCTTTTCGTAACATATAATAAGTTTAAAAAATGGTAGATATCTATGCAGTGATTTTATTGTTTTAAAGATTTGCACTAAATTATTCTAAACGCTTGCTACATATAATTATACAAAGTAACAGTTTAGTAATCATGTAAAGAAATTATTTCGAATATTATTTTAAATATGTCCCGCTTAGTTCAAAAAAATTTAAATATCCCGACTTTTTCTTAACGTATTCTTATTAAATTTGCATTATATGTAGTCATACTTTCATCCAATTTAAGTAAATGCAATCTAAACAAAACGTGAAAGACACACCGTCAATACGTTTGTGACACCACAATATGTAGAAAAATAAACTAAAAATTACCAATATATGACTTAATAAATCTTTAGACTCGAAAAAACTAATTAATACCAAGAAACTAAATAGTATATTCAATAAAAAAAATTTTACCCTTTTTTTTCTATGTAGCAAAAGTTTTATATGAATTCTGATGCTTTTATATGCTGTACAAAGGAAAGAAAATTTCGAATTACTCTCACTGTAGTCAATAATCTAAATGAAAATAATAAAATTTGTACAATAAATTTTTTAAGGCAATGGTGTATTATTAAAAAAATGAATTGGAAAAAATTTTCTTCCGTACATAAAATATACATTAAAGCTATGAATTTCACTGATATTTTCAAAAATAAATATCATTGGGAAAGACTTTATTCCTCGTTTTTAGTTCTGAACAAATCATTTTACGTGGCGACATCATTCAGGGGCAGACAACTTTTTGTCGAAATATTTTATCCCCTAAGTAGTCTCTTAGCGTCAATAGAGATACAGTTCTTGTATTATCACTTTTTTTTATCACACTCCTACGATGTCGCGCTTATAAGCAAAGGGGATACTTATAAAATACGGCTGAAAAAAATTGCATGTCATTTTTTTTTCTTCCTTTCAAGTCTATATTAAAGTAAGGAAAAGTGAAGTGTTTACACTTAAGATCTCGGCGATGCGGTATCCCGCAAAAAAAACCACTGGCTCGCTGATAATGGTGGTTCTTCTTTAACCACCTGCCATTCATCTTAAGTGGAATTGTATGTTTCTGGTGAAAATTAGATTTTGCTGATCGCCTCTCTAATCTCGCATTTTTCTGTTTCGTTCACTTCAAAATAATGTACTTGGTTTATAATAACTCATTGAAATTGAGATTTCTTTAAGGTTCGTTTAAGTTAGTTTGTTCTTTTATTCTTGAGGAAGAACAATAAATATAAAAAGTTTGTGTTAATTAAAAATCCATATCGAATAAATTTTTTAATGCTGCAAATAGAATTTTTTTTTCAAACAATAAGAAGTATCATTCAATGCAAAAACAAATAAAGAAAAGAAATGAAACAAAACAGATTGAAAATAAATTTAAAAAAATTATGTAATAGAGTAAAATAATTGGATAAAATAAAATGGATTACTGCTATGGAAATTTGATAATATTTTCTTTCTTATATTTAGTAATTGTTTTTAAACCTATAAAAACCACTTCATATTCATAAGGACCATTACTAAAATGCAAAACTTTGGTTAAAATATTAAAATTATATTCTTTGCTTCTGCCTCAGAAATGTGGGCTAAAAGTTACAAAAAGCAACCAACTTCTGTAGAAAATTATTTCATTTTTAACGTCGAAAAAGGAATAATTATTTTAATTAAGGCATTGAAATATGAAAAATTTACTAAATAATAAGTATTATTATGCATTTTGATAGCTGAAAAAAAATGAATTATTAAAAAAAAATTCTAATAATTGAATCCAAATAGTCCTAATCTAACATAATATTTGGCTTTAGCTTTTAGCACATGATTGGTTAGAATCCTTTTATAATTAAAATAATGCAAACGAAACTGCTTTCACAAAATTGTAAAACAATTTCATTCTAACAATCGCTGTATAAAAATTATTGAGTTGCATAAAGGACAATAGTCAGTTTATGGTCACGTGATGTAGATCAAACGCGCCGCACTTATTTAATTTTAAAACTCATTTGACCATCATACCGAAAGGAAATGTGCATAATCGTCGTGCAGCGCAATATAAGACATTTTGTACTTTAATGCCAACCTTATCAGAAGTAATGCTTAATCTGTATGAATAGACTCAATTCCAATAGCTTGGTCGGCACTGTCTGTAGGGTTTGATTCTTCAGAAAATGGTGCTATCAATGCAACATTACAATTTATGACTACATTTAAATTATAAAAAAAAAGTATTTTGTATTCTGTTAAAAATAAGATATTATTGGCATTGTCGTCGAATGCTTTGGTTTTTTATTTCTATTAATAATATAGGGGAACGCGTGTCTGTGTTTATTGCCTCTACAAGGCATATCGCATGCCCTAGAATTATTAAATTTAATGCACATACTTTGGTGATAATAACGTGCATATTGGAACGATTAATATTGAAATTTGATTGGAAAATCGATTCATTAAACATTATACAAGATTTTGGCATTTTTCTGCTAGAATTCTCCCAAACTCAATTTTTTTGAAACTTGTTTATGCACCAATTTATAAAAATTCTTTTAAAACTATACTAATTTAACAATCTAACTATTTTTTTCGAAATTTTGACAATAATTTAAAAATATTTTTGCATAGTTTTTAACAGTAGTTTTCATCGATGAAGTGAAATTCAAACTGTATTCATTGTTTCATCAAGTATTTAATCTCGTGATTTTACTCCGTTATTGAAAACAAAAGAAGAAGGATTCTGCTTAATATTTTATAGTTTATACGAGGAATTTTTATAGTTTATACGAGGAATTTTTATAGTTTATAAGAGAATATTTGTATATTTTAAATATTAAAAATTTGTTCGTTAGTTTATGTAAAGTTAATTGAAAAAGCAAACATAACTTCGTAACAACGCCTTTAGTTGGTAGCAAATTTCAAATTTCTTTATGAAATTAAATATCTTACAATAAAAGTATTTATATAAATTCTCTTCCTTTTTTAATGTGCTTAGAGAATGAGCTCAGAGTAGCTTAGAGAGCTTAATGTGCTTAGAGGAGTTTTTTTTTACATCGTTTTTTACTATCATCAATCATGCTTATTTTGATTTTAGATAAATTGATTCTATCGTTTTTAGCATGTTCTTGAATACCAAATTACAAAATTTCTTTCGGAACATATGAAAACGGAACTGTCTATCTATTGCTTAATTACAAACACTATTTTGTAATCAAAGAAAATTTTGCAATACCAAACCGATTGTGCAAAGAATTACTAAAAAATAAATTTTTCCCCCATCGGTGCATCATGTACGGGCCTCATATTTTTAGGTATTTTACTCATATCATTTTACAAAAAAAATTAGATGTGGCAAAAAAAAAAAAAAAAAAAAAAAAAACACTTTTTTTTTTTTTTTTTTTTATTTGCAATATTTGACAATTTGAAATAGGTAATGTTGCTTGCTAGGAAATATATGCTCCATTAAAAGCATTTAAAAATCCTCTAAAAGTGTATCATCTTATATAAACAGAGTCTATAAGTAAATATCATCCAAAATAACTTAAACTTTAAATTCATTTTTTTAAATACAAGCGTTTAAAATGAAAGAAATTGCTTGCAAAATTTATTCGATACATTTATCCCAATTAAAATAGATTTCTTAAAAATATTTTTCAAATTATGTTCCATTTTTAATTAGAAAAACAATTTAGGAGTTTTAAATGCATATTTGAATTTTGAAATTAGATTGAAAGCTAAGTGATTTTTTTTAAAATTAACGCTTGAAATAGGCAGCAAATTGTTGTCAAAGAAAATTTCAAATTGCATTCAATACCCAAGTATTGCCAGAATATAATCCCAAATATTTTGTTCGAGATATAATAGTAAATATTTTTAATATGAAAAAAAAGAAAAAAAAAACATTGTTTTAATAATTAATTTTGCCAAAATGATCTTGAATTAATTTCAGACTCGAAAGTAACTATTACTTAAATTATTTTAATAAAACGAATACAAAAAACACTTCTGACCAATATAAATAGGGTATATTTCACATCTGTAGAAAATATAGGCGAAATTTAAAATCGGTAGTGATTTATTAAGCAACATATGGTCTTATGTTATTCATCTCAAACATTCAATCCATAAGGCAATAATCAATGACACAATCGCATTTATAGGTGACTTTTGCGTGTGAAAATCCCCAAAATTATCATTTTTTGCTCGCCATTGAAATAGCGTTATAAAAGAATCATTTCCACTTAGCAGTAACCGATCTCTGCCATTACAATTAGGAAGTCTAGCAGAGTATGACCACACGCAATAAGGTGACAGCAAACGATTCTCTGCGAATCGCCGTTTGCGTGTCGATGTAATTTAAGCTTGACAATAGTCTTTTTTTTTTCCCCCTTCACACAGTTAATACTTTGGACACAATTGTTTCGGAAGTAAAAAATAATAATAAGCAGATTTGACTCTTCTAGTGTTTCACGTTCCCATGTGATTGTTTTGTGATATATGCAGAGTTAACAAGTGCTAAATATCTTCCTTTACCGGATATTTCCTTTTCTTTATGGTTTTTATTGTAATATATCCTGTCCAAAATCTGAGGAAAACTGTCTTTGTTGATTTTTTTATAGTTGCTTTTTAATTTAAATATACTTTTTGAAGTAAAGTTACTTAGTTCTCTTTATGCTCTAAAAACTTTATACTCATAATTTTTATGTTTATTAATTTTTTGCTGATTAAATATAAATAAAAATAACTTTTTTTATAAGCGCATTTTTGATTTTTATGATAGCTAATTTCATAGCATTTTTTTAATTAAATCATCAATGGACCGCTTGACGGCGTAATAAGTCAGCCATCTAATTTTCCGACCCGCCACGAAGGCACACGGATTTAAACCATAAAAACTGAATGACCGTACCGCCGCAACAGCAACATTGGCGGGAACTGTGGTTGAATCCTAAGGGCCGTCACCGGCCACGGTACAACCCTCCTCGAAGGAAGTACGTCCCGTCATCGATTAGAGGAGTCAGATCCCCAACCTATTAGTGTACCCTTCAGGGTGGCGAGATCCAACCACCATGCCGGAAGCATCTCATCCTCATTTCGAGGTGCTCCCGGGGGGTTTGATGGCTTTGGCGGCGTAATAAAGAAGACGACATTGTTTAAAAAATTTTTTTTATTCTTTATTAACTACTTATTTTAGTAATTCTTTATAATGGCATGGACTTACATTGCAAACAGATATAACAATCATTTTATACATTATTAAGTTTAAAAGTTTCAAATGTTACATAAATTTTAAATATTATGAAAACTCCAACTTTTGTTTTTTAAAAAAATATTATATGAAGCATAAAAATAATTAGATCATTTATATTACAATATTCTTTCTTCAGGAAAAAAGATTATTTATACAAAACACATTTGTTTTCGAACTTATTCAATTTAACGATGAAAAGGTTTTATCTTTGAGAAATTAGCTTTTTGAAAAATGCATTCACTACTTCAAAAGGGTCAAATTCAAAAAGGACTATGAAAAAGCAACTTCGATTTTCATAAAAACATGATTTATTTTGAAATCTCTATCTAAAAAACGGAACAAGAACAACTGTAAAGTTAATGTTATTTAAGGATCTTTATCTTTTCTTCTTCGGTACATTGTTTCCTACTTTAAGAGATATCTTGCTCGCAGTGATTCATTTGAAGCCGATCTAAGATTAATTTGTGTTATTCTACATCTGATCAAAGTCTTACTTTCTGTCATAAGCAAAAATAATTGCCCTTGCCGATAAGTATTTCCAAACATGGAAATAATTTCAGTCGATAATTTTCGAATCTGGTGTTAGAATATTTGCAAAATTGAAGCATCTTTCAATTCAAGTAAGTAAAATCTTCAACTTTTTATTATCTTATATCATGCTGATTTATTATATTTTCAATTCACAGGATAGATTGAAGTTATTTCTATTATTTTCTCCCCCCCGGAGGGCTCGAAATGATGATGAGTTGCTTCCGGCTTGGTGGTTGGATCTCACCACCTTGAAGGGTACACGAAAAGGTGGGGGTCTGGTTCCTCCCGTTCATGATGGGACGTACTTCCTTAGGGAAGGGTTGTACCATGGCCGGTGATGGACCTTAGGGACTCAACCTCAGATCACGTCAGTGTTGCTGCAGAGGCGGTCCGGTCATGCAGTATTTATTATTCGTGGGCCTTCAGGCGGATATGACTATTTTTCAGTGATATGACTGAGTAATCAGGCATGATATGACTATTATTTTCTTTCAGCATTTAAAAAAAAATTGCATTTGGAATTGTATTTTTTTCTATTAATGGATGACTATTCGCTTCAACCCGATTTTAATGATTGGTTTTAATTTGTTAGTTAACGAATATAAATAGAGAAAAGATCCTACTGTAAGGAAACAAAGGTTCGCGCGCGCGTGAGCATGCGAGAGAGATCTGCACGATTTAGGACGAGAGGAAATTAAGAGAATAAAATTAGTTATCGGATCGCAAAATTCACATTTCATTTTATTATTTTTTATGCTGGATTTTAGCATAGTTTAATGAATTGAAATCCACTGATTGATAATATTTTCACTTCAATTAGAAATTATTGATACAGCATTGTTTTATTATTATAGGATTATTTTTATTTTTTTATTCGGCATTTTAATTTTTTTTTGGTAGTGAATTTCTATTTGTTTCAATTCGATTTTAATGATTAGTTTTCATTTAAATGTTCTTGAACTTTACGGATAGAGAAAATCTTACTGCAAGGAAATAAAATTTTTAATGCTACTACTTTTTGCATGTAAAGTGCGCTGTAAATAATATACGTTTTTTTTTTAGTTTCTTAATCATTCTGCCAATGTACATAAAATTTTCTGTTACAACTTTCATTAGTTAATCTATAATAATGATATCTGAAATAAATTTAATTTTAAATGATAACAGCCTGTCTAAATCCGCATATCTTCTAATTATAATTTTTAAAAGCTTTAGAGTAAGCTACAAAATTTTTATTAAAAATTTACTATATGTTTATTTTATTTTATTTTTTATTTATTTTTACTTTGGTACATTTGTTATTTTAATATCTTAAAATAACATATTAAATTTCCTTATGTAAAACGGAAGATTATAAGTTTTTCCCAGTTCCACACGCAACTATTGAAACCGGGTAATCGTTACAATCCATTCGGTACACATAGCTACAAACCATCTTCATATGATAGGGAACTTTTAAGTCAGTAAATGTTTTCTCCTTTCAACGTTTTTAGTCTACTAAAGAACACGACTCGTTTTTTGCTTTTCATCATATAATGAAGAGAATTCAGTGAGAGTTTTGTATTTCTTTATGTTTATCCATTGAATTTTACAATATGATACAAATCTGCAATTTGGATGTTAAGATCGCAAATCAAATTTCATTTAGCCCGCCTTTTGCTTTTTTAAATTATTGTGCACACTTGCATACTTAAAAAATATATATTTGCCTTTTTAAAAAAGAAATAAGGAAAAGAAAAGAGAGTTTCATGACCGTATGATTGAAAAAGAACAAAAACAAATAAATAAAATAAATAATAATCGGTAAAATCCTTTTCCAGAATAAAATTATTTTATTAATCTTTATTAATAAATCCTGCCATTATGCAAACGTTTATCGCTTTTTTTTTTTTTTCACTAGTTTGCACTTCATTAAAATACCACCCATCTGGAGATTCTTTTTTAGAACAATATTCCAGGGATAAAAGATCTGAAAGGATCTTTTTTTTTTTTATCATTGACACTGATCCAGCCTTTTGGAAGTACGCTGACAGATATTGAAGGGCGTACAAACTGCCGCCGCCCGGATATTTTGGTCCAGTTAATCCAATCAACTTGTGTGCGTTACTGATTATAGCCCTTCTGGATTGACAGCCCAGGTAGAGAGAGACTGGTTGAGGGGGGAAATTCCCTTTAGCTATAGTTTCTTCCATGCTATTCCCTGTTTAAAGGGAAAAATTGATTTCAGTTGAAGTGATCAAAATAATGATTTACATGAAACTGAAGATTTTGAAATGTAACAGATATTTCACTCAGTGTTAGAAGCAATGGCAAATTCATTTAGGAATGCTTTTAAAATGTATGAAAATTTAATACTCTATCAAATGAATTTTTACGTATAAAGCAAATTACAAGGATAGAGTGTGTCTTCTCCAATTATTAGAATTGATGGCGCCTAAAAAGCTATAAGAAATTCAGCCATATTTTAATTTCATTAAAATGTTTAATTTTTTTCAGTGAAAAAAAAACAATATTTTTAATAATAAGATTCATTTATATTATTATAACTTTAAATTTCTTTTTTTCCCCCATAACCTTGAAAGATGTGTTTGCAATACTTTATTTCAAGAACTTGTTAAATTTTAACTATTTATTCAAAAGTAGAAATCACAGAATCTTTTGATTCTAAAGAATTGATTAATGCAAATTTTTAATTTTAACTTTAAAATTATCGTTAAACTAATTAAATTTCATTAAAATTAAAGATTGCCTTTTTTTAAAAAAATGTCTACATTTATAGCGGTTAAATTTTTTTAACGTAAAGCCCAATACTGACTGCACTATAAACATTATAAATATATAAATAAAATAAAATAAATATATAATTATAAATATATAAAACATTATACATGCTATAAACATTACTTTAGAAATGTCTAATATAAAAATTTCAAGGAAAAAAACCCTAAAAATAAATTTTTTTTTAAAATTTAGAAAAATTAAAATATGAAAAAATAATATACATCTAAAAATTCAAAATTGTTTAATACTGCACCTGCTTTATGAAATTACTAATAAATATACTTCTAAACTAATTCATTATAAATAACTTGATAAAAAAATTTATTTCGCATTTCTAGTTCGTTCAGATACAAAATAGTATCAGAGCATTATGTAACATATTCAATTAATACAAATTTTCGAAACCCAAATCTTTTATATTCCGAATTTTTATATATTAATGTCGTTAATTACATCGCTAAATTATCATTTAGTATCAGACAACTTGGACATTTAACTAAATTTTAAAAACGTTAGCTCAACTAACACCTTAACATAAAGCGTTGAAAAAAAAATCCGAAAAGAAAATTTTTTATTTACATAAATACACTGTGGTTCATTTCCAAAATATATAATGGAATTTCTATAATATTTAACATTCAGCATTGTTTTTTAATATTTAACTTCCATCAAATCTTCGTTCCGATACCAGCTATTCAGAAATGAGATCAAGAGAATTCTTCACTTAATTTCATCTTTTTTTTTTCTTTTTTTTTCACACTCTCTTATCCATATTCTGAAGATGTATTACGAAAAATAGGGGGAAAAAGTTGAAAATTCATCCCTTTGAAACGATAAAAATCCCTCTTAGGGAAAAACTCATTAGGCTCTTGATTGAATCCAGTAGCGTTTCAACGCCCACTTGTTATTGAAAGGGTAGGAACCCCTTTCCATTTCAATCAATTTTAGATTTTTTTTTTTTTTTTTCTTCTCGAAAATTCTCTCCGAGTTGTTTGCTTAAGCTCTGGGAAATCCCAATATTAGGTTGTCGGTGCCATTATTACCCTCTGCAACATAATATAGTTTGCTACAAAATAAATGAGTTGTCCGCTTTAAAATAAGATAAGGTCCTCTTTTTTTGAAAAATTTAAATTGAGGTTATGTGGCTTTCTCACGTTTGGCTTCGATGGGTTAATGGAGTCATATTATTGATGGAATATTGATCAACTGCTGAAGTTTACTTAGATAAGTCTGTCGTTGAAATCTATCATGGGTTTTATGCATTATTGAAAAGTTAAACCTCTTTGACTTTTCAGGGTTGCTTTTCAAATTTAAAATAAGTGGTAATAGTCTCCCTAAAACTTTCCCGCATACTTTCTAATAAGCGTATTATCCCAAACAACGCCTTGCATGGTATTGGCATGCAATAGTTACAAAATATTAATATAACATTTTTACTGAGTCTGTCATATGATACTTGTCGAGTTATTTGGCGAGTAATCTCTGTGATAATAGTATCTGAAAATGGAATTTGTGTTTCAGAAGCGCTTTTTCCAACGATTGAAACACAAATTTGAAACAAAAATACAATTGTAATCCTAAAATCCCATATCAAATTTGATCATTTAACTCATTGCGTCTTTGAGTGATCACGTTTACATGTTTTTAAAAGTACAGACCGACAGACGGTCAAATCCTTGTTGGATTTGGTTAAAAAGGTGAATAGACTATAGATGTTAGTGCTGTGTATTGAATTGTATCTATCTAGCTCTCTCTCTCTCTCTCTCTCTCTATATATATATATATATATATTGTTTTTTTTTTTTTGTTTTTTTTGTAGTAAGCCTGTTAAATTATATTCGAAGAACCGGACAGATAGACTTCCTCTGAGCGGAATTTACTCAAAATTTGGAATAAATCTACAAATGTGGCATAAAGAACGTATACAAATTTCATCTGTCTCGATAAAAGCGTTTTTGAGTTTTTTTTGTCACTGACGGATATTTCCCAAAAATGTGTTTTTTGTATGCAGGGTGATTTAAAACGTGGAGATTCGTCGAAATTTCGAGTTCGAATTTTTTGATGATTACTATACTATGTATGCCAGAAAGTACATATATATATAATTGACTCATACCGTTATTTTTTTTAAATTTCTAGCATATGAAATGCGTAATGAGAACTTAATCGCCAAAATAATTAGAATTCGAACATTTTGACAAATCTGCAAGTTTCAAATCTCCATCGGTCCCAAAAATGCATGTTTAGGATTATGTCTGTCTGTGAATACAATCACTCAAAAATACTTTGAACTAGATGGATAAAATCTGGTATACGGTTTTAAAACTAAATTTGTGAATTTATTTTAAGTTTTGGAAGAAATACATTAATAGGAAGTTTGTCTGCCTGTCCGAATTCATGAGTAAATAACTTTGTATATAAAAGTTGTGTACAACCACAAAATATAAACGATTAAATACACGAAATTTGCTACAGAATTTTGACATCTAAATTCTAGATCTGTAAACTTGTTATGTGGTTTTAGAGCTAAATTTGTAAGTTTCTTTAAAGTTTTGGAAGAAACACATTCATAAAAATCTTGTCTGTCTGTCCCTGTTCAAATATAAGCAACTTTACACTCAACTTTTGTGTACAACTACAAAATGTAAACAACTAGATAGACCAAATTTGATACACAATTTTAGCATCTTAATTCTAGATCCTTAGTCAAACATTGAACTAAACCCTCAATAAGAAAAACATCTGATGGTCTGTTAATTTTCATGCATGTGCGAACGAGAACTCAGGAACATAACTACTTAGTAAATGAAATTTAGTATATAAACTTTTAATACAGTGGATAATTTGAATTAAATTTTAGTTCCAATCATTAGAAAAGATACAGCCAAAATGTATTCTCGGTTTCCTTTGCTCTATAACAACGCAAAACAACGCTTTTAATGAAGCGCAAAACGTGAATGTGTGATATTCTAAAAATAAAATTTAAATCGGCCACTCTTAGGACTTGAGCAAATTTCACTGACTTGCCTCAGATTCACAATTTTTTTACGCGAGGAGAGAAGATAATGCATTTATTATTTTTCACGTGAGAAGTTTCGAGAGGATCACTTTCGTGTAAATTTTCCTAAAAAAAATTATAAATAGTATCAATTTTACAATTATAAGTAATCAAACCATATATTTCATTTATTGATTTAAATACACTATTATATGCAGCAATCCCAGATGTCTGAAAAAGGGATAATTTCAAAGATTTTGTCAGATTTAAAAAAAAATCCGATAGAACTCAGCATATTATTGACAGGCGAAGGAAAAGCATTCCTTCTGGCTTTGCCATAAAACATTATCTTTAGACATTCTATGGATTGATTTTTAAACGATAAAATTTTCCCGAGATAATTAATTAATGGTATAAAATATTATAAGAACGGTTTTTATGTATCTTGCATAAAGTATCAATTTAAAAGGTTTTATTTGTAATTTTTTTAATGAATATTGAGAATGAAATTTTATTACTTTTTTATATATATTAAATATATTGGCATCTTCTTACGATCAGTAATTAATAAATTCTTATGTATATATATACAATAAATTTCACGTGATCGTCTCAAATTACTAACTATTATTAACTGTAACTTTAAACTGACTCCATAAACATTAAATTAAACATATAACACTTAATTGAATTCTATTTTCAAATGACATTTTATCAATAAGAGATAGCAGCATCTAATTGTATTATCGTTTTGAATTCTTTAAAATTTTCAAAGTGACATTATATAAAATCTTACTGTTATTAATATATATATATATGTGTGTGTGCGCGCGCGTGTGTGTGTGTATGTGTGTGTGTGGCTTATAAATAATTGTGTGCATGCTTAATGTAGAATAAATGGCCTCTTACATAGCCTAATCCATTCATCCATCAAAATAAGTAGACATGCCTCACTATTGAAACAGCTAGTTCTTCAAATCTTATTAATGAATAACTGTATCTCTAATCCTAATAAATATTTATGCATTATATTATTTGCGTAAATTTCGATAAATTTAGGGCGAATTTCTAGTCTAATGTCTTGTGACGTATCTCTTTTAAGAATACTTGTTAACGTGGTGAAAGCGGATGTCTTTCTCTGCTGAATTCATCTCGTGGCAGTTACGTCATTGGCTTGGATGTGTCATCGCCCAATTAAAGCGATTGAAAGTCGAAAAGCTGCGGGCCAAACACTTAGACGTGATTAGCACCGGTCGCAAAGGGGAGGTCTGTTTTCGAACAGGGGAGGGTGCAAAGGATCCCAGGAGAACAACAGACCCCAGGAACTGAGAGACAAGGGAAACGAATACTAATCAGTGTACAAATAGAGTCAAACGATTATTGAGCGACATGATGTAATTCAAAAGTAGTGTCTGTCAAATGGTCTGAAAACTTTTTTTTTTCAAAAAATTAATCCTCCTTTTGTGTAAATTGAAAACTGATAGTTATCTATTTATATCATATCTAGTGATTCAGATATATTGAATATCGATGAAAACATTGTGTATTTAAAACATTTATTGATTCAATGCTTCGTGAATGCTCACCTGATTGAATTTTAATTGGCTTTTTCATCTTGTAGGGTATTTCAGTCATCAATGCTTTCGTTGTTTTCAGTCTTCCCACATCATTATTTAAAGATACTAAATAAAGATATTCCTGTAAATATGGACTGTTATTCTGTTGATAATATCTCGATTATGATTGTTACAGATTAACTAATGTGCTCCTTCTCAATTCATAATGTTCACAAGCATTCAAATCGAAAATAATTACTAAAATCGGTTTGAAATCAAACAGTGGTCCTATGACAGAAAGAAATCAGACATGGCATCATAACACAAGCTTAGAACAAAACAAAAAAAAACTTAATAAAATAATGAATTTTATCAAATATAAAGAGCGAAATAAAGCAAATATGTTTAATAAATAAAATAAAATAAAATTGTACAAAACAAAATTAATCTATAATCAGGAATGAGAAGATTCGATTCCGATAACGCTGAAATCTGCGCTTCAGTGTTAATGCAATGTCAAATACAATATTTAAAAAACTGCTGAAGGGAAGTACTAGCAGACCTCAACTCATTAACCTTTGCTGTAATCAAGCATAAAAAAAATGTGTAAATAAATTGTGAAGCTTGCAATCCCGTAGTTAGAAAATACTCAGGAACATTAAATTGAAGCAATGAATGAGGATATAGTAACAAAAAATGCATTGCCAAACTAAAAAAAAAAAAAAAAAAAAAAAAAAGCTTATTATACGAAAATAAAAAAAGAACTTAGTGCTAACCATATACGCGTTCATAAACAATTCTGAGTTTGCCTGTATTCATGGTCCGCACACATAAAAAAAACGAAAAGAAAGCAGAAGTCAGCTTAACGTGAAAACAGCGTTACGGACATCTATAGACAATTCTTATATAAAAAGATACTTAAAAAAAACTCTCCACTTTCATCATTTTTCTTTCTAAAACTGATTGTTATTTTTATTTATTAATTAATTATTATTATTATTATTTTCTTATTTGATTTGAATGAGCATATTCCTGAGCCTAATTTTTATTGTGAATTCTTTTGTATAAAATATACATTTTGAAAAGTCATGGCGTTCTGAGAGAATTCTATAATTAAATTATAAAACAGGATTTGAATTTATACTATATATTTGGCGATTTGGCAAAAAATGATTTCTGAGCCATTCAACATCATAAACTTATCGCTGGCTAAATTGTAAGCTCTTGGCTCTGAATCTAAAATCTTCGAATCCGATACAAGCTAGATTTGATGTTGAAGGTTAATTGTTCGACTTCTAAATGAATAGGGAAGTACCGGCTGATCATGTAGATTTGTATCAAATTTTCGAAGGAATTTGACCTCTCCACCTTTTGCATATGAATATAGTATCTCAAAAACGCAACACATTTGAGCATTGGGATTTTGTTCATAGATGTATAATCAGAATAGATGGGATCGCATAGATGCATAATCATTGACCATTTTGCAATAGATTTAAATTAATCTGTAGCAAATTTGGAAATAATCCGACAAAAGAATATATTGCTTGTTTATAAGTCTTTTTATTTGGTGTACCATCACAACTAAATCAAAATTTGCAATCCCGGCCTCAGCGGCACTCCGTACGCTACTCCATCCCCACTTTTTGGACTGTCCTCTAATATTCTTTACTATAATCTTCTTTCGCTCTCTTCCAACCACCGCATACATTTTTCTACCCCTATCCATGACAGGCCACCACCCACGGCGGAGGCAAATCGTCCAAAAAGCGACAGATGCGACACGCACGACAAGTACCTACGGGAGAGAGAAGCCGTAAACACTGCATCTTACAGTTGTGTCGGAGGTAAATCCACTCCGCGTCGCTCCCTCCATAATTGGTCTGCCTCTTCCACAAGCACGGCCATGAATAGAGAGAGCGATTTCCTTTATCTTCCTCGCCCATATGTTCGGGTTGGGATCGAGGATTTGATATCGAATGAGGGTGGTTAAAAAACGATTAGTGGACAATTGGAGAAATTAATTTAAGTGATGATTTCTTTTGCCGTAGAGTAGCAAGAGCGAAATGATACCAGAACAAGTTTTTTTTTTCTTCACAGGGCTCTTCATCATATTTGGTTAAACCAGCGGAAGTTGTCTCCCAATACTTTCTCGCATACTCTCTGATACAGGAGCTAGCTATCCCAGAGAGCGACTTCCATAGCATTGGTGTATAATAGTTACAAAATATTAACCTTTGACCAAAATATTAATTTAGCATTTTTACTGAATCTATCGTAACATGCTTGGCCAGTTATTTAGCGATTGATCCCTGGCATATGATTAAGGGTATCCAGAAATCGAATTTTTGTTTTAGATGTATTTTTTCCCAACTGATTGTAATAAAAATTTGGCACAAAACTACACTTATAGTCACAAAATCACATAACAAATTTGTTATGCTTAAGCCATTGCGTCTTTCATTTAACGCGTTTACATGTTTTAAAATGTACAGACCAAAACACGGCCAATTATATGTTGAATTTGTCTTAAACTTTGATAGGTGTCTAGACTATAGACATTAAATTTGTGTATCGAATTTTATCTATCTAACTCTCTCTGTTTCGTTGTTATCGTGTTAAATTATATACGAACAGCCGGCCAGATAGACTTCCTCTGAGTGGATTTTGCTCAAATTTTTATAGAAATCTACAAATTTGGCATATAAAGACCATTACCAAATTCCTTTCTTCTAGTTCAAAGCGTTTTTTAATTATCTTCGTCACAGACAGACAGATGGACATTCTCCAAAAATATATTTTTCGATCTCAGGGTGGTCTGAAACGTGGAGATTCATCAACATTTGGAGTTCAAATTTGTGACGATTACTATACTTTCTCTATTATACTATTCTTTCTTTATTGTTACTATACTTTCTCTATTCTACTATTCTTTCTTTATTGTTACTATACTTTCTCTATTCTACTATTCTTTCTTTATTATTATTGTACTTTCTCTATTCTACTATTCTTTCTTTATTATTACTGTACTTTCTCTATTCTACTATTCTCTCTTTATTATTACTGTACACCCTCTATTCTAGTATTCTTTCTTTATTATTACTGTACTTTCTCTATTCCACTATTCTTTCTTTATTATTACTGTACTTTCTCTATTCTACTATTCTCTCTTTATTATTACTGTACTTTCTCTATTCTACTATTCTTTCTTTATTATTACTCTCTATTCTACCATTCTTTCTTTATTATTACTCTCTGTTCTACTATTCTTTCTTTATTATTACTCTCTATTCTACTATTCTTTCTTTATTATTACTCTCTGTTCTACTATTCTTTCTTTATTATTACTCTCTATTCTACTATTCTTTCTTTATTATTACTACACTTTCTCTACACAAGAATGCAAAAAGTGGAATAAACATCTGAAATTTTGCCTTTGACCTATTTCCGAAGACTGGCACAATTGTCCCTCTTCATCGGTGAAATGGGACAGTAGTGGCTTTTAGTTTTACAGTCATTCTTCTTACAAAATAAATAACACAGTTTCTATTTCTATCAACCTATTTTTCTTAGACGACTCTTATATAAAGGAGTTTTAAAATAGCAATTGTGATATAGCTTGAAGAAAATAGTACTGAGACCTTTCGCCAACACAATACTCTGATATTTCCCCTTCAACGCGGTACTGTTAAATACGAAACGAATTCATCGTGTTACAGGGAATTTCAATGCATCAAAAATCTCACTTAGCAGCGTGTTTAGAGCGAATTTATTATTATTATTATTATAAACTAGTTTCCTTAAGCAACCAGTTGATTCGCCAGAAATATTTGTTGAGTTTAATTATATTAAATCGATTATGCATAATTTGATGACCATGATTCTTTCAGCAGAATATTTTTGAACTTCAAATTGAGACAGAAATTTAAGCAGCATTATTGAAAAAACCTAGCTCTTATAAATATCGTATATTCTAATATATATCGTATATCGTATACTTTCTAACTCCTCATGTAAACGACACAAATATTAAATAGGAACCTTCTTCCTTAA
The DNA here is from genome assembly GCF_947563725.1 of Argiope bruennichi. NCBI lineage: Eukaryota > Metazoa > Arthropoda > Arachnida > Araneae > Araneidae > Argiope > Argiope bruennichi. The sequence continues at coordinate 81,798,156 of NC_079156.1, read as the reverse complement.
CTTTCAACAATGGAAGAAAATCATTAAATATTTGATGAAACAATGAAAGCGAAGACATTTCATTGGTTAATTTCCTTGCAACAATGAAACGTGTTGTTGAAAATCAAGGAAGAATTTTTTTAAAAAAATTGCCTGGTTCGAAAAAAATTTGCATGACAATTAAATTTGTATTATTCAAAAGATAATGTTTTAAAATTATAAACAAACACAAAAATCAATCTTGCGCAATGCTATTTTTGGGAATTTTCTCGGAAAAATGCCCAAATATTGCTTATTTTTAATCAATTAAAATTTAAAAAATAAAACCGTTCCAAAGTACATATTTCCATTCATCAATATATATCTATACCAAACTTGATAACTCTAGATTAAAAAGTCAGTCTTGTGAAGTACCAATTTTCCTTCATTCTTAGAAGAAATAATGGAAAAGCACTACAACTATCAGCATTTACTACCGCAACTTTTAAAGAAAAACGTTTACTTTTTCTCTAAATGAATCACGAAATCTTCCTCTCAAACATAACTAAATAATAGACAAATTTTGAAGAAATGAACTAAAAAAATGATAAATGTATCCATAATATGAAAAATCACGTCAAAGAGTATAGAAAATTATTTAGTCTATTATTTTTTAATGTTAGTATTTTATGATATGAAGACTGTTATTTACCTGTTTGATTTCCTAGCAGATAAATAACAACCTTCTATTTGTCTCATTGGACTGTATTCACCTCGTGGTACGATCTCGGGTACACCATCGATTCCAGCTTCGACACTCGATTCCACAAACATTCTCTAGGCATGTTTGCCTGGGATACATTAGATCGGCAATTTAAAATCCCCTCTTTGGTGTGGGTTTAAAATCCCCTCTTTGGTGTGGTAAAACATTTTCTTTTATTGTCAATTGACTATCTATCAAATGGATGAAATCCGATTCAAAATATTTGTAACTTTGCAATAATAAAGGAATATAAATATGGCTAAACTTTCCCGTGAACTTATTATTGTTACTGCTTTATCCATAGCTTTTGCAGTTGAACTATAAAGCGCTGAAATTCCTAGAAATTTTTCTTATAACACTTCTTTATCTGATTAATTATATCTCAATCTATAAATGTTATGCCGAAAGAAGTTTAGTGTCTTTTTTAGCTGCTTATTTCCAGAGATTTAGAAAATAACAGAAAATTGATCGGAGAAATTATTTAAGGATGCAAAGAAAATCAAACTGAACTCTAGAAAAAGAAATAGAAATCGTGCGAGATTTATATGTATAAATCTCACACGATTTCTAATAAATCAGTCATCCAATTATGACAGATGTAGCTCAATTTTATTTAACACTTGACACTTCCGGAGTCAGAGAAAATGAAACAGATTTTGTTCAATAATTAGGAAACAGCAGGTATCTTTCTTATGTTTTCCAAAAAAAACATTGACTGCTTTTTTTGTTTAACCTATCTTTAGATTTTTCGATTTCACGGCGGTTAAGCTTGGTTGGCCATTTTATAATAGAAACCTCTGCGTGATTTCTTTTGTTCAAACGAGCGTGATCACTTAGTCAAATTGACCCATATGTTGCCTTCCATATAAGCTCTTCATCGACATATGGGCAGAGCGTTTTTTTTTTTTTTTTTTTTTTTTTGCTACGCTAAGTTCTGGAGAACAATAATGTTTATCGGAGCTCAAAAAATAAAATCAGTGTGTGGATTAGCTAATGTTAATGGACTTGTTTGATTAAAAATTCCTCGCAAATTCTTTTTTACTCTCGTTATTTGCCGTATTTCCGTTTTAAAAATTAATTTTTACAGTCATTCGCATCCCTTTTTATGTATAAATAACAAATTCCTTCAAATTCAAAGATCATAAATATACTCTAGAGTTGGAAATATGACGTAATGTTATTAGCAAAAATATAAATTTTCTACAAGTTAATTTTGAATCATAATACACTTGTATTTGTATGGCAGAAGATTTGCTTTTACATAATTTTTCCCCCAAATTATATAATGTAGGAAGAATTTCAAAAGAAACCAGTTATTAGATCGGAATTTCATTGCTCACATCCAAATTTTTGATTAAAAAAATCATTTCCATTCAATGAAAATGATTTTATATTTTTTAAATTCATACTTTTTAAGTTTTAGAATTTTTTTATTTATTTATTGAGATTCAATTAGAAAAAAAATAACTAGAATTTAATTAGAAAACATTCATGCTTTAACTGGAAATTGAATGCAATCATGTTGATGATATAACAGTGGTGCACCCAATCGCCACTTTTCTTTAAGTTTACATTCATACTTAAAAAAGAAAGTATCTTAATGCGAACTAAAGAATCTGTCCAATAACTTCAACTGTCCGTTGAGAAGCGCATCCGTTCAATAAGAAGCATATGGTTCTTTCTGCCTTAATCAAAAAACCAAACATCCATCTTTGACAATTACATCTCAAAATATTCCCATCAATACCTTAATGCGGTGATATACGACAGAAATTATCACTCGCGAAGAGTGCAACTTGGATGTGTCAAATCGGAAGCTGATAAGGCACTCAGAACCGTTACTTTTATTTGCCTCCAATAAAGTCTCGCCTTGCGGCACGCGTCCTGAGTCAACAAACACGCTGCCCATAATCAGTGGAAGCACTTAGTGCAGGGACCAGGTGTGAATTTTGAACAGCATCTTAAGCCGATACACGGGTCTTGTTTGGTGGCACTTGAGAACACAGAAAGTGATGAAACTCAGGTGATGTGACACTTTCAAGTTTGTTTGATAGTGTGCCGATGGCGATGAAAATCCGTCCAATTTGGATTTTCGCTCTTCTTTATTTTGTTAATCCAACCTCTCCGTTCTTTCTTTCTCTTTAGGAATTATTCGCTCACGGCAGAAAGACAAGTGTTTAAAATCCGACAACAGAAAATGCTTTAGGTGGAAGGGGGAAAATGGTCTTTTTTCTTTCTCATATACGAAGTATACAGAAAGTACAGTAATCGTGAAAAAATTAGAACTTGAGATTTTGACAATCTCCATGTTTTAGACGTCCTTGAGTTCCAAAAACGCATTTTTGAACGAATTTTTCCTTTCGTCTGTCTGTCTGTCTGTGACAAAGATAACTCAAAGGAGACGGATGAAATTTGATATATAGAATTATGACCAAATTTGTAAATTTCTATCAAATTTTGAACGAAATCAGATCAGAGGAAGTCTGTTTGTCCGGCTGTTCGAATATAAGTTAGCACCCTAACTACAAAACGAAGATAGCCTGTTAGATAAAATTTGGTATACAGATTTAACATCTTCAGCATAGACGCCCATCAAATTCTTTGTGAAATCCAACAAGAGGTTAACCATCTGTCGATGCGTGCTTTCAAAAACATTTAAACGCAATAACTCAATGACTTAAATATGTCAAATTGTTATGTGATTTTAAGTGTAGTTTTATGTCAACTTTTTGTTTCAATCTATAGGGAAGAACGCGTTTTGAAATATAAATTCGATTTTTGGATACTTTTGATCGCACGCTAGGGATTAACCGCTAAAACACTCACCAGGGATCATCTGATAGATTCAATAAAAATGCTAAATTCCCGCCAAAGAAATATTTCGAAACTATTGTATGACGATGCCCTAAAAAGTGTTTACTGGGATGATATGTGCCGTTTATTTTGAAAGAAGGACAAGTCCATTTTTGAAAAAAACGGAGATAATGGTAATACAGATAAAACTTGTTATGATCTTTTTTATGCGTAAACAATTTAAAGTAAAAAAAAAAGAAAAGAAAAAAGAAAAAGAATAGAAAGAAAGAAAGAAAGAAATAAGATTCTAGTATTTTGGAGATGGAAGTAAGTTTTAGCTCTTAACAATATTGAAAATCTGTTCATTTTGAAAGTGGTGCAAGTTCATCTTAGATTGAAATTATTTCTGACCGAATATATTACGGCAAAATTTAGCTCCGGTTGCTGTATGGTGAAGCAAATATGGCCGTAAGATGAACTTGCGCCACTTTCAAAATAAACAGATTTTCAATATTGTTAAGAGCTAAAACTTACTTCCATCTCCAAAATACTAGAATCTTATTTCTTTCTTTCTTTCTTTCTATTCTTTTTCTTTTTTCTTTTCTTTTTTTTTTTTTTTTACTTTAAATTGTTTACGCACAAAAAAGATCATAACAAGTTTTATCTGTATTACCAATATCTCCAATTTTTTTCAAAAATGGACTTGCCCCACTTTCGAAATAAACAGCTCACAAGGATCTAATCAGATGCAGATCTGATAAAGGCCTAATTAGATGCAAACTTGATGCATGCCTAATTAGATGCAGTTCTATTTAGATACGGATCTCATGTGGGCCTTATTAGATGCAGATTTGAATATATCTAGTTATTTACAGCTCTAAATAGATACAGATGTAATTAGATGCAGTTCTGATGCGGGCCTAATAAGATGCAGACCTGATTCAGATATAATTAGATGCAGATCTATTTAAATTCAGGCCTAATAAGATGCAATTCTATTTAGATGCGGATCCCATGCGCGCTTAATTAGATGCAGGACCGATGCTGGCCTAATTAGATGCAAACCTGATTCCGCTCTAATTAGAAGTAAACCTGATGCAGATTTAGATATTAATCTAATTAGATGTACATCTGATGCGGGCCTAATTAGATGCAGATCTAATTAGATCAAGTTATATGCAGTTCTACTTAGATGCAGGTCTGATGCAAGCCTCATTAGATGCATATCTAAATAGATCTAGTTACATGCAGTTCTAATTAGAAGAAGATCTAATAAGATGCAGGTTTGATTCAGATCTGATGAGGCTCGGGCCTAATTAGATGCAGTCCCGATTCATATCTAATTAGATGCAGATCTATTTAGAGACGGGCCTTATTAGAGGCGGATCTGATGCCGGCATAATTAGATGCAGGTCTGATGAGGGCCTAATTATATACACACCTGATGCAGATCTATTTGGATATGGATCATATTAGATGCAGATCTCATACAGGCCTAATAAGATGCAGACTTGTAGCAGGTCTAAATAGATGCAGACTTGTAGCAGACCTAAATAGATGCAGTTCTATTTAGAAGCGGATCTAATTTCATGCAGATATTGTGCGAGCCTAATTAGTTGCAGATCTAATCTGATCTACTTACATGCACTTCTAATCAGATGCAGGTTTGATGCAGCTCTAATTAGATACAGGCCTGATTCAGATCTAATTAGATGCGGTCCTAATTAAATGCAGATTTGATGCGGGCCTAATTAGATGCAGACCTGATTCAGATCTAATTAAATGCCCACCTGATTCAGATCTAATTAGATGCACATCTATTTATATATGGATCTAATCAAATGCAGATCTGAAGCAGGCCTAATTAGATGCAGACTTAACGCAGGCCTAATTAGATGCAGATTTAAATATATCTGGTTACCTACAGTCTTAAATAGATGCCACTCTGATGCCCACTTAATTAGATGCAGACCTGATTGAGATATAATTAGATGCAGTTCTATTTAGATGCGGATCTTTTGCGCGTTTAATTAGATCCAGAATTGATGATGGCCTAATTAGATGAAGACCTGATTCAGATCTAATTAGATGCAGATCTATTTAGAGACGGGCCTTAGAGGTGGATCTGATGCCACTCTAATTAGATGCAGGTCTTATGAGAGCCTAATTAGATACATACCTGATGTAGATCTATTTAGATATGGATCATATTAGATGCAGACCTCATACAGGCCTAATAAGATGCAGGCCTAATTAGATGCAGTTCTATTTAGATGCGGATGTAATTAGATGCTGATCTGATGAGGAGCTAATTAGATGCAGTTACATGCAGTTCTAATTAGACGCATGTCTGATGCGGCCTAATTAGATGCAGACCTGATTCAGATCTAATTAGATGCAGGCTTGATGCAGATCTATTTATATATGGATCATGGATCTCATTACATGCAGATCTGTTGAATATCTATTTAAATATGTATTTAATTAGATGCAGATCTGATGCAGGCCTAATTAGAAGCAGATTTGATACAGGTCTAATTTGGTGCAGACTTCATGTTGGCCTAATTAGTTCTATTTAGAAGCGGATCTAATTTGATGCAGATATGATGTGCGCCTAATTATTTGCAGATTTAATCTGATCTATTTTCATGCAGTTATAAACATATCCAGGTTTGATGAGGCCCTAATTAGACACAGACCTGATTCACATCTAATTAACTGAGATCCTAATTAGATGCAGTTCTATTTAGATGCAGATTTGATGCTGTCTAAATTAGATGCATATCAGATCTAATTAGATGCACACCTGATTCAGATCTTTTTAGATATGGATCTAATCAAATCTGAGGCAGGCCTAATTAGATGCAAACTTAATGAAGGCCTAATTAGATGCAGTTCTATTTAGAAGCGGATCTAATTTGATGCAGATCTGAGGCGGGCCTTATCAGATGCAGATTTAAATACATCTCGTTTATATCAGCGGGTCTAAATAGATGTAATTAAATGCTGGTCTGATGCGGGCTTAATTAGATGCAAACCTGATTAAGATATAATTAAATGCAGATCTTTTTAGATGCAGGCCTAACTGGATGCAGTTCTAATTTGATGCATATATGAAGCGGGCGTAATTAGATACAGATCTGGTCAGAGATGCACACATAAATGATGTATTATTATCGAAACACAAAAATAAGATATACTTTTTATTATTTATGAAACACTGTACAACCATTCATTATTAAAGATAGATAGATAGAAACACCCTATATTTCAGACGTGATATCAAACGGCCACATTTTCTTCACCATACAGCAACCGGAGCTAAATTTTGCCGTAATAAAAATAATTCCTTCCAATCTAAGATGGACTTGCACCACTTTCAAATAAACAGATTTTCAATACTGTTAAGAGCTAAAACTGCCATCTCCAAAATACTAGAATCTGATTTATTCTTTTTTACTTTAAATTGTTTACGCATAAAAAAGATCATAATAAGTTTTATCTATACTACCATTATCTCCATTTTTTTCAGAAATGGACTTGCCCCACTTTCAAAATAAACGGCTCATATGCTGAATCAGATTTACAAAGGATGCACCATACAAAATGTTTCACAAAACTTCGATAGAACGAGATGCTGAATTTAAAATTATCGATTTGCCACCACAACGAGGAAGACTAAGTGATTTCAGAAACATAAAATTATCTTTTATGTATGAAAAAAAAAGGAGATTTATTACATCCGAAAAATGCAAGGAAAGGATGGATTTATATACCATATATGGATTCCATATATAACTCCTGTTCATCATGGACATTTTAAAATGTTAAATCCTGAATAAATTTCAATTGAATTATACCTACGTATAAACTGAAAAAGTATAATTTCATTGAAATTCTTAATAAAACTGAATTGGTTTTTTGTTATGTTATATTTTCTACAAGAATATTCTTTGTTTTGTTTCCCTTTTTATTAGATGAATAAATAATTGCAGATTTTTGAATAATATTTTGTTTTTATTATTAAAAAAACAGACTGATGTAACTGAAATATTTCCCAATTAAACGAACGTTTACAATAATTCATTAATTTTGAAAGTGAGGCAAGTCAGCCATCTAACTCTCTGACCCGCCACGAAGGCACACGGATTTAAACCATAAAAACTGAATGACCGGACCGCCGCAACAGCAACATTGGCGGGAACTGTGGTTGAGTCCTAAGGGCCGTCACCGGCTACGGTACAACCCTCCCCGAAGGAAGTACGTCCCGTCATCGATGGGAGGAGTCAGATCCCCCACCTATTAGTGTACCCTCCAGGGTGGCGAGATCCAACCACCATGCCCGAAGCATCTCTTCCTCATTTCGAGGTGTCCCCCCGGGGGAAAGTGAGGCAAGTCCATTTAGTTATAATAAAACTCTTATTTTTTTAGTCAGCACTAAAAAAATAAGATTTATAATCCTATTGAATTATAAACTTATATTATCTTGTACCACAAAAGACAAAAAAAATATATCTATTAATACGTACCAATATTTTTAAATTTATTGAAATGCAAACCTTTAAATATCTCGCAATAACAAAAAATGAACTTGCCCCATTTTCAAAATAAACGGCTCATATCTTTATTTGAAGCGAGAAAGTTTTGAGGAGACTACTCCCGCTGCTTTTTTTTAATTAACTCATGTAAGCCCTAGATTTATTTAAAAAAAAAAAAAAAAAAAAAAAAAAAAGAGCTAATCCTTTTCCATACATCGAAGTGTCTGATTAGTGCTTTGAATTATAGAATTCTTTAAATTAAATATTCAAAAATTACATAAAAAATAACTGCCAAATATCTGTAATATTTATATTAATAGTAATCGATTAGCTGTTATTATCATTATTTGTAATTACAATAGCCGAAATTCTGTAATTATGTTGATGTCAATATTATTTTAAACTCAAAAATAATTTGGACACGGTTAAAGAAAATAACCTATTTCTATTCTAGATTTCTAAGTATATTTATTCTAATTTGTTTATCTATATATTTAAATCATAATATACCACTAGAATAACAAATATTTTAATTCGTATTTGCAAAATTCCTTTTCTAAGAAAATTTTTTAATGCTTATTTTCTCTTTAATATTCTTAATTTTTTTAGTTCGATTTAGTTTTTTAAATAAAAATATAAATTTCAAGATAAACTTTGAGATTCTGATAAAAATGCTACAAAAATTTTTAACTTTAATCACTTAATAACATATTTTAATTTTCAATGAATTTCCTTCTTATGATTACATTGCATCTTAATTTTATAACAACTTTTAATTTTCGACAATATTTATTATTTCCTACATTTCATAGCACTAATAAAGGGAAGTTTAAGAGCTTTCTGAATATTATTTTGTACCTCTTAAATTTAATATAATTCATAATTAAAATTGTTATAAATCTTAAAAATTGTTTTTAAATTAATTTCTAGATGACGTTTTACTACTACAGTGGAATAAATTTTTAATTAGAGTAACATGATCATTTATACAGTGGTGGCCAAAATTGTGGACACTCTTGAAAATTTTTGTTTTCTAACTTTGTATGTTTATAGAAAATATAACGCTTTACAAAATGCAAACTCTTACATATCATTTTAAAGAGAATTTAATGCTGATTTCAATACAAAAAGCAAAATTCAAATATTTGTAATACAAAAAATGTTGAGCGGCAATAATTATCGAGATTCATTAGATGCTGATGACTACAGTGAGTTATCAGTACTTAGTGGCCTTTTTAATTTTTATTTCAGCTTCACATTGATGTTTCACTGATCATCACATTGATGTTTTAAGCTCTTCTTTCGTTATTGCATGATGCTAAGAAACAATTATAACCTCAATTAATTCTCTTTTATTTGATAAATGCTTCACATGTACAAGAGTTCTCAAACGGTGCCATAAGTTCTCAATAATTTTGAGGTCAGGGCTGTTTCCTGGCCATGATAACAATTGAATGCTGTTTGTACTAAATCACTCATTCGATATTTTTGCTGTGTGACAAGAAGCTGAAACCTGCTGAAAAATAAATGATGCATTGTTGGGAAAGAAACCACTGATTTAAGGTGTAAGTTTTGGCTCTAGAATAGTGTCAAAGTATTTTCTAGCATTTAATCTCCCATCGATAACATGAAGGAGACCAATACTGTTTGTTGATATGCATGACCAAGTCATAACACTAACTAAGTTCTTCATAATTGTTTAAATACAGTCAGGATTTAGCACTTCGTGTATTCTATATCTTACATATTTTCACCATCACTAACGAATAACAATATCTTTGCTTCATCACTCCGTATAAATTGCGACCACTAATCATCTGTCCAATTAATGTGTTCCCTTGCCCACTGTAATCTTTTTATACTCTACTATAAATTGAGATAAGGATTTTCTCTTGTTGAATTTTACCTCTTAGTCCAATATCTAATAATCTTTCCTTGATTGTTCTTGAATGACAAAAATGCCAGCATCATTCAATTGACTTCCGGTGGCCACTGAGGACATTCTTTTATCTTGGAGGCATAGTCTTTTTTATTCTTCTATCATCAACAAATGTGGTGAGCCTAGTTCAGCCATTTTCTGCATTATTTTTTACTGAATTTGTCTCCTGATATCGTAAACAAAACTTTCAAACTTCAAATGTAGTCATTGAACCACCTGCCTGTTTTGCAATTTCAGCATAGGAAAGTTACCACATTCATGTAACACAATAATCTTAGTTCTCTTTCTAAATGTCTAATCTACTCTTTTATTTTATGTCATTGCTTCTAGACTAAATACTAGAAATATTTATAAAAATTCCTACTATATATTAAAAAGTTTATCAAAATTACTAACTTCCAATTTGTTTACATAAAAAAAACAGTCTTCCTTCTACAGAAAAAAAAATGCCCAATAACGACTTGTTCCAACTTTAAAGATGATGTCAGCTTCGGCTAACAATTATTAACATTTAATTGGTTCCCAGATCTGGAACAGTGATTTGTCAGGAATGGTAGAAATTACTATTCACTTCATCACTGAGTTTGTTATTCAGATTAAAGTAAGAATAAATTTTTTGTATTACAAATATTTGAATTTTGCTTTATGTATTAAAATCAGTATTAAATTCTCTTTAAAATATACATAAGAGTTTGCATTTTGTGAAATGTAACATTTTTTATAAGCGTACAAATTTAGAAAACATAGCGATTTCCAAAAGTGTCCACAATTTAGGCCACCACTGAATAATTAAGGGCTTTAAAATAATTTTCTATTGCCTTTTATAATTTATAAATACACAAATTTTACAATTCTAATGCGTGAAAAAAGGTGAGTATAAAATTAAGCTTAAAATTCCAAGCTTAGAAACAAACAAAATTAAGTAAAAACAGGTAATTAAAAAAAAAGAAAAGAAAGAAAGAAGGCTGCGCCAGAGACTTTTTTTTTTCCAACTTCCACTTGGTAATCTTCTTCATAAATAATCTTGCGTATCATCCAACCACTTGTTTGAGTCCACTAAGGTTTTTAATAATTCATTGACTTTTTATACATTTTATTTAAAAAATATCCAAAATATTTCAAATGTTTTAAGTTGAGGAAGAAAGATTTTTCTTCTTTCGAATATCATAGGAATACAGTTTTGTTCAAGGCATGAATAAGACTGATATAAATTTTAATTAATTCGATTCATTAAACATTAACAACTATTTGTTTCGATAAACAGAGCCAGAAAAAATAATTAATTCTGTTCTAAATTCTTAAAGGAAAATTGCTTTAATGACCATCCTGAATGAAACGAACTGAGCCTAAAATTATTATGTTATAAATTATAATGTTATTTTAAGAAAATGGAATCTTTTATATAAAATTGTCATTCTTAACATTTGAATTATTTGATAAAGATTTTCAAAGGAAAAAGATTTCAAATAATCATTAATGTTCTAATAAAATTTTCATACAGCACAAAAATTTTTAAGACGTCTTTCATTTTCATTAAAAGAAGTATGTAAAATTTCATTGAAATAATTAAGCTTAATATTATATATATATATATATATATATATATATATATATATATATATATATATATATATATATATATATATATATATATATATATATATATATATATATATATATATATTGCCTCGCATTAAATATTTTTTTTCCATTTTCAGTCATACCATTTAATTTTATGATTGTTTGTTTACATTCAAAATGGTCTATAAAAAAATGTAAGTCGCTTTATATGAGTTATCAAACACCAGTCCCTCAGAGATAATCCTGAATTACGATCTGTTGCGGCTTTTCTATAGGACTCGTGAGAACCACCGTACTAATTTTTATTGCCATATGTTCAACAGGCCATAAATTTTGTCTATGGACGCTGTGATACTATAATATTTCAAACGGTTTGGAGAAATAGATGAATGTTCTGTGAAAATATGTTTGCTTAACAGAATCGTTGAGAGATCCGTATCGTTATAAAGGAGATTAACTCCATTAAAAGAGTTCAGTATTTTGATTCATTCTTATTTATAGTTTCTCCGAAATCATCAGTAATTTAATGCAAAAATATTAACTATTATAATTTAATGAATTCTAGAGCTGAAAATAAAGCGAAAAAATAATTTTGTGGCCCAAATTATTTAACACTTTAGTTATAAATATTGTCTCCAAAATAGAAAAATAATCTCGTTTAGGTTTTTAATTCCAGTTCAAGTTATCAGATTAATTTACTTTTTAACCCAAAGGATTAAAAATACCAGCTAAATCCAACAGTAATTATTTAAATTCTATCTTTTAAACTATTTCGTCAAATCTTTATAAAAATAACAGCAAAAGATCAATTCATAATACAAAATCCTTCTACGTTGAATAGTGCAATATTTTTCAATAAATGTATCCTACACAGTTCTCTGAAATATTCCTAATTACCATTTATATAGGAATTAGAAATCTTTCACAGCATTACTTGTCTTAAATGTATTTAGATTTTAAATTTTAATTCAGTTGCTGAAAGAAGCTATCTCTGTTCTGAATTTTTATCTATGGCAAATCTGAATGATCGAATCATCAAGAAAATTAAAACAGAGTTTATGGTGAATGCTTTATAACTCTCACTACATCTGCGTTACCGCCTGGTTTACTTGTTCTATATAAATGTAAGAAAACATGAAATACATTCAATTTTAGGTAATGCAGATTTTAATACTTATATTCAACCCCTTAAGATATTTTAGAACTCTCAAACTAATTTGAATCGTTTACAGAAATTATTATTTAATTTTCCGATGTGCTACGAAACAAGTCTGCCACATATTGTTCAACTCTGTTAAACTCTTCGCATACAATGACTCGTGCCTTTAAACGCAGAATTTTTAAATATGCTATTAAGTAAAGGTATTAAAATTCAAAAATAACTTAGAACTACTTTAATATCTCAAATGTACCTTATATTATTATAGAAATTAAAATAACATTGCATGTTCCAAATAGGATGTGTCAACTAAATAAGAAGTTAAATAAATTCATAGGCAAGTGGTTAAGGGCGATGCAATAATACAGAGTTGAAACAAAGAAACGGATATGCAATTGTATATATATATATAGATAGATAGATTACAACGCAACATGTATGTTTACACCTCTCACAGAAGTACGATCCGTCACCAGAGTAAAGGCATGAAATCTCACACCATTATTGTACCAACAACTATTTTGAAAGCTTCCGAGTTCCTTATCTGAAATGCCTCCACTGGGAAATTTAGCTTGTTTGGATTATTATCCAGTTTCGAAGATTCATCAATATTAGGACAAATCTCTCAATTTTGAACCGTGGTCTGATGAAATGTTCAGTACCGGAGCCCTACCCGCTGAGTAATCTTCCACATTATACCAATAGAAAGTTGTTAACTCTCGATAGATCTTAGAAGTCAGGATTATAGAAAACTTTGGTTCTACCAGCAAATAGTATCTCTAACATTTCATTCTCTAGTCCCGCAGCAAAATTCTGCCATAAGTTTAATTTTAAATGTAAGATTATTAATGGTTTACAAAACTGTAAAACTAACAAACTCCTTACAAGCAGAATTCATTGTATCTTGTATTAAAGAAATAACACACACACACACACACACACACACACACACACACACACACACACACACACACACACACACACATGTTTGTATTTGAAAATGTTTTATTTCACAGTTCTTTAGTTTTTTTTTATTAAATTATTAAAGTAAGCGAGTATTTTAGTAAAAAAAAAGAATAATAAATAAATAAATAAAATATTTATAGGCAATTATTTTTATGCCAACTTAGTTCAGGCTTGACGTTACACTTCCAAAAAAATGACAAACTGCAGTTTCTAACATAACTTACAACTGAGTCAAGAATAAAAAAATAAAAAAATTGCAGGAAAAATGTATCAAGCGTAATTTATAGAAAGATATCAACATTAATAATTTCTAGAAAAGTATTATGTCTGTTAGAAGCATTTCTCATAAAATGGTAACAACTGAAGAAAGTGATACTCGTCAAACATGTTCCCTTTTTCAATTTTGACATCCAACAAGTATTCTTCAAGAGGATATTTTCGGTACATAAAAACACTGCATAAAAAAAATCCAACAGATAATTGCAAAATGCTATGAATAGTTATGTTTGAGACATGACTGTATGGCATTTGTAATTTGACTCCACGACTGTATGGCAGTCATGTAATTTGACTCCACGAACTTAACTGGTTTCTGGTAATTCTTTCAAAGAAATTACCAATTACCTTTGGTTCAATAGGCGATTTTATTGGAAACTCTTAAAACGTAATTTGAGTAATTTTTATATATATATTGGTAGTTATGTGCATTTGAATTAACATTATGCTAGCAAATATATAAATGCATTAAATTAGATAAAATTTATAAACTGAAATGCGATTTAGATACAGCATTTCATTTTTCGAGCTCTAATTGTTGAAATTTCTGTGCTTAACCTTGAAATCTTCCTAACTGCCGGAGACTTGCACAATACGCGGAACCGTTTACAGGCGCAATCCAATGAAGTCTTCAAGCACCCTTCAAGCCCAGGAAGTTTGCGCTCAGTTTAGGCTCTTAATTATGGAGGCGCGTGCCGGCTGGAAGAGGCGCAAAGGGTTACTCTGGCGTACAAAAAAAGGAGCCAAATGCGAAGAATGGCGCTGAAACATAATATGCAAAGAATGGCGCTACACTGTTATGAACTTTCTTCGCAGAAATTACAAAATTGTTTGCTTTAAATAAGAAAACTGTATTTAAAATATTTATATAATATTATATTTAATACGAATATAAATAAATAGAAACTTAATTCCTACTTCTGTTTTGTAATTCCTAGTTTTGTTTATTTATTTTTTTAAATTTTTGTTTGGTAAATTGTTTAAAATATAATTCATCAATATTTTTTTAAATAAAATTATCTATTGTTAGTTTAATAACAACACTTAACTATCTTTAATTTCATATAGATTAAGTATTTAACACGATTCCCAACAAATAGCTAAGATTATAAGTTGTTAAAAGCTTTTAGCAGTTAAATTTAAATGTTAGTTAGCTGAACTTTTTAGTATTTTGAGTGATTAATTTTTAATTTTTGTATAATTAATTAATTTTTTTAATGTTTCGAAAACAAATTTCCATTAGTAATTTAAAAACTGATAAATTTTTTTGAATAAAAATGATTATCCTGTTTTTGTATTTTGATTTCCGGCATTGGTCATACATAAATTTCGAATTAATAGTCTTGTTATCAACCATTTTTACCAATTGAAATTTTAAAGCAATATCATAAATTCTGACCAAATAAGTACATGAATAAAACTCTAAAGTATTTAAATGTATAAGTTGTTTTGACATTGCTCAAATTTCTTTTATAAATAATTTTAAAACATTTGACGATTAGCTCTTTTGCTAAATTAATTTCTTTAACACAAGTTTTTATTATTTTTATTATTATTATGTGAGAATATGATGTTGTTTTAGTTAGAGGGTTTGAAGCTCGAAATCCGTAGCAATGAATATTGAAGCTCGAAATCGCGTAGGCAATCAGGTAGTCACGAGAGGTCAATACTGTTGGACAAAAGTCCGATTCCTCACAGAAAAAAAATCCCTTATTTTGAATCCCTGTCTGAGGGTGACCCTTGAGAAAGTCTTCAGGCCGGATTCTTATTATTTTGGTTTAATTTTGATTCTATTTTCCCTTTCAACTTGGTTTTTATTACTAATTGTCTAGATTAATCTGCGTTTTAGTAGTACCTGCATTTGCGCTCCCTAAATACAATGGTGCTTTTTTTGTTTATTATTTTTTTTAGTTTTTAGTTTGATTCCGAAATAATTTTTTAGTTTCGATCCCAAAATAATTTAGGTTCTTTTTCGTAAAAATTTGATTTCGTTTCCGAAATAATTTTAATTTCAGATTGTTTCAATAATAAGTTTTCATTTCACATATATACAGAGAGAGGGGGGGGGGGGTGAGGGATAGAGACCAATAGAGAAGTCTCGTGATTGTTTCAAACCGCTCTGGTTAATAACTTAGATTAATTATGACCAAAAATGACTTAAAAAATAATAATTTTCTCACATGATAACTTGAAATTTGTGATCATGGATTTCATTAAAAAAAATTTTTTTTTTTCATGTTTATCTATGCAAATGGATTATTTTTGACTAATTAATGTGCCGAATGTTCTTGTGAGAAATTAACTCTTTTTAAAGTTACAGTTCGTCATACTATTTTTATACAAATTTACAATTTAATTTAAATAGTAATTAAAATAGACTAACTATCAAAGCTAATTAATAAAAATGTTTTATTAAGTAATGTTAATTTGCAAATAATCAAATGAGTTTCGATTCAAATCTCCAAATGAACGAATGGGGAATTTTATAATACGTATTTATTCAATAATCACAAAATATCTAATTCGATAAGAAAAAATAAAAATGTCGCCATAAAAGCGATGCAGTACCACTTCTTGCAACCCACCATCATCAGCATGCCGCGGGAACAGAAGGTAGAGTGTCGGTTTCCGACTCTCAATCATGCCTCTAAAAGAGAAGGCTAATATAACAAAAAAACTTCTATTTATTTTAAAAAACTTTTTTTCCTCCCAAAGGGTAGAGGCGACAAAACGGTCGCGATAGGGTTGACATCGCTTAAGAAAAGGTCACGTGGCTATGCGCCCCACCTGCGCACGGCCGTACGCGTGGCCCCTTAGCCTTCTGCATCTGCAACTTTAGGGTGTGTGGGGGAAGAGAAAAATCATAACCCCTCTTTAGAAATATTAGAAACTTTATTCTGTTATCTAGGTTTAAATGTGTATCATTAAATATTGTTATACTTCAATTATTAAGGGAAAATTCAATAGTAACTGTTTGATTTGAAATAAATTTTTGAAAACCGCCTTTTACTAAAATAAAATTTAAGTAAATAATATTTTTAAAAAAATTTAATAAAAATTAAAATGAAATTAGAGTTATTTGAACAGTTATTGATTATCATTAATTGCAGCTCTCTGTACCATAATCCATAGATGATATTAAAAAAACGAATAAAATAGCATGACTCTATTAATGATTTATATATTTATTAATTTTAATAATTATTAACAGACATAAAAATTATTTATTTTATGATGCTACGTTTTATACAAAAAATTATTAACAGTTATAGATATTAGTTGTTTTATTATGTTATTTTTTATACAAATTTATATTATGCATTCTTTTAACTGCATGAAATTGGAACTTTCGAAAATGGTAATTAATCTTATTCTATAAAATTAAAGACAGTACATTATAATTTTCAATAACAAGAGCCTAAATTTATACAAAAAATATTATTAATTTAATTAAATAAATCATTATAGTGCTTATTTATCAGTAATAACAGAAGACATAAAGAATTACATACATAGATTTGTACTTTAAAAAAAAAGTTGTAGATGAAAAAAAAAAAGATTTTTAAAAAAATGATAGAAACCAGCAGTTTTAAATGCATTAAAAATAAGAGTTCTATAAGGAGCAATGAGCAAAATGAAGGGTATAAGTAAAGAATGAAATGTTGATAATAAGTTCGTTTTGCATAGTTAAATTAGGAAGTTAAAAAAAAAAAGAATTCGGCAAAATTCGATAAAAAGATTTTTTTTTAAAAAATGGGAGAGACAGAAAACAAATATTATGCCCCATATGCCATTTGCCCCTGCTACACCACTGGCCATAGAAATGTAGATGAGTCTAAATGAGAAAGGGGGAGAGGAAGGGTACCTATCCAACTCAAAGAGAATTGATCACACTCAGTTAAGGAGAGTAAGAAATTTTCCCTCATAAAGTAATCTGCACCAAAACAATTCTTGAAATAACACATATTTCGATATTTAACTTTCTAAATGACACTAATTTAAAATTCAATTGCATTCACAGAAATGGGTTTCGCCTTTATAGGTATCTCAGTCCTTATCAGTCTAAAATTCCCAATCCCAACTCTTTAAATGTAATTATTTAGTATAATAATTGATTGATATGGGATTATTATAAAATTAACATTACAACACTCAATATTTAGAATAGATTTTACCTTTCTTTCTTCTGTGTAAAGTAAGCTTAAATGATGAATTTTAATGAGATAATTCATTGCATATATTTTGTTACTAAGGAACAGATTGCATTTGTCTAAATTACTTCCATATTTCATTCATTAGGTTTCTTAGAAGAAGTTTGCTAGTCATATTTATCAATGCTTTTTGTTTGTTAATATTCAGTCAGAAAATAGATTGAAGATTTTAAGATAATTTTCTACATATCATTGAAGTTTCATTGCAAGTAAAAGGAGAATATAAGCTGTATTCCAATTTTATATTATTTATTTATTTTTATTGATAAATTAATAAAGCAAATCAAATGTTGATTTAATGTATTCAGATTTAAGAAGATAATTGTGTGATTAGGATAGACATTAATAAATATAAAAATTAAATGTTGCAGGCTAAAATATCAATGGCAAAATTAATGTTATTTTTCATTAAATTTAAATTTTCATTAAGAAATTAAATTATTGAAAATTATCAAAAATTAAGCAAGTGTTAACCACTACGATGGTTATAATTACTGCAATATTTTTTATTCGTATATTCTGTAAATTTTTCTGCATGAGTTTTGGTACATGTTACGAAAAAAATGATTACCGATTGACACAATTTCAGATTCTACTATGTAATGATATTCATAGATTTATCCGACGACTCTCCACAATGCTATCTTTATTCCCAGCATAATTCAGTGGCGTAACTATAGTGGAAGAATACGTATTTCAGCACCATTATTTAAAGCTATACACTTTAAGAAAGCTAATTTTCTTGTATCCGAAGTACAAAGGATTTAAATTCGAGATTTGAATGAATCCCCACTTTTTAAATAACTCTGAATCGAAAAACATTTTGTTGTTGTTGTTGTTGAAAAATTGCCTGAGAACATAGCAATTTAAAAACGAGAAGGTGGAATTTGGTATATAGCCATAAAACCAAAATTGTAGATTTCTATCATAGTTTTTATCAAACCTAGAAGTTTAAGGCGTTGATCTGTTCGCGTGCATAAGGTCACGTTTACACAGAAATAAACGATTTGGTTAAAAGAAATTTCATACTCCACCTTTTCACAATTATTTATGATTTGCATCAATCTCAGTCAGTTAGAAGAATGCCATTCGAAATGCATTTTCGTGCTGTCCTCCCATGGTATTATATATATATATAACAAACATGCCGTAATGTGTACACGTGCAAAAAAAAAAAAAAAAAGGAATACGTGCAAAAGAATTATGGTTTAGGTTTGCATACTTTGCACGTATATCCTCATACGCATGCGAGGAAAAACGAGCATACACCTTTGAATTGGTTTTTATTCTAATTTCTTAGATACTTTCTTTAACTACTGACCAAAATTGCTTCCAACTGAGCCTACGCCTTCTATTCTTGGCAATAATACCGTATAAGAGAATGTGTAGATATCAAGTTATCGACGTTCGAGTTGCCAATGTTCTCTAACCTCGAACGCAAGGTGAAGCTCCTCTACAGCCATTATTCTGACAGCTAAGAGGATATAGGATTTGTAAAGCAACGAGTCCAATGGTAGCTGGTGCTATCTGCAGCACCTATGCTGCACACCAAACGCACTTCCCTGAGCGCATCCTTTTGTAATAATCACCCTATTATCACAGGGATTATGTAACCAAGGTGAATATACCCCATTCGAGTTCCTGGGTCTCCCCTTTAGGTTCTTTCATTCATTCTCCGATGAAAAAGTAAAAAAGAAAAAAAATTATAAAACAGGTATCCACATGCTGATCTAGTCGGTCTTTAAAGCAGGAAGACGCAGCAAAAAATCACGCTCTGTCCCCGAATTTTAATCCCCTTTTCCGAAAGGGGTTAGAAAGGATGGAATCAAAGAGTCCCCCGATTTGTAAAATTTTACAATCGGAAGGTTGATACCATCTAGCCTCGCGTGTGCTGGAGAGAGAGAAGGGTTTGAAATGTTGAGGCTGTTCTGTTACATCATTTGCTGTTCATGTCGCTTTGTTGTTAAGGTCAGATGACGAATTGAGTAATTTGATGCCATAAATGTAGATCCCTTTTTGCTAACTAACACCCTTCACATGCAAGAGTAGGGTAGTTGAAATTTGAAGTGAAAGTGGATGGATGAGGACTATACTTTGAAATCAGTATCCTAATCTTATATCTCTGCAAAAAATTTTTATTCAGGCATTTCTCAATAAAACTACACCTAATCGGGAGTTTCCTTACTACTTTTGCTATTTCCATTATTTGTAAAAACAGTATAGGCCTCTTTCATTTTTCTATTATAGGAAATACAAATGTTGGACTAGATCCATTTTATCTTCATTGCATTGTACATGCTACTATAAATGCAGTGCAACTAAGTTATTGAGATTTCTTACCATATATCAGACATATACTAGCATAGACCAGCACAAAACAATACTATAATCTCTATTTTAAAATCAATTGTATAGCATTGCTTTTAATATTATTTTTCATTTAATTGAGAAACATTTTAGACAGGTCTTATTTTTATCTAGCTAATAAACTCAATTTAGCATATTAGTTGGAAACCAAGCAAATAAGGCGTTTCCCTTTTCAAGTTATTAAAGTGAGTAAGAGGAAAATCTGCCAAGCATTCAATTTTAGGTCTAAAATTTAAATGAGTGTGTTTGAAATTTTAAATAGAGCATTTTAGTGTCTTAGAGTATCATGAGTCAAATGAATTAAGCCCTAAAATATAATATGATATTAAAAAAATTACATGTATAGACTAAACAGTATTGAACTTGTATTTTAAATGAGAACTTAATTGTAAAACCACTGAACTTGGCCAGAAATGTATCATATAAATTATTAAGTATAGGATTAAGCATATAACATAATCTCAGAAAATTGAGAGTTTGAACAAGGCTTATCTGAATAGGTATCATTGTGTATTTTTAAAATGTGTAGGCTGTTCAAAATCTTTCAATAACTGTATTTACTCAAAAAAAAAAAAAAAAATATGTTCCTGGTAAATTATTTTATAGACTATCACGTTGTAAAGCTCTTCTTTTTTTATATGTATTTCCTTATCCAGTTTCTAGTCTTAGTGAAATTTTGTATGAGTCAGCTCTTGAAAATATGATAATGTCAATAAATTAATTGAATTTCATTAATTACCAGCATTTGAATATGTAAAATATTTAAGTGACAATGCATTAAGCTAGTGGTAAATAAAGCGTAGCATAGAAAAAGAGCAAGAATCGGAAGTAGGCATTTGTGGACTTTATCTTCTGGAAATATTTTTAATTAACATTGTTCAAAAACTAGTAGATTAATTTCCGTTTTAGTCACTTAATATGGACAAGATGTAAGTTTTTTAGGAGGTTTTTCTTTTTTTATTGCATCTACAATTCGATGCGTAAATCCTATTTCCTTCTAGGGTCCAAAATTTACAGTTTTGGACCATTTTATCCATCAGAAAAGTATTTGGTACATAGTGAGCAAGGAGAGCACATTTCTAGAATTCTTTATAAGACATTGACCTCAATCCAGTTAAGTGTGTTTTCTCTCAGTATTTTTCTGTCTGTGATCACTTTGAATCGCACTATTTTATTTTAATTCGAAATTTATGTTTTTATCATTTATTCTAGTACATTTTTTTGTGTTTTCCTATGTCACCTAAAACAGTTATAATGTATAATAAAGATAAATATCCTCTCTTCCATTTTTCACCGCATCCCTTTTCTTAGTAAAATCAACGCTGCCTGGTACACGAGCAAAAGAATAGAGGGTTTCCATATCTGAAAATAGACAGTAGTTTTGAATAATTGTACATTTGCTGTATTTTTTATTTTTATTTATTTTTTGTCGTTGCTTTGTTTCACTTATGTGTGGCTCCTTTATAATATGAAAATTTAAGAAAAATCAATTTATTCCTCCAAAAATTTTATTACTACTTGCTGTTATTATATTTTGCCAATATTATACTTGTATCATAACATCTTCTTGGATATTTTTAAAATTCAACAGTATTTGTTTTTATTCAACATAATATTGCAAAACTGCATTTATCCTGTTAATCTCTTGCAATATGTGATTAAATTTATCAACATACCTTACTATCATTATTTCTATGGCCTGATGGTTTCTTTCACGATGCAGAGATCTTCTTCCTGTGAGTCGATCATTACTCTCAAACTAAATGATCGAACCGGTTCTTCCGGATATTCAGTGAATGACTTTTCCTATTTTCCTTCTCAATGAAACATGATGTGGTCCAGTTTCTCTTGAAGATCTTCCCCAAAGATAACTTAAATTGAAACTTCCCTATTGGAACTCCATTAGACTTATAGCTCATGCTCTACTTAAAATATAATAAAGTACTTCTCCGTGACTTGGGAATTTGTCTGAGATTTTTTGAATATAGATCGCTCATCTGCGCATGCGTATAGTAATTAGCTATCGACCCAAAGGGAGTGGGGAATCTGTTCAACAAATATCATTAGTAAATTAGAAGAGTTAGTTTAATTTTAGTGTCATTCGTAATTTTTCGAATTCGTTAAATTTAATTTACTTAATGCTTTCATTTACTTTCAGTTTCATTTTTGTAAAGACTAAATTTACTAGTAATGTATATTTGCTATTCTGAAAATTCTAAAGGATTTCTGTTCCAACAGGATGGATATCAATCCTACCACCGAGACGTTACCACGATTTTGGATATGACATTTCCTTAAAGATGAATTGAAAGAAGGACCACCGAGGTCTCCAGATTTGACCCCATTAGACTTGTTTTGCTTTAATATTCATTAAATCCATTGTATTCAAAAAACTGAAACTGTGAAGGAGTTGAAGAAGTGTAACATTCAAACAATCATCTCATAATTCTTGACAGGTTACGAAACAACTGGCGAGATCTGGAATTTCATTTAAGCATTTATCAGACTTCAAAAGAATGCACAAATCGAAATCTATTGATATTAAGCTTGAAGAGTTGTTATTTCTATTTAAATAAAAAAAATCGATTAGATAGCTCCGTAATAATAAGCAATAACTTTTGGATAATTTTAGTCTGATCACCTTTTATTTCTACAGGGAAACAAATGGAACGAAGTTGCAGCGATTGGTTTGAAGGTAAGTATATAATTTTCATGATCGCTATATTACTTATCCCAGATGGAACAGGGTATCCCTAGAAACATAATAACATTTTATACCACCTAGAGTGAATAAGAGGTGAAGATGCACTATTCTTCTGCTAGTTCTGTTCTAGAATAATTATATAAGAAGATAGAAATATTTCAGAAAACCTTTATAAAAGCGAAACTCTCCGATTTCAAATTCATTAGAAAATTAATTCTCCAGAATTGCTCACATGAATGTTAATTTAGTAAAATTTAGTTTATTTTCAAATAATTAAAAATAATACTAACATTCAATTTATTAGCAGTCTCGCGTTTCCACATTTTTGAATTCATTTTTATTGAAACTGAAATGTTTCATTTTGTCACTTCTATCATTTTTAATCCTTTTTTTTTATTAATTTTTCTTGTCTTGAAATTTTGTTTACTGCAGCCTTTTTGATTACGATATATTAAAAATCAGTAATAACGAATTATAAATTTGTGGTTAAATATAAGAAAATATATAAATTTTGTTTTTTAACGCATGAATAAAAGTTTGGTTTTAAAGACTCTTTCTTTTTATATGGGGAACGCATTGCTCTTACAGTAAACGTGAAGAAATAATTTTTATATTTCAAAATATAGAATGCACTCAAAATAAAAAAAATAAAAAGTTGAAAAATTGCGTGACTATTGACAGTTTTTATTCTTTATTTGCCTCGAATGATTAAATAATTCAATTGAGATTATTACTTTTAAATGAAATAGGTGTCCTTCTGAGAAAATTTTGGATTCGGAGTCCGATTCTGCCAAATTTGTGTGGGTGCGTATCAAAATCTGTCGAGGTCGAAAATTTTGCATACTGCTCTCATTGTGGATGCTTGAAGACGGGATGCCAGCACCAGCTCATGTTTTTGTCATCTGAACAAAGCTCAGAATTACAAGAACCTTTCCCTAAAAAATATCTAGTTTTGAAATAAGAAGTTGAGTTAGTGTAATCAGTTAATCAACCCGAAGAGATAATGTAATCAATCCGAAAAGTTTGTGTAATCAATAAATCAGCCCGAGAGTTTATATTTTAAAACCAAACAATCTGTTTTATCACTTCTACTAATAAAAATAAATGTCTGTGTATATTGGCACTCTATAGGCCAGATCTACTGTTTGGTTTGCAGTTACCAAATTTTGCACCCTTGGAGTGAGTAAGTGTGAACCTAAAAGTAAATTTTTAATTTTTAATAAAATTTTAATTAATTAAAAATTAATTTGAATTTTTTAAGAATTGTCTTTTTAACGCTATCACTTTAATAGTCGTACAAATTTTTTACCAAATTTTGGCAATTAAAAAAAATTTTTTTGTCGCATTTCCATTAATAGATTACATAGTTGTCCTAAAAACTTAAATCTTTTTCATTATTTCATCAAATATCTAATCGCTTGATTTTACTTCGATTGCTGAAAATTAAGGAAGAAAAAGTCCGTGTAATATTTGCATAGAAGAACGTACATATTTACAAGAACGAATAAAAAAAAAGAGAAGCTATATTAACGCGAAATTTAGAAATCAGATGAATTGCACATTTGCATGTGAAATAACGCTATGTTGCCATGGAACCAGTCTCCAATAGACAGATTCAGAATTTAAATAAGGCACTTAGAATAATACGGCTGTAATGTCTGACAATTTGACAGAATCAAGGACATGAAATTATATCAGAAATTAAATATAATCAATAACTCAAGTGAACCAACTGTTCGCCAAAGGCGGCTATTTATAGAATAATTTAAAAAAAAACACTTTATTACTGGCCTTTAAAGAATTACGTAGAAAAATATTTCATTTTTGAAATTGTGAAGAATGTTTCAAGTTCTGAGTGTGTAATCTTATGCGATTTTAATGCAGACAATATCTATTGCTAGATAATATCTTTCTTATTTATTTATTTTATCCATCTGCTGTTTTTAAAATATAGAAATAATATTAAAATAGATGACATTAAATTGATTTAATATTAAATTGATAGAAATTAAATTCATTTAATATTCTTTAAGCTTTTGTTTTTCATGTTCAATTAAACCCGTAATAAAATCTGCAAGAACATAGTTCACTAAAAACCATATGGCACTAAGGAAGAGAAGAAAATAATTTCTTAAGTGGGATTCCTTAATTAATTCTTTTCGAATATTGGAAGTAAAGGAGAAAATAAATAAATGATAAAGGCATTAAAAGGGAGAGTTAAACGGACAAATCATAAAAGCGTTTTATAACTCATTCGTGCCTTTATTAGGCGTAAGTAATAGAAACAGGTGGTAAACGTTGCAGCATATACACATACATAAAAAAAAAACAATCATAAACACCACCTTCGAAATAAAGTCGAAAAATCTCTTCCCATCACAAATATACTTTCCAACGGAATTCAAACGTGGGAAAGGAGTGCGAATTGCTTCATTAATGCTTTCCAAAAAAGATACCTACTTCCCATCCTCCCACGCCTAAACAAACCAACAAAAAGGTATCGGAAAGATAAAAAAGAAAGGAAGAGAAAAAACGAAAAAGGAGGGAAAAAAAAAAGTTCGTCGCGACAGAAACTTCGCGCCAGTGATTGCATAGCTTCTTGTCACGCGGAGGAAGTGTCTATCGTGAACATCCCCCCCTTTCCTCCTTTCCCTTCCCCCCCCCGAAGGGGTTTGACGGTCCCCTGTGGTAGGTGGAGCACACGAACGTCCCAGCACGAAACTATTGGACCCCTACTCCGAGTGGGGGTCTGATGAACCCCCCTGGGCTTTATATAAACCGTTTCTCTGCCGGTCTTGTGTCATATCAGTTTGAGCTTCGTGTCGATTAAAACTCGGAGGTGAAGATTTCTACCATTCCTATTCCCATAACGTGCATTTTTCAAGATTTTATAGCTTATGTTCTATATTTGGAATTAAGAATTGTCTCACGTTTTTAAACGCAGTGAAACGTTTCCCCACAACTGTTTGGTATGGACATTGACTTTTATTAAATTTGGTGTTTATAGAAGTGACAGGATAGTATTTGGTAAGTTACTTTGATTTTATTTATATTTCGAATATTTCTTACTTTAAGTTGTTCAAAATAAGCATACAATTTCGACTTTAATTTTTTTCAATATATATTTTTTATTATATTATATTATAGAAAATATTCTTTCTAAATCCAATAATATAATTAAATGGTTTTAACATCATACATCAATTTTATGACAAAATTATTATTTATTTTTGGAAATAAATTTTAAATTTATTAATTTAAAAAATGGATTAAAAAATTATTTACTGTTGATAAAAATTATTTCATATGTATTTGAGTGTATTTAAAATGAATTATAAATCTTGTTTGTATTGTAAGAAAAAATGCATTCTTATAAAACGGAATTTAACGATTAGCATTTAAAGCACTTTGTATATTATGATTACTGTATTTCAGTCTAATAATATGACACATATGCTAATTTATTATTTCAAAGTTTTGATTCGTAATTCTATCGCTAAGACTCAAAATTATGTCTATAATAATTCTTACTTTACATTTTATCATAAAAACGTATTTTATAAAACTAGTTTTATGCTTTTGTGATAGAAAAAATCTAAATTAATTTAAAAATAATTGTGGGCAATTGAAGATACAGGTATTTTTAAAAAATGATAATTGTCAAGCTATGCTTCTTAAAATAAAAATAGGGTTGCTCTTTGAGTTTGAAAAATATTTTATAAAATACTATTTTATTATAAAAAAACATCATTCGTTTCTTTAAAAATAAAATTTAAAAAAATTTTAATAATGTTAAACATTATCATTTTAATATACTATTTAAAATTTAAAATTTTTATAAATTCTATATTTTGCAAAATCTTATTTAAAAATTTTTTAAATAAGATTGAACTTAAATATTTGTCGTATACGAAATGCATTTTAAAGTTACAAAAAAATGTTTTTGAAAACAATTTATTTTTAATACTTTGTTTAATTTATTTATTTTCATGCAAAACTTCTTGAAAAATCTAGGAAATTTTTGAATTTTATTTTCTTTAAAAATTTTAAAGCATAACCTTGATAAATAGAAAAAGATTAAATATGCAGAATTTACTGCTTAAACTTCATACAAAACAAATTTTAAATTCTTACGGATAACATTTACTTTCATCATCATATTTTAATAATATTCTGTTTCCAAATGAAATCCCAGGATGTGATCGATTTAATTATAATATTAATACCCTTTTTTTTTTTCAGAAAAATTAAATTACCTTTTATCAACGTTTTATATAATAACTTTTATTGTACTATTTGAAAAACTTTTATTAAATTTTTGGACAATCAAGTGTCAAATAATTTGATACAGTAAGTAGAAATTAAATAAATATGCATACTACGATTGTTAAAAAAAACTGCAATTATAAAATCCTGCAAAGCTTGCCCACAAACTAGGAGATGTTTTCGATGAACTACAATAAAAAACATTCCATGTGCTCACCAGTCACTAATAATTCAAGCTAGTAATTAATCAAATTTATAAAATGTAAAATGTTGGAGATGAATGCTCGCAGATGAATTGCATCACATGTTTTTTTTTTTTTAAGAACTTGAGGAACATTAAATGAAATTACATTTAACACGTTTATAATCAATTATTATTGTTTAAAATTTTGTTTAAATATATCAATTGCTTGTTAACATTTTAAGACCATTTTCGTACTTTTAGTCATATAAGTACAATTCGAATCCATACAGTCAATATCCGTAATGCCGAGTTGCTTTATCGTTGCGTGTCGTCCGTCGTTTCAGATTATAACTGTTAATACTGCAATCCAGTTTGATTCCTATTCATCATTAATTCAACAAAATACTATAAAATGGGCAATAAATAAATAATAGAAATATTCGAATTTACTAAAATATATCAACCTAAACATGTGCTGTTTAATGTCCAAGAGTGTATTTTTTCACTAATAGAATGCATATTTTAATTTTGGTGTTTGGTATTTCTAAAATTTTGCTTGCATTTGGTTTTATATTAATTTTGGTTCTGTGTCACATTTGAATTGCTTTAAATTTTAAAATAAAAATGTCTCTACGCTGCCGTATTATCTGTAAAGTGACATGAATGAATACAAAATCATTAAAATTTTTCCACACGCAAACTCACTCGATTAAGAGCAAGCAAATGCAAAACATGGTTATTTAATTTATAATAGGAATTTTCCAAAATTATGATTTGATTTAAGTTAAAAATTAATTAAACTTTCAGCATTTTTCCTCCATAACTTCAAATCATATTATTACATCTTTTTTTACCCAACTCAAAAAAATAAGTTTTTTAAAGATAGTAATATTTTCCTGCCCAATTGTTCTGTAATTTCAGTAACTTTTTAATAATATTTGAAATATATTTTACAGCAACATTATTTACATTACAAAGACAGTATCACACTGTTTTAATTACTTGATCTTTTCACATATATTATGACAAAATTATGGAGTTTTTTTCTTTGTATTTCTGTCATTACAGTTGTACAATTAAATTCCCAAATTAAAATAATGATAGATAAATCAATTTCGAGTAACAGTATTGAGTCTCCAATATATATATATATATATATATATATATATATATATATATATATATATATATATATATATATATATATATATATATATATATATATATATATATATATATATATATATATATATATATATATAATACTTTAATTTAATATATAATATATATATATATAATATATAATATATATATATAATATATATAATATATAATATATTATATATATATATATAATATATTATATATAATATATAATATTTTAAACAATAATTTAAGATAACTTAATATTTTATTAAAACGAATTATATCAAATATACTTAATTTTTTATAAAACGCGATTGCTTGGAATTCCTGATAAATGTTTTTAATTCATCAAATGATAGAAAATAAATTCTATTAAATGATATACAAAAACATAAATTTTGATTTGCTCGTTGGGTGGCAAAGTCAACAATAAAATTTAAATCAAACTTACAAACACTGCAAAAATATAAATATTTATAACTCCTTCCTTTCTATTCGGAATAAATTTGTTGTGATTCAGAAATGATACAAAAATGTTTTCATAAGCACAAAAGAAACCTTTGCTGTGAAACCTTCCCCACAATGGTACTGCGGTCAGTTCCGATCTCCCCTCTCACTTAAAATCACAAACGATAACTTGGCGTACATCTTAAATCACAGACGATAAACACCTATTTTAATCCCTCCCTCCACCCTAAAGTTATCGGTTGGGTGCTGTTCTAAGAGCTAACTCTTACACCCTTTGCACCTTATTCAAACTTACCGGTTTCAACATTAGGACTCTGTGAAAACGGATTCCTTTCTATCTCTAAGTACCCCCGCTGTGTAGGTGTTCGATGCGAAAAAGTATCGTCTGGGTCTTTTGTAACGACCCTTCGAATGTTCACCGAAGGGTTACGGGTGATTTTTGGGCCTTTTTCATTTAAAATAGCACCCAGTCCTTAAATCGAAAAGCACTCAATGCTTTTCTAAAGTTAACAGAAGACTTTGTTAGTTGCACATGAAGTTCTCTTTTTATAGTGGTGTTTGTGGTTTCGTCCGCCGTAATGCGTACAAGAAATGCTGAGAAACGGATCAAGTGTACGTGTTTGGTATAAAAATAGCTTTCTAGTTTTCTAGTTCTAAAAAAAAAAAAAAAAAATAATAATAATAAAAAAAAAAAAAAACACCAATGGAAAGAGTTTGGTAAGGATCGCATGATATTTTGTGATATTTTTGTCAATTTTGCCTTTTTTTTTTAATTCTAATTTTTAATTTTTATCCATAAAATTTTCTTTATTCCATTTAAACTTTAGATTCTGAATAGAGTAATTCGAATATTTTAAGAAGAATGAATGAATGAATGAATTCTTATGAATTTTAAAGTAATTTTATTAGTATATTTTAAAATTTTAATAAATATTCATAAATATGGATTAATTTACGAAGAAAAACTGATTACTGAAAACTGATGCATAGTTTTCGCAAATGAGTATTTTTAGTGAATGGCATTTGTTCAGTCACGGGTATTAATTTAAAAAATACTCACAATATATTTAAATTATTTTTTTTGTTGAGTTTAAACCAAGCAATAACATAACTTTGAGAAAAAAAAAATCTTTCTACACTATTGATAAAATAACAAAACGAATAGCAGTAGTACGATTTTGTAACTACACAGCTAAATCCTTATTTTTTAGCTAGCTCTTAACTTTTTAAAAAAGCATGAAAATTATTTTTTGTAAATTATGTTTTAATTCTTTTTAGCTATATTTTTAATGCATTAATTTTAGAACCAGAAAATCTCTTAACACTTTCAACGTTACCAACGAGATTTCTCGTCTTTCAGATACTTCCAATTACAGGATTCTGTGGGCTAAAATTTGTCTCTTATGCCAGTTTAGAAAGGTTGAATTTTCTAATACATACCTAAAGAATACTTTACTTTTTCATTTTTTTTTTTTTTTTTTTTTTTTGTATAACACATAAATCTGTAATTGGAAGTATCTGAAAGACGAGATATCTTGTCGGTAGCGTTGAAAGTGTTAAATAATTACTTTATATTTATTTTAAATGAGTGGAGACTTTTATCATTTCTTTATTAATACTTTAAAATACATTCTTTGCCGCCGCGTATGTTTAAATATTTCACAGCTAAGGAAGATATAATTTTGTTATTTGATTTTGATCTTTTTTAAAAAAGAAACAAGGTACATTCATATCACTCATTCATCTCAATATTCATAAATAATTATTGAGTTTTATAAATGCTATATGAATTTAACATTCCTAGAAACAGAATCTTTTATCTAAAATATCCTTATAAGATCATATCTATATTTTATGAGTGATAATATGATGGAAATTAGATTTATATTATTACAACACATGCAGCGAGATTTATAATATTTATATCAAGTAAAAGAATTATGAATCAGAAATTATGTGGATTAAGTTGAGTTCAAACCGAAAAATTACTGTCGGAAAAATCAAAGTACTCCGCGATTCCCTGGGTGAATGACGAAGTTTGTACGCTTATCAGTAATCTATCCCGAACCAACGGCATTGCATAACATTCTACACCACTACATAACAACAAAAATGAATATATGTCTAACGAAGTGAGTGAAGAAATGAATGAAGCTTTTACTTCGAATCCCTCAAGCGTGTGAAATTCTCGTTTGACTGCTGAAATCTTACACCTTGGAAGAACGGCCCCACCTTTGCACTTTGAATAGAGCCACAAGTATCGCCTTTCTTTGTGTGCAATGGCACCAATTGTCCGGAACAGTACTCCACGCTTCGAATATCGGTCTGGTCATTCTCGAATTCGATATTTCTTGAGTGAGTAGTATCGAATGGCCACAGGTATGAGAGCTGAATTGGATTTGGAGGTGAGAACCCAAATACTTGAATCTGGCGAAGTATCCGGTTTCTCGGAGTCTTTTTGGACCACGTTTCTTTAATAGGAATAACGCTATTCGCTGGAAGAAAAACTAGAAATTGTACCTAGAATGGTTAGAAATATGTTAGTTCCTACAAACCGTAGTTCATTCATTCACAGTAGTCTAAAGTTTAATTAGGATCCTTCATGTCAAACATATAAGGAATTTGATTATTAATTAAGGAAATTGATACAGTTTAAATTGGTAAATGGATAAGGAATATAATAAACACATAGTATGCTCAGAAGTAATTAAATGTTAAATATTGTAAAATCATACCAAAATTAAAGTTTAAATATACTGTTCGTGTAGTTCTGAATCATTCTCAATTCTTTATAAAAAAAAAAATCGGTATGATTTTTATATTATTTTCATAGCTTTCGATTATTGCTCTAGCAATTTTAATAATTAAAAATAGATCATTGGGGTACTTTTTTTATGAGGGTAGATACAAATTATAAGAAACAAAAATAAACGTATAACACCAGAACAAATCAAATAAAAATTGTTTAAATTTATCTTGGACATCGGTTTGTTAATTCCTTTAGATAATTACAAAAGTTTTTATATTATTAAATTATACTGTGAAACATTTTTTGAAGATAATAAAAATTAAAAATGTCGCTAATAGCTTTGAAACTTTGATATTAGTTTCTCAAAGCATTTTTTTAAAATTTTTAAAATTAAATTTGAATATAATTCAGAAAGAGATATAGCGTTGAAAAAATTAATTTAAAGTAATGACAAGAAGGGTACCAAAATGAAATTTTATAAATTATCCTTGACTAAATTTAAATTCTGGCAATGAAAAAAAAAATTATTCATTAATATTTCGATCTTATATATCTTACTTAAATCATTTTTTTTTTCGAAATATCACATTCGTACGAATTTTTATCGTATTTTATCTTAATTTTCCCTTGAAAAAGTCTCTTTTTCAATGTAAATATCTCACAGAAAGTATTGATATTACTCATTCACTATTAGGATAAATTTAAAAGCTATCCAGTTTATTCATGTAATATGAACAATTTAAAGAAACTGCGCATGATTGAGAAAATCGTAAGAATGAGGAATTTGATAATTTTATCTTACATATAGCCAATAAAACATTGATGTTGATTGGGATTTTAAACTTATGAATGACTGATATTTAACTAACTGATGATTATTAGTACAAAATTTTCTATTTCTGTTTGAATTCAAATGTAGTTAACATAAAATTATTTCTTTCTTTCTAGATTTATGGTTTATTAATAAGAATGACTGCGGAGACTCTTCGATCTCCATCAACATCAAACGAAGGAGTTCATCTGCGCCTACAATCTCCAATGCAAAATTCTACCTCTTTTGACACTAGAAGACAGTTTCCCACTGGAACTGGCTATTCAACGACAGTAGCAGCATCGCCAAAGCCCGAAAACGAGCCAACGTGGAACAAGAAACCTAACAGAAACCAGCCAACAAACGTGGACAACATAGACTACATGATGTCTCCTCTCATGTCCACAGAAGGCAGTGTTGGCGACAAGGAAGACATTGACCTTCGTGACTGTGATGACGATGACAGGAAAAAAGACAAGTCCAAAAAGAAACGCTACACTAAATCTCGCACTAAAGTTAAAAATCCCGTTGCCATCATCAAAGTAAAGAAAACTAGACGTTTAAAAGCCAATGACCGTGAAAGGAACCGCATGCACAATCTCAATAGTGCCTTAGATAGACTTCGATGCGTCTTGCCCACCTTTGCTGACGAAACAAAGCTCACAAAGATAGAAACTCTCCGATTTGCTCACAATTACATATGGGCCCTGTCAGAAACTTTGAAAATGCTCGATTCCAAAGGTACCAAGTCAAATCAGAATGATGGTATAGGACCTTATATGACGCCAGATACTAGTTCTTCAGAAGGGCATGTGCAACCACCACCTTTGTATGGTTACTGTTCAGCTCCTATCATACCCCCGAGTCCGGCATGGTCGTCCATGGGATCACCTCATCCGGCCAGCTCTTCATCCGTCCATATGTCCGGTTCATACGCGTCCACAGACTTTTCCGATTCGTCCTGTTCGGGCTCTGAGTGTAGCAATACTTTCATGAAGAATGAATTACTATGACCAGAGTTGTTTCATGACCGCAGATGAAATGTCTCATGTTGAGATACTTTGAGCGTAAGAACTCAAATCACTTTGCATTTACGTCCTGGACAATTCTAGACGAATTCTAGAAATTTTGTCAATTCAGTATTACATTTAATAATTAGAATATTTTTAACAAAAATTTTAAAACTGGTGCGTCACTTTTTATATTTGATGATAATGTGATGAAATAAAGTGTGTATTTCATGAAGAAATTTACAGAAAGCTGTTGAGGGTTTTAAAACTATTATTAATATTCAATAATAGTATTTTAAATATACATTCAGATTAAATATAACTATGTAAAAATCATTGCTAAAAATATTTAATAGTTTTTTTTTTTTTTCTTTTTTAATTTTAAGAGTTGAAGAATTCCTTTAAGCAATTATTAGTGCGTCGCATACATGTCTAAATATGAACTAGAAAATATTTGTGTATATTAAGCATTAAAGATATCTATTTTAATTGCAGTTTTACTACTTTGTTCAATATAAATTATTTCCATTTTCTTATTCTTTATTCTAAATGTCTATTTTAAAATAATTATACTTTTAAAAGAAAAAAAAAATTATTTATGAAAGGTTGCTGATATTTCAAATCTGATATGATGGCAGCAAATGAATTGCTGGATTTTCAAAGCAATACCAAAGCATGCAATTGTTATCTCATATTATCAAAAGATTGCATATTTTGTATATGAATAGTTTTAATATATTCTTTTAAATGTGTAGATAATTAAAGTACAACATTGTATATTTAAATACGTATTTTGTGTAAGAAATTGCACGTTTTTTTATTCTTATTTATAAACTGTAAAGTGAGCTGGAAAAAAAATAATTTTGAATAAAACAATGTTTTATTAAATTCATTTTTCTGTTTGGAACTTTAATTGGTATTAGAACTTATTATTTTGATTAAAGTTATTTTATTTAACCTATTTTTTCAATGCATTTAAAAAATGTTCCTTTAAGGTAAATGTTACATATGATTTACATTAAAAGGGTTTAATAAGGTCTCCTTAACATTTAATTACTATTGTGCTACTTACTACATATAAGCAGCCCTTCAATATTTTTCATATGAAATCAAGATTCTAAATAATTATTAAAACCATAAAAATAACATTAATTTAATATTATTATTGTAAAAAAAATTAATATGTTTATTATATTTGCAAATCCACCCCATGTTGTATTTTGAATACCGACATCAAAAAAAAAAAAAAAAAAAAAAAAAAAAAAATTAATCATTAATTTGTTCCTATTTTTGAATATGATAAAAATATGAAATTTTTTAAAGAGAAATTTAGTTTTAAAGAGAACCATTTATTATTTAAATGATTTGAAATTTGAAAATAATTTCGAAAGTTTACCCAGAACAAGTTTTAAAAGCTGAATTAATTAGATGTTTGAGCAACATATGCTAAATTTCTGTGTTTCCGTTTTCAAGCAGTTCTTAGTAATAATAACACGCTGAATCACACTAGATTTATATAGATTTGTGTATTATTAATTCTTACATAGAAAAAAAATTAATACATAATGCAAATACATTATTTTTTTCTTTTTGAAATTGTAATTTTTTCATTCTAATATTTATTATCAGTAGATATTGAACATAAAGCGTATAGGACTTTATTCGAAATTTTATTTTAAAAACCTGACAGCGTGTGAAGCGAAAAGAGAGCAAAAGAGGGAAAGGGGGGGCACAAAATTATCAGAATATTTAGTAGAGATCAAATATCTACGCACCCATCTTCTTCAAAATGATATAAGTAGGGAAAAAAAACTCTTAAAAAAAGACAGGTAGGGATCCAGATCCAAATTGAAAGTGCATCGTATTATGATCACATAATACAACCCATGAACAAAAAAAAAAAAAAAAAAAAAAAAAAAATCCATTTCTTTCGCCAAATTGACAGCACTTTTTTTTTGAATGTCAATAGCTACTCCTTTTACCACCCGAAACCAATGCACCATACTCACTTCGAGGAAGATTTCGTCAGGATCATCTTGCTGACAGCGCGCAAAATTCCCTTTGGGGTAAGAGGTAAAAAAATAACATGCGCATCAATGAAAGAATAGGAAACTACCCACCGGAAGTGACGACTACAATCGTTGGACCGGAAATAGTCACGAACCTCAAAACAAGTGTAGAGCAAAATGCAGTGCTCAGCGTTTTACGGGTGCCCACTTTTACTTTTGAAATGCAGTGACCTGGCGAGATTTTATAAAGTAGGGACTGCTCGGAACTTAAGATATTTTTTTCGTCCTTTGGAAAAAAAGGGGAACAGATCAAAGGATGTTTATTCCTTCACTCCTTTGAGGATAATTTACTCTTTTTTTCCTGTATCCTGCAGTTAGAAAGGTTTTACGCGTTTCAGTTGTTAGACGGGAAGTGTGCTCAAATGGAATGCCCCTTAAAAGCTTAACATGTTTTTATTTTTTTAAATAAAAATCCATCTTTTAGGAAATACTAAAAATAATAAAAAAAAATATAGCAATAAATCCTAATAATGAAATTATTGTAAGTGGCAAAATTTATTTGCAATTTATGATTCTAAATTGAATACGTTAAATTCGAATTAAAAAAAAAAAAGAAATATATAAATAGTTGTTTGTTGTTGTTATTGAAAAAAAATGAAAGAAAAAAAACTGCATATATAAACTATAATTAATAATATTTCAAGTTAAAATACAAAATGGCATTCCACCAACTTGCTTCTAGATCTATATGAAATAATATTTCTCAGAGGAGGCGATTGTTATAAGCAATTACTTTAATGCTGAGAAACTTTACTTATATGTATACTGTAATAAATTTTCTTAACTACGAATAGGATAAATGATTTTTAAAGAATAATTTTGAAAAGATTACTGTAGGAAAAGTAAGAGCCAAAAAAATAAAGAAAGAAAATTTAGCCTGAATATTGCGTTTTAAAGTAATTTTTTAAAGTCAATATTGATAAAGATATAAAGAAATACTAAATTGGACCGAATTACATCAAAGCTTATGAAATGCACAAAAAATTGTGAATGTGAAACTAAACTGCTTTAGATGCACCAAAATAGATAACGTAATAACATTTGTTTATATAGCATTGTTTTTAAACAATAAAAAGTTAATAGGTTTCTTAAAATGTCTACAGAACTGTTTAAAATAAGCATAGGATATCATTGTTTTCTTAAAATTCAATTTTTAGTGCTTTTTATACACATTAACATTAACATGAAATGTATGATGTTTCGGTAACAGTTAAATCCATGAAAGCGTCGTCATAATCATGTGACAACTGTTTTTGCGCAAATCGATTTGAATTTAAATGCCAGTTATCTTACTCTAAGCTGTGAGGAGGGCTATATCCCCCTTCATTCAGAAGAATACGCGATAAATTTCAAAAATCAATTTCACTGGTTTTGAATGAACCAAAGTTTGCATCTGTTTTAAATTTCATGAAGATGAGGCTTCTCATTTTGTATCAGTATGTAAATGTTGAACTAGAGACTGAATTTTAAGCATGTTACCGAAATTGAATGTTATTTATGTAAGAAATAAAAAAATTAAATTAGTCTTCGACAGCAATTCTAAACCATTTTTTTCAATTGTCGAATTCCCTACTATTTTTAATATAAAATATTGGAGATAATTATTTTCAAAAATAGTGAAATGAATCCTATGAAATGTTTTATTAGACACAATTTGTAAGGAATGAAAAGAATAAGCTTTAAAAAGAAAGATATATGCATATTTGGTCAGAATAGATAGACAAAATTATGTACAACTTTCTATGTACATACAGTTCTAACGTACAACGTTCTCTTACACAAAATATTTAATTTATAAGAAATTCAATTTTTAACGATTAGAACTTATGAAGAAGAACCAATCTATGTAACTAAAGCTGAAGGTGACCTCAACTAATCGAAGCTACAATTTTTTTTTGTTCCAATCAAAAGTCTAAATTCACTTTTTAAAATGTTCTGAATTTGACGTATCAAAAATACAATCCTTACATGTTTTTGGTTTTAAAGGTTATAAATAATTAAACTTTTAATGAACATTAATAATTAATAAAGCAAAGGTTAAAATTCATATTTCTTCAATATGAAATTTTAAAAAAAAACCGTAAATGCCTTTGATCGATTATCTATTTATTGAAAAACATCATATGACTGACGACGCCTCCAATCCTTTGCATCGTATAAATGAAATATTTGACTGCTATTATGCCTATGAATAACGTGAGGTTTGCAATGAAATAATGTATGAATGCATTATAGTGTGAAAAAGAAACATATAAACAGGTTGCATTGTATTTAGAAATATATTTAATATGAAAAATAAAAAATATAAAAACTAATTAATATAAAAATTAAATATTTAATTAAAATGAAGAGAATTTAAGATTCGTATTTTGTGACGGAATGTTAAAAACACTCCACTCTGTGTCTTGATTTACCATTTTTTTTTTTCACTTGATCAGCTAAATATATAATATATCGTGTTAATTTTCGTCTTACACAGAAGTAATAATATACGTTCGAAATTAGCTATACAAATATTACTTGATCCTATCTATTATTAAATCATGCAAAATTTTCACATTGCTTTTAGTAAGAGCACTGGAATCTCCTGTTCCAGGGAAGGCCATTTCCAAAGACTATATGAACTGTAACAGCGAATAATGATGTAGGAATTATTCACAAATTGATGAATCATTAAAAGACAGAGTTACTTTAAATAATGACAGCTGTGAAAAACCTATTTCACTTTTCTTAAACACGCAATGAAATTCCTCGAAAATCTTCGAACATTTTTTCCACTCAAGACATATGTGAAAATCTACTCAACAAACTTAATTCGATTCATTTCATCATATTAAACACTTAGAGAAATCAATGCAATAGATGACAAGGATTTCTTTCTTCTTTTCCATTTAAACGCCCACTTGCACTTACACAAATGCCATAAAATAAGAAATATGCAATAAAGGTATGGTTTTCCTCACTTCGAGATAATTATCTAAGTTTAAAATTTTATTATATATCAGTACTGCGTTAAAACAATCTTTAAACTTATTATCTTTAAATAAATTTTACAATAGCATCATTAAGCGCGTAGATTATTTTTTTATTAAAATTTTATTTGTGCTTTCTTTCCATTTATATTTCATTTTACAGTTCATTGGCAAACTTATAAATAAATTTATTATGCTTAACTGGAGTTTTCAAATTTACTATTCCATTAATTAGCTTTTATATTAATTAAATTATATAAAAAACTAATTATGGTAAAGTATTAGATACGGTAGTAATTAGGGTTAAAATTAAACAGAGAACTGCTCGGGAATTTTACTCTCATAAAATTATTAAATTCATCTGTTACAAAAAAAAAAAAAAAAAAAAAAGTTTGCTTATAAAAATTTTGAAATGATGCGAAAGAAAATCTGCTATGTTACAGGAAACACGTTTGTCAAATAGATTAAAGAATATGTCTAGTACTTGTCTGAAATGTGATGCATTTTTTTTATTTAACAAATTTATTAAAATCGCTTTTATTTTTTTTTATTGTTTATCATTAGAAGCAATTTTTAAAATATGAAATTTTCTGTTTTAGTTAAACTTAAAATTGGGAATTAGTTATATTTTATATTATAAATATTTGATGTACTAAGATTATAAAATAGAATTTAATTTTGTTCTTTTGTTATTTTTTTAACTTACAAGGATATTTTAAACGTATATAATAAGGGCGAAAACTTTTCTCTACAAGTAAGCATCCAACACTGTTGCAGAAATCAGAAACTGTAGCGCCATCTATTTTCGCTTCGTCAAACTAAAACCCTCTGAGCTGAAAAATCTGATGTTGTAGAAAAAATTAAAACTTATATTCTACCTGCCTTTCTCGATAAAGAAAACTGATAAAATACCATCAATGAATAGCATGTAATCAATATCTAGAACTCTATTCTTTTAAATATGCTAGGATAATTTTAATTATTTTTTTTTAAAAAATAAGAATCTTTTGTTAATCTGTTGTATGAGAAAAATAAATATTTTCAGTTTAACAGTTTTCAAAAAGAAAATCGTCAAATGAAAAGAAATTTTGTCAAACCATATAATTTCAAGAATTTAAATTATACGTTAAATCTGATTAAAAGCCGAAACACAAGACA
The DNA here is from genome assembly GCF_947563725.1 of Argiope bruennichi. Classification (NCBI taxonomy): domain Eukaryota; kingdom Metazoa; phylum Arthropoda; class Arachnida; order Araneae; family Araneidae; genus Argiope; species Argiope bruennichi. Next base: position 81,758,068 of record NC_079156.1, on the reverse strand, counting down.
GAATTTGAAATAATAATAATAATAGTTCGACTTAACCTAAAAAATAATATTTTATTTGCTCATGTTGTATTAACCTTTCGTGTTCAAAGATATTAAATATATATACATATTGATAAAAATATTTGAAATATTTATGAAATAATTTTTTGTTGAAATGATTTGCTTTTACTTTGGCGTTAGAGACTACAAATTGAACGTTTTAGTGGGTATCGAATTTTGGTGTTTTGCAACCCTAGACAGTGCAAATAAATAGGCCCTCTTTTAAGATATGAATTTTACAATTCAACACATTTTTTAAGTTAATAAACTTTTTAATGATTTATTTTAAGTTAAATTTGAAAATTTTAGTACTTTGTGCGAATGTATGCTTTTTATGTATTTATTAATAATGAAGTCATAACTGTAGGATATCCAAATTTATGCTTAATTATATTTACACAGATGCTACAGTTTATAATTACAGTAATTACTAAGTATTCTAATGAGAAAAGATAGCAACCTGACCAATTATACTTGATTAAATTTTAACATTATTTTATTATTTTATAATTAATAAAAATTGCTTTTTTTTTTTTTGTCAAATTGATGGAAATCTTTCTCTAATTTTAGTTGGAAATCTTTCTCTAATTTTAGTAAAAAAGTAAAATGCAAAGAGAAATCAAATGATTGCCCTCTAGCAATAAAAAATAAATTATTTTGAACCAATTAAATTTCGACTTTAATAGGAGTACTTATTTGGTAAAGCAGGAATTTTTCTTAATTCTTATTCTGTAACTCTCTGCAAAGGATTCGGTCTGTAAAAGGTTAGGATAGCATCAGATTCTTAATATTTACTGCACATTTTCCAATTATTTATAAGTTTATTTTATTAAAAAAAAATTCTATCATAGTGAAGAAGAATTTACAATCATAATAAATGCATTCAAAACATCATTCAAAACCAGATATGAAAATAACAACTCATGGCAGAATTGAATTTCGACATGGCAGACAAAGCAATTATCTAAGATCGCAGGTAGATTGATTAAATTGATGTTTTAGTCTATTTTCCGAATAAAGATGTAAAAAAAAAAAAAAAAAAAAAAAATGCATTTTCGAGAGAGTTCCTATTTTCAAAAATTTTTCAGGCTGTGTATTGATTGTATAGCAGCGTCGTTCACTTCATTTTAAAATTTTGAAAACTGTACGTTAGTTTTGAATTCCATTCTAAGAATAAATAAAAAAAATCATAGAAAAAAATTGAGAACTTTCCCATATGATAATAATCATGGAAAAATTAAATAAAGGGGGAAAAAACAAAAAACAAAAACAAATAAAATTTATGAATAACAAGGTTGCCAAACTGAAATACCTAATTTGTGAAACGAGGCAAATAAGGTCTAAATTTATATGAATTGCAAAAAGATAATAACACTTCATTTTTTTACCGGCATATATATATATATACTTAGAAATTTCAGTTGTGTGTTTTTTTATATGCGATATACTGAAATCGTTATCATCGTTTGATATTTCAGATTTTCAAAATTTTCTACTGAAAATTATTTATAAAAGGCTTACATTAAAAACGATAAAAAATGGTTCAATGGACGGTGTTAAACGTGTGGAGGGTTAAAAGAGAGTCTCCGAAATTTGTATTACCTAGACGGTTTAATCGGGTCCTGCTCATTAGATATAACATGGCTAGTAATCGGTCCTTGCCGGATATTGCGGTTTTATATCAATAATTATTCATAAGTAGGAATTTTAATTATTAAGTTATGTAATTTCCATCAAAATGTTATTTCTTGTTATTACGCTTGCTGGACTCCAAATTTATTCATTTAGGTTGTGAGTTTGACGCTCTTTTCGTAAAAAAAATTCTATCGTGTAGTTATGTTTCATACGCTCATCTAAGTCTAAATAGAAAAAGGGCTTCATGTAAGTAAGCTTCATGCAATAAGCAAGATTCATTGTAAAGAACGGTTATAAAGAGATAGTTTAATGCCACAGTTTCAAAACTCAAAGATAAGTGCTTATATACAGGTTTACCGATTTTCTGAAATATATGGCGAAAAAAAAAAAACTCTTAATTTTATGATTAAAATTTACCAAGTTATAAATGCTTAATTTTAAAGGGGACCATTTATGAATTTATTTTAAAGGATATTTTGGAAAAGAAACAAGCATTATTTAAATTTGCAAACGATTCCTTAACATCTCCCTCGAGGCTTCGAAATAATCTGTAAAATTCGTCTGAAATAATGTTTTACATCTTTTTATAAGTCGGTCGGTTTTAATCACAAATGAATGGAACTTATTTTATTTAATATGCTATACAGTCAAAAAAATTTATTAAATATGAATGATAGGACCAGGTATAAAAAAAGTTATAGTCCTTAAGTTTTTGAGAAATATATTTATTGACTAAAACAACACAAAATATATTTTTTCCTGTCATTTACAGCATTTTTCCAACTGGAACTATACTTTAATCTCTCGCGATTAAGAAATTGGTTGACGGGCCACGGTAACAGTGGTCATCCCGTATATTTCAAGCTTAAAAATTATTAGCGTCAATAGAAATATCTAAACAATTTCATATACAATGTTATAATATTAGAATTTTTGAATTATATTTTTTTATCTAATAATAGAAAAACTGGTATCTGATTACTTCAAATTCCAATTAAAGAAGTATCACATATTTATAGTTTAAAACAAACAATACAAAGAAATCGAGTAAGAAATGTGATCGAGATATTATTAATTTATAGATAACAGAAAAACTTCTGTAAAAGGTTTTTGGTATCCCTAAAAAGTACGCATTTTTTAATACAGTCCTTGCTTTTGTGAATTCTTACCTTTGGTAAAAAATAATTTCGTTACAGAAAATTGGCTTATTTATTTATTTATCATTATTATTATTGAGGGCAGCTCAGCAAAAGTGATAAAAGACTAACATCTGTAACTTGTCTCTCGTTAAAATACTACGCTAATATCATCAGTGCACGAAACAATAAAAAAATGATTTGAATTTTATTAAAACTATAATATCTGTTGCTGAAAATTACTCCAAAAATATTTTTTATCTTCGTCAAAATTCAAAACCAAATTACTCGACATTTAACTTTAAATCGCCTAAAAAACATTAAAAAAATTAGTCCTGCGAAATAATATTTTACGGCCTTTATCCTGGAAAAGTACGGAAATATTGCCTATATTTTTAAGCAATTAAAATTTGAAAAAAAAAAGTTATTTCGAAGTACACATTTTCACTTCCCTAAATATATCTGTGCCAAATTTGGTAACTCTAAATCAAACTGTCTTTCCTGTAGGCAGCCAACACACATGAACACAAACACACACGCACATACATACTTCTTTTTTGTCCGTAACTATTTGGTTCCACGGTATTAATAGCTTCTAAAAATTTTAGCGAAATATTTTACGAGGATATTAATGACTTCCTCGCAAAGTACTTTTAAATTCCAAATTTGGATTGAAGTATAGCATTTATTATTTTAAAAGCATTATATAGTTATCTTCATTCGGTTACGTATCATCCAAATTTTCTGTCAGCTTGCCTAAAATTTGGCTTTGTTGAAACGATAATTTTTAAAAATGTTATAATGGTGTAAATTTTTCTTTGTGTTATATTCAGATAATTCTGGGGAAAAAATGTTTTGATTTTTAAATAAGCAGATTTTAATAACATTTTTTAATAATTGTCTATAGTACACATTTCTATTCTCCGAAATAGGTATGAGCCAAATTTGGAAATATATATGTGCTTTGTAGGACGTAACCACGTGCATGCAGATACACAGCCACATTCATTAACCTTGTCCACCCCCTTTACACGCATAAACATTCTCTTTTATTAACAGTGAAAAATGGTAGATTATTATTAAAGTATACATAAACAAAATGCTTACATTCCCCCTCCCCGAAATTTTTCTTTCGTGTGTAAGAACTTCAATGACTTTATTCCCCCCCCCCAATTGCTATTTTATTAAAATAGGAAAGAAAATAAAAGAAGACGAATTCCTAATTGGTAATTAATAAAAAGAAATTCAACTTAAATTAATAATTTAGTAAATCTTAAAGAAACATTTGAAATAAAATAATATGGATTTTCAACTATTCCTGCTTACAATTATTGAAAAAGATTATTTTGTGACAGTTTTAGCAAGTAGAACCTCCAATGTGTTATTAAAAGCTAACCCTCATTTCAAATGTGGAAAAATCATTATGATAGCATCTATTAATTCACTCCAGCAGGAGTGTTCACTTGGTGATTATTTGTATATTAATATATAATTCAATACTTTTTGAGCTGAGCTTCGTAATACGATGAAAAAAATATGAAATTTCAATCTTTCTCCATTGAATCATTAGACACAAAACAGGAACATAAATTTAGAGTGAAGTGTAAATACAGAATTTCGTTTATCTAGCTATGCGTTTTTGAATTTTCGCATTTATATTTTAAGGGGGGACGTACAGATGGGCATTTTTTGACGCATTTCACACAAATATAATGGTGCATTCCTTTTAAAAAAACATGTTGACAAAGTTCTTCCGTTTTATTCCTTATGAAATCTGTTACTCACCGAAAATACAAGGTCAGACTTGCAGTTTATTGTTTTAATATTTTTTCTGGATTAGATTCCACAATTAATCTTTAAAATTACTTATTGTATTAAATGAGATTTATTTTTAATTCTTATTGTCTTATTCCCTACAGTGAATATTGGTCTGGTAAAATAATTTTTCAAAACTGTTGAAAAAAAAGTTGGAATTAATTTTGATGGATTTTACGATGATTGCATTGCATGTAATACAGTTTGAAGAGTAATAAAATTAGCTAAATATTTTTAAAAATCAAATTCTGAGACAATTTTTTTTTGTTTATATAAAAACTCCCTCCATTGAGGTCAGGTGAGATGAGAAGCTTCAGGTTAATTTTTTTCCTTTGATGAGTGCAGGAAAAGGTGGATATCAAAAATGATAATCAAACTTAAAGGAAAATGTAAACTTTAAGTTCAAGGAATTTTTTAAAAAAGTGATCTTAACGAATTTTGAAAATTTTTCTACAATTCTTTTAAGATTTATTTTATTATTATTATTATTATTATTTTACGCTTAGAGTAGTCAATTTATTTTAATTTTAAGGGTGCTGGGTAAGAAAGAGAGAAATATAAAGAGGAATTTTGAATCAGAACAGTGACTTAATTTTACTCTTATTTGCTAGAATTCAAGTACTTTAAATACAGAATTTTTTCAAAAGAATATTCTACAAACAGAACTTTAACAAAAATTTAAGAACTCTCAGATTTATAAATTTTTAGCTCTTGTTATAGTGTTGAAATTTTATTCAGACTCAACATCTCTTATTTTCGTTTTAAAATTTTGTATCTTCTGAGTTCACAGATGGTCAGCTAGAGCACGACGAAGTTGTTAAATTAAACATACTTGAGCTGGAGCTTTGACAAACTATCGGAAACTACGCAATATGACTTTATTGACTTATCCCACGGCAAAAAACAGAAACTTTATCAGAGGAAAAAAAAAATATTTCATTTCCACGATGGTGAGAGAAATAAAAAGAGAAAAAGAGAAGACGATCTATATAAAACCGAATCCACACCATCAAGTCAAACAGAGGATGGCAGTCTTCTCTAAAAAGATATAGTTGAGGCACACGACCCAGTCAATTCAATTGACTCGCAACCCAATTTTCATCACGTTGCGTAACCACAAGCACGTGGCGGTATCAGTTCTATTGTTTCCGGAAGACACGTGAGCAGGTACTTTCGACTGGAAGTCATAAAGATGACAGGCGGTGGTGGGTCACGTGATGAAGGGGAAACGGAGCTTGGTTGCATATTTAGGAAATGTCCACTTATGCATCGGTGCAAAGAGAGAGAGAGAGTATTGCTTTTTAAAATTTTAGGCAAATATACGGAAGGATCAAACCATCAAAAATAAAAATCAAATCAATCTACTTTCATAGAATCAAATGAAAGCAAAATTTCATTTAGTAGAACAGCGAATCATTACTTCAATAAATTTAAATTCTTAAAGATATTTTGGAAATACAATTAGCAAAAATATTTTTTCATTATCTTATTATCTTTCTTATACAATGTATTTAGCACAAATATCGAATTATAATTGTAACTGATAATTATTAATAATGTTTATTAATTAAATAATTGAATAATAATGGAAAATTAATTGATTATTCACTTTTTTCTTTATAGAATACGAAGTATGTGTTTTAATAATGAATACTACAATAAAAATATTAAATCAATTTCAATGTTGTGATAAGCATCAAAAGATGTAGAATTTAATTCGTTCTTAAAATGTCTACATCTCATAATTGTCATATTTGCAACTAAAAGGGGTATCAAATTAGTTGGAAAAACTCTGACGAATCTTTGATATCAGCCGGTTACAAAATTACTGATCCATCCTTATCTTTCATAAATGTTCGATTTAAAACTTTAAATGAATAAAAATGCTTTATTTGCTGCGCATATATTTCATTTTTCACAAAGCGTATTTAAAATTTTAAAAATTAGGAACTTAAGAAGTACTTTTTGAATAAAAATGCTAATAGATACTTCATAAAATTTTTTATTCATTATTTATGTTATTTTATAAAAAAAATAATCAAACGAAACAAATTTCTGCCTATGGATGTATTATTATAAAAAAAACACTAAACAATACATTCTATCACTAAAATGCAAATTTCATATGTAATTAGTTGCATGCGAACCTCTGAGAATAATTGGTTAATTCTTCTGTGTAATAATTACAGATAAGTTCGTAAGAGAAACTTGTGTGTTCAAAAAATAATTTCATTTTATTTTCCATTTTTCCGAACTTTTAAGTCGAAACTACAGTTTTCTATTTTCTGTTCAGGCACTTCTTATTAAAGATGTTTCTGTTGGATAACCTGTTTCTTCCGTTTATAAATTTATTATAACTAAAGAGGCTTCATTTGTAATGAAATCATACACTTATTCTCTAAAAACTGTTTTACGTTTATTATTAAAACAATTAATTTTCGTACACCGAGAGAAATATATACCACCATTTATTTATTATTCATTTTAAAAATGCATGATTTTAAAGAACTCATTCTCAACTATTTTAATGAAGCACAACTGAATTTTAAACTTATGGTATCTTATTCCAAACAGAATATCCGTTTTCATAAAAATATTCTAATAATGTAAATAAATTTAAATTAGATTCAAAAGTCATAGAAATCCGAAGATTCAAAGGAAATAATATATGAAAAGAATTAATTACAAAAAAAACAAAAAAAAAACAACTCCCAACTGCTTAAAGTATTTATGGCATCAATTTGTGTTCTTTCAAAAAACAAAATATGTAACTGAAATTTATTGTATTGTTTATAATGAAATTAGATAGATTTTAATCAACTAGTCTGAAGAAAGAAATGAAAAAAAAAAAAACTGATGAGAATAAAATGTACAGAATAAATGTACAGAAAATATGTACAGAAAAGAAAGGTCAAAGACGAAAGACAATATACATTCATTATATTAAAATGTTGAATTCATAATCTGAAAAGAAAAGGCATTTGAAATCATCCTTACAATATATAATACATATTAGATCAGGAAGCATTCTACAGATTAATTAACTATCAGCGTTTTGTCAGTGATTCAATTAAGAATTTAATTATCAAACCGGAGGAAACCACAAGGAATTCAGTAACAACTCAGGATTTACACCCTCCAGTCGAACGACCTTCCCCACCCAATTGACGTGTACCACTAGGAGTGGCTAGCTGCCCTAGTAAAAGAACCCCCCTGCCAAAATCATGCACTCCCCCCCCTCCAACACTGAAAAGCCCGGCTTTACTTCTACACATGTACATTGGTTGTTATTCACATGTTAGCAGCAACACAATGCCGTCACAATCAGTTGTTCATTTTGCCAAGCATTTCTATTTTATAGACTTGCTTCCAGCACTAAGCACAGAACGAAAGAGAGAGAGACTTCCACTTTTGTTGTTAATTTTTTGTGTCCCCCTTCCTTCGTCTTTTCCTTTCCCCCACTTGTGGCATTGCCAAACCTAAATCCGGTCCGAAATGGTTACATTCGAATTGTAAGAAAGAGCAAAAGAATGATTTCGAGAGAATTGCAGTAGCGGAAGAGAGACCATGCCCTCGTAGGGTTCGATACATTATAATCCAATCACGATAACCTAAGGGATGTATTTTTTGAATGTATCAATGAATGAATACATATATATTTATATATGTATGTATATATGTTGGAGGTTAAAGGACTCTGGCGAAGAGAGGGGAAACAGAGACTTGGCACTAAGTTCCAGAAAATAAGTCGCTAAGTTGACGTGTGACCGTCATGATAAAAAAGGGGCCACATCCAATATTGGATTACGGTTGTCAAACGGTCAAGATTTCCATAAGAATGACCAGCTCAAATATCAAAGATCAGGTTTCAAATAAGAGTACCAAAAAGTGATTGGCATTTGGGTTTGATTTATAGTACGAATATAAAAAGTTAAACTTTCGCAAAAAGGGAAACAATTTTTGATGTTCTTTAAGGATTTCAGATGGTAGATCAAAACATGATACGAAATTAATCCATTTAAGAGATTTTAATCATCTTCTTGTACATTTCGTTATTAATTTATGAAAATGTAACTGAAAAATAAAACTAATTATAAATTGTTGACACCAATGATTTTTAATAGTTGAAAATTGAAATGTTCCTATGAAAAGACATAGCGAAAATCTCTTTCATTGTTGTACTTCCTTGCAATATTCATTAATAGAAAAATCGATATTAATAATATAATATCAAGGAAAACTAGGACAAATGAATGATATCTTTAGAATAGAGGAAATAGTAAAATGCCTTGTCTATAAGTCTCAGTAATTTATTTATTTTTTTTATTATGATCGGCTGAGATGCAAAAAGAATTTTATTACCTTTTATAATTATATCGTCATCATATACAAGTTTAATAACATGGGTAGAATAATTGTTAAATTAAATCCTAGATTAGATATAGATTAAATGCATCCTTTCATTTATATAAATGCAATAAAATTTCGAAACTGTTTCGTTTTCCATGATATGATTAATAAATATAAAAGAAAAAGTATGCAATAAAAATAATGTAGCAACTAAGTATGAAAAAGTAACAACTGGCGGTTGTTCTTTATCTAGAAATCTTTATTTAATTTAAACTCATAAAATATTTAAAATGCATATATTTTTTCAAAACAATCTTAAAAAATAAGAAGGAAAAAAAGTTTTGGGAAATATTGCTATCCTAAGCGAAATTTATTTGATTAAAGTCTTTGAAAAATACTCTTTTTTTATTCCACATACCATGAGAACTTATCTTACATATAAATGGTTAAAATTTAAAGCAAATTAATAATAGCTAAGACCAAACCAAACTAACATAAAATGGGTTGATAATCATTACATTCAAGTATTCACAATATAGTATTTTCAGTTATAATTAGCCATCTTTGGTGAACAGCTGATTGACAGAGATTAAAGATTGCTAAAAACTTCAATGAAATATTTTATACATGATTTGGTCTTAATGACTTCAACAGAAAAATGATAGCATTCTCTTGTAATTACACCATTTTTATTTTCAGTGTAATATACAAACTTTCTGTCATCTCACCAAAACTTTGGACTAAAAATTTAATAATGAATTTAAAAGGCAGTGGTTAAACTTCAACTAATCCAATAACATTCTTGATTTATTGAAACAAGCTCATAAATAAATATCAAGACAAATATTAAAATCCCTTAGCACTGGATTCTTGTGTACATAATAATTCAAGTAATGTCTTAGAAGGTTATTCAATATATTAAAAAAAAAAAAAAAAAAAAAAAAAAAACTAGCCTAAAATTTTTTTGTATTATAACAAGAGAACAATTTTTTCAAGCCAAGTGAACGATAAAATACTTTCATACATGTAGTTACATCATAGGAATGATTAGAAACGTTTAAAAACGGACGAATTATAAAAAAATTAATCGTTGCTTACTTCTGTGGATAAAAATGTTGCTTGCAAAGACAGCAAAATTTCAAAAATATTTTGAAAGGCTTTATCAAAACGAACTCGAATATCTTCAGCAAAATCTTCCCAAATATGTTTCATGAAAAATTTACACAAATCATAGTTATCTAAAATCTTTTTAAGCAGCAGATAAGTGTAAAAAAAATTATGAGTTTGTTTTGGAATTTTTTTTTTCGAAGCGCCAATTTTTGTCTACTACTAACTCATAAACTACGTTTCGAGACATAATATTTCAATAAAAACAGCTATCGCTATTGATATCATGTTACACTATACCATGAGCCACATTGAAATTCCATATAGCACAGGTAATATTATCTTAGTTCCAACAGCAATAAAATTTTATTTTTTCGCCAAACACTGAAAACGATCCGAATCTCTAATATTCCCCATTTTCCGGAAAAAATAACGTCTTGGCAGCGATCGGATGGAGAGCATAAAAAAAGAGAAAAAACACCTTCCGAACAAACACGACCACCACGCGGGGACATCCCCTCATTCTCTAGTGAAGATCTAATTTATGGATGTTGACTAGAACTTGGGGACATCCACAGCTTAGAAGAAAGGCTCTACATTGAAGGCGTGCTCTTGTGGTATACCGAATATATACCCTATACATTGAGGCGTGAGACTATCAAAAAAGGTAGAACGATTATGGATTGAAAAGTTTTCCCTATTTTTTCGCTCATATTTTTTCACTTGGCACCCAATAGGGCCTGGCCGGTCGGGAAAGGTGCGGTAGACAACCCCTCTTCAAGAAAAGGTAGGAGGATCGCGAAAAACCACACCAAATAGCCAGTCACAAAACGACTTCCAAGGCTTGGCTCTTTATTTTGCAGAAAATGGAAGATTTATGAGATTTGCGAGAAGCAAACGTTTTCGCAGGATGTCTCAGAAGATGGTTTGGTGTGGACGGCAGTTGGTCATATCAGATGTCCCTCATAAAGAATCCAAAACTTCGAAGAAAGTGAAAAGGTAGTTATTTAAATAATAGAGTGATCATATAATATGTCTGCAGAAAAAAAATCTGCCATGTGTTTTTCTCATTATTTCTGCATAAATATCAAATATTTACTTTTGTACATTCCTGTCAGTTTCGGATTCTTTGTAATGGCATCTGATATGGCCAACTGTGTCCACACTCATCTTCTGGGGCATCCTGTGAAAACATTTACTTCTTACAATCATATGATTACTGCATTTCTCAAGCCATACAGATGTTCATTATAAAAATATATTCCTTTCCGTAGGTATTCTCTTTAAATTATTGCAACTCTTCAGCATTAATTTTGAGTTACGTAACCTTATTAATATTTAAAGTATTCAAAATCTTTAAATTTGAAAAGGAAGACTAATAAATTTGTACAATCATTTTTTCATTTACTCCGAGATATATAACCTAGAAACTATTTAAATTCTTCAAAATCTCCTTATTCAAAAGAGACGACTAAATAAACTTGACCATTTGATCTGAGTCACGAAATCTAGCAACCAGCGAGTACATTTGATGGCTAAGACTCGTCATATAATCATTTTTCTGGTTAGATGACAAATAATTTAAGAAAACTTTTATTTAACTTTATTCATGTTTCTAATGATAAATTTAATAAAACTTTATTCGTTAATATTCTTTTTACTCACTAGTCCGCCTATTACCAAATTAAATATGTTTTAAGCGCAAAACTCTTTTACAAAATCAGTACCTAAAGATTTAAAATGATCTAAAATACCTTAATTTGAAAGAAATAGCGAAATAAAATTGACCATTTACATTTTACATTCATTCAAATTCAACTAATCCAGATATTAACTATCTAAATTCCCTTAAATTGAAAAGCATAGCCATTTGGATTCTACCTTCATTCAGAACCATGCTATACAGTTACTATATAAATCATTCCAAATCCCATATCTTGAAAGAGAATTATAAAATAATTTTAATTATAAGTAAGCATACCAACTTTAGCCATTAAATTATTTTAATCGTCTACTTCGAATTCTAACATACCTTTGTTCTATATAATATTAAAGTATAGAACATATTGTTTTTTTTAATAGAAAAGAAATTATTTTGCTCATTATTGCTTCTTCGTATAAATTTACTTATTATTTGTTAAAGTATTTCGCACCGTTTCTCCTTAAGTTTAATCCTTCCATATATTCAAAATTAGAAACTAAGAAATCACAGATTGTTGTGCATTTCGTTTCCCAAATTGTTTAATATTAACTTGTAAGTTCATAGTTTTGAATTTCTTGAGAATACTTTGCAATTTAAAGCGAATATAATACTAAAAAATTATATTTTTCTTATTGTACAGTAGTATAATGAATAAATCTGATGGTAAAATGTAAGTACTGAATTTATGGCCCACGTTCTGCTTTAAAACAAAACGATACTATAACATGACATTACTGAAATCAACTACGGAAGGAATTTAAGTTTAAATTGTTATTCTTGCTTAAATCTAGTCTTCAATTCTTAGATATGATTATTCCTTCAACAAGAATATACCTTAAGACTAGGGGTAGTGGATTGTCTGAAACTTACTCGCATGCTTTCTAATAAGCACTTTATACGCCTTTTTTTTTGAGAAATTTACCGATTTTGCCGACTGAAACCAAAATTTGACTCGGAAGTACAGACGTTCAGATTATTGTAGAATAAAATGTATAGAAGATGAACTATTGCAACGAAATTACTGAATGCTATTCAACAATTTTAAAGATTTTGATTTTTTTTAAAAAAATTACAGCCCTTTACTCTATGGTACTGATGTTCCTTTTGAGAACAAGCAGCTTGATATTCCATTCATTGTGTAATATCAAAATTGTGCCTTTAGTGACTTGGTTGTAATAATAAAAACAAACTTCATTAAAAGTTCGTCTTTAATTTAACAATTTGTTTCGGATTTTTTTCATTATATATGGCATTTAATAAATACTTAATATATTTCAGGAGTACTAAACGGAGGCTTTCATTGTGACCTTCTTTTTGAAAACACCCCACTTTCCTTCAGTTGCTTCCTTAGCTGCTGTACCTAAATGCTCGATACAGCAGCAAAGGAAAGAGCATTAATCAACAGAAATGATCCTGTTTCGGCACCTTTACGTATCACCTGAGCAAGCCGCTGCAACTTGACAATTCAAAGAATACAATAGCAATTACATGGCATGTACCTCCCATTTTTAAGCCCAGAGGCCGAAAAAAGAGCAACTTTTGCGCTTCCACCGAACCTTGTAATGCTAACAAAGGACACAAAGTAGAATCTCAAGAGGTCCGAGTTTTTACTTTCAGAAAGAACACCACTACGGTTACATGGCTCATTGACCAGACACTAAGAAAAGTCCAGCGGGCATTCAAAAGATGGCAGAGAAAAGGAGGTAGCATGACCGATGAGACCGTGAAATGTGTCCCTCCTCACTCCTGTCTCTTGGTCTTTGAGGTTCTATTAGGTACGCTGGGGTACCTCGAGTGTTGGCACATTATACACGGTCGTCCTGACTTGTGTACTGCGTGTTGATTTGCACGCTCGAGTCGCAACGAATGAATTGGACATGGTTATTTTCAAGCATTGGAGACGGTTGTCTGTGAAGTGCAAAGGTTCCGCCTAGCATCGGTTTTCACCTGTAGCAAATATTCTTTATTAAGATGTCCAGAAGAATTTCGTCAATAGAAGGATGGAGGTTCTTTTCCACAATTTTTGTTCAGTTCTGTAAGTTCAAAATTGCCGGTTGAGTCTAAAAATTTGGAATTAGATGCATATTTTATGCAATTCCAGGCATTTCTAATTAATGCGACTTTAAATTAATGTATTCTGAAAAGAAACCATATAAACGTCATGTCATCATGTTTTTTCCGTATTTATAATGAATGGCTTATTTTTCAGGTTCGTCATATAGTTCAGTTATGCAAAAATATTAACTAGAAAACGGGTGTATTTAAATTTAAAGTGTCAAATAAAGATTATGTATTTTGAGAAAAAAATAAAGTAATTCAATATTGTTTTATATGTTAAACTATTTAGAATAAAATTCTTTATCACTATTTTTACATTGTTTCCTAAAAATCTATTCAATATTGAATAAAATAACTAACAATATATGCCGAATAAAGTAATTTTGCAACAGATTAGATTTCTTTGCGTTTTTTTTTAATTCGTTTTTGCATATTTGATAATTTAATTTTAAGTGAAATGAATTTTTCAGAGTCCCTTTTTTTAAACGATTACTACTGAAGTGCTTTTTGCAATATCTGCAGCTGAAACGAAGAACTAAAATCAGCTTACGTGCAAATATATTTCTGTTAAGATTATTTTTATTTTTAGTCAGAAACTAGCTTCATTATCATTAACTTCTCAGTTTTAGTCGAGAAAAAAATGTTGTTATAGCTTTCGAATTATTTATCATTATTTACCCCAAAATGATAGATATTCTTTTATAATTAGAAATAAGTTATAAAAAAAAACTTTAAAAAAAGCATTATTGCCGTTTTTTTTTATATTAATTTTAGATTTATTTTCCCCGTGAAGTAAAGATATTCTTTTGTACAATTTTATTTCATTGTAAATCTTAGCAAATATATCTTTCTCATGTGGCTTTAAAATTTCACATTTAAATTCGCATTTCATGTAACAATTAATACTGTTTAAACACTCCATCTGAGATTGAAATCTGAAGATATAAATTTCATATCAACATTCAGTTTGATTTAAACAATTCTGATCAGAATTCGGCTAAGGTTTATTTGAAAACTTGTGTTATATTGTTATTCTGTCATTAATTATTTATTATTATTCATTAACTAATTTGACATTATAAATTGCCCTCTATAGTCTTATTATTTAGTTTACGTTCCTTTGCTGTCATAGAATATATTGAGAAAAATAGTTTTGATATTTTTCTAATAAAACGTAAGAAGTAATTATACAAAAAATTATTTTAAAAAATGCCTTATCAAGTATTTATATGAAAGAATTTTTATTGAACCAAAGTAACTATTTTTTTCTTTTCGTTTCACTTAAAAGAATGCTGAATTATCCAAATTGTTACTTGAATTTTTTTTAAACATAAATTTGTCTCCAGAAATATCTCAGAGGCATGAGAAAATTTCACCTATAGCCAAAAACTTCTTGAATTCATTGTCCAGAATTTTAGCTAACTCTCAACACAGACAAGAAATATCCAAGAGATGAAACAGCAATTGTGGGGTACCCTGCAAGACTATAAGAAACGAAATTGGACATACAAGCACTCTCTAAAAGAGGGAAAGGTACTTTTGTAGAGTGTTAGTCATTTAATAAGTCGTTCAACATGCTTCTGAACGGGCTATTCAAACCAATGAACCCCTCCTAGGCAAAGAAGAAAAAAACCGAACTTCATATTCCACTGTATACATGAAGGGAGAAGAGAAAAAAAGAGCAGCTCCCCAAGGAAAAGGTGAGGCAAAAAAATTCCACTCGGAGTTGACGCTGTGTGACATCACCTTTTGACATACCTGTCAAAAAATTCTCTCTCCCCCAGTTTTTTTAATCTCCCGATCGCCCGAAACGAATGCTGTCATCCATGTTTGCATCCGTCCAAGAAGTAATCGTACACCTGACACTAACTCCAGCAAAGCGGCATGTCACCAAGGAGACAGTTTGTTTTGCATGCAAGTGGTGAGTTACAAGACAGATTATGAAGGCTTCTTCTTTATTGTTGCCCAACCATTGAAAGCATTGAAGAGTTTGTTTGCAATGTTAAAGAAGAAGTTTTTTGCTTTCTTCACCCAATGGGTGCTGTATGAGTGTTAGATTTGGCAGAAAATGAGCGATCTGACGTGTTTTGTGTGTCTCACCACTGTGCTTCACCTTGCAGAAGGAGGGATGTAGTTGGCCTATCGAATGCTACCATTGAAATATAAGATATTGAAAGAAAAATGACCTTCAGATTCTATTTGAGATGAACCATTGGAGTATTGTCTTCGTAAAACTACTTCCTTTCCTCTCTGAAGATCTATAACTGGTCTTGAAAAATAGTAATTCAATACAATAGAACAAGGTTATGGGAACAGAAAAAGATGTTACTTTTTGAAGGTCCTATGCAGAGATACATCATAACGGTAAAAAGAAATTCAGGTTTAGTGCTGAAATTTCCCTGAACTGAAAGTCAACGAAATGTTATTAAAGTGCTCAGAATTATTAATTTTTGAGTTTATTAGTCAATTTAAAGATATATCTGATCACAACTATACATATTACTTGTTGTTGTTTTTTTATCAATTGAATCTGGAAATGCCAAGAAATATTATATTCTATATAATAATATTTAATACATTCGATATAACATCATATCAATTAAAATTTTAAGACTATTAAGTAAATTTAATTATTTTTGCCCTGTTTTATTAATTACGCTTCGTAAAGTTGCATTTTTTTTTCCCGTTTGGCTTCAGTTTGGACTGAGTTTGGCTCTTGTATGACATTGGAACTCATTATGATTATGTATCCAGAATATCGATCTTATTTTGAAATAATATATAATCAAAAAGAACATTTTGTTTATTGGTAATCATTCTGATTTTTATATAAATTATTAAATTTTTCCTTCAGGTTCAATAAGACTTTGCCAGTAGTTTTGCCATTGTCACAGCTATGAACACCTGTAAGGCAATGGTCACATTAATTGTTTACAGACGCGAAATCGTTTTGCTATTTTTTTATTTGTTTTACCTGGCATGCACATAAACTAAAATTTTCGTCATCGCTGTCAATTTAAAAGAGAGTAATATTTTCTCAGAAATAACTTATAAGAAATTACAGTGACTAAATGTCATTAATAGGAAATTTGGCAGAAAAAAATTTAAGACTTTCAAAAGATCTTCGTAAAATATTGTGAGAAGTCACAATGACGTTCTTCCAGGACCGAGAAGAGACAATTATAAAGCTCCAAGAGTTTTTGTAAGTTTGAGGAAGGCATTTTATCAAAATACAGCTTAGCAAATGCTTAATTTAGAGTCATGATTTTCACATGATATTGAATCTTAATGTTAGGCAGTTAAAGTTACAAAAATTAGATTTTGTGAAGCGCGAGAAAGCCGCTACACATGTAACTATTTTTTTTTTCTTTCTGTCAGCTCAATTTATTACACACACACACACACGACCGTCCAATGAATATTTCCTCAAGTAACATTTCACCGCAATTTTTTTGAAAATGAATCTTATATTCTCATTAACGAGTTTTTAAGAAAAAGGATACACACGCGAAAACTTTTCGAAAAGTATTTTTGCCAATATTCTTTAAATTTAAAATAGTGTTTCATTGTGGGAGAATATTTCAATGAAACAGTTTAGAAAAAATGTCGCCTTTCTAGCAGTAAATTAAAGAAAATCGACAAATTGTCTTTTATATATTAAGATTTAACCGGCTCTTCTAATTGCATTACTCTGGTAATTATAAAAGAAATGCTATCTATAAAATCAGATGTGCTGAAATTCAAACTCCTTTTTTATGAAAAAAAAAAAAAAAAAAAAAAAAAAGGACATTCACCTCCTAACTTTATAAGAACAAAAAGAACACTTTGTTCTTCATGTTACAATGCATTTAAGTTCGATAATCAATTTCAAACATTTTATTTAAAATTTTTAAAACTATAACGGACACCGAGAGAAAAAGAGAGCGTAAGGAAATATTAAAACGCTTAAATAGAAATTTTTTTTTTAAAAAAATGAAGCTAAATGGAAAATAACATTTTAATTCTGTAACAACTTTACGATGTACTATGTGGTAAGTTATATTACACGAATGGGTCTAAATGTTATTTAGCATTTGTTAAATCCATCCCCAATAATCACTGCTTAAAAAAAACCAATGTTAAAAAATAAATAAAATCTTTCCTTAATGGTGCATTTATTATAAACAAACGTTGTTATAATTTTTCGGTTTCTAAATAGAAAGCATTTGTAGTGAAAAGAAAATATTGAAAAAAAAAAAAAAAAAAAAAAAAAAAAAAAAAAAGCAAAAATCTAAAAAAAAAAAAAAAAAAAAAAAAAAAAAAAAAATCAAATTTTTTTTTTTGAAAACAAGATTTTCGTTAAAAATAAGTTTTGTTAAATTTATTGTGGGGGAATATTTCAATAAAATAATTCGGAAAAAATGTCTCCTTTCTAGTAAATTAAAGAAAATCGACAAATTTTCTTTTATTTATTAAAGTATAACCAGATCTTCTAATTGCAATACTCTGGTAATTATAAAAGAAGTGCTATCTATAAAATCAGATATGCTGAGATTCGAATTCGAACCCCTTTTTACGGGAAAAAAAAAGTACATTTACCTAACTTCATAAGAACAAAAAGAACACCTTGCTGTTCATGTTACAATGCATTTAACTTCGATATTCAGTTTCAAGTATTATATTTCAAAATCTAATATAAAATTGCTCTAAAGAAAGGATAGTGAAAAAAAAAAGATATTTCAGATATTCATATTGCAACTCCCCCTTCCCCCTCTTTCTTTCTGTGCAACAGTGAGGTTTTACGCGGCAGTGAAAGTTTTGTTACTTTGATGGGGGTGTATCAAACAAAAGGTTGCAGTGAGGGGAGATGTAGCAAAGGATATGTCAGTCCAGGTGCTACTATATGGCGAGCATTTGTTATACGAGAGCATTGGTTTTATGTGCAATTTTACCCCACTTGAGTTGAGGTTACACGAATGTGATTGAGGAATGGTTGTAAATTTCATTTTAATCCCTACGAAACTGAAACCATGGAAAATTCAAGCAGACAAATATTTAAAACATCTGTTGAGATGCACTGAATTAAAAGTCTGTTACATGAATAAAAAATATTATAAGATTCAGTAAAGCCAGTATATTTTAAATTCTTCAATTAATGCAGAACAGGATGTATAGGAAGTAATTAAAGCAGATTTCACCTTTAAAGCACCGTTTTTCTTCCTTTGGCCTTCACTTTTAATCAAAAAGGATACATATTACTGGACCATTTTATTCTAAATTTTTTAAAATATTAATACTCACACAGAGAGAAAGAGAGTGAGAGAATGCATTTAATCGCTCAAGTACAAAAAAAATTTTACAAATGAGGTCAAAAAGAAAATTCGATTTCAATTCTGCAACAACTTTACGATGTATTGTGCGTGTGTAAGTTCTATAATAAAAATGTTGATATATTGCTGTTTGACATCCATTCAAAATCCATCCCCAATAAGCTTAAAAAAGTAATGTTAACAAACAAATAAAGTCATTTCTTAATGATGCTCTAATTATAAACAAACCCAGTTGCATTTTTTTCGGTATCTCAATAGATCGAATTTGCAGTGAAGATGAAGACACTAAAGATAGAATCGCAGAAATCTGACACTCAGATAAAGAAAACGAGAGCTTCTTCTGTTAAAAATTAAAAATTTCAATATCCTTTTATGATTATTTTATCCTTTTATATATCAATTATAATTATAGATTGAGTAAGGTCATTTATCCAAATAAGCCGCGGAGCATTCAAAATGTTGTTATTTGAACGTTGTTGTTTAACTAATAACTAAAGTTACGAATCGTTGAAGTTTGTTATGAATCTTTCCAGTTTGTAAATTTAAGTTATTAACTTTATTGATATCCGACCAAAACTTACTTTGTTGATTGAACTTTATACGATTCCACATACCTGACCAATTTAAATGAAGTCTGATAGTAGTTATAATTTGACTTCAAAACAAATCGCTTCTCAAAAGCTATTTTTACAAAATTTTAAATTTCAAAATTTAATATTTGACAATAATCTCATTTTCAGACAGCTATTTCTGTAACTTTTAATCAATTTTCCAAAGTTAAATCAAGCATAATTGTAACTGTTTATTTATTTTTTTAAATATTGCCTCAATTGCACTTTTTATATCTATCATTTTTGCGTTTTTGCTTATCTTGAAGGTGTCTTCATCTTCTTCAAGTATTTTTACTTTTACCTCATAATATATGCAATTTTTGATATGCGCTTAACGATTTACCTTTAAACTCTGATTTTTGATAATATTACAATTTCACAGTTTCACTTAATTTTGTCTGATATTTTAGCACTTTTAATTTTTAACATACTCAGTTGACATGTAATATATCTTTATAGGATCTGTTGTCTAGCATGTATTCATCGAACATAATTTTGTACCTTTTTATTGCATTATTATATGTTATATGATACCCATTTCAATTCTTTTTGCTTTATTATGATATTTCCTTTCAATTTTGCATTTTCTATATACTTATTTTTTCAATCTCTTTTTAACTTCGCTGTATCTGCAATTCAGGCCAGACGTCCTTGCGAACCATTACTGACGTATCATCAGAATTTAATATTCAAATGCTGCATTCGGAATATTTGATTAAATATTAAAGAAAATATAACTATTAGGGCTCCTAAAATAATACTGGTGTGCAAACTAAAAAAAACTTCCATACACACACACTTATGCACTCAAGCACGCGCGCACGCATCCACTCATCCATTCATACACACACACACACACACACACACACACACAAACAAACAAAGAAAACTTTTCAAAACATATGTGTATATAAACCAAAGAGCAAGCCTAAGCCTTTCCCAGGAGAATTAATTACTCATGAGTGATTTGAATTTTATGATAATTGAAATTCTGTTTTTTAATAACTATTGATGTTAAGTCATTTATGTGTGCTATATATCAAATATTAAATCAAGGAAATACTTGCTTACTAATTCAAGGAAATATTTTATGCTTAAAATCTTTTATCGCTTATGTGAAAATTTAACCTCTTAAAACAGCTGTCAATACCAACCTATAAACTCCACATTTCTACTACACCCAATTATATGTTTTCAAGTTCTAGGGTGCGAAATCCAGGCAATCTCTACATTTACTTGCTAAACAGTGAGACGAAAAATATCGCTTGTCCTAAAATTTTAGAGTAATAATTAATAAGTTATTATTAATTACGAGCTCTGAAACCTCTTAAGAGATTGAGCATAAGAACTTGAAAGCTGAAGAAGCATATGTGTTTGTTTTTCTTTTATTTATTCAATACATAAATACAAGAAAAATATAGATACATTGATTAATAAAATAAAAATAAAAACTGTGTGTGAGTTAGATGTGTAGTATTTTACTTCTCATGTACCTTTTCTTCCCTATTCACTTTAATACAATTATGAAATCGTTAAGTTCTGTCTAAAAGCAGGATTTTATTCAATTCAATTTTCATTAACAACCGAATTCAATTATTTCAAATTACATTTATGGTCTTCGATTCGTGATTTTGTAATTGAAACTTCAAACTTTCCAACGATTAATTCCCATCTAATCAATCTCTTGCTTACTTTACCGCAAGGGAATGACCTATCTATTCCCCGAAGCTCGTGGACCAAATGATACTACCCTCTCCCCCTTTGAATTTGTAGCGAAGGCAACAAGTTAGGTCCATCCACGCATCAGTGCTTGAGATCAAAAGCCCTAAGAGAAAAAGCACCCTGGGCATCCCCTCCATTGCACTTTACATGCACATCCCCCTCTATTCCCTATGGTTCAGAGCCTTTAACGCCCCCACAGGGGGGTTTTATGTAACTTTTTTTCTCCCTTTTGTGTCGACTTTTAATCTCTGGCCAGGGTCATTTAATTTCTTTCCTGGAGTGCTTTCTGTGCTACGAAGAGGTGCATAGCGCTTTAATGGAGGTGTACAAAAAGCGCCGAGTTCGGAGGTAGTTGCGTTTAATATCTTCTAAAGGAAAGATCGAGGGGTGGGAATAAAATGAAAGACCTATAAATCGCGTTTGAGCACTTTTACACCATAACATTAGTGGTGGGTCTTGATACATTTCAGTAATGTCCTGATAATGTTCAGTAATGTCAGTATTGTCCATTTCAGTAATGTTCAGTAATGTCAGTATTGTCCATTTCAGTAATGTTCAGTAATGTGAAATTGATGTCAGTATGTGTAATGTGTAAATGTTTCGGTAATGTAATGTTCAGTAATGTGAAATTGATGTCAGTATGTGTAATGTGTAAATGTTTCGGTAATGTAATGTTCAGTAATGTGATATTGATGTCAGTATGTGTAATGTGTAAATTTTCGGTAATGTAATGTTCAGTAATGAGACAGAATTATAATTTCGATTTTCAGCTGTGTGAGATCGGTGTAATCAATAAATGTGATTTGTTATTCTTCATTCATCTTAAATGAATTTACATATAATGAATGTGTATACCCACACACAATTTCCTTCCCCCCCTCCCTCCATTAGTTTTTACTCCCATCGGATATAGAAAGCAACTCAAATATGGAAATGAAAATTTTTCAAAAGGGTTTTTACGATTTCGAGATCCCTCCACCTCCATACCGGAATGTAGCTTCAATGAGAAGGTGTCAATTTTCGCTCCTGGTGTCTTCATGATCGCCGTTCAACAATTCTGAATGCTACTGGGAAAGGTTAGAATAATTCCGCATGAAGTTTTTCTTTTCCTTGAATTTTCTATTTCTATTATGAGACTACAACTATTTGAAACATAAATATTTAAAGCATCAAGACAGGAAAAGGAAGATTTTGGTAACGGAGTAGTATTTTCTATGTTTAATGAACAGATTGCATTACGGGAGAAGATACACATCCTATTTAATTTCTCTAAATCTTTCTTTTGCCCAAAATACCTGATCATCAGCCATTATAAAAGAATCTTATAGATGAAAGCACCCGCATTTTGTTAGAGAAGAATTTGAATTTTGATATCTATTTTAAGTATAAATAATACTTGAAGCGTTTGTATCATACTCCCCCCCCCCAAAAAAAAAGAGGATGGTCACAAAGTATAATCTTTTTCATACATTTTTTTTATTATCATTTGGAATATGTTTTGCTTCGTGTTGAAATTTTAAAAATAATTTTCTTTAGTTCATCCGATTGTTTTAAGCTGTTTTAATTTAATAAACGAAGACTTATTTAATCTCGTCAAAAATTTTTGATAAAGGGATTACAAGGATTGTAGGGACCAAAGATACTTAAAAAACTATTTCTGTTTAAAATGGTTTTATTTATCGCTAAAAGTTATTTGCTTATTTAAAGAGTTATAGATACTATTCTAATTATCTTTGCATGCATTTGAAAAATTTGAAATAGTAAATTCTCAAATTTAAGTATCTGCAATTAAGCAATTTTGTACCTTTGCATAATATACTTGTTGTTTTTAATATATTAAGAATAACGTATGCTATATATCATGGTTTGTGCCCCAATGGAAGCAACATATTATGTATAATATTTTTATATAATATGTTGCTAGCTTCGTCTAGCTTTAGTTCTCATCTAGTGATAACCATAATTTATATTCATTTAATTTGATATAATAATTTTTAACTTATATTTATTTATGAAATAATTGCTCTCCCTTAAAAATATTTGATACTTCCTTCTTTTTGAAATACATTGGAAATGACAAATTTCTTAATATTATATTCACGGAAATTGGAAGTATAAACGGTTGCTTGTGAACATATGAAGTACTTGATGGTATTAAAATAATTTTTCTTTAAAAAATATTTTTTGATTTAAAAATTACAAATTTATTTTTAAAACGATGCTTTGCAATCAAGTCTTTTTTATTTTTTACAAGTAATAAAATAATCTCAAAATTTAATTCCTTCAATTTGAATAAATGCATTATTTTCTCAAAAAATTACTAAAATGTTTGTAATTTAAATTACTTCTATCGGAGACCATCCAAAGTGAGTAAATCCTCATTTTATGGATTCAAATCACTTTTCTAGGAGCAACTCCTAACTTCACTTTTCGACCGTCAGTTTCTTTAGAAATCAAAATGACCACTGTCCGAAATCTATGTAACGGCCGCCAATATACAAGTAACAGCCTGTCAACACGCTTAAATGCCAACAGGAGTGAATTATGCTGTGCCTGCATCTATGAATAATGGAAAGGAGTTACTTCTGAATCCAAACATATTCCAGAAGCCCGATGAAAAACACCCCTACCACAAAACGGACACAACCCCTCACAAACCACTGACAGCTGCTGCTGCAAATGAAGGTAATAATAAATTCTCTCAAGTAGTCATTTTCTTTGAATAGATCTAGATTTTACGCCGGGTTGTTCTTTTCGAGTTATGGTACCCTGTTCCTGTTTGCTTTGGAGGAAAGTTTACCAATCATTTCGATACTGAGATTCGTAAAGTGTTGTTGACAAGACTTGACAATTCGTGTCAAGTGGCAGTGATTTTAAAGAGAGTTAAGGTTCAAAGCGGTTTGTACAAACTTTACGAAGCACTCTTATTGAACTCGCTTTACAAAAGCTCTAAGTGAAGACTTTACAAGGGTCAAGGACTATTTTGAAAGGGTATGAATGATGGTGACGAATCTGGTAAAATAAAAAGAAGCTTTCCAGCGCCATTTTCGATTGTGCATATCTTAAGTTTCCCAAGACTTGGGATGGTAAATTATTTTCTCAAGATTAAGAAAATTAGCTTTGTTGAACAATATATCATGCTGAAGTTAAACCTATTTAATTGTGCAGATAAAGATTAAAACAACATACTTTTATTATGTTTCTGATTTAAAGCATGAAATCACATGTCGTTAAAAATATGGTCTGTTTAATGGGTATTTTTAAAAATTAATTTGAATAACTTTCGAATCTAAGAAATTGGAAATATATCAGTTTGTAAATGATATTATCCATAGAGACTACCGAGGCATTAGTTATTATCTATACTTATAATAAAGCTCAATGTGTGTGTGTGTGTGTGTGTGTGTGTGTTGGCGCTCTACTGGCCAGACTGTTTGACATACAGCTACCAAATTTGATACATGTATACCTTGGAGGTTGGGAATGTGCACCTGGGGTTTCTTTTTTCGAATTTTTAATTAGAATTTTAATTATTAATTAAAAACTAACTTTCCCGCCAAAAAAATCTTCCATTTTCCCCACCGCCAACTTTTCCGCCAAAAAAATCTTCCATTATCCCCAGCGCCAAACGAGAAAGGCTTCAGGTTTTTTTTCTCCCAACAGTAATGAGGCTAGGGTTAAAATTTTTCGGCGGATTATTTCAATCGGTTCTGTTTATTTTCTTAATGTTTGGTGCATTTAAAATTAAACATTGTTAATGAATCAATCTTTCAGATTCATTCTGAAGTACTTTTGAATTAAAATAAAACAGAATAAAGGAAATTAAAAATTTCTAATCCGCATAGCGTTACCCCAACTGGCGTAGAAAAAATCACGTATTTGCGTTACGTAACCAGCGAAGAAAATTCACGCATGCGCATTCTGTTCTGATTGTTGCCATGACAACGTTATCAATGAATGATTTAAATTATTTTTGGGTTAGTTGCATGCTTTTGTAAGTAAATTGTATTTATGTTAGTTATATATTTTTTGTATATGCTTATAGTTTTAAGTAGTTTTTTTAAAACCTGTTTTCAACCGTTTATTTTAAACGATTCGTTTTATTTTCTTAGTATTTGATGCATTTAAATTTAAACATTGTTAATTAATCGATCTGCTCATAATGAATCTAAGAAAATTTTGTTGACCAACTTTTGAGATATTACATAAATTAAAAAAGATATTCTTTAGTGCCCATAAAGTTTAAACGCTGAGTGACTCTATTTTCAGTAATCAGATTATAAAAAAATGCTTTGTTTCAGTAAAAAATATTATTATATTAATTGAAGATAAATTCTTTCCACTTTAATTTAAAGCATAAATTCTACCGTTTTCAACCGTTTATTTTAAACGATTCGTTTTATTTTCTTAGTATTTGATGCATTTAAATTTAAACATTGTTAATTAATCGATCTGTTCATAATGAATCTAAGAAAATTTTGTTGACCAACTTTTGAGATATTACATAAATTAAAAAAGATATTCTTTAGTGCCCATAAAGTTTAAACGCTGAGTGACTCTATTTTCAGTAATCAGATTATAAAAAAATGCTTTGTTTCAGTAAAAAATATTATTATATTAATTGAAGATAAATTCTTTCCACTTTAATTTAAAGCATAAATTCTACCGTTTTCAACCGTTTATTTTAAACGATTCGTTTTATTTTCTTAGGGTTTGATGCATTTAAATTTAAACATTGTTAATTAATCGATCTGCTCATAATGAATCTAAGAAAATTTTGTTGACCAACTCTTGAGATATTACATAAATTTAAAAAGATATTCTTTAGTGCCCATAAAATTTAAACGCTGAGTGACTCTATTTTCAGTAATCAGATTATAAAAAAATGCTTTGTTTCAGTAAAAAATATTATTATATTAATTGCAGATTAATCATTTACACTTTAATTTAAAGCATAATTTCTACGAGGGGTAACAGAAAATGAGAGAGATACATATCACGCTATAACTGAAGGCCTTTATTATATTATGAGTGAATTATATGACTATCAAAATTTGAAGTTTTAAAATATTTTGCTGAAGAATCTATTAAAGTAGAAATTGCATAAAATATTTAATTATTAAAATTTTAACGAAAATTAAGATTGGCGAACCGGCTGGTCGCCAAAGGCGGCTAGTATTATATATATAAAGATAAATACATTATCAATACATATGCATAAAAAATTTCGTAACTCTGCATAATTCGCAAAAATGCCTTGTAGAGTCCATCGTTCCCTTAACTAACTTATGTATTGTATTTTACATTTGAGAAATATCTTTAAAATCATTTATACTGAATAATGGAAAAAGCTTTTTTTTTAAGTGCTCGGACTTTTAATAATAAAATTCAAAGGCTTCCTGACGATTTTGATCCACCACTCAACAAGTATGAATAAAAAGTCCGATCATATCAGAGCGGAGACAAATGGCGTCTAAAACGGTGAATGGCAACCTTAATATATTCAAAGGCCCGTGTGGTAAAACGAAAGAGGCTTAAACTTTCCTGATACACTTTATCTGGCTATTGTAACAAGCAGTGATACGGGGGACTGTGATCCCTACAGTTCCTGGTCTGTGCCCAGCTGGAATTTGCCACAGGACTGGCTTCGATACGGATTAGCATCAAACGGTTTCTGTGGTTTCATGAACTACCTAGGACTCAGTAAAAGGATTTAGTTGAATGAGGCGAGTTTATTAGACTTTGTTACCAAATGTCAGGTGTTGTATGGAGAGTTGCAGGACTGATGTAGTGATTCGCTGAAGAGGTTATGAAACAACTTTAGATTTGGTTGACTAATTTGTTGTTTTAAGTGCAAAATTAGTTCCAATATTTTTGCTTAAAATCAATTTATTTAGAAAAAAAACAAAATAACGTTATTATTATTTTTTAGGTATGTGGAGATAGATGATTGGAGAGTTATGTCCTTGATTCAGTGCGACACAGAAGAGGTAGATTTTGGTTTGTTAATTTGTTCTTCTAAGTGCAAATTATTTCTTAAGTTTTCTCTTGAAATTAATTTCTTAAATCAATTTATTTAAAGTGATACCCAAAATAATCTTCATTTTTTTTTTCGTTTATTCTAGATTGTTCGTCCAAATATAACAATCCTTAAAAAGTTCAAAAGTCATTTAGACAGTTTTTGAAGATAGGATACATCACAGAAAAAAGAAGAAAATGAAGCATCCAGATTTTTTTGAAAATCTATCAACAAATTTCAGAATTATAGAAATTTACAAAAATTTTATATTACTACTTTCTTATTAGAAAAATTCCTCGAATACAGTTAAATTCTAAGCGATGAAGAGATATTATTTTTTCACTTCTAAAATTTCTTTTTTTACATTTTTTAAAAATTTTTTATTTCCTTCAGCCTATTTTTCAAAATTTTAATTTACCTCTTTCTTTGACATTTAAAAATATAGATTTATATATATATGAGAAATTGTACACTAATCTCTCATTATCTTCCAGAGAACAAAATTTTTTTGAGATTTTCGAAACTTATTGACTAATGACAGCTTTATTCTGTGGTACACTTTAAAATCTCTATGATTCTGCGACACACAAATCTGAAGAGCACTTTTTATTTTTAGAATTTCACAGAATTTTAGGAGCTCAGCAGTAGAATATGTTGTGTTATTTTAGCCCCATTTAATTATATATATATATAATTTTTTTCCTAAACATGAAATCTTAAAACTTTATAATGATTTTTGTCCTTCCTGCATTAAAGGAAGAAACTGAGGCTGTAATAATTATCTTTAAGCTTATACTGATGCTTTTATTATACATTTATAAAAAGCATAAGTATGAATTAAAATTCCACAAGTCATACTTAATTTAAAAAAAAAAAAAGAAAAAAAAAAAAGACGCTTATTTACTGTTGGCGAACCAAAGAAGTTGATATATTTGAAATTTATACATATTTGGCAACATAACCTGAAATTCACTTCAAAACCAGTTGAATTACGGATTCTTTATTTACTTAATATTTATGATGAAGGAATTTTATGTAAAAGTCAGAAATTCGGAGAATCATCTCACATCATTTTCAAAAGCATATTCGAGGTCTCATCGGAAGAATTAAGTTTGTAGCTGAGAAGAGATGTTTAATTCAGAAAGCGAAAATTAACTTGACCATTGTACGTATTTTTCCTTATATCTTGATTCAAAATAAACATGTTTTTATAAAATATTTGATTCTTTGAGAGGCTAAATAAATTTAAAATTTTGATATTTGCCATTGTTATACTATCATTTCAAATCATATTGTTTTGAGTCAGTTTGCTCTAAAAGTAAATTATTAATTTACTTATGCGATAGCTCTTGTCCAATTATAAAAAGACTACTCTAAAATCAAATAAGCTTGAAGAATCATTGAACAATCTAAAACTAGAATATTATTATTCAGTTACAATGAAAAACTAAATTCTTGCATTATAGTTTTAACTTATTATAAAATCTTAAGTATTTATATGAACAAGTATCGTTAAGAAATCGAAAACGATTACGAATTTTGATTAGTTGAAATTTTCTCAAAAGAAACATATAGTGTAAAATGGGAAAACTCTATTAAACTTTTCAAACTTCCACGACGTTTTTTAAGCAAGTTGACATAGATATTAAATATGAATTTTTAAATGCAAGTGTTTGGAAATTCATACACTAGAAATAATACCGATTTTAATGTTATACTAAAATTGGCCTATTTTAATACCTATATTAATTTATTTAAATAGGATATGATTGACCTTAACAATAATCATACAATGGTAGCAAGATCTAGATATATATCCCGCAACTGGAGGCAGGAGTCAAAATGACTTCGTTTTGTTAATTTATCTCTGATTATCACGTGGTATTTTGTCTCCTTGAATATAACCATTTCCTCGCGTATAACCGAGTTATTCTCTTTCAAAGTTTTTGCTGTTATTTATGGAGTCATTGACTCCATGTCTCTGAAACTGCTTTTAATTTGAATAAAGCAAAAAGAATAAAAAATAGTCTTAAAATGATATTTTAAAATATTTCTTCAATTTTGTTGTTAAATTCTAACAGTTATCAACAATAATGTAATTCCGTAATAACTAAACGAAGAAAATATTCATTAAAAGGTTGTTTAGGTTTTCTTATAACATCTTTCCCATATTTAATACTATAGCATTTAACATTTTTAATATTACTGCTTTTTATATTTTTTGCGACTACATGATTTCCAGAATGTATTTATTGTGTTTCCAATATAAATTCCAATGCTGTTTACAAAAGATAAAAAGGAAAAATAATAATGAAGTCATTTTAATTCTATGTCTCTACTGCGTGAAGAATTCATGTTTCCAGTTACGGAATAATCATATAGTGTATTAATATATTCAACAATAAATTGATCGAATTGCGCCGAACCTTCTTTGTTCAACTTTGTAGACAATAAATATTTCTGATAAACTGCAAACATCTTGAATTAGCACTAAAATCTTCTGCAAATTTAGTTTTTCTATATTCATTCAGTCTTTTGTTAACTAGCTTAACTAATTTGATATCCATTTTATTAACCTGCATGGAAACCTTCATTCTAAATCCCCTTTGAGCCACGCGAAGTTCTCCGCTCTCCCCAACCCCTGAAAATTTTACGACCGGGCCCTTTTTCTTTGTAGGGGAGGGGGATAGGAAAATGTCGATCACAAAATCGACAAACACACAATAGTTCAATCGAACCCCCCACCCCCCTTTTCGAATCTTCGTAAGCATGAATGAATGGTGGGAGGAGGGCCAGAAAGCCCTTTGGGATCGGGAATAGAATATTGGGGGTTCGAAAAATCAAGGGGAGAGGAGGTTTATAGAATGGCTTCGATCTCAGTGATCTGTTCCGTGATTGATGGGAAGCATAGAAATGGGTGTTGGATTTCTGGACGGACAGAGAATTCTGTTTTTTGGATGGTGTTTGTGGTTTTGGCTGTGTATATATCATACACCTTTTGAAGTTAGAAAAGAAAGCCTTTAAAGAATCACAACAAGTTGCCTGAAGAAGTTACATGAATTGTCTGTTGGCATTAAACATCACCCATGACTCTACTGAGTTTATACAGGAATATTCTTAATATCATGTCCAAAATGTTACCTTCATACCATCTCTGTTGGGGGTGGTTTCACATTTTAGTCTTGAATGGGTGGATTCTGCATAAAGAAGTGAATGAGACATATAATGTTCAACGTACGAAGGAGAAGAAAAAAAGTATGCGTTTGCTTTAGGCGAAAATACCAGCTTCATTTCGAGTATATAATGGAATATGGTTTATTCGAAACTGAAGGAAACGTTAGTTTCAAAAATTGAAATTAAGAAAAGCTGAGTCTAAAAATGAGTACATCAAAAGAAAACGATAATATCTGAACTGCAACTGATTGGCACAAAAAAAAAAGTAGTTTTAATCTTTATTGTTTTAATAAAAAAATATATAATTAATATATAAATTTTAAATAATTCCATTAAGTATAGTGATAATAATTATAATTCTGAAAAGAAAATAAATAAATTTGAATTATTCTAAAATAAAATTTGAATAATTTTATTTTAAATAAAATTTGAATAAATTTATTTTAAAACAATATAAATGACATCTAAAAAGTTCTATAATTTTCGAGGTAGGTAGGTAGGGTTTTATGGCCCATGATCTATTCATTGCCATACTGCGCCTCACATATGATTTGAACTATGGTAAGGTTAAAAGACATTTAACAAAAGTATAAAAATACTGTGGGCGCATATGTAACAAAAGAGGCATAAAATTCTAAAATACGGATTAAAAGAAGAATTGTGATTTTAAAATAATTATCAGATGACAATATAACTATGATTTTTAGAGAAGTGGGATTTTTTTTTTTTTTTTTTTTTTTTTTTTTTTTTTTTATATTAGTAAATTCTCGCAGTAAAATCCTCAACCGAATTAAAGTTTTGAAAAATTATTCATTCGCGACCATTCAGAATAAGTCGCGAGCATTTTTAAATATAGAAAACAATTTAAGTAAAAAAAAAAGTACGCATTTTTTTGTAACATTAATTTTTTTCTTATTATTATTTACAGCACATTTGACATTGCAATAACTTGAAATTTAAAAGACATCATAAAAATAATAATTATTGTGAATTTGAATTGCAGATGTACGAATTAGCCAAATTCAACGGTAAGAATAAATTCCTTTCAAGGCTGAAGAGCAGAGTCAACTTAAACTTCAAGAAAGGAAGAAAGAACATATAACTAGGGATTTTACTACTAATACACTTACTAAATCCATATTTTCAAATATTCAAGATAATTTTACAAATATATAACAATAATAAATTCAAACTTTTAATATCATATTAGCTTTAAAATAATAATAAATACAGAAGACTTGAGAAAAATACTATTTACCAATGAATTCGAATTAAAAGCATAATGAATCAGCCAAACTCCACAATAAGAATAAAATTCTTTTTAAAGTGGAAGACCAAAGAGTGAACTTGTACTTAAAAAATGAAACTCAATGTAACTAAGGAAAATATCTGGAATAATGATAATAATAATAATAAAAAAAATACATATTGAAAAATGATTAACATTTTGAAAATCATTCGAAGTGTTAAACCACCATTGATGTTAAAATAATATTGGTAAACCCATCGCTTATATGCTTACCAAACATATAAAATATTTTTCTTAGATCTGAGTGACCAAGAATAAAAATAACCAATGGAAATTATCTCCCCCAAACTTTCTTGCATATCCTCCAATAAAGGTCTTGTCGCCCTTCTGGCATAAAATTGCAGAACTTAGGTACGGCTGTTCGCATTTGCGAACAAAGTTCCAAAACATAGACCTTTGCCATAAATAATACTGAATCTGAATTTATCATGCAAATGAACATGAGTGTCTTTTTTCCGACCGATTGAAAACAATTTTATACGAAATTACAGAAATAATCATAAGATCACATAAATTTCATTGATTAAAGTGCCAGGAGTGCTCAGATTTATATTTTTAATCCTACATATTAAGAGTTGTTAGTTTTTTAATAGGTACCTGTGTATTAATTGCAAAGCATCGGCGAACAAAAGTTCTAAGATATCGATTTCTAACATTTTTATTGAAATTAATAAGAGATATTTGGCGATTAATTGCTAAAATGCAGTTTATACACATTTACCAGAAACGCGAATACGTATTTTGAATGACCCCACCTCCTCCTTTGATGAAAACCAAAATTTCACTCAGAGTTACTATTGCAATCATAAGATCACATGCCAAATCAAGATGTCAAATTCAAATTTTTCGATGATGACAATATTTTTTTTTTTTTTTTTTTTTTTGTATATTTTGTAGGTGAGAAAGTACTAATGCGAGCAGCAATTGATTCTCTTTCATGTTAAAAAAAATACTCAAATTTCATTCACTTATTTCTAATCCTAACTTTAAAAAAAAAAAGACAATTGGATAAAGATTCTATGAGAGAATGAATGAGAAAAAGAGAATTCTATGAAATATTTTCAATACTAGTAAACAAGACCCAATCTTTAATTATAATAAAATTTATTATGGTATTCAGCTGAAGCTACTTAAAATTCCGACAAATTTCGAATTGTGTTAAATACGTTTTTATAACATATGGTAAATTTTCTTATTTCTTATTATAAAAATATTGTTCAAAATTTATTTACCGAAATACAGATGATTTTATTCTTTGTAAAATATCTGATTATATAAATTTTCTGCAACTCTAGAAAATATGCTTGTACCAAGAAAAATTAGACATTAACTTTAAGCAGAAAAACATTATATGAACATTAACATGATATAATTTATGTGATTTGAAAGAATATTGTTAATTTACAAGATATTTCAAGTTTTAATATTAAATTAACGATTTATTAAAACGATCATATTAGCATCAACTTGCAGCTTAGAACGAATTATTTTTTATTTACAAATGCTGCCAAAAGTTGATTACAAATTTTTGATTATTGTTAACAAAGAACGAAAAATTTAGAGATAATAATAATAGTAACTGAATAAAAATTTAAAAAAAAATTGTAATCTTTACTTATTAATAAAGCAGAAATATTGCAGTAACAAATATAATTTGTATTTTCATTATTTATAATATTTAGTACTTTATAAATCAAACTTATTTATTATTAATATTTTGTTGAAAATTGGCAAATTAAAAAATGCTTTTTATATTTTGCCATTCTTACAATAATATTTTTCCACTCTTACAATTAATGCAATTTTCTTATTTACATAAAAAAGATACAAATAATTAATGTAGATAAAATAATTTAATGTATAATTTAATGCATTAATAATATAAACGTCAGAATTTATTTTAATTTTTCATGGAGATGTAGTATTTGTAAATATCGTCTGATAGAATCAAAACCTTTCTCTTCTCAGTAAGAAAAAATATCCTCAAACGATTGTTTAAGCAAATTTTTGATTATTTATTTACATTTTTTTTTTGTCATCGAGATTATAAATTTTCACCGTGCATTCACAACTCAAATTTTTTATGTGGATTCGGGATATTAATATTATGAGGTTAAAGTAAGTTTATAAATTAACTCTTAAGACAGATAGATAAGAAACCGTAACAGATAATAAGGTAAGAAGAATGAAAAATATATATATACATATTATTCTTTTCTCTTACAAAATAAAAATATCTTCAATCATTTTAATTTATTGCTATATTGTTTAAATGTTATAGCATACCTTCACTAGCAACTCCATGTAAGTAAGCTTCTATATATAAATGACTATGAGCTATTAATTTCTTCGTTTGAATGTTATTATGTTAATACAAACATGTTGTTTCAAGAATTTATATATCTCTTCTTTTTAGTTTATTTATTGTATACTTGCCACGAAATGAGCTCTAAATTTTTATGTCTTTTTCTATTATTTACTGTGCTTTTTATATGAAACTAAAGCTCGTTTGTTTGTTCGAGTTTTGTACAATATCACATCTCTTGACGCATTTGAAGGAAATTTCACATAAATGTATCTTAGAACTTGAAAGAATTTACTTTGCTACTAAAAAAAAAAAACTAAAACATTCTAAACGTAATGAAGTGGCAGTAAAAAAAAATTTTTTTCTACCATAACTTCAGAACATGTCATCACGCAAAAATTATTTTTATACCATCTTAAAATTTAAAATATTAAATGTTCAGTTATTTTAATTTTAATATCATACAGTTTTAATTCACGCAAAAATTATTTTTATACCATCTTAAAATTTAAAATATTAAATGTTCAGTTATTTTAATTTTAATATCATACAGTTTTAATTCGATTTTTAAACAATTTTTCAAAATTTGAACAAAATTTCTCTCAATTTCATATTTGTCTGTCGAAATACGGCCGGCGTCCTGGCATAGGGGTAGTGCGTGTTCCCCGTGATTTGGGCGTCCTGGTTTCGAGTCCCGGTTCGAGCAGTGTTGCTCTTCATCGGTGTCCTATCTGTGAGGTGCGTGAATGTGCCCCCTTGTAAAAAGGATTTATGCAAGGCAATGTGCCGTATGAGTAGCTAAGACGTACTCTTAGCCCTAGATGGCGCTACTGAAACAAGAGACGCTCTTTTGGCTAAAAGAGACGCACATCGTCCGAGGGCTCGTCTATAACAAGTGTCAGAAGAAACTACAACGACTGTCGAAATATCGAACTTACTTTGCTGTTTAATAATATCTAGCTCTAGAGCACTCTTACAAATGGTGAATTTGCTTCAAATATTGCGTATTAATATATATTTAATTTAACATAATAAACGTAAAAATGAATATATATTTATTTTTGCGTTTATAATGTAAAAAAATTAAAAATTAAAACTTTTTAAAAAAAGCAAAAGTGTTAGCATGTATGTGTAATAATTCAAAAACACTATCTTTTAAAATTGTTGCAAAGTTTTCTTTTTTAATGTTTGTTCTAATGTTCTTTTTTTTAATGTTTGGCCTAATTTTTTCTTATATGTCAGCCTTCTTATATTATTTCTTATATGTCAAATGAGTTTAATTTTATTATTTTAATTTGTAGTTAAATTGAAGTAGCTATGAATTTAAAAGACGAAAATTACTTGGATGAATATAATTATATCTCAATTGCTTTTTTATGTATTTAAAAAAATTAATAATAATAATAAATATCCCAAATAAAATTATCATATAATTAGGAAATTAAGTAAATCCATACGTCCATAGATTTAAAAAATATATAAAATCGCATTTTTAAAACAAAATGGCTTGAATGCAAATGTTGAAAACGCTAAATGTTTTTTCATTCAATGGATATCCTTCATCTCATAAATTATGTAAACTTCTTTCACGCTAATGACCAGTCTCTCTTTTTAACAATGGATAGGGAAAAAAAAAATGTTCAAATTTATTCAATGTGCTTAATGCAACAAATAAACACATTTCACACTAGCATGTAAAAGCGATAAAAATTATCCTTCTTCGGGATTTTTCGCTCATTTGCTCGTACTGCATTCTATTGAAACTCACCCTTCTCCGCTTGTAGAGGAGTGAAAAACTGTTTCCATTTCATTGCACGCGTTGGCAACAGCTCATTCTTCATTCATGTCTCCGCGCCCCCTGCCGGCACGACGTGCGACCAGCTGCATGTGACGTCACGGAACCAAAACCACAACAGCAACCGGGACATCAAAATGAAATTAAGTGAGATATTGTTAGCGCCACGTGTTTCACCTTAAAAAGGGTGGGGGAGAAAAATTCGTAAATTGACTTACCCTTTCAGGTGGAGAGGAGGCTTTTATCAGTGCTACTTTTGTTCCGAGGATGGCATGGGGTCCCATTTTGAGAAGAGTAAGGAAAATGATGCCTTTGGCCTTGTCTAGGTCAAAGAAGGGACAAAGCTTGAGGCTTCTTTCAACAGTTGCTATAATCTATTGTTATCAATCAGTTCAGTAGCAGACATAAAAAAATACCCAAATTATTGTCTGAAATCGAAATATTAGGTTGTTCTGTAAGTAATTTCGTTTTTTATTATAAAAATGAGAGACGATTTTCTTATAGAGAATAAATATTTTATTAAATTATTCGTTGTCCATACCTTTTGCCATCTTTCTGTAAATAACATGATTCCATGCTCGTAAAAATTTGGTTCTTTGAGGGCAAAAAAAATTGACTCGACGGATTTCAAACCTCCTCATCTAAAGTAACGTTTTTTACCGTCTAAAAATTTTATAAAAACTGGAACAAATATTAATCAGAAAACGCCAGATCTGGAGAATATGGTGGGTATTTCAATATATCTCATACCAGCTGTAAAAGCTTCTGGTGGGTTACCAGACTTGTCTCGCACTGTCTTTGTGAAACACTACACATTTTCTATTGAGCAATTCTGGCCTTTTCTGTTTAAGTGAATCTTTCAGTTTGTCCAGCTGATGTCAGAATACTTCAGAATTGATTATTGTGTTTTCCGGTACAGCTAAAAAAAGATTTCTTTAAATTTCCACCAAACAAATAGCATCAACTTTTTTATTAATGAATATCGGATTTCGAAGTGCTTTGAATCGGCTCGTTTATTTTACATCATGATCTTTTGCGCTTAATGTTGATGTAGACAACCCATTTATCGTTCGCAGTGATGATGCACTTCAAGAATGCATCATTTTCTTAATGTTTGAGAACCAAACCACAATCACAAATTTCTCTCCTTAAGAGATTAAACCTGATTCATTGATTATGAATGGTCTAATTCCATAAATTTAATCCCTCAGCGATCTCATGAATTGTTGTTATTCGTTTGTTTACATCAATTATTGTCTTTATTGTGTCATCAGCTTCTACTGGCCTTCTAAACCGTGGTGCATCATCAACATTAAAATTGCCTGATCGAAATTTTGCAAACCAGTTTTGGCGCTGGCGTTTGGTCAATACATCTCCATACACATCGGATAATTTTTTTTTTTTTTTTTTTTTTTGAACAGCATTTTTACCTTTTCGATAGTAAAAAAAGTAAAATATGCCGAAAATGCTGCTTTTCACTTTCCATATTTAAAAACTGCTGCGTCCAATCAATCAAACTAACTTCCACAAGTAAGCCTTGCTATATCAACTGTCAAAATATATAATGATTTTGCGGCTTGAGTGTGAAATTGGCTGTGAAAAATATAATTTAGTCCTCTGTTAGGAAAAAAAACGATGTTACTTTCCGAACAACCTAATATAATATTAATATAATTATACTATCGAAATATATATTATGCTGTTTTATTCCTATAAATCTATACAAATGAATTAAAAACATAATGATAAGGTATAAATTATTTAACTTTTCAGCTTTATTAGTCAAAGCTCAGGAACAGTTCAAAATCATATTATTATCATTCGACTAAAATAATTCATAGCTATAAGTTTATATTTTGTTAGAAATAAATGATATTAGATTTTTTTTTTTGGAATTTTGAATTTTATAAAAAATGCAAACATTTAAGGAAGATTAATATACTTTCAATACCATCAACGGTTTCCTTTTATTGAATACTAGCTGCTTTTGGCGACTAGCTCGTTCGCCGTGAATATTGATTTTGCTTTATTTCAATTAAATATCTTATGCATAATTTAATATTCGTTTATAACCCCCCCCCCAAAAAAAGCATATTTTAAAAAATCAAGGCAAACATCAAAGCCATGTAAATTAAGTGGCCGTACACATTCAAGTCCCATGACATAATAAGGCTATTAAAAAATGTAAATGTCCGATTCATCTAATTTTGGATATATCACAACTTTACTTTTTTAATTCTAATATAAATTACATAAGTTTTTGTGGATGAAAATGATGCGATTAAATATATTTTGCAAAAGTTTTGCGTTCTATTCATGATAATGAAAGAATGGCGTAAAATATAATTAAAAGTATCTTTAAAAAGTTGATGAAATCTAGTCAGTAAAATTTTACAGCAATCAAATTTGTTTAATAGAAGGTGTAATTCTTTGAAATTTAAAACAGCGTTAAAATTATTTTCGTGCTGGAATTCTTTTGTAAGTTATTCGGAAAAACGACAAAATCCTGTTAAATTTTAATTAATTAAAACTTAGAAAAAAATTTCGCTTTTTCCTCCTTTAAAATATATTTATTTAAAATTTGGTACTTCTTATCCAAATGGTAGTCTATCCTGTACATAGCTAACACGCATTCTTTTTTATTTCTACTACTAATAAAGATGAATGTGAGGATGAAACTCTATCTCAATCTCTCTCTCTCTCTGTGTGTGTTGGTTTTCTACAGGCCAAAGCGTTTGAATTACAGCTACTAAATTTGGTACATGTATACCTTAGAGGATTGAAATGTGAATTTTAGAGTATGTGTGTGTGTGCTTCTTTTCTTTTCTTTTTTTATTAGAATTTCAATTTTTACATTTTTTGTTATAAATATGTTTAATTTTTATAACATTTTGAAGGTCACACTGCACCTTAAAAGTCAAACCGTGTTCATTGTTTCATCAAATATTTTATCGCATGATTTTCTTCCGTTGTTGAAAAGTACAGTAAAAGGATACTGATTTATATTTGTTTAGTTTACAAAACAGGAAAAAAAAAGTATAATACCACGAAATTTAAAAGATAGACGAATCACATATTTATGTTTTTAATAGCACTATGATATCATGAGACTGGTCTCCATTAAGAAATGTCTTACGCAATAAATGCGTAAGGCAATTAAAATAACATGGCTTTAATGGCTGACAATTTCATGAAATTGCGCAAATAATGTTACATCTAAGCGATTTAATTGAAATTAAATATAACCAATATCCCCGGCAACACACTTCTAAAGTGCTCATACATTTTTCAACCATGGACGGTGTTCTTAATTTCAATCAATCATGCTAAAGATAAGTATTCAGAAAGGCTGAGCCTTTAATTTCGAAAGAACAAATGTAAAAAAATATTACCAGGTTACTAACATCGGTATTTCAATCGTTTTTCCTGATATTTTTTGTGAATGCAATCCTAAATGTTGATCCTAGTACAATTACATTTTTCGTTCATTGATAAAGTTTCGTTTGAGACATCATGTTTCCTCACATCGCTGATTCTAGTAGTGCAGTATTAACACATTTCATGTTGGTTGGTTTAAATCGAAGCTACTTTCTAATATAGTCTTTTTTCAGATTAGAAGAACAATAACATTTTTAAAACATGACAGATTGTCTAATTTTAACGCTTTATTATGAGACTTAATTTTTTTGGTACTTCAACTACAAGCATTATATTATGCATTCTATAGATTCTCCTTGTAGAATAAGTAAATTTCTTAATAAATATATGTGAATTATAATATAAGACATAATTACAAGACGTTTACTTAAAGCCCCGCTCTCGGTCCGCGCTTGCGTCCAATGCATTTTGCCCTCTTTCCTCTCATTTGTGGTAATCTGGGGCTCTCTGATGTTTGTTCATTTTATCGACAGTTTACGGGAAGCTCAAGACCGACATCCACTGACGAAAGTGATTCTACAATGGGTCAGATGGCAGATTTACGATAATATCTGTAAAGTTAACAGGTCATGGAAATGGGGCTAAAGATTGAATAAGATTTCAGATCCTTATTAACAAATCGATACCAAAAAGGTTCTATCTTTTTCGGCAAGTTAAGGAAAACAGAACAAGCTAACAAACAATGCTTAAATCTCCAGACTGTTTACAACTCATTTCTTTTAAAATGCCTTAACGACAGAAATATTACCTTTCATTTTTACACGTTTTGATAAAAACAAAAAATTTAAATCATCAATGGAAACTTTCGCTTGTGTTGATATTAACTCTAATGTTACATTTGAAATCAGAGGTCAATTTAGGTTATTTTCCAAAAGTTTATCAGTAAAATAAAACTACAGTAAATTTGGAACAGACATGTTCTGAAAGATTTTCGGAGAAGTGTTGAAAGTGAATCATACTTCTATCTTAAATATTGCAAGGGATCAACAAATGTAAGTCAGTTTCCCCTAAACGTTTTCCAGGCAGATGCTAAAAATAAGATCTAGTTCTTTTTCATATATTACTAGAAGTTACTTTGGTCAATAAAAGATATAAGCCAACAAATGAAAGCCATATTTCTTCATTATCATGGATTCTTGATTCATGGATTTGGAATATGCAAGACAAATACAATTTGAACCTCCATATGACGCAACAAAGTGTAAAGATATTTTTATAAAAGGAAAACGTGATTTAATTCCCTATTTCAGCTTCTTTTATTCAACAGGTGAAAAAAAATCGTCACCTAAAAGTAAAACATGATTCTTTTTTGGCTAATCTACTCAATTTTTTGATGTTCTTCTTTAAAATAAAAAAAGGCAAAAGAATCTTCGCGCGTTTTCAAAACGACCACACACAAACTAAAAATGAAATGAAAAGTACTTTGAATTACTATCTCTTAAGAAAAGTGGGAATAGTTCCGATTGTAGAACCAAAATAAAAGTGTAAAAGTGCTTCCCACTTGCTGAGTTGGGGGTGGATTGGCAACAAAAGAATAATGCACTCTTCTTCCAGTAATACACTATGCAGAAGTGGTTTTAAAATATTTCCAAATCCGTGCATTACTGAAAGAACACGAGTTTCATTGGGGCCGCCATCTTGTATAGAACGTTTATTATTGCTCGACGAGTGTTTCCAGGTGCTGTTGCCACTGCGCAGGAGAACAGAGCTTACAAAAAAGGAACCCAACATGTGATTACCACTTCAGCTCTGAAAGCAGAACAAGTTGGAGATTTTTTTTTCTAAAGCGATACAGATAGTATAATCTGTACAGCATAGCTCTCGAACTGGATGGACCCTTGACAGAAAATGGGAACTTTGTAAAATTCGATTTTCCAACAAAAGCCTTCTGAGGTTGTTTGAAACTCTCGGGAAAGGTTTCATCGTCAGAACAGTTTAATACAACAGGACTGCAATATTCGAGAACGGGAATTCTAGAAATATATATTTTCAATAAGCATCTATTTTTAGAATTTTAGTATAGAGTTCCTGGAATTTTGATATAAATAACTTCAACATGTCCATAATATTATTGTAACTAGATTTTGATTTAGTTACAATAATATAGTGGTTCATGAGGTCATCATTCAACAAAATTTTTCATTCATTGAATAAGTTTTTTTCCCCCCAAAAAAAATTCTTTAAAGTCAAAATTAGAAGAGGTATGAATATTATTTCTTATTTTTCCCCCTTCCTTTTTCTTATGAATGGTAAAAAAATATACAACATTAATAGTAATAATCTGTAAAAATCTCACATTAAATTGGATAAAATAAATTTACAAAAAATATGTTGCAAAATTTGATGTGCTGTTAACTAAGATTCAATATTAAAGCATCTAAGGATTTTACTACAAAAATATGCTTTATTGAATGTTATGAAATAAATTATTGACTTAAGTAAAGAATGGAATTCAATAATTTTTTTTAAAAATAAAAATTTCTTCAGATATGATTTTTTTTTAAAAAAAAAAGGAGATATTTTATTTCACCAATATGCGCTAAGAATGACAAATATGATGAAAAAAAAGAACTGTTTATTGAGCTTTTGTTATTTTAAAATATTATAACTGTTTCAAAAGGGGAAAAATGAACATATTAATATATACACAATATATATTGTGTACTGAGGATGCGTTGATGTATGTGATTTTCTTTTCTGTTATAGAGAAGACATTTCAAAACAACAACTTATTAACGATGACCGAGCCGAAATATTCTGACAATTAATTAATAGTCAGAACGCTAAAATTTGAAAAATGAGAAATTTCAGCCATAACGTATTATAGCGACAAGACCGAACAGTTCCAATAACCTAACATAATAAGTTCAGTCAGGTTCTTGTATTACATTTTATTTTAACTCTCTCCCGTCATGTTTTATTTCAAAATTGTGGTAAAAAAATAGTAATATTGGTCTTCCAGTTCACTCTTGTATAAAAGGACATTGCAAATAGAGAAAAAACAAACAGACAAAGCAATGATTTTGGCCAATTTCTAGACTTCTTTTTTTCATATTTTTCTATTGTTTAATTCAATGTTCAATAGTTCAATTTCTATATTTCAATAGTTCAGAATAATAAAAATACTTTTTGGCGACTTTTTGATTCCATACTGAATAAAGAAACAATTTTATTTCTGCTTAGTTCGGTCACTACATTGTTTAATAGAACAAGTGATATATTCGTAAATTTAATTTATCAAATTAATTCTATTTAACTATAAGGAAAATTCTATTCTATTTAACTATAAGGAAAAAAAAAAATTCCGTGTCATACCCCTGATTACTGAAAGATTTAATGGGCATATCATAGGGATTTTATTAAACATCAAAATATTTAAAGAAGATAAAACAGAAATAAGTATATACAAAATTTACAAACATGTTAAAAAAATGATAATAATATGAAACTGTTTACTATGATTATCTACTTTGTAATTGAATAGAAAAATTTTCTGAAGAAATAATAAAAAGATGCAATAACAGAATAATAAACAGAAATAATAACAGAACAATATTATAAATTTTTAAAACCTCACATGAGTTCTGTGCTTATTGCACTTGTTATCATAACACAGTAGATGAAAAGGCACTTAAAACATCTGATATCAAATAATTTTGTTAATGATTACAAAGGAAAGCTCTATTAAAATTATATTTATGGATGCATACAAATGTGAAGAAATTGTGGTGCCCCCTCCCCTGGTCTTTCAATGCATGAAACTTGATGTCGGCTAGGAAGTATAAAGAGATCTCTATTTTCACGATGAATTTAATTAACCCTACGAGTTTTTTGCCTGGAGAAGAAGTTGTTGGCGACACTTTTCAACTATTTTTGTTCGAGGCCTCGTAGTGGTTTTTTTCATATGCCAAGGGACTGTGAGGATACATTCTGTGGCATAAGGAAGTAATCATGCTATTCCTACCATAGCTGCACTGGTCACTGTTCGATAGGTTGAACCTGTTAAGGTAGGCAGAAAAGGGCCGGATT
Source organism: Argiope bruennichi (assembly GCF_947563725.1). Lineage (NCBI taxonomy): Eukaryota > Metazoa > Arthropoda > Arachnida > Araneae > Araneidae > Argiope > Argiope bruennichi. Next base: position 81,714,515 of record NC_079156.1, on the reverse strand, counting down.
CCGAAAAGAAAATAATATCCTCTCTGACCCATTTAATGGGGAGAAGGTTAATTGACAGCAGGACATAAAAATTTTTTCTGCTATCATTGCTCCCCAAAATATCCTAAGACTAAATAACTCCGACAAAAGGCTTTCGAGGGCAAAAAAAAAAAAAAAAAAAAAAAAAAAAAACTTGTTACATAATATGCAAGAATATTTACAATTACAAAATTACAAATAAACTATTGTAAGAAAAAAGTAAAAAAGAGTAAATCGCTTTAATAGGGGCAATAAGTCATCATATTTATAACAGGCATTATAAAATATTCAGATAATTATCTTAGGGTGGAATAAATAATACAAGCGAAACTTGTTCTAAATTAATTCTGAATTTATTAATTCGGATGGAAATCAAAGAAAAATTATAAATTCTTCTCGCAAAATGTAAAGAGTTCCGATTTCTGTTGAAAACCGCTCAACGATAATGCAAGGCAAAAGAAAACATGGATAGAAGTGCATCCTGGAGGTGCATAGTGCTGATCTGTAAAGAATTAGTGGCGAATTAGATGAGCATAGAGCATAAGGACATTTTTCATGGCATTTCACATAACACTGAAATGTAAATTTTGTCTATTAAAATATAAATAAAAGTATATATATATTTTAAATATCATTGAAAATTTGAAGTTTTGTTATTTTGTCGGCATAACCTTAATCTTAATTATCAATAGTTCTTATCAATAAAAAAATTCATAATTATTTTATTTATGCATTAGAAAGTAAAATAAAATAATTAAAAAAACTTTTAAACGATACAACATTTCCCCCGATAATGTAACTGACTTGCATATTCAAATTCTGGCTATAGAGAAGACACATCCTTACTTAGCTTGAAAAAATCAACACAATTAACAAATACGTTTTAACAAAGAGATTCGCCCAGAAGGTGGAATTGAACCACTCTGATTCTCATTAGCTACGGGTTTGAAGCCCCCACACCGGACTACCGGTGGTCATCTGTGCATTAACAAGAGTAGCACTAGGTGTTATTTATAATACATATTTTTTAAGCCAAAAAAATTGGTATTTATGTGATAATATATTATACTGACTGTTTAAAACATTTTCCTATTGTAATGAATGAGTTAATACTGACTACAAACTATAAAACACTAAGTAAAAATGAAATACAGAAATATTCACAGTTATTTTAAAATAAAGAAATGACAAAAATGAGAAATTTTCATATAATGTTTTAAAATTATAACGTAGAATTTTAGACTAACTGATAAAAATAAAGCAATAAAGATTTCGGAAATATCTTCTTTCATCAAATATTGCCTTCTTTATAATGCATCAATAATGCTACTTTATTTACAAAGTATTCAGTATTGAGATTAGATAAAAGCATTCAAGTAGGAAGCAGGTTGCAACGATCGCAAAATGTTACAATAGTAATAATTGATATCATTGAGTATTACTGCAGTTTTAATCAAAGCGTTTGTATGCTCATTATTTCAAGTTCATAAACAAATAACCTTTATTCGCCTTATTTTTCAATGAACGAATAAGTGTTTGGTTCTGATGGAATATTCTTGGATTCATTACATAAATAAATTTTAAATATTTCCCATACTAAGTTTACACAAAATAGTTAAATAATTGCAAAGTTTTTCCTTGATAAAAATAGGATAAATTATATCCTTATGTCTATTGTACTGCAAATCAATTTAGATTATTTTCTTAGGTACACCTCTGTGCTTATAGCAACAAGAATTAGTTTCCTCTATTATGATACGAATAATAATAACAATGTTAAATATCAATTTCATTGGTCAAATTTAGCTTCATTACATTGTTCAGTCAAAAGAGAATTACGAACCATTTTTTTTAAGAGCCATTTGAGATATAAAATTTCGGTAACTATAACGAGTTTCGTGCTTTGAAACCATCAAGTAAGGAAGATACGCTATTTAGTAATTCTTAAATTTCCATGCGTACCTTGGCATTATGTAGTTTGTTTGCTTTTAATATAATGCTGGATTGTTGAAATCTATATTTACATTTTGAATGATACGTATAATGAGTGCATCTGTAAAATTGTATCTAATAGCTGTAGGAATCGAAACATTTTTGTTTTTGATTTGTCACTGATGTAAGGTTAGATACTTAGCGGTGCGACAGTTGGGGCGATTGTCGGCATACCTTAAAAACATTAAATGACATTACCTTACTATGTACCTTAAATATGGTATATCTTAGTTAACTAACCTTTTTCTAGGTATGATAATTAGGATTGATTCATTCTTTCAGATTCTTGGAAAGAGAAATCAAACTTTGATGCTCAAGATCACATTTTAAAAGTATTTGCCGAAAAAGAAGAGTTTGTTCTTCTTCCACTTTGGCTTTATAATCTACTCCAGGAGAAGCTCATTTTTTTCCACTTCGGCTTTATACTAGAAAAAATACTTTCCCTGAGTATAAAGCCAAAGTAAAAAGAGGAAATTACGGATTTTTCAAAGAAAGAAGTCTGATTAGTAAGTTTTGAATGGCCAATAATGATATTCGAAGGAAAAAAAACATTTGAAGAAGAGTCGGGAGATTTTTTTTAATGACAAACCTCACTGTAAAATTATTCAGTAGAAAGTCATAAATGACTTGCTCGTCAAAGATAACAGCTTTTAATGTCGCTAATATTGTAAAAAAAAAAACCTTCGAAGTCACACAATTAAGAATGGATCCCTTTTCTCTTCATCATGTTTATAATCAAGTAGAAACAGATCCAAAGCACAAGAGGATGTGATTCAAGATAAAGACCATCATATACTGTGAATGCTTTAAAAATATATGCAACTAAAATTAGTTTTATTAACTATTCTTATTCTACTTTTGGTTGAAAGTGAAAATTAAAATTGATGAGATGTTGCATATAATGGTATACTTATAATTAGAATAAAAATGTAAACTGTTAGTTTTTAAGCACATAATAGAAAAAGTTATAAATGAATAAAAGTTGCACCCATTTTGTGCCTGAAAAATTAGGAAAACTATTTAAGCCTTAATGAAATAAAAATCTGCTCAACCTCCTTTTTTTATATATATATTTTATTTAATATGAAATGTGAATTAATTAAATAAACTTAAGTAAAATTTTCTGAATTATAAATTTTTTTAGCAGTATGATTTACAAAAAGAATGCTGGATGATTAGAAAAGTAAAAAGCATGAATTTCTTTAAAAGATTAAAGCTCTTAAAAAAAATCAAATCTTACCAAAACTGTTTATTTATTTTTATCTTATGCTAACTCAATTTTTTAAGACAGATAATAAAGCGACAGAGAAAATTGTATTCATCAAAATATTCTTTAAAAAATATATTATTATAATAATTTTTTTAATTCAAATTATAAGCTTTAGAAATTTCTCTAAAAATTATGTTCATAAAACAAAACTATAATTTAAAACATTACACTTGTAAATGAATTAAAAACCTTTTCATAATATATACTAGATAAACCCTTTAAAATTATAGCTAATCGTAAAAAAAATATTAAACTCTAAACAGGTTTTATTAAAAATGCATCATCATATACAATCATTAAATAAGTTCAACAGCTTTTAAGAAACGAACTTCTATAAACGAGAAATAACGTTTAAATGCCAGTATTAGGAGGCCCTGAACAACCTTAATTTCACTTTGTTGATTCCTGCAGCCAAACTATACTATAACACGCCAACTATACCAATACCTGTAAAAAAAAATGCTGAATCCCTAAAGTCAACTGCGACACAATGCGATTTCAGTCTTAAATCTTGCATCCCCTACATCTTCAAGAATGCATGACATTGGATTATGGAAACGTCTTTAGAAACCTGCACCTAATCTTTTCTCCATAAAATTTACGGCCCATTTGTAAATCATTTGACATCTTTAAACAACTTAAATATAATATAGTAGTTTGCAATCAAACAAATACGAGGTCGATCCAAGCCAAGCCATTTTATTTGATAATCCCTTGACGTTTGTTGAAACGCTTGACGATTTATAGTATTTACATAAGCTCTTATGTAAACATAGAATCTGATTTTGTTTAGCGCGGTAGGGAGAGGCTTTTTGCTTATGGCGAGGCAGTTGTTTTATAACAATTAAGGGTTTATAGTTAGAAAATTTATAGTTGTCGGGTTTTTTTTTGTTGCTTTTTTTGGATGAGTAAAGAATTCTTTTTATTGTTACGGTGTTTTCTGATTCAAATACGGAAATACGGGAAGTGTGCTAAAGGCCTTTTCATGCTTAGTTTGTTGGAGATTTTACCCCTCATGTAAAACATATTTAAACAAGTGTATTCTTGCAAAAATGTGAAACTTACATAAGGCTTATGCAAAATAAATCCCAACCCATTTTTCCCCTCTTCTATTTCCCTTCTTTTTTTGGATTTTTTTTTTCTTTAAAACGAAAGCGGTTTCAGTAACAATTAATGACAGAAATAAAAGATAAATTTACAAGATAATAAAATAAGCAAGATAAATTATAAAATACAAGATAAATTGGGAAAAAATTTTGAAAAACTTTAATTTAACAATTTAAAAATAATAAAAATACAATTATTCATACAAATGATTAGCAAAGAGAATGAATTAAATGAGAAAATAAATGTCTGTTTTAGAAATGGAATGAAACTTTTATGTGGTCGAGTTCGCCAGAACATTTAAAAAATACTAATTTTTTATTAATTATTTGTATATTTTTTATGTAATTTTTAGAGGCAAAGCAGTGGGGAAAATTACGTCTTAATAATTAATCAGAAATTTATATTATAGTTTTGATTATATCAAAAATGGCAACAAAGATTACATCAAAAATGAAATGATATGCATATTTTAAAAATATTTATTTTCCACAATAATAATAATAAAAAAATTGTTATTTGTGTAGTTACATTTTCAGGATAAATAAAAAAACTCAGATTCTAATTAAATTATATATAAGGACTGTTTGTTAATATAAATGGAGTCTAACTATAGTTTAAAAAAATCAAATTAATTATCTTGAAAAAGACTTTCAAATTCTTCATAAAATGATATTTTTAAAAGAATATAATACTTGTACATGGGAGAGATTATTAAAATTTAACTATGTTAGAAAATGCATGCTAAGCAATAAGTGCATTTATTACTATTTAAGTAGTTAATTATATTTAAATTAATTAACTGAAAACTTTTTAGATATACAAATTTAAGAGGACACAGAACTTTGATAATCAGAGAACATTTTTCACGATAAATTTATATTTAAAAAGTGTTTGTCAGAAAACAAACAGTCATGAAGTAACTATCTAGAATTTTGATAATATATTAATATCAATATAATAATTACTTACAATGTAATAGATTCAAATCCTCTTTAGGGTTTCTGTTTCAAGTTCTCAAGGGAAGACCATAAAGCAACAGAATAAATGTTTTAACATTTTTAACATAATTATTAATAACTAAATGAATACATTTAAAGAATAAATATCTTATTGGAAATTGTCCGAAATTTCTTCCAGCTAATTAAAATATTTAGCCATATTTTTGGTATTTTTCATGACATTTATGGAAAAAAAATTTTTTCTTCTTAAAATTACACTCAAGATATTTTCCTGTTACTTTTTATTTAATTTTGATTTATTTATCTTTTAAAAGATAAAGCAACTTTATTTCAAATTATCATACTTTCAGTTCGTCATATTTATTGGCATTACTACGAATTATTATTTTTGATATAAGGTACAGTAAGAATTTAAATAACAGGGGATAAAATATTGAACATATTTGGAATTCAGTGGTATTTTTATTACTTTTAATGTGAGTAAAAGCTCATAAAAACTTTTTTTTTCTTTCACCCTCTTTTTTCTTTCGATGTAAATGTGTAACTCGAAACTCTAATAAATCCAAAATGTCTCCCAAGTAAAAAAAAAAAACACCGATGCCATCTTATGAATCCATAATAAATAAATTGCAAACGGAAACCTTTAATAAAGTCCGCTTCAGTAAAAAAAGAAGTGCCAAACGATTTTTTTATCTGCTAACGATCGAACGAAAGAGAGAGAGAGAAAAAAAATTTTGGACGGACTTGGGTGCGTTCTATTGTGCGTATTCGATTCGCTTAAAAACCAGTGAAATAGTCTGCGGGGGGAAAAGCCCTGAACAAAGCAAAAATAGTCTCCTGTATTGTAGATTAAGTATGTGACTGCTCAGCTAAAGGCGTTGGTATAAAAAAACATGGACACTATTGAGTAGGAACACTACAGCGGAAACAGTCTTACTTCCTAGACCTAAGAGCCTTGTTGCGAAAGTAACACACTGTTACTCTTGTTCGTCAGTTTCTTGTGAAACTGAAAACCATTGAAGAATATATATTTGGGGATATAGACTAGGAGGGGAGGGAGGAGAACGTTCTTTTCAGCGGGGTGAGCAAAAAGTTCGACACCTTTTCGCTGCCTTCTTTCTTCAAGGCACATCCCCTCCCTGCATAGTTCGTCTCCATGAAACGGCCCGAGAATTATGTAGGGAGGGAAGCACAAAAAGCTTGTAAGAGCATTTACATCCCATTTTAACCACAAAAGCCACTCTACTTTTAAATTTACAAGTTTTTAATGAGAATTCCTGCTGGATTCTTTGACAAAGAGTGGAAAACAAAAACGATCTGTGTAATAGTTTTTTCTAACAAAAAATAATTTCCGTTTAGAATGTCATTTGGTCATCATTGGTCGTCATATAGAATGTCATCATTACTTTTTCAACAAATAAAGCCAGTATTTATTGCTTTATTCAAAAATTTCTTAATGTTCTTTCATAGTAAGAGAAGGAATTCTGTCCTTTCTTTCCTAACTAATCAAGCCGAAATGGGATTTAGCTGATTGGTTTAGTTTGGCTTTTATCGAATTTCATCAACATTTTAAGCACAAAAGGTTCTCTACTTTTAAATTAACAAGTGTTTAAAAAGAATACCTGATGAATTCTTTGGTAGGAGTCCAAAACAAAACGATATTTTTAGTGATTTTTTTAATGAGAAAAAAAAATACCGTTAACAAGTCATTTGGCTTTTGCATTTTAACACAAACCATCTAAACTTTTATTGAAAAATGCCACTATGCTCTTGTACATTAAAAATAGGAACTCACCCCTTTCTTTCACAGCTCATTTAACCTGAGTGAAATTTGGTTCAGCTTGGTTTTCATTCGACATTTTAACCCCTCTCTCCCCCCAAAAAGCACTCTACGCTTAATTACAAGATTTTAATGAGAATTTCAGCTTAATTCTTTAACAAAGAGAGAAATAATTCCAATTATTGCAAATAATTCTTTGTAATAAGAATTTTAATAAGAAAAAAATAAATTACGGTTTAGAAAATCGTTTGGTATTTGCTTTTATACCCAAACCATGCTTTATTGAAAAATACCACATGTTCTAACACATTAAGAGTGAGAATGCAGCAATATCTTTTATGATTAATCCATTTCGAATGGGATTTTTTTTTTATTTAGCCTGATATTTATCAAATTTTATCGAAGTTTTAACTAAAAGGGCAGTTTACCTTGGTGTTCACATTTTGTCCTTTTGAAATATAGATAGGATTAAAAAATTCTATATGTGCCTCCTAGTTTAAATAAAGTTTATAGAATGAGTGGACTAGCAAGTAAAATTTATACCGCAAATAAAAACGGATAAATATTTATTTATGGATAACTCTTGTAGATTTGAGATTAAATTTTTATCTTAAATTGTTTTTTGCTTTCTTCATATACAAATCTATGTCAGACAGTCAGAATTATTACAGTTTACCTTAATATAAAAATGATATATGTTGATCTTTGAAAATTCGACAAAGCCTGTTTCATCAATTTCTTTTAGATCAATCAGTTTCTATATAAAGGTAAAAAGGATTAAAAAAAAACGAAAAAAAAAAACGGAGCTTTTCCATGCATTTTTTATATAAAAATTCAGTCATAATTTTTTATTATAAATTTTTTTTGCATAATATAGTTATAATACAATTCATAAATACAATTAGCAGATCTTATTTGGCATCATTAAAAATGAGTTAAAAGTATGTAATTGACCTAAATGATGGGTGTATTTTTAATTTTAATCTTGATGTTTACTAGAGAGATAATTTTGAAAGCTTTTATTGGCAGAAAGCAATTTTCTACTTTCAAGACCAGTTTGATTGCTTGTTAATTATTCGATTTCCATAAAGCTTTCTTGGAAATTTTAGTTATTTATTTTTTAGCTATAGTCAGAATAATATATAGGTAGAAGATGTATTTTATCTCTTTTCTGAAATAATAATAATCTGATTTTCAATAAATAAATTAGCAAAAACGTTAATTTGCTAAGCTAGTATTATAAAAATAAGTACTATAAAAGCTAATATTTTTCTTGAATATCAATAAAAATTCACAGATCAAAAAAAAAAAAAAAAAAATAGAAATGCAAGCGACACTATTATTTAACATATACAGAAATGAGCATATTAAATTATTTATTGAAATATGATTAATATTGTTTTGCTATTTTAATGGGAAAGAAAATCGACAATCTGATTAGGAATAGAAAAGAATTCATTCACAGGTTTTATATCAAATTTACTTATAGTTTTGAACTTATTTAATAATGCTATACTTTAGTAAAAGGTTGAAAACTGTGGACTAAAGATTTATAATACATTTTAATACCACTCATTTCAATTTATTATTTGTTCAATGTCATTTAAACTAACCATTCTTTCTCACGATTTTAACTTTCATGCTAAACAAGGTCCAGCTAAATAATAGTGAACAATCTGATTTCTTTTAGTTGGTGCTGCCAAAATGTTGTTCCATCCATTGCCTATTCAAAACGGCTCTTTGATAATGTAGCTAGCAGCCGACATACCTGCAGGGGCAGTGCGTAAATAACTTCCTTTTTCCTTAGGCGTAAATCTCTCTCACTCTCCCAAGCAACATTGAAAATGCCAAATTTTAAAATATCTTTTTTGGGCAGAAAAATGCGTTTTCCGCGGTTACTTCTTTGACAAAACTTAATCCTGGATTAGCCCTGTTGTAAGTTTCCGATGGAAATAAGACACCGATATCATTCATGACAATTGCAGAAAAAAATAACCCCCTGCCAGGCACTTTGTTTGCGGTTAGTCCCGGCAGGAAAGAAGGGGCGTGGTTTGCAAATCTGATACCGCCCATCGGAATCAAAGGATGTAGTATTTGTGGAAAACTCGAAGGAAAACTGTTTCCACAACCAGATTAAGGTGTGATGGATTTATAGACGAAGACTTCAGACGCTGGACAGCTAAGTCATAAGTCATGAGCTTAACGCTTTTCATATCATTTCAAGATGCATGACGGTCATAACTCTGGAAGTCATGGTTCTGTCGAGAGACGTAAAAACATTCGACACGCTTTCAGCAGTAGCTAAAAAAAAGGGTGCTCTTTTTGAGTTAAAAGGGTTCACTTATAGATGATACACTATCCATGCTTTTTTATAGTTTCGAATAATTTATAACTTCTTCGACAGAAAAATCTCGACTCTTGAAACTACAAACACCTGCATTCAAACTTTGAATCATATTTAATTCCTAGTCTTTTGAAATACTTTTTCATGTGCACCCTTTTTCGGAGCGGAAAAAAAAAAGTATGAAAAATAATTATAAATGACAGAATTTTACATTTAAATTTAAAAAAAAAAAAGTATTCTAACAAGGGGAGGGGACGGGATTGAAATATGAGATCGGGATGAAATTTAGTATAATGATAGTAAATATACATTTAGAATGTTTATTTATGAAAATATTAAAACGCAATGGTCAGTTAATTTCGAGTAAATGGTCCTCAAACTTTTGGTAAAGCTTATATACTGATAACTTGAATCGCGTCCCGACGATCTCGATGGCATGGTTGTCTAGGTAACCGCCTCGTATGCGGAAGGTCAGGTTTCGAACCTAGCTAGGATTTTCTTTTCTTTTTTAATAACTTTTATTCAATTAAGAATTTACAAATACTCATAATTAACATGTTTTTAATTTTTTTTCACCCAAAATAAATATTTATTATCAAAATACATAAAAATTATAAATACAGATTCATTTTTTAAGCAAAATAAAATTATTTAAATGTAATTAACTATTTAGATATAGTTTTAATTGATATGTCACTTATTTTTATGCATATGGATATGTTACTTATTTTATGTTTAAAATAATTAAAATGTAACAGGCTACAGATAATTTAACTTGCTTGCATCATTTTCAAACATTTAATTTTCAAATTCTTAGATTTTAAAAATAATAAATTATCAATTCTAACTGAACAAAACTTTATTTATATCAAAAATTGAAGGAAGTAGCTGATACTTGTTAAATAAATAAGCAAACGTCCCCCAAAAGAAATAGTAGAGAGCAAGTGTTCATTTATTGAATGCGGAGGCAGATGGTTCAAAGCGTATTAAGCGTATACAAAATTCTTATTTAATCAAACATGATCAAGAAATAAATTCCAGCGAAGATAGTGTAAAAATTCAATAAATTGTACACCATCAATTGTCATCACTAATTTTTAAAGATGATAAGGTATGCATGGTACGCTGCCCAACTTTCTGATGAAAGAGATATATTTTTAAATGCAAATGAAGTTTGTTTTCCCATAGTCTCTTAAAGAAACATCGCTCTGGACAATCATCATTTATCAGTTGTGCAAGATGTCGAAATAAATTTAATTTCCAATGTTTTTATTTTAGTTACCATTCTGGTTCCTGTATATAATCGAAAGTAAATGTATATAGGATAATTTTTTTAGAAATATTGAATAATTTTTTTAACGATGTGAGTATTTATAATTAATAATTATCACCATATATGTTATATTTATTACTATTGTTTAAATATTAAGTTACAATTTAGGTATTAAAATAATAAGCATTTATCCTTGCATAAAAATAAGTAGCATATTAATTAAAACTATCTATAAATAGTTAATTAAATTTAAATAATTTTATTTTGTTTAAAAAATACATCTGTATTCATAATTTATATCTTTTAAAAACTTAATTTTAATTTAGAGCATTTGGATAATAAATACCTATTTTGGATGAAAAAAATTAAAAAATATTAACTAAGAGCATTTGTAAATTTTTAATTGAATAAATTTATTAAAAAAAGAAAAAAAAACTGGGTAGGTTCGAACCCTGACCTTCCGCGTACGAGACGATTACTTAGACAACCATGCCATCGGGATCATCAGGAAGGGTGTCAAGTTATCAGTATATAAGCTTTACCAAAAGTTTGAGGACCATTCTTTTGAAATTGATTGGTTAAACTGGCTAATAATTAATATTTTCATGAATGAACATTTTAAATGTAAACTATTATTATACTAAATCTCATCCCGATCTCAGATTTCAACCCCGTGCCCTCCCCTTGTAAGTAAAATAGTGATTCAGTTAATTTTGATGATTTTTTTAATCATTACTAATAACTTTTTATATCTTCAGTTATTTTCTTCCCCAATTTTTTAAAAATTTTTTATAAGGACTGAATATCTGAAAACATGATTTCGCTAATCCACCAGAAGTGATAATGTTTAAGAAAATTTCGACTGAAAGTGCTGTATTAAAATTTATTTAAAGCTTATAGAATTTGTCGAACACTGTAATTCTTTTTTATCCCTTTTGTTTACGCGATAAGTAAGGGTTTTAAGAAACTTAATCTGCTTTACTCAACCCTACATACGTCTGCTATTTTTCTAAATATAATAAATTTTATTTATATAACATAACTTTTTAGCTATGCTTTTAACATTTCTCTTTAAAAATTAAGACTGAGTGAATACATTGTCGAACTTTTAAATATTCATTTTTCAATTTAAGAAAACATAAGTCAATCTGTAAGTTTCCCTTTGATAAAAAATTCCATCAAATTTAGCAGTGATGTAATGATATGTGTAAAAAAAAAAGAGGCATGTATGCAGGTAATGGCAAGTAGGGGAATAGCACTTTATAAAATTAAAATTACTAAAACATTTTTATCAACTTTAAAATGAAGATACTAGTTAATGTAGTTAGTTTAATTTTAATTAAAGAAAATTTAGTTACATTTTTGATTAAATTAGTTTTACTTTACATAAAAAACTAATTAACTTAAATGAATTTAGTTAATTTAGTTCTAATTCAATTAAAGGTTAATTAACTCCTGTTAGAAATAGCTAGCTAACTTATAATTAGAAAATTATAGTGTCAAATGTAAATTTTAACTATTTTTAGTTTAAGTATAATTTTAATTAAAATTTTCTAGGGAAAAGAGTCGAAGAGAAGAAAACCATCCATTACTATTTTGAAATCATTGCTGCTTGACAAAAATTTGAATTTTCTTGCTTTTTCTCAGAAAGTATTGGTCCACTATGGCTCCACTCTAGCTTTACACTCTCACCTCATAGAACCTTTTAAGGTAACTTTCATCTTAAAGGTAAGGTAAGGTCAACATCTTTATATAAAACATTTTTTAATCATTTCGTTGGAGAGTTGCTATATTCTTTTCCATAATATATTTAATGCCTTTTCTTTCTTTCAAAAAATTAGTTATTACCTACAGAGAAATTCTATGTTTTTATTAGCATCATCAATTTGCATTAATTCTTGAACTATTTTTGAAATTACTTGTAGTTTTTCCTTAAATGGCAAATGTTTTATGCTATTCCAGACTTCAACTACCACGTGGTCAATTTGAAATGCTAATAGCGAATGAGCAGTGCGACAACGCCCACCTACAAAATCACGAGCAAACTGTCATCGGTACATATTCTAATCGTCACCACCTTCTTCCCACTTCAAATCACCCGATTTTTCTATCGTCTGACATTCTGGACTATGACCTTTTCTTTCTTCACTGTTTCTTAATAAGAAAAATAGGGCTGCATTCTAACAAATTTCTAAGAGAATAAATAACATTATGGTTATAGACAAGTTGTATCTAAACAATGATTATCACTGGTAGGTTCAAAATACATTGAGAAAAATAGAATTCCACTGGTCTAAAGAAAATATCGTCATAGACAGTATCTTTTACACAGGTTTAATTATATTATGTCCCAAAGATCATTTATTCTCGTTGTGTCGCTGCACAGTAGGTAATTCGGTAAAATACAGAGAATTATCGAATGTTCAAGAGTTTGACACCTTATTTCTTCAAACATCTACCATGTGGTGCTTATTAAAATGTTAAATATTAAACTTTTTTTGAGTTGCTGTGTTGTGGAAGCTTGAAGAGGATCCTTGCACGAGATCTCTTCATTTAACAACGTTTATAAATAGCAAGGTTGGGCCCTATAAGAAGAAATAAATCCAATGTTGTCAACCTATTTACCTTTTCTAATTTTTTATTTCAGTTTATAGTAAAAAGGGACAAAATATTTCACTATTCATTCCTAAATATATTTGCGGTTTTTATTGTTTTACTAAATTTTTTAAAAATAAAATCTTTACAAAAATTAATATTGCCACCTATTAACATAACGAGCTTACAAAAAAAAGAAAAAGTATGATAATGAAAGTGCTTATCCTCTTTATCATAAGCTTGGGAATACTTCAACGATATTTTTATCGATCACCAACGTCTGAGCAACGGCGCCCTATTGGTTCCCATGACATTTCGTCCTTCAGTTAACGCATAAAGACTGAGATAACCGGAGACGATAATTGGACCGCGGGAATAGAGAGATAAAACATACCGCGCACGCGTCGCAGCGTCGCTCGAAAGGGAAAGTGCGATTCTTCACGCCTTTCACATGAAATCCGAGAACTGAACACAGTAGAGGAATAGAAAGGAACTCCATTAGTGGTAATGAAGTGGAGGTTGGCATTGTCATCGGCAAGGGGGCGCTTCGATCAGGAGATCTCGATCATCGTTCATCGGCAGAGAAAAGAACGAGTTTTTATCTTTCTTTTGAATCCCATTGGAACCCTAAATTTTCCCACCCTACCCAGTGCTTACCAATGTGTGATTTATTTTAAAATTAGCTAAAATGGAATTAAATTGTCGCTTCCTGTAAGTGAAAAACTGATTCAGTGCTGCGAGTAAACTCTTATAGAAGTGAGGCGGTTGGTGCTGTAAATTTAGCACTGTGTTTATCTGCAAAAAATAACTTGAAGAATTTATATGTCTGTGTTTCTGTGTTGGCGTTCGACAGAGCAGACTGTTTCATCACTAAATTTGGCAAAAATATACTTTGGGGGAAGGGATTGCATAGTTTGGAGTGAATTTTTTTCCTTCTAGATTTTAATAAAACTTTTGTTTAATGAAAAAATCAAGGTTTTAGCTTTTTTTCTTTAATAATCTTCAGAAATGATGATTTTTAATAGAAAATTGATTTTTTCTTCATTTTAAAATTCAAAAATGTTTGATCATTTTAATGATACTAACTTCATTGCCATAATTCCCCCCCCCCCCCTCTGAATAACAGTTTTTAAAAAAAAATATTTTTTAAAACATAATTTTCAACAATGAATTCATTTGTTGAATATGTAATTTACGCCATAATCATTATTTCATCAAATATTTAATCGTATGATTTTTTTCCATTGTTGAAAGCTAAAGAAGAAAGACTCAGTTTATTATCTCAGAAATATACTTGAAAAATAAGAAAAATAAGTTCTTTACGACGACAGACAGCAAACCATTAGAAAATAGATTACTCTCACGCATACTTTTAATGGTGCTATTATATAATGGAACGGGATTCCATTATGAAGGTTCATATAAACCTTTACAATAAATAAAACTGGTGAGATTATAAAAATGACACGATATCTCGCACAACGTGATGCGACGAATTACTCGGTTCAAAGAATCAAATGCTTCAAGTTACGTAAAAATGATTCAACCCATTTTTTCCAACAGACCAAGTGTTTGTTGAAAAATACAGCTAAAAGAAACGTTTGTGTTAGATCAGGGTTTTTTAAATTGTTGCTCACGTTTTTAACATTAATGGAGTAGCGAAAAATTTCTTGGACAAATTTCATATTACTTCCAATCAAAACTTTTTTTAAAATAATCACCTAGATTTGAAACAATTCATTTGAAGTTAGTGAAGTTATTTTGAACTAAAATCCTTTTGTTCAGAAGAACATTTTTTTTATTCGCATTAAATAAGCTTTGTAATTATTAAAAATTTTTTTTGATCAAATTTAAAAATTAAACGTTAAGTGATTCATTTGATTTTCATGGCTTAAGGGCCAAAATATTCATAAATATGAAACCCTTATGAAAATGTTAGCCTAATTTTTAGAATAACAAGTTGCAGTAAATTCTTCCAATTTTAACCCTGCATTTATTCCATGCATGATAAAAGTAACGTCCTTAAATAATGTCATCTCAAATTTCAATCACACATCCTAAAAGCAATAAGATAGAAAGAATCCATCTATTATACTGCGATATATGTGACTGAAAAACGCAAAACAAGTAAAATAATGTTGGCAAATAAATTTATGTCTGTATCATATTTTATTAGTGTGTAATAGTTAAAGTTTTTCTTGTAAGCAAAAAGTTTAGCCTAATTTTACAAATTTATATTTTTAAAAAGAAAGATATCCACAACGATGATAGATAGCAATGCTTTAAAATAAATCTGAGAAATTTATTTCAGCATAAAACGATTAACTACTCGTAACCGAAAAGAAGAAAAAAAAAATCATACTTAGTCTATTACATTGTTTTTTTGACATTTGAAAAAAATAATGCTAACAGATCATATTTAACAGGCAGATAAATATCAAGGCGCCATTCTCACATTCGTATGCGTTACAAATAAGTATTATCTACATGCAGTGATCGAACATTTCAACCCCCTTAATGATATGCAAATTCAGAATATTCAGTGATCTGAACCAGTAAAATATTCTAGCTAGTCAACATCGAGGAGGATGTTGCTCCACTAGAACTAAACTATTTTATTTAAGTTTTGAAAAAAAAAAATCTTTTGATGTTGCCAATCAAAAAGGAGAGTTTTAATTTATTTTTTAAGGAAATTATGAGCAAATACCCAAATTCGCAGAAAGATGATTGAATGAAGCTACAGATCATATTATCATTAATAAGTTTTACATTTTAGCAGTTATCTTTCCATTTTTTTTAAAAAGGCAATCCATAAAGAAAATCAATATTATCTTTTTAATTGTTTAAAAGGAGAAAGAAAAAAAAAATGATCTGCCAGTCATGAGTCTCGCAATTTATATGCGTTCATTTTTAATGCAGTTTTAAATTGTATTTTACTATTTAAATTTCCGAAATTATGTTTCTAATTGTTTTCTCGAATGCTATCGACAGAAACTACTCATTTTTTCCTTATTCACCGCTGCTCCACATAAACTTCTTGATTTCGAAAAACAAATGAATATAAAGGATAGATTTTAAACGTGAATTAATCAAATATAAATTCCATTTTAAATCTCAACCAGTGTTTTCTTTTCCTCCGAAAACCTCTTAACGCACATACATTTAAACGCAACTTTTCTTTTTTTTTTTTTTTTAATAAAAATAAAATTTTGTAATCCGGTTTGATCTGCTGGAATTTTATGATTTTATGTTTTCCCTTATGATAATATATTGGCTTGATGTTTTCAGAACTTACCAACATAATTGATTTATTAAATTGCTTGGTTAAATTTTGATCCTGCACTACAAATGGCGTATGGTAGTGAGTTTATATAAAAAAAATTATTTATTTTTAAGTATTTAAAATAACAAATCACAAATTCTAGAAAAAAAAAAAAAAAAGGAAATAATGTTATAAATTAAGGAAAAATTAAACATGGAAATAAAAAGTGAAAGAACATTTATAATTGTTTAGAAGCAAAAATTATCTAATATCCTTTTCAACGCAGGTGGTTTTAATAGGAATAAAATACTAATTGCATTATCTCAGAGTTATTTCATATCTCGACACTGCTTCAGTGTCAGCGGTTGGTCGACTGTATACAAGAAGTGTTATTTCACACATTCTCTTATCGACATTCTCTCCTCTTTCCCCCTTCTTTAAAACTGTAGTTCTCTCCATAAAATTTTGTGCGAGCAGCTGCAGCGCTTCCGTTCACGGACAATGCAAATGTGTGCAGCGCGCTCTTTTATAGTTAAGCAGCGGGAGGTCGCCCACTGACACGCGCCTCACTCGTGTGTGTGTTCGCATTTCTTATTTTTTGATGGAGCATCATCTGATGATGATTCTTAACTCTGCACAAATGTGAAAAACATTTTTAAGGCAATAGTTTATAAGAAAATGTGCAGATTGCCGTTAAGTTAGGACGAAAACATATATACATAAATTCTGGCTGACTTATCTTTTTTTATTTATCGGTCTTGGCATTGATAAGAAGCTGAAAGTAAATCACTTCATAAAAATAGAAATTTTATACTTTGCAATATTTCTTGATCTTTTATTACATGTTTTTATGCAGAATGTTTTTAAAAAAATATATTTAATTCCATTCTCATTTGGTATACATTCATCATCTTAAAAATCCGAAAAATAAATGATTACAATTTTTTTTTCTTTCTTTTTTAGTATACCCTCTCATTAGAAGAGTGCCTATACTGTAAATAGGACAGCATTGAATGCAGAAGCGACTGCGAAAATTTTTACTTTGTTTTCATCTTTCATTAAAATGTTTTTAATAAAAATTCAAATATTATTTTAACGTCTTGTATAAAATTATATGATATTTATGTTACTATTTATTGTTTTGGAATTAAAATTGTTATTTATCGTGTTTCATTTTGCTTATCTATTTTCTAAATTTACCTCAAGACATGTTGAGAAGAAAATATTTTAATTCGGAAATCCGAAAAACTGGAATAAAAAAAAATTGTTATATGCAAATAAGAAAAGTGAAATTGAATGTATTAAAACAATATGGTGTAATTTTTAATTTAATAGTTATTTTAAATAAAATATGGTAGAAACTAAATGTATCAAAACATTATCACTTAGTTTTTAATTCATCCTATCTTATTATAAATCCTTTTTTTCCCTCAAATTGATGGTTATAAATTTTTTGCCAAAACTGTCTTGTTCCAAGAAAAAAAATATCAAGAAGCTCTGCTTTAAAGCACGATTGTGGACTAAATAGAAATTCTACTATTCTTCCTCTTGACACAATGGAGAAAAAGAAGATGCGTATAAAAACAAATGACACCTGCGAACACTTTTCAAAAGCTACAAACGCATCACCCCCGATTTCCGATGTGCGTTCATGCGTACGACAGGAGGCGTAGTTGACAGACATTTATCAAATATAAAAGATCGCTTGATTTTTGAGGCTGCACTGCTTGTATATGCCAAGTTAAATTGAGTGGATGTTATGGCATTGTCTGCTCCTCTATTCTCCATTGATTTTTTTTAAAAAATTTTTTCGTGAATTCGATAGGATATTTATTACGATTATTTGTTAACTGTGAGTTTAGCTAACACCTGCATCAGCTATTTTTCATTTTAATACAACTAGAATAAATTTTTTTTTTTTTTTGAATTAGTTAGATGAATCTGTTTGTAAAAGATATTTGATGCACGGCTGCTTTAAAAAGCAAAAATCTGAATATTCTTATTCTGTTTCATATTATTGATTTAACCTCACTTGTAATTTATTTTTCTTAATGACGCTATTTCAATTAACCAAAGAATTTTATAGTATTCTTGATATTTGCTGTTAATTGTTACTGAATGAAACCTGACAAAAAAATTTGATGATTTAACTTCACTTGTAATTTATTTTCCTGAATAATGCCATTTCAGTAACCCAAAGATTTTTATAATATTCTTGATATTTGCTGTTAATTGTTACTGAGTGAAACGACAAAAAATTTGTTGATTTAACCTCACCTGTAATTTATTTTTTGAATGGTGCTATTTCAGTAAACCTAAGATAATAAAAGTATTCTTGGTGTTTGCTGCTTAATTGTTATTGAATAATTCTTGACAAAAAGAAAAAGTAAACGCTCGTATTCAGAAATAAACATACACATATTATTTTTAGATATTATTCCAAAAATATTTTTAAAACTCATTCTTTTTTTCCCCTTTTCCTTCTTCCCCTCCCCCCACACAAAGTATACACTTTTGAGCTATAGTTTCTGTTTTCAAAAATTTGCCTCTGAATTTGCATGAAATAATATATTTTTTAAATACAAAAGAAAAAGGATAAAGCTTTTAATGACCTTTAGCTTTAATTGTTATAAATTTTTTAGTCTTTATTTAACTCCATTTAATTTAAATTTTTGATAAATTTAATTTTTTCAATGCATTAATTTTTTATTTAATTCAGTTTTGCTTAGTTTGAAAATGAGTTAAAGATTTTAATGTTTTCTTTTGCACGAAATACAGAAGAAGAAACTATTAATCGTCAAAAAATTTCATTTTAATATATTAATGAGTTTCCACGTGTTAGAAATCTGTGAGTTCGGAAAACATTTTTTTTCTATCTGTATGAGAACACGATCACATAAAAATACAAGCTAAAAGGATAAAATTTTGCTTGCGGTCTTTACATCAAAATTTTAAATTATTTGGATGAAAAGCATCTATGAAAAATCTGTTCATTTATTTATCCTTGTGTATTTGAAAACGTGTTCAAAAGCGCAAAGAAATGGATAAACGAAATTCGGCGTATGATTTTGTCAATATATTTATAGACTTGTGCTATGTTTTAGAGAATATTCTTAAAAAGCAAATTATATTAATGCATGAACATAATGTATAATATTTGTTAATACATAAGTATATAAGACATGAATACCATTGCACATAGTTGCGGCAATATAGCTTATGTGTAAATTTTTTTATGCATTTTAATAAAGGTGTAAATGGACTGAAATAAGAAATAAATTCAAGAATTCAAGACAAGAAAGTGGCATCGCAAAACTTTCTCGTACATTTTCTAACAAACTTGCCATGCCAGATAATGCCTTGCTTGACTGTAATATACAATAATTGTAAAATATTTTTTTAACATTAATTTAGCATTTTTACTAAATCTGTCATCCTTGGCGAGTTTTTTGGCGATTAATCCCTGGCATGCCGTTAATAGTATCCGAAAGTCGAATGGATGCATTAGACACGTTTTCCTCAATTGATTGCAACAAAAATTTGACACAAAATTGCACTTGTAGTCACAAATCCCATACCAACTTTGATATATTTTAATCATTGCGTTTTTGAATTATCGTGTTTACATGTTTCTGAAAGTACAGACCGACAGACTGTCAAACTATAGATGGAAATGGCTCCCAATTTGACAGATGTCTACTCTATAAATTTTAAATCTATGTACCGAATCTTATCTATCTAGCTCTTTTCGTTTTGTAGCTATCGTGCTAACTTATATTCGAACAACCGGACAGATGAACTTCCTCCTAACAGATTTTATTCAAAATTTGTTAGAAACCTGCAAATTTAGTGAAAATTTGTATACCAAATTTCAACCATCTAGCTCAAAGCGGATTTGAATTATCTTTATCACAAAGAGACAGATGAGCATTTTCCAAAAATGTGTTTTTCGAACTCAAGGAGATCTAGAAAGCGGAGATTCTCCAAAATTTCAAATTCAAATTTTTTTGACGATTACTATACTTTTTCTATATTATGTACACGAGAAAGTCATTATATAGTAAAAAATTATTATCAGTGGAAATATAATAATTTGATTATTAATATATTAAAATCATTTTCGTACGGTAATATTTTTTAGAATTATTTCAGAAGAAATTCCAAAACTTTGTTTCGTTTTTAACAAAATTAAATTTTCTAATTAAAATTCTTAAAAAAAAAAATCATTCCCAGATGTATTTTCTCACATTATAAAGTATGAGACTTTATATGTACCAAGTTTGGTAACTCTAGGTCAAATGATCTGTGAGAACACATAAACTTAGCTATACACACATTCATTTCTATTATTAGTAAAGATAATAGTGTTTAAGTTACGCATATAAGCGAGATATTCTTCAATAACTACAAAATGACACAAAGTATACAAAATTCCAGTAAAATATCTTCCTCATCTGATGATAATCTTTGATGAAAAAAAAATCGTAAATAGTTCCCTGTTTGATTTAGGGCCGCGGTTGCCTGGTGGTAAGGTCTCGGCTTCGGAATCGGAGGGTTTTAGGTTCGTGACCCGATTCCACTGAAGAATTGTCGTGTAAGGGGGTCTGTCGCACGTTAAATCAGTCATGATCAAACGTCCTCCCGCTGGTGTGGTGTGGAGAGGGGGGTGCCAGCTCAGGTGCCGTCCTCGTCATTTGACCGCGGTTCAAAATGACGAGGTCCGTTCCGAAATAGCCCTAGTGTTGCTTCAAATGGGACGTTAATATAACCAAACCAAACCTGTTTGATTATAACTTCTTCACTAGCTGTATATTAAATCCAGAGTCAAACATTTTAAAAGACTTTGTCTAAATTTGCTGAAAACAGTTTTAAGACATGGACGGTTGTATATGAGTATTTTAAAAGCAACATCATTTGATACTGCCATTATTGAATCTTTAACTTCTGAAATATGCCACCGTATAAGATACTTCTAATTGAAAAAGATAATACTATTTTCATAATTAATAATGGTACATATTTTTCACAAAGTGTATCTGTTTTTGTTTGCTTTTTAATTTCAGAAAAAACTTCGACAGTTTTTATGCAAACGGAGAAATGTTAAATATGTATGGTATTGATTTTAAATTTCTGTAAGGAATAAAAGTTTTTCTAACGAAATTCATAAATTCGACGAAATGAAATATCTATAAACATTGTTTTATGAAATCGACAAAGTGATTTAAAAATGCTCTTGATTATTCTGCTCTTTAAAGCAAAATTATAGTAAAATTCAATATCTCTGATATTTTTTTTTGTAATATAAGGGATTTTACGTGGTTATTTTGTCTTTTTCCCTCTTTCTTTTCTCGCATTTTCCCCTTTCTTTTTACGAAGGTAATAGGCAAATTCTATAATCGAAGAAATATTGAGATGGATTCGGTGCATATTTATTTCATTATGTATAAAAAAGAACTAGTTTAGAGAAGAATTCGCATATGTTTCTAATTATAAAATAGTCTGTCAGTTATTATTTTCTATGGAGAAGGTCAATATTGTCAGATGCATTCATAAAATTGTCATGAAAAAGGGATACATGTGAAGAGTAAAATAAACATATTAAGCAATTGTAACAGTGAACCAAAGAAACAAGATATGAGAGAGCAGCTAAGACATATAAGATTATAATATTGTTTTTCAGGTTCTTCATGCATAGTTTGTTAATACATTAAAGTTTTTTTTAAAAGGTTAACAGAAAATTCTGTCATTTTGGCTTCTTTTTAATGAGGACTAAATTGTACATTCAACTCATATTAGAAGATCATTGTGGAATTATCCTGGTTTACTAATCACATCAGTTTGAATCAGCATAAGTATAACTATAGAACGAAAGAACTATAAAAAATATTTCTTTCGTTCTTTTAAAATTTTAAATTTCCATTAAAGAAGGGTTTTGACCATTGCAAATAATACTATATTAAACAAATACAACGAATTTAGAGATTTAGTAATAAAATTTGTTATTCCCCCCCTTTTTTGTTAGTAGTCACAATAATAAAAGCTAAATAATTTCTATCCGCCATATTCATATTCCAAGAAAAAATACACATCAATGTTCACTCCATAGCCCTATCTCCTTAATTTAAAACAATTAAGTGAAATTAATTTGATGAAATTTTGCATTTCCGCTTCAAAAAAAAAAATGCCGTCTATTGTTGATATGAGCTATTACTGAAATTTTTGAGGCCAAAACGGGAGAGAAATGGCATTCTATCATATTTTTTTTAAAGCAAAATCTGAAAATTAATCGAAAGAAGGGAAAAAACCCTCTTTAAGCCACTACCTCCCATCTTATCCATTAATACGGACATTTGCTTTTCCAATATGTTTAATTCTTTTATCATCGCCAACTTACTTAATTGCGAATGTCATGTAACTTCTTTTTTCGTGGAACTTGTAAATATCTTAAGTAAACATTTTACAGCTATAAGCAGTGCTTATTCTAAGATCCCTTTTTTTTTTAAATAAGTGACCGCTTTAGATTCCCATTTTAATACATTTTTAACTTAATCAATAATTTAATAATTTATTTAAGACTAATTAGTAACATTATGAAGAGATAGAGAAATTAACATTATCAGGTCTGTTTATATATATATATATACTATATATATATATAATTTTTTCAAACAACATTATTTAACATACGTACTGCAATTACCGAGTAAACGTAAACAAAAAGAGGGAAAACTGGTTAATTATACTTTAATATAATCCTTATATTTTATAACTTATAGAATTTGTATTCTTTTTTTGTAAATTTATTTATTTGGAAGCTAAGCTAGTGGCACTTTTTAAAGCTGCCTTAGCTCAGCTGGCCTAAGCAGCGGACTCAACAGAAATGAACCACAATAATTTTCTTCTGCAAGATTCTTTAGATATTCCAAAAGTGTGATGAATTTCACATGCATTTTGTAAAAGTGAATTGATTTTATTATTTATTTTTAATTATTATTCTAGCCATCTGGTGTTTCTGAGGTTTTCAAACCTCGCTTTTCACATTAACACCTTAATATAAAAGAAAAGTCTGGAGTGCATATTATCATCATCATTATTTTTTAAATTTTTTTATTTATTTATTAAATATTTTTTTCATAAAGGTGAATCTTTAATTTATTTCATATTAAGGTACAAAATTTCCTATTTCTCTTCGCTGTCAGCTATCAGTCTTTTTTTTTCATTTCATTACTACAAAATGTTATGCTTTCAAAATAAAAAAAATTAAATTTATTATTATTATTTCATTTTCCTTAGCAGAGAGGTTATTCTTATTATGGAATATTATAACTGAGCATGAAAACGATTTAAAAATATGACTTTTTCAAATAGATGTTTTTCAGATATCATATTCTTTACTGAACTACTTCACCCTTTCTCTTCAAGTGCATTAACCAATAAAAGAAGGTAAAGTGAGGTTAATGTACAAATACATTACCCACCTATCAGTTATCAATCATTTCACATAATACCAATATATCAATAGAAAATTTATAAAAAAAGGAGTCTGTTGAAAAATGTTTTTCGAAATCTATTTATCTCTTTAGATGTATCTTTTATTTAACTTCTTGTAAGACGATCTTTAAGACTTTTTTTTACATGTTGAAAGACGATGAAACCACAATTTCAGAATCTCTGTTCGATATTACAATACAAACAATACCCGGCAGATGGCGACACAATCGACCACAACTGCTTCGGCTCAGTCTTCCGTAACAAAACGATTACAAAAAGCGATGTCGCGCACTCATTTAGAGACAAGATGGATCACTCGCTTTGTGTAAGATGATGCAACAGAAAATTTGAGGTTTTTCACGCCGAACGAACGTCGACTGGCATTTCTTTGTTTGGGACGAACAGTGAATCACTGTTATGGCCGTGTAATGTATGGGATGATGTTTGGAGGGAACTACAGAATGATATCATGAGGTTTATAATATAAGGGGAGGTGTCTGATTCCTTTTACGATCTATTTTTATGGTAACTGTGGTTCATGGTAACATTATGTTTTTCTGTCAGTTCACAACCATAACCCTTTTGGTTCTCACAGCCGGTAAATTCAGCTGACTGGAAAGAATTGATGTAGTGGAAGCTTCATATTAGTGCAACATGCATAATCATATTTAGATTTTTAAATCATTGCCTTAAATTGGATATGAAAATGCAATTGAGAAACTTATTCCAAAATATTCATTCCGATTCAATCTCCAAATGATTTTTTTACATCTTAGAACTTACAAAAAAAATGTTGAAGCAATATTTTTTCAAATTTTGGCTATCAAATGAACCCTTTAAAAGCCCATTTTTTTCTAGTCATATTATGTTAAAATATTTTGAGGCTTGAAATTAGAATAAGAAAAGAGATTCATTTAGCTTATTAGATAAATTTAATTTGATTAATTAATTAATTTGGTTAATTAATAATTAAGTAACAAATCAAGACACATTATTTTGTGTGAGATAAAGAACTGAAGCATCTAAGTTTCTGTCTTTCTAAAAAAAATTTGTCAGAACTTATGCCAACCTATATAATTTCATACAAAGATTGATAAATTTGGTGGGAAGCATACTTCCCATGGCCCTAGAAAGGGGTAATTAAGAATATAGTGCAGATAGTATTGAAATTTTAACTTTCTATAAAAACAAATTACATTAAAAAGAATGATTTAAGTATGAACGTAAAGATAGTTTGGGTTTCTCATTGCGTAATTTCATTCAATTAATTACTGCTGTAGAATTTTTATCTGGTAAATAAGTGGTAAATGAATAAAAGATCATAATCTAACAATTTAAAAGAAGAAAATAATTATCTTCTGTAACTGAAAAGCTTTGTCAAGAGGTAACTGAGCGAGTTGTAGCTTCAAAACACATTTGTGAGTGGCGTAGAGGAAAATCAATAATAACAGGGATAAAAAACAAAGTCTTTCATTTCTTTCGGTCTTATTCTTCTAGATAAAAAAATAATAAAATAAAAATAAATATTTAAACTTAAATATATAATCTTAGCTGTAATCTTTGACGATTGGACTTGAGAATCCTAATTCTTCTCTGCCTTCTAAACGCATTTTATAATAAGGTGAGATTGTGGAAGGTTGTGTGAGAATGCGTCAACGTGTTTTGTTGCTATTAACTAATATACTCTAGTAAACAACAAAAGATGCATTCATAAAATTGTCATGAAAAAGGGATACATGTGAAGAGTAAAATAAACATATTAAGCAATTGTAACAGTGAACCAAAGAAACAAGATATGAGAGAGCAGCTAAGACATATAAGATTATAATATTGTTTTTCAGGTTCTTCATGCATAGTTTGTTAATACATTAAAGTTTTTTTTAAAAGGTTAACAGAAAATTCTGTCATTTTGGCTTCTTTTTAATGAGGACTAAATTGTACATTCAACTCATATTAGAAGATCATTGTGGAATTATCCTGGTTTACTAATCACATCAGTTTGAATCAGCATAAGTATAACTATAGAACGAAAGAACTATAAAAAATATTTCTTTCGTTCTTTTAAAATTTTAAATTTCCATTAAAGAAGGGTTTTGACCATTGCAAATAATACTATATTAAACAAATACAACGAATTTAGAGATTTAGTAATAAAATTTGTTATTCCCCCCCTTTTTTGTTAGTAGTCACAATAATAAAAGCTAAATAATTTCTATCCGCCATATTCATATTCCAAGAAAAAATACACATCAATGTTCACTCCATAGCCCTATCTCCTTAATTTAAAACAATTAAGTGAAATTAATTTGATGAAATTTTGCATTTCCGCTTCAAAAAAAAAATGCCGTCTATTGTTGATATGAGCTATTACTGAAATTTTTGAGGCCAAAACGGGAGAGAAATGGCATTCTATCATATTTTTTTTAAAGCAAAATCTGAAAATTAATCGAAAGAAGGGAAAAAACCCTCTTTAAGCCACTACCTCCCATCTTGTCCATTAATACGGACATTTGCTTTTCCAATATGTTTAATTCTTTTATCATCGCCAACTTACTTAATTGCGAATGTCATGTAACTTCTTTTTTCGTGGAACTTGTAAATATCTTAAGTAAACATTTTACAGCTATAAGCAGTGCTTATTCTAAGATCCCTTTTTTTTTTAAATAAGTGACCGCTTTAGATTCCCATTTTAATACATTTTTAACTTAATCAATAATTTAATAATTTATTTAAGACTAATTAGTAACATTATGAAGAGATAGAGAAATTAACATTATCAGGTCTGTTTATATATATATATATACTATATATATATATAATTTTTTCAAACAACATTATTTAACATACGTACTGCAATTACCGAGTAAACGTAAACAAAAAGAGGGAAAACTGGTTAATTATACTTTAATATAATCCTTATATTTTATAACTTATAGAATTTGTATTCTTTTTTTGTAAATTTATTTATTTGGAAGCTAAGCTAGTGGCACTTTTTAAAGCTGCCTTAGCTCAGCTGGCCTAAGCAGCGGACTCAACAGAAATGAACCACAATAATTTTCTTCTGCAAGATTCTTTAGATATTCCAAAAGTGTGATGAATTTCACATGCATTTTGTAAAAGTGAATTGATTTTATTATTTATTTTTAATTATTATTCTAGCCATCTGGTGTTTCTGAGGTTTTCAAACCTCGCTTTTCACATTAACACCTTAATATAAAAGAAAAGTCTGGAGTGCATATTATCATCATCATTATTTTTTAAATTTTTTTATTTATTTATTAAATATTTTTTTCATAAAGGTGAATCTTTAATTTATTTCATATTAAGGTACAAAATTTCCTATTTCT
Source organism: Argiope bruennichi (assembly GCF_947563725.1). NCBI lineage: Eukaryota > Metazoa > Arthropoda > Arachnida > Araneae > Araneidae > Argiope > Argiope bruennichi. The sequence continues at coordinate 81,687,077 of NC_079156.1, read as the reverse complement.
CTTCGCTGTCAGCTATCAGTCTTTTTTTTTCATTTCATTACTACAAAATGTTATGCTTTCAAAATAAAAAAAATTAAATTTATTATTATTATTTCATTTTCCTTAGCAGAGAGGTTATTCTTATTATGGAATATTATAACTGAGCATGAAAACGATTTAAAAATATGACTTTTTCAAATAGATGTTTTTCAGATATCATATTCTTTACTGAACTACTTCACCCTTTCTCTTCAAGTGCATTAACCAATAAAAGAAGGTAAAGTGAGGTTAATGTACAAATACATTACCCACCTATCAGTTATCAATCATTTCACATAATACCAATATATCAATAGAAAATTTATAAAAAAAGGAGTCTGTTGAAAAATGTTTTTCGAAATCTATTTATCTCTTTAGATGTATCTTTTATTTAACTTCTTGTAAGACGATCTTTAAGACTTTTTTTTACATGTTGAAAGACGATGAAACCACAATTTCAGAATCTCTGTTCGATATTACAATACAAACAATACCCGGCAGATGGCGACACAATCGACCACAACTGCTTCGGCTCAGTCTTCCGTAACAAAACGATTACAAAAAGCGATGTCGCGCACTCATTTAGAGACAAGATGGATCACTCGCTTTGTGTAAGATGATGCAACAGAAAATTTGAGGTTTTTCACGCCGAACGAACGTCGACTGGCATTTCTTTGTTTGGGACGAACAGTGAATCACTGTTATGGCCGTGTAATGTATGGGATGATGTTTGGAGGGAACTACAGAATGATATCATGAGGTTTATAATATAAGGGGAGGTGTCTGATTCCTTTTACGATCTATTTTTATGGTAACTGTGGTTCATGGTAACATTATGTTTTTCTGTCAGTTCACAACCATAACCCTTTTGGTTCTCACAGCCGGTAAATTCAGCTGACTGGAAAGAATTGATGTAGTGGAAGCTTCATATTAGTGCAACATGCATAATCATATTTAGATTTTTAAATCATTGCCTTAAATTGGATATGAAAATGCAATTGAGAAACTTATTCCAAAATATTCATTCCGATTCAATCTCCAAATGATTTTTTTACATCTTAGAACTTACAAAAAAAATGTTGAAGCAATATTTTTTCAAATTTTGGCTATCAAATGAACCCTTTAAAAGCCCATTTTTTTCTAGTCATATTATGTTAAAATATTTTGAGGCTTGAAATTAGAATAAGAAAAGAGATTCATTTAGCTTATTAGATAAATTTAATTTGATTAATTAATTAATTTGGTTAATTAATAATTAAGTAACAAATCAAGACACATTATTTTGTGTGAGATAAAGAACTGAAGCATCTAAGTTTCTGTCTTTCTAAAAAAAATTTGTCAGAACTTATGCCAACCTATATAATTTCATACAAAGATTGATAAATTTGGTGGGAAGCATACTTCCCATGGCCCTAGAAAGGGGTAATTAAGAATATAGTGCAGATAGTATTGAAATTTTAACTTTCTATAAAAACAAATTACATTAAAAAGAATGATTTAAGTATGAACGTAAAGATAGTTTGGGTTTCTCATTGCGTAATTTCATTCAATTAATTACTGCTGTAGAATTTTTATCTGGTAAATAAGTGGTAAATGAATAAAAGATCATAATCTAACAATTTAAAAGAAGAAAATAATTATCTTCTGTAACTGAAAAGCTTTGTCAAGAGGTAACTGAGCGAGTTGTAGCTTCAAAACACATTTGTGAGTGGCGTAGAGGAAAATCAATAATAACAGGGATAAAAAACAAAGTCTTTCATTTCTTTCGGTCTTATTCTTCTAGATAAAAAAATAATAAAATAAAAATAAATATTTAAACTTAAATATATAATCTTAGCTGTAATCTTTGACGATTGGACTTGAGAATCCTAATTCTTCTCTGCCTTCTAAACGCATTTTATAATAAGGTGAGATTGTGGAAGGTTGTGTGAGAATGCGTCAACGTGTTTTGTTGCTATTAACTAATATACTCTAGTAAACAACAAAAGTTCATTCCTTTTTAATTATCATCGACTAATCAATAAGATTTTATCACCACGAAAATCTATGGGCTTTTAATATTAGACAGAAGAGTAAGCATGTGAATAAAAGAAAAAAAAAGCTTGTTACAGCAATCTTACACTACTTTCCACCATTTCATCTTATTCTATACCGTGTCTAAGAAAAGTTGATAGTCAAAAATAAATAAATAAATAAAGGCAGTTTTTATCTTTACTTATATAAAAGATGAATACCGGCGTCCTGGAATAGGGGTAGCGCGTCTTCCTCGTGATCTGGGCGTCCTGGGTTCGAATCCCAGTTCGGGCATGGTTGTTCTTCATCTGTGTTCTATTTGTGAGGTGTGTGAATGTGCCCCCTTTAAAAAGGGGTTGTACAAGCGAATGTGTGTGAGTTTCATGAGCTAGAAGTCAGACTTCTGCCCTCGGGTGCTCAGGGATCTTTACCATCAGAAGCTACTACATCCTCTTTCCGCGGTAACGCGGACACGACATCATCATCATTAAAGATGAATGTGTTTGTGCATCGGTGTGTATGTTGGCGCTATAATTTTCTCTTCTTAACACAAATCATTATATGCGAAGTAGATTACAGGGAAGCAAGCGATACATTTTCTTATATCTAGGAAGAATCTGTAAAAAATTTGTCTATATTTAAGATACTATTAAAATAAAGAAAATCCAAATTAGAATTTTAATTAATTAAAAATCAAACGAAATTTTGGCGTTTTTTCAGCGATAATTTTCGAAAATATTACAAAATAAAATTAATTTTTATATAATCTTAAAACTCAAAAAATAAATTTTTGAGTGACCCCATTTTTTATATATCAATTAAATTTCAATTTTTAATTAATTTTAAAAGAACATTTTTAGCATATTCCCCGGCAATTTATTTTACACGAAATAAAGTTAAAATTTTAATCGCTTGAGCAGGTTGCGCGTGAATGGAAAAAAATTAGGTTTCATCAATGAATTGCTATCATGTTGACAAAAACCCAAATTTTAACATCAAGTTATTTCTTATTGCTAACTAAGAGTAGGAAAAAATGTAACTAAATGTAAAATGTAATTTGCTGCACATGTGTCTGTAAGAAATTAAACAAACTTTAAACACGTTTTCTTAGAAAGATACATAAATATAAGAAGCCTGGCGGTAAGGTCTCAGCTTCGGAACTGGAGGGTTTCAGGCTCGAGACCCGATTCCAGCGAAGAACAGCTTTGTAAGAGGGTATAGTGCGCGCTAAATCTGTAGGGACCAAACGTCCTCCCGCTGGTGTGCTGTGGATGTTTGGAGCGGAGGTGCTAGCTCAGTTGTCGCCCTCGTCCTCTGACCACGGTTCAAAATTAGGAGGTTCATCCCAAAATAGCCCTAGTGTTGCTTTAAAATGAGACGTTAATATAACTAAACTAAACTAAAATCCAACACCTAATTTTTAAACAGTATTAGGCATATATATATATCTAATGAGAAAAATAGAGTAAATAATACTATTTTGTTTCATTTGAGTCTGTAAACGTTCCGATGAATTACAAATTATATATTTTTTTTTCACAGATCCTCGGTCCTATGAGTCATATCTAGTAAATTATTCTTGAGATACTAACATTTTAAATTTTAAAAAAAAATTTACAGCATTGTTGAGTGAATTATGAACTTTGAATATAACGTATAAAACGCTCGTTTTTATATTACACCATTGAGCATCTCAAAGAAAACATGCCAACCAGCTTTTGGAGTTTTCCCAAGGCTGATTAGCTTGATATTATGAAAATGGCCTTTGTGTCATTTAAATTCTTTTGAAAGTAAAATTAAAAACTAAATTTTATGACGAATTAGTGAAACGTTTTATTAAATAAGTCTTTGAGATATTGCATAAATTATTAAAAAATATATTATTGTGAATATAAAGACTTCAATGCTGAACAATTCTGTTTCCTGCATTCATATTTTTTTTTTAAATCTCTTGTTGGTTTTAGCAAAAGAATTTTTATAAATTGAAGTTTAATCCTTTTTGCATCAATTTGTTCAAATTTTATAAGCGCTGTTAGAAAATTAAAGAAATAGATAGTATAATAAACAGAATGGTGTGAGGCTTCTATAACAGTATGAGTTATACGACTATCAAAACGTAAAGCTTAAAAATATTTTGCTAAGGTGTACGTACACCTCGAAGATTTTTTTTTTTTAATTTTAACGTTAAAAATCCAGTTTTTTCACAGTAGGTCATTAATATATGTTTAAACTCATTTCGGTGAGAAAAAACCATATAACACTAATTATTAATTAATGAAATAATATTTAATGAGCTAATTAGCCTATTTTTTGAAACATGATATCTTACATTCTAATTTGTACAGACACACAATTCTAGTTGGAAATGATGCCTAATATGAGTCTTCCTGTTGTCTGCCTCAATCAAGTTATAAAAATTCATAGTTTTTTTTTTTTACAATTTTTTCATCAACGATGAATAGAAAAAAGCGAGATTTTTTCTGTAATTTTAACATTTAAACAGCTAATAAAAATTTATTTCTATAAATATAACTTTGATGGAGGCACAAAACATCCGCTATTTCATACAGATTATTTTGATATATAAATAACTGTATTTGGTTCATTTCTTGTTGAGTTATGATTGTTTGAATGAAGCAACATAGTGGAAAAATATCATTCTTCATAAAATGAATTTTAAAAACACCGTAACTAGAGTTTTCAATGAAAGCACCTCAAGAAAAATAATTATAACTCGAGAAATATTTGGAATATTGACAACATCTTGGTATCGCTTGAAAGCTAAAAAATCAGGGAACATTATTAAGCAATAAAAAAAAAAATTAGATATTTTGAACGATTTTCGAAGTTTCAAGTGTGTATATACAAAGGAACTATAAAGAGATAAAGTTATATAAAATATTTAATTAAATATTTTAGAGATCATTTATTCTAACGAGTTAGATTGTCTCTGAAGGTATCTAATGTTCTATAATCAGTAAAACACGAAATAAATAGAATAAAAATTTGTTTTTGTATAATTTCTAATACAAATTCAGTTTTTAGTAATCGAAATCGGGAAGAATATTTTCATTGGAATGTACTAAAGCAATAGATTCCTAACGACTTTCTTTTAAAGAAATAATTATTATAAAAATAGTTTTTATAAAGATAATTTATTAATATTCTCAAAGGTGTAATTTTTGTTTTAATAATTTGCACTTTTTTAATTTTTAACTCTAATTAGAAATAGTAAAGTACTTTGAAGCTTTTTTTAAAAGGGTTTATTAAATAAAGTTACTGGTGTGAAATTAAAATGTAACTATATAAATCACTACTTTAAATTCTGATGATATTAAAATAATGTCACCAAGAATGCATAAATGTTAAAAATTTTCAAAAGTTTAGCGCATAAGGAAGTACATGATAGGTAAGTTTATAAACGTGATACAAGAAAAATGAAATGAAAATGTATAAAAAAGTGCATAATGTATAAAAAAATATACTAATTTTGGTATCACTATTTCAAAATTTCTTTGCATCAAAAAAACCTGAGAATCCAGGCAATAAACTGCAATGAACCTTGTGAGGCTTGGTATTTTTGTTTTCTCCCACGTTCTTGGGCGGTGACAGTTAAAGCACAGTTCATCCAACTTCAAAATTTATTTCCAAACTGCAATCAACATAATTTATCTTTGTCTCGATTAGTCAATAAACTGCATTTGTTTGACATTGTTTCCGATCACTGCAATTCAAATAAGTTTTCAAAATTTACAATAACATTCTTGATGATTTTTTTTTTGTTTAGAAATTCGTTTGAATCATCCATTACGTCTTAATTTAACTGAATCGGAAAGGAATGGAAAAAATAGTTTTCCAGATTTGAACTTCTTTAAAATTTGTATTATTTTCTTGATTTAAAATTTTCTCTTGACCTAAAATCTCATATAACGTTTTGCAGTTCATGTTATAGTTTTTTTTAAATACCTGCAGCTTTTTAAATTAAATTTTCCTCTCTTAGATTAACATTTCTTTATTGAAACGCGAAAATTCAGTGTTAAAAATTCCACCTCTAACTCCCTATCACATAACATATCAGATTGAAAATTAGATCAGTTGCCAGATAGGATTTTTACTGGCCTGTTTTTGAGAGTCAGCTGAACAATGTAAGTCAATAAGATTGCTGTTTCATGTTGTTTGGGGGAAATATACAATTGGACTGGATTACAACATAAAATCTTAAATTTGGCACATATATAATTTATATATATAAAACACCAAAGAAAGATAGAATTGCAGAAATCGAACTTATTACTTATTGTCAAATGGCAACATACTAATATAAACAAACTATCGTTCGTATTTCAGACTACATCATTGAACGTTTTTACAGTTGCACTGAATTAAGTGCCTCGTTTAGATAATAAAAATTGTCATTGTATCATTTTTAAGATTCAAAAAATTATCTTTTTAATGGCATCAATTTAATTTCCGTACAATTTCCCTTTAATTTTAATAACGTTTTAATATATATATATATATATATATATATATGCAATAAGCGGGTACTCAAATATTTTATATTATTAAAACTAAATTAGTTACATTTTGCTAAACTTGAAGAAAAAAATAAATAAATATTTTCTATCTAACGAAATTTTCTAGACTTGAACGTACTTTCTTTTCTTAACTTTGAAAGACGTTTGCATGTTGTTTACGCACCCCATTACGGAGTCGCACATCACGGCATTTTATTGCAAAATTTCATTATTATTATCTAACAATTAATTAATTTTTTTTCTTGCAACATAGTGTAGATTTTTATTTAATGGGGTTCCGTCGAATCAACCAAATTGGTAGCTGTAAAAAAATGTCAGCATTTGAAAAATTGTTGAATAAGAAGTAGAAATGCCTAATTTTCAGCATGTCGATAGATTGCTGAATATTTCACGGCAAACTATAGAAGAGTGAATGATTGCTGAATATTCTTCAGCAAACTATAGAAGAGTGAATGATTGCTGAATATTCTATTGCAAACAATAGCAGAATGAATGATTGCTGAATATTCTATGGCTTGACATATAGCAAATTGTTGAGTAATGCAATGATTGCACTGTAGCGAGCGATAAAGATGGTAATACTGATGTAGTAATAATAATAATAATAAAACTTCTTAAAAAGATATAATATCAGCATTTGATATAATATGAAAATAATTGCAATTTTATGAAGATGTTATAGATGATGTTTCATTCTTTGCGAAAGTGTGAACATTTTTATGAAAGATATGTACGTTTTAGTAAATTTGTACCAAGAAACATTGCAGAATTTTTCCAATTTAGGATGTATGTTAAAGTTAATAAAACGGGCAGGTCACTTTCAACCTTTATTCCTCTCTTCTTTAAAAGTCAACTTACAAATTTCAATTTAACGAATTTTCTTTATAATTAAATTTTGAAGCGAAACAATGATACTTCGTTAAATATATGCTTGACTGTACTGTTTAACAGTAAAAAAAATTATTCAATGTTAAAAATAGAGAATATTTTTTGAAGAAAATATAGGTCAGCTTACAACTATTATACATCGATGCATTTCGGATCAAAATCCTTTTGAAATTTTGCCTAGTATTTCTATTTTTTTTTTTATCACTAAATATAAAATCCAGTGACGTCATGTATTGCTCGCGGATTAACCAGTGATCTTCAGTCAACAAAGTCAAACCCATTACAATGCTGCTTGAATAACGGGGTATTCGAGTGTGACCTCTCAGAAAACACGCAAATTTTACGTTTTTGTCCTCGTGTGTGCGTTTTTCGTGTATGACTACCCCTTGTATGTCCCTTCAAAGCGACATGATAACCCGAAATAAAGAAAATATGAAAAAAGTTGGGAAAGATTAATAAAAAGTGGGAGGAAGAATACAAAAATGGATGGGGGAGGGTGAATAATAGTTTATTATGTGGAGTCGTGGGGGGTGTTTATGACCAGATAGGATGCACGAGGAGTGGAATATTTTATTCAAACTCGACGGGGTAAGGTATATAAAAATAAATTTGGGAGAAATGACTAGATCAAAATAATTTTTAGGTCTCTCGTATGTAACTATATAGTATTTTTTGAATAGGAAGAGCTGTAAAAGGAAATCTTAAAATTACTAAACACACCTTAAAGGGGGGAAAAAAAACAAAAAAACATTTGAAATATTTCCCTAATTTAACACTTTCGTCATTCTGATTGCGATTTTAACTTTCCAATGCCCTCTATATTAGCATGAATGGTAGCAAGTATTTCCTAGATAAACTATTATAATATATAAATGTTTAAAAGAATTATTAATAATTGGGTAAATATGATGTAATTAGTTTTTTTTTTTTTTTTTTTTTTTTTTAATTTTAGCTCACTTTGAAAAAAGTAAAATGTTACTCGCTCAACATATTCATTTATTACAGTGTTTGCCAGCTTTAGTAACTATTTCTTTCTAAGAAAATATTTCGTAATTCTTCGTTCTAAACTTTCGTAAATATTTTTTTTTCTTTATTATTTGTCAAATGTATAATGCAGCTGTTGGTTGTAACCACATTATTTTGAAAACAGTCAATTTTTTTAAACAACAAAACTGAAATATAAATAGCATAGTAGCATAGTTGTATTAATGCCGAATTAAAAAAAAAAATATGACTAACAGCTCGTCTAAAAGAGCTCCAAGAATAACCAAAATTGCCTAGTATTGCAAGATAAAATGATATAAAACGAAAAAACCAAAACCAAAATGAAAAAAAAAAAAAAAAACACGAAACAAGATTTTTTTTCTAGTGTATTTTTCGCATACGCGCATCCTTTGGAAAGATAATATAAATATATGGATATCAGTTTTTAATATGAAACAAGAACTTTTAAAATATTTAACACATTAACAGCAAAAAGACGAGCATTGAAACTTCTTAATAAAAAATACGTTTAAAAAATCTCTTGACTTTCGATTGCCCTTTTTATTCTTTCTGTTTTTTTAAAACAAATTTTTAAAAATTATTCATATGAAATAAAATTAGCAACATTTGCTGAATTCATACATTTTTGCTTTATATTTCTGATTTAAAAATCTTAAAATGAATCTTATTTTTCACCAGTATTCAGAATACATAGAACAATGGGAAGTATGGATAACATAAATAAATCAGAATTAATTTCTTAATACTTACTAAAATAAATAATATTGATTTATAATTTAGTAGTCAGTTTATTTAGTTAAAATAAAATATAATTTAGGGGATAATATTAAGTTTTAAGAACTCAAATAGAATTCTTAAATACAATAAATTCTTGTATACATTGAAGAATTGAATTTTAGTTTCCTTTTAAATAAATTCTCTGATTTTCACTGCTTGCTGCTATCTGTGGAATTTAAAATTTTTGCTTTATCTGGGAAATATTTAATTAATATTTTATTTAAAAATTATTTATGCATAATAAGATATTTAATTTCAAAATTATTAAATGCTCAATGGCTAATATAATATGAATAAAAATCAGATAGGAGTTTTGGATTATAAGTTTTTTTCAATACAATTGATAATAATAATAATATTTTTATAGAGTGATAAAAATTGTATTTGATATCTCAATATTTCAGCCTTTTAGGATTGACAGTTTTGTTATTTTTTTCTATGTTTATTTCGTGCTATATTTTTACAATTTATTTAGTGGAACAAAAATAATTATTTTACAAGAATTTATGAATTTTGATTCGATTTTCTTGGTATAATTTTAAAACTTTGGTGAACTATCAATTGAGTTAAATGCACGTTGTCTTGATGAAATTCAGATATTACCATCGAATGCACAATTGGTATTTTTTAAAAAATACTCTCATAACATTAAAAAAATGAAATAAATTATGAATTTTTTAAGTTTAATAGGCTGATATAATAACTTTTTAAATATTTAGCATTATGTTGATAATATCATTTGAATAATTTCGAAACAATTTACTATAAATAATTTTAAACCTTTCTTAAACTTTTCAATTCATGACATAACCAAAAACTGCCAATTTTTTATATCTTCAAGTGCTTGAAGCAATTTTTTTATAATACAACTATAAAAAAAATCTAGCATTCTATCTTTTTTTAAATCCCATATGCATTTTCCTACTTCAATCTTTTCCCCGATCACTTTGTGAACGATCCCTCGCATTCAATCTATTGGAATAGTAACAGGTACCGATAAATAGAGCCACGGGATAGATAGGAGGAGCAGCTGCAAACTGTGTTCCTATCCGTTAGCTAGAGACCCCGACAAAAGGATTATGGGACAATTTTTCGAATTAATCTTTGACGGTCGCCCCTCTCCTCTGTTGGCGCAGACAAAGTTAATTGAGGAAGAGCACTGCGTCATTGTTCTCTATGTGACTCGCACGTGCGATGCATGTCCATGGATCACGTGAGGAGATATTCGAATGGTCTAACTGTTTGCGCTAGAATGGCGATTTTTTGGTCGATTCGTTAACAAATTGCCTTAGATTTATTCAATCTGAAGATCACAATGCCATTGGCAATGATAGGAATATTGTTATGAATTTGAGGATTGTTTCAACTTATATATTTTGAGACCTAACGGATTTTTTGTATTATTAACCCATTAACTGCCGATTTTTTTAATTTTTGGCGGAATAATACACACACACACACACACACACACACACACACACACACACACACACACACACACACACACACACACACACACACACACACACACATATATATATATATATATATATATATATATATATATATATATATATATATATATATATATATATATATATATATATATATATGCACAAAAAGTTGTGTAACAGTATATTTATATCCAAGTTATTCATTTTAAGGAGTTTAATCGATTGTTTTAAAAATATTTGATATTTTTGAAAAAGGGTATCGTTATAAATTGATCAATAGAATCACTTCAATTAAAAACAAACGCCTAAGTAACAGATCGCTATTATGTCCTCTAAATTACAAATTTTTTGCACGGTTATTCCTTATAATATTGAAAAAACCAAATCAAAAATATATTGCTTCAAATATGACAATTTCGTTCTTTCAATTTACAGACGAATTTAAAATTTGTTGGCTCGTTATAAAGAAACGAAATGCAGAATATATATTTTCTGCTACACATTACTGACTGATATATACGTAGAATGCAGCTAAACTGTCAAGCGTACCAAATATATTTTTTCACTGAGTGGTGTACGTTTCAAAATCCCCAAATAGGAATCATGGCAACTGATTGGTTAAAGAAAAAATTAGAATATTGTATAATTTCAAAAAAACAAAACATAGCTTTAAACATAGCAACAAAGGAGTAAAGTTAGTTATAATAAATTACATTCTTAGGTAGTTAACCATAGTGAAACTGTAATCCTTAAAATGATAGATTTATTCCTTAATATATAAAAACAAAATTCAAATGCTTGATATCTTCTAAATATCAATTATTTGAAAACTGTGTTTTCTCGAGTTAGTGCATGAAAATGCCCTAAAAGGCTGCAATAAAAAAGTTTGAAAGCAGAGATTTACTGAAAAGGCCATCTAAAAATTTACAATGCAATATATTATTTTTTTCTAATGTAAGTCCATTTTCTTGATTCTTAATTTTTAAGATTTATTAGACTGATAGATAAAATGAATCCAAGATTGTTAAGAGAAGTATAGTGAAACGATTTTTTTATTGATCTTACATTTCGCTTGTTACATACATGCATAAATTTAAAACAACGTCCCTTTAATTACATGTAGAATTACTGATATATATTAAGTTAAGCATTAAGAAATATTTGCCGAATTTGATAAAAATTTAGAAAATATTTTGATAAATTTTGTCAGAAAAAATAGTATAAACACAGTAAGAAATCTTAAGTTTGTATTGCACAAGAAGCTCAAAAACTAATACCTAGAATACAGAAGTCAAATCCCTCCTCCCCCCACCCTAAATAATTTTTTTTCTAGCTTATATTAAAATCTTACAACAAATTCATCTGAATTTCCGTTTTTTGTTATAGAACAAGGTAGATTCCAAGTTTTCGATGCATACAGGACTTCTTTATTTCTTTAGAATTTAAATACGTTTTTTTTTAATATCTCAGAATTATATTCTATCTAATATATTTCGGTGAAAAAGCCATTATACAATTTCAATATTATTTTTTCTGTCATTTTAAGTTGTCTATGATTTAAGTACCTTGTTTGAGTGAGTATCTCATTAGATAAATATATCGTTTCTTTTCACGATTTTTTTATAATGTTGTTTTTATTTTTAAATTATTTCAGAAAATCTTTGTATGTGTTTTATATACAATGAAAAAAAATAATAAAAAGTGTAAATTTATTTTAGTACACCTATTATTTAATTATAAATTCTTACGAATTCATTGGAATAATTTCACATATATCCATACCTATTTTTTTTTACATATTATACACAAATGTTTTATTTTCCCTATGTATCCATATTTTATGAAACAGCTTTTTCCTTTAACCCTTTCTAGAGCCGTGGGAAGTATGCTTCCCACCAAATTTATCAATCTTTGTATGAAATTATGTAGTTTGGCATAAGTTTTGACAAATTTTTTTATTAAAAAAGTTCTTTTTTTCGCACAAAATGATGTGTCTTGGTTTGTACTTAATTATTAATTAACCAAATTAATTAATTAATCAAATTAAATTTATCTAATAAGCTAAATGAATCCCTTTTCTTATTCTAATTTCAAGCCTCAAAATATTTGAACATAATATGACTAGAAAAAAATGGCCTTTTAAAGGGTTAATGTATTTATTGTATTTAGTATGCATGTATGTATGTAATGTATTTAGTATTGTAATCTATATATTTACTTAATTTGATTAAATATTCTTACACAATCTTTTATCACTAAAAAATGTAATGATTTCTTGAATTAATTTGATACTTTTAAATAGAGTATCTAGAATATTAATAATTAAGCTTTATTCTCAATAATATATAAAAAATTTATACATCATTAAATTATTGAATTTTAAATACAAGAATTATTTTCAAATGAATGGTCATAACATTTCCCAATGTTTAAAACAGTTCCAGCAACTACAGAAATAAAATTTTACAGTACTTTTATATATTCCCGTCTATTTAACAAAATAATAAATGTTGAAAAATAATTTCTTAGTGCAATATATAGTATCTAAACGAGTTTTTTCCCCTGCATATTGTGCGAAAGTTTATTATCTAAACTTTAATTATAATTTTTGATTGAATATCAAAAATTATAATTAATTTGATCGAATATCAAAATAATGTTATGTTTGGATCACCGACATTTTTTTCTATAATCTGTTAACAATGATTAGAAATCATGTATGAATATTATTTTGCTTTTTGTTCCTAATCGTAGACAATTTATTACTAGTTTTAAAAAACATATAATTGTTTTTTTTTTTTAATTTTTGAGTTTGAATCTGGTTTTTGCATAACAGTTATTTGTTCCATTATAGTACTAAAGGGAAAAATATCACCCATTCTGTTGAAATTCTGAAGACAATGACATTTGTTAAAGAAAGAGGAAAATAAATTAAAAATTAGCAGAAAGTTCAAGGTTTTTTTAAGACTGAATCTTAAAGCTCTGTTATTTTTATGCATTTTTAAAGCATATGTAATCAAATCTTTTAAATTATGCAAGTTTTGACTGAATATAATAGATATTTGAAGCAATTTTTCAAGCCAATTTTCGGATTTTTTTTTCAATAAGTTTTTTTTTTTTACAAATTTTAAATTTATTGTTTTGAAGGTTAATTAATGTTTTATCATAATGAATCAAGACTCTTTAGACGTCAGGCTGTGAAAGGTTTCTCAACATCCTTATAATACGTCTGTGTTAATTCCTTTTTAAAAACATTTTTATTTACTTTCAATACTCACACATTTATTTAATAAAGAAAAATAAAGAAAGCAAGATTTAGTTCAATATGCATGCATAAACATAAATTGTTCAAAATTTTAATATATCACTCAAATCAATTGATGTTTTTTAAATGTTCAAAATGGCAATGTAAAAGAAAATTTAAAGAATATTTTTTTTTCTATTTTTTTCTTCTTTTGCAATAAATTTATATTATAATATACATAAGCATCACAGTTTTAGTTGCAAGTTCATAAATGTAGGGGGAGTAAAAAAATTATTTTAATTTTGTGCAAAGAAATTTTATGAGTTAAACAATAAATAGACATAACTGTAGATATTTTGAAAATTCTGTTCTATTAAACGTCAAATTCGCAGCATCCATTAAACATTAACGTGCATTTTGCATATTGCAAGAAGATGAAAAGGGTGAGATATCACGTTACGGCGTTGGATAAGCGATTAGATTATCTTTGCAGTTAAATTACGTTTGTCATGTGTTGGTGACATCAAACGCATCAACTTTATTGTTAAAACAAATACATGTTAGAAATGCAAAATTTTTCAAACCTTTATCAAGCAAATCAAGTGAAGAAAAAATGCATTCTCTGCTGCACTTGAATTACACAAATGTAAGAAAACCTCATGAATTTTTACTCTTAAACTTGCCTTCTTGATATTAAAACAAGGCATTTAAAAAAGAGAAAAGATTAAAAGTTTTATTTATGCAAAATGTGTGATAAATAAAAATATATTTAAAAGGACATTTTAAATGCAAATAATTGGAAAATATAGAATTCCGAACGTTTTATTTTTTTATTGGCATCCATTGGAACATTTTATTTTGTTATTACGTCCGATTTCGAATGAGTGGATTTTACCAGTTTTGATCTCATGAAAATATTATAAACTTCATGACATTATTTTCATTCTATATAATGCTTAGATTAAGCATTTTTTTTTTCCAATTTTCGAGAATGTTTATTCAATGATTTGTTCCCCATTTTTCTGTTTACATATGGGTTTTTTTAGTGATTAATTAATTTAATTTAGCTAGATGAACGTCTACTTTTAAAATGACAAGACGATTTTTTAAACATAGCTTTTATAATTTTAAACGATTTAAACGATCACTATGTTTGTAAATGATCAAATCAAGTTCATTCAAATGTTTTAGTTCATATTACAGGAGAAAGTGCATAATTAGGCCTACCTGTATAACATATAAACTTCAAATATCTGTACTATTTTCTACAAACTCGTTTATAAAATAATGGAAAATGGAATATGCTTACAAAAAGACAAATATATAAAAAACTGTTTTTATATCATAATTTAATGAAGATCCTGTATGATGAGAATATAAGAATTTTCCTAAGCTATGCACAAAATAATATGATTAAAAGTTCAGAATTAATTTACATTTATTTTGCATTACGACTTAGCACGAGATAAAAACATAAATATTTTATATAAATTTATTCAGATTTTGTCTTAACCCATTAAATTTCTGACAATTTTCTAGACAGACAGAAAAATTTTATAACTATCAGTTAATATAAAAAAAAGAAAATCAATAGTTCTTTTTAGAAATTTGATCCATATGGCATAAGACAGCACTCCCCTAAAGTATGCCCCAGGTAAAAATACAGCCCCCATTTTGTCAGACCCTGAATTAGAAGCTTATATACACCCCACCTCTCACCCCTCATAGAACCTTCTTCTTCTGAAATAACCCCTCTAATAGGAGATTAGGCCCCAATCTGCTTTTTTACGCCCTACTAATGATATTATGCTAAACAGAACCTCCTGACAAAAGCACTGCTGTGTTGAAGTTCACGCTTTTTTTTTCCATTATTTTTTAAGGAACTAACCAGCTGTATGCAATAGAGTCGACAATTGAGTGGAACTTTGGAGATATAAAAAAAAATCAGGCCTTAATCTGATAGACATTTGAAAGGTGTAGGAATTAATCGATATGCATATAATTGAATTTAAAGACCCAAATAGAAAATCTTCATTGCGATTATACGTACTTGACATATATATCGGATACATATGAAGTTTATCCGTTTTATGGATTTGATACCTTTAGCCTGGACATATTTTTTTTCCAGTCCAACACCAGAAAAAACATATCAATACTTACTTCCAGAAAGCAAAATACACCAAGCATACTGATAGACGTCAAATATGGAGTGTAATCTTAACAATAAATTGTACTGCATTTCATAAAGAAGGAGCGTTATAGTCATGCGAACTACTTCTATTGTATATTTTCAAGTAATTTCTTTGTGATTGCATATTTTTATTTAACTTCATTTGTTTCATGTTGTATTATTCCATTACCATATTATTCAAGCCCAACTGAAATTAGTTCGCGACCCATGAATTTACATAGATTTGAGATCCTTGTGAAATGAAGATGTTTATTCTTTTTTTTTTTTTTTCAAGCGCATTCGTAAAATTTTTCGTCAAGAAATTAAAATAATTTTGGGCAATGCTATTTAAGGGCATATTGCATATAATTTAATTTTTACCCACTTGTTTATTACAAATGTATGCAAATTTTTGTAATGGTATTATTGATATAAGCAAGTTAGATGTAAAGAATGGTTTTCAATGGACTCATTAAAATTGCTTTTGGTCCCCCCCCCCCTTCTTTTTCAAAAATGCATGCTCATTTTTTTCATGCAGTTAGATAGCGTAGGCTATATCTGATTGTGAAATCCTTTTATACACTCGATTTCGTTTTTTATTCATTAAAATAATTTTCACACAAACGGTTTTCACCCAAGTTTTTTTGCTATGTATTAGTAATAAAGTACAGTTAAAAATTTAATATAAATAATCAAACACCAAGTTGCAAAACACAACACGAATTTGATATAATTTTATAGTTGTTGTTTCACATGCAATATTAAAGCTAGTGATATAACAAGGAGGTTATACAAGGAGTGTTCAAATGAAAAGGTACGAAATGGCACTGTGGGTATAAATAAAGACTGTATTCAAAGTATACACCATAGGCCTGAGCACAACGATCCCATTGATTAACAAGCCGAAGGATTCCTTGTTCCCAGAATTCCTGTGGCCGTGGTGTGAGACTTGGTCCTTCACAGCGTCCTTGAGTTCGCCGTCCGAGTTGAAACTCTTTCTTTTCAGATGTTTTTTCAGAACCATTAACTCCGATGTATACTTTGAGACACTCCGAAGACTCCGCAGGTCCATCAAAACAAAAGACTGGGGCTACTCACGCAAGATGTGGTTCTGCTCCTCGATAACGCGCGTCCACACGTCTCCAGGGTCACACAAGCGGAACTGGCCAAGTTCAAGTGGGAGCAGCTCGACCATCCACCCTACAGCCCGGACATGTCATCTTGCGATTTTCATGTGTTTGGTCCCCTGAAAAAACACCTGAAAGGGAAGCGCTTCAACTCGGATAGCGAACTCAAGGACGCTGTGAAGGACTAGGTCTCGTCACGGCCACAGGAATTCTGGGAACAAGCAATCCTTCGGTTCGTTAATCAATGGGATCGTTGTGCTCAAGTCTATGGTGTATATTTTGAATAAATACCACAGCGCCATTTCGTACCTTTTCATTTGAACTTTAACAAAAACTTAGAGGGAGGGTATCGCCAAGACAATGTTTCAACAAATATTTTAAACATTTGATAGTGGAAGAACATAAACGAGAGGAGAAGAGGAACAGAAAATAAATCTTACGGATAAGGGACTTTATTCTTGCTAAATCATTGATAAAAATAAAATAAAAATAATTGAATGGCAATAAAACAGCTTAATTCATGTGTTACTGAGTGAAGAACTAAATTTGGTTGAATATTGTCGTAAAAAAAAAATATTATCGATCTCAATTCTTTTCCTAGCAACAACTAGAAAAAAAAAAAAAAAAAAAAACCCTGAATTTTTTCTAACAAGTAGCAAAAATGTCTGATTTTTTTAGCACCTCGCATTATTATTATAATTTTTTCACATCTAATTAATGTGAAGATTTGATAAATTCGATATATAAATTGCATTATTTGTAACTTATATCTATCTATTTATATATATATATATATATTTGATATATGAGCAGTACTTGTGTTTCATTTTTAGCAAACATTTTCCAAACTTTGAATCCAATGAAAAAAAAATCGAAATGGATTTTGATGAATATTCCTAAATAGTGAATAAACAGCTATTTATTGTGATATAAAATTCTTTAATTTTAATCCAAAATAGAGAAACTATTAATTCTACTTTAATTTAATTTTCTCATTTTTGGAATAAATTTGGCCATAAATACAGTTTTTATTAAAAATTTTGTTTAAAATGATTATAAGATTAGTACTCTATGTAATTTGTAATAAAATATGAGGTAAATTAAAAGTTTAAATATAAATTAAAGAAAATCATTTTGTCTGCTATTGATATATTTTCAGTATTTACTAATTTACAGCTTTTAAAAATTCTGAAAGCTGAAACTAAAAATGCGATGCAACTATAAGTTAAAAGCACTTTACGGAACATGGATAGTTTTCTATCATTTTATAAAATTGAATACATCATATTTTTACACTAGACTATAATATTTTAATAATTTCATTAATACATTTTATAGTTTTTACAGGTTTTTGTTAAGTTTAAAAATATTTATTAAACATTATATAAAAATATTATTTAAATATTTATTAAAAACTTTTAACCGAAATTTTAGCCAAGTATTTTGTTATAAATTTTTTTTAAAAATAAGATTGTTCTCCTCATCGTACTAACTTTCGATTGAAAATTCACCTCGCTATTAAGGCCTCTTTCTCATCAATACAACTGCCGCCATCTATGGGATCAGATTAAAACTATTTGCATTTTTCATATTTCAATAGCGAAGAATTCAATTGCATTCGATAATTCTGACATAAAACAGAATTATAAAACAATATTACTTTGTTTATTTAAAAAGGAAAGGAGAAGATTGTTATCTTTTATCCAATTTCGAACAGTTATGTCACTGTTTGTCCTTTTATTCTCTTTAAGCATTCGATTAAAAATGAATTGAAAATCGAATTTGAAGATAAGAGGGGATTATCGATCAGTTTTCCCTCCAGAAGCTTTGCAAGAAAAAAAATATTGATATGATTTACAAGTTTTAAAAATATAATAATTTTACTATGCAAAAAGGGGTAATTTAAGATGCACGTTAAAAAAACCTTTTTCTGAGAACATTAAAATATAAATTTATTAATCAAGCGGGGCATGAAATAAAATATTCTTATGTTAAAAGAAAATAAAAATATTTAAATTTAATTTAATAGCTTCGAAGTTTTTTTTTTTTTTTTTTTTTTTGCGAATTTTCACCGCAGCAAGAATGCACTTTTTAATTTAGTGGTGCACAATTTTTCAATCAAACTGACAAAATATGTAACTGAAATAATCCATGTGCAATTAATACACTGTATTATCATGGAAGGATAATATTGAATATCTTGTTATTGTGGATGTCAGTTAAATCAAAAAAGAAACTTCTAATAATAAAAGAAAAGTATAAATTATTGACAATATTAAGTTAAGAATGCGTTTTAAAGAAATATTTTTTTTAATATTAAATTTAAACAAAATTAATTTAAAGAAATCTTTATTATATTATTATCGAAAATTTTATTATTTTGTAGACTAATATTCAATTTTTAGTCTAAACTAAACAAAGATTTTATATGGGTTTTATTTTATTTTGTGCTAGATAATTTTTTTTTAAAAGAAGCTATAATTTTTTTTTTATCTTCGAAATTTGTTAAATTATTTTCGTGCTGCTTTCAAAATAGAAAATAGCCATTCTTTAATGAATCCGAAAACTTTTTCAAGAGAAAACCGTGAATAGTTTTTTTAAAAATTATTCCAATTAATTCTTCAAAACTGAAATTATTTAAGTCTATTTATATGTGCAATTTTTGTGTTTTAAGCAGTTTAATTCTTAGTTAATTCTTAGAAGGTTTTACAAATATAATTTAAAAAACAGAGGCTTCAGTTTGACAATGAGTTGAAAATGTTAAATATTTTGTACTTGGAACGATAGTTGTAAGTAATTTTATTGGACATTTGGAAAAGATCCATACCGAAATTTATTTCTTATCCGAATTTTTATGGTGCCCTTGTGTTTTTCCAATTCCACGCCATGTTCTCAAGTAAACAAACCGATTCAAACCCTACCTTTCTGCAAGTTTCGTGCTTTGTGGTTGGCAGCAACTGCAATGTAAATTTGGCTACTATTTAAACTCGCCTCGTGTAAGTATTTTTTTTTTTTTTTTTTTTGACAGAATATGAGAAGTGGTTTAAGCTCTTTGGTCGAGGTGGAAGAGAAGTTAGCTGTGTGCAACTGGTTTGTTGCTTCACCATTTTAAGAGAGTTTCTTTCAGTTCGTTTAAATGTTAGGCAGAAAGGATGAATGGTATGAATCTGTTGACCAAGGTCTGGTAATGTTAATTTGAACTTTGATTTTAACATTTATCGTATTATTTCGATTGCTCCAGTAACGAGCACATTGGCTTTATACTTCATAATCAATAAAAGTTATTTTAAGGAAACTGCTTTCAACTTTATGCCTCCTCGACATGAAATTTCACTGTCAGCTTTGCTAAAATGTGGGTTAATTTACTCGGAGGAATAACAAATTTTTAACTTGGTAAGTAATTAAGAACTTGGAAAATAGTTTTTTTTGTCCGATTGAATTGACCATTCTTTAAATAAAACGCAAACAGCCTAAATTAAATTATTTTTATAATGCGAAAGGTATTAATCTCAAGTTTCAACTGAAATTTAATTTTTAAACTGTAAAATAAAAAAAAAGTAATAAAGAGCTTCTAGAACTATGTATTTTGTCTTGGGTGCAAATATTCAGTAATTTACCGGTATCACTTACCCTAGCAGCTGTTGCTACTTTTTTTCATCTAAATAAAGCAACCGTGTTAATAAAAAAAGTGCGCTGAGCTGCTTGTAAAGTTTTTCTTAATAGAGAATAAATGAGCTACGGGCACAAACCCACCTCGTTTCTATTTTTGTCCTAACTCAGCCAGCAGGACCAGGGGTTCTTTTTCTATAGCGTCATTCACGCGTGAAATATGGTTATGTCGCAGGTTGCATCGGGCGACAGAAAAACCCGAGCAAAAAGAAAGCCCTCGAAACACTGCAAGCAAAAAATACAAAGGCGACATTCTACAGTGTTTGCAGGAAAACTGCTGGTTATAGTAACACCCAGTTCCAACGAAGTGACCCCCTAAACGTTTTGAAAAAGTTGTCTGCATTCGATTTTTTTTATATCACTTTACTTTGCCCGTGTTTTTACCAAACGACATTTTTCAATATTTGACGTACCCTTCGACACACTTTATTTTATTGAGGTATAAAAAGAATTGATATTTAACGAGCATATTTTTTTTTCTTCTTTTTACTACTTTTAAGGGTCGATCATTTGCCTTTTTTACCTGTCCCGTAGGGATTTTTCCTGCCCATAGGGAATTCTATGTTTGCGTATTCTAAAAGGGGATATTTTTTCAAATTTGCATTTTTAAGCCAACATGTGTATATTTGTGGAATATTTTCTAAACATGGTTCTTCCTTTCATTTTATTTCTTCATGGAAATAGCATGAACATTTTGTTTTTATACAAAATATTTTATAGTTAAAAAAAAAACCCCTGAAAAATGGTCTTTCCTAAACTTTCTCGCACTCTCCTCTAAAGGTTTTATCTCCCCCCTTCAATCACAAAAAATTCCGAAACTTTTATAAGGTTGCCAATTCCTTGCCTAGTATTGGTGAACGATAATTATCAAATGCATGCATTTCGTGTGAATCTATTATTTTTACTGAATCTATCGCCAGAATATGTATTTCAGGCGCCTATTTACCGACCGATTATCATCAACAAAACGACAGTAATAGTCACAAGATAATATTCGAATTTCATTGAGTTTGACTTGCTGCGTTTACATGTATGCAAGACCAAAGACAGTCAACCTGTCAACAGATTTGATTCAAAATTTGAAAATAATCTATATTTTAGATACTAAACCTGTGTATCAAATATTATCTGCCATACTCTTTGAGTGTGAAAGTTATTGTGTTAACATCTAATTGAACAGCTAGCTAAACAGATAGAGAAACAGACTTATAGCATATGGATTTCGCTAAAAATTCGATAAAAATTTAAAAGTATGGTTAGAAATCTATGTACTATATTTCATCTATCTAACTTAAAGCGTTTTTGAGTAATCCTATTCAGACAAGCAGATGAATATAATGCCGAAAATGCCTTTTTCGGTCCCGGGAAGTTCTTGAACGCGGATGTTCGTCAAAATCTAGAATTCGAATTTTTTGATGTTTACAATGCTTCCTCTATACTTCATTCATTAGAAAGTAAAAATGGCTCATTATTTATTCATTCCTTTTGTGTAGTTATAGTTAAGAGAAGAATTAAATAAACCAACTTCCTTTAAAGTTATAAAATCTAGAAATGATATTCATCTCTTCGAAAAGTGGCATACATTTGCTGCAAATGAGTTTTAAACAATTAAGCATTTCACTTTCTTTAACAACTCATTTTTTTGGAAGGGAATTATTTAAAAATAATAAAACGTAAAAACGATAAAAAGTTGATAATGGTGAAAGAAGGGAGTCCAACAACTTATGCATCTGCAAAAGCTTTTAGCATATAATCCAAAATCGTGAAATTCATAGAACTGCGACTGAGGTGCATAAACAATACTTTCACATTTTAATAAAATTGTTTAATTTATTTAACATTTCGTCGGGTTATGAAGTTACGAAATATTTTTTTATACAGCTTAGGATGAAAAGTAGCTAAATCAAAGTTTTCACTTTAAAAAGGGGGAGGGTCAAAGCAGAATCGTCAAATATTTTAACTTGGAGGTAAAATAAATATTGAATATATATTTAATGCTTTTGATGTAGTAACAAAGAATTCAGGAACATAATTTATTTAGCATAAATAAGAAAAATGTTTCTAGACAGAATTTCTAATTCATAATGTTTTTCAAAATCACGGATTAATATAATGCATATTAATCCGTGGAATTGGAAAATTTAAGCCGGTAAAATAAATGTTTAGTAAATAAAAGGTAAAGAATGGTAGTATTTAAATTCGGTGAAAAATTGCAACATCAGAAATAAGCACCAAATAGCCTTAGAAGTAACATAAAGTTTATTTTTAAATTTAATTTATTAAATTCACTTTTATCTCAGTTTGCGTATGGAAGGGAGTCTTGTGAAAACCTTCGAAAATGTAGCAAACGAGCGGTTTTTACAGTAAATATTTAGATTGAATCATTCATAAACAGTTTTTCTTTATTTAGGAAATACATGATTTAAACGTTAAAAATATACCCCAGAATGAATTCATCTATAATGGAAATTAAGCTAGAAACTTTATTGGCAATAGGGAAAATGTATTTAAAAATCCCTTAACAAGAAAAAAAGGAGGGATTTTAAAAAATATTCTAAACTGAAAATTGACAGCTAACTACTTTTCCCTATTTTTTCTTCCTTCCTCTCTCTCTCTTTTTAGCGTAACGGAATCATAATTTTAGAGAGGGGGAAATTTACACAATGATTTCTAATAAATCATAATCAAGAACATATGAATCAATACAAATGCTTAAAGTTTGAGTTAAACCAGCGAGCATGGTCTTTCCAAAACTTTCTCGCCTACTCTCTAATAAATTTGTCATGTCAGAGAATGCCTTACTGGGGTAGAATGGTTACGAAATATTAATTTTTGGCAAGAATTTAGCATATTTACTGAATTTATCGTGTCATCCTTGGCGAGTTATTTGGCTATTAATTGGGATGTGTTAATAGTACCAAAAAATTGAATTTGTATTTTAGACACGTTTTTCTCAATCGATTGAAATAAAAATTTGACACAAAACTGCGCTTGTAGTCACAAAACCCAATACCGGATTTGATATATTTAAGTCATTGCGTTTTTGGAATTACCGCGTTTACATTTTTGTGAAAATGCAGACCGACAGACAGTCAACTCATAGTTGGATTTGTCTCAAAATTTGAAAGATTTATGCACTAAAGATACCAAATCTGTGTCCTAAATATCACACATCTAGCTTTGTCCATTTTGTAATTATCGTGTGATTCGAACAGCCGGACAGAAGGACTTCCTCTTTACTCAAAATTTGGTAGAAATCTGCAAATATTTTGTAAAGACAGGATACCAAATTTCTAACGTTTAGCTCAAAATGTTTTTATATTATCTTTGTCATAGACAGACAGACGGGCATTTTCTAAAAATGTCTTTCGAACTCTTGGAAGGAACTAGAAGGTCTAAAACGGGAAGATTCCTCAAAGTCTCTGGTTCGAATTTTTTGACGATTATAATGTTTTCTCTATACTATGCATACAAGAAAGCAAAGCAGTGAATAAAATATGTGCCTTGCGAACAAGGAGGGAAAATACTAATAGAATAGAGTTTCGATGCCAGCTAAATAATTTTAAATACAAATATTAGTTTCGATGCCAGCTAAATAATTTTAAATACAAATATTAAATAGAGTTTCGATGCCAGCTAAATAATTTTAAATACAAATATTAAATAGAGTTTCGATGCCAGCTAAATAATTTTAAATACAAATATTAAATAGAGTTTCGATGCCGGCTAAATAATTTTAAATACAAATATTAGTCTATAAAATTTTGTAGCATTTTTAAGTAGGTTCGCGATAGAATGGCATTTGTTAAAAATTTTTTACATTAAACTGAGATTTTTTTTTACCCCTCATTTTTAAATTTCTTGAATAATTTCATCACTATTGGATTAATCTTCTGAAAACTCAAATTTATTTATGGAATAAAAGTAGAAGCACTAGGTGCCATATCAAAAGCCCACTTCCATATTGCGAAGAACGTCATCAAAGAACTCTAGTATGATCTCTCTACGAAAATGGACTTCGATGAAGCAAATTGAAAGTTGATATTTATCTCTAAAAATGTATAGCTTCTTGCTGTTAGAATGACTATTCTTACTGTTTTTTCAAATTTTAGAATGCTTTAAGATTTTACGCTGATGTATAATCATAGACTTGCTACTTTCTTTTCTTATCCATATCGGAATATTTAAAACTTTTGATAATAAAGGGAGAATTAACATAGCAATGTTTTTATAGGAAACTGATACAACTCAGATGAAAAAAATCGAATTTCATTTAAAATTATTACACTTGATCACTTAATAAAATCAGAAGCAACGAGAACCATTATCAAAATATCTATAACAAAGCAAATTTATCAAGACTAAATTTGCACCTTTTGATGAAATAAAAATTATTTTTCTTTCTTTTAGCTCTAATTAGCGCTTTTCATAGTTTTTAAATCCTACATCAAAATTTAAAAAAAAATCTCCTCAAAATTTCTGTTTTGTCTTTCTTCTTTAATGAATATAAACTGGAAATTAAATTTTCTAAAAATTATTTTAATTATTAATTTAGAGAATTCGCCATTATAATGTGGTTTTGGTTCTGTATTAAGTTTGGATTCTCGTTTTTATAGATTTCCAAGTTTTTTAATCTCTGACATGCTTAAAATATAAAGGTGCGTTGTGCAATTATTATAAATGGACTAAAAAGGAGAATAGTGATCAATTTAGAATTAAGGCTGATGTTTAATTGCCATGTTTTTTGCCATGACAGATTATTTTAAATTTTCTAATAAAAATATATAGAATGTTTTCAATTAAACTTTAAGGTATTTGAAGAACTGATGATTTCAGACTGACAAATCCATTACCTTCAAAATTTTGATGACAAAAATTGTTTGATAGAGTATTTTAAATAATTTTTGAAGGTGCTAGAATTACTATAAGAATGTTTTTACATTTGAAGTTGGTTTTCTGTACAATAGATGGCGGTACTATAAAGGCATTTACAAACTCTGAAATTAAATTACAACAACGTTAAAAATTATTAAACTAATTCCTATGCGAAACATTATATAGAAGCCATTTATTCCTTCAATTTGAAGGAGAAAGAGAGAATTATTCTCTGTAAGCAATAAAAAAAAAACTTATAGTAAGAATTCCTTTTATTTGTAAGTAGATTGAAAACTGGAAACGGAGGATTTAAATGAATTTTTAAAAAAACATAACTCAATTAAATACAAATACACAGCCAGCTTATATGGCTTAGTACAGTATTATATAGCTTATTATCAGTGTATAATACAGAATGCAATGATATATTTACAAACTTATACATTTTGCTACTTAAAGTTAATTAGCAATTTCTTTTTACTTTCTTAATTGTCTGTAGAGCCGCAGTGGCCTATTAGTAATGTCTCGTTTTCGGTACTAGAGGGGTCCAGGTTCAACATGCGATTCCACGGAAGAACCACCATGTAAGCAGGTCTAGTGCATGCTAAATCGGTCAGGGCCAAATGTTCTCCCGTTGGTGTGGTGAAGAAGATTGGAGAAAGGAATAACAGCTCAAGTGTCGTCCTCGTCATTTGACCGTGATTTAAAATTACGAGGTTAGTACTAAAATAGCCTTAGTCTTGCTTTAAAACGAGACATTAATATAATCTTCTTAATATAATTGTATTTTCGTTTCACAATATGAATGTTTTAACAGATTTAAAAAAAAAATATTTCCATTTTATACACTTTTTATGAAAGCCTGGCAGAAAAAGAGCAATTTTTTTGTATAATTAAAAAAAAAATTGAATATGCTTTTTTGTTTAATTGAATCTAAAAACAAAGATTTTGATACAAAATCTTGCTTACTCCCTAACTCATATCTTCGATTTCTTCAAGACATTGTGTAGAATCCTCTAAATTATCTTCTAATATTTTTGTGCTATCAAAACAGCTCGGAGTCTTTTGATTTTCAACATGTAATAATTGATTAAAAATTGTTTCAATTACTCTATGGTGCTGATAATAATTCCATTTGAAAGAAATAGAGATTAAATATGAAAACGCATGCATTCTCTTGCATATTTCTGACTAATCGATTGTGGATAAGTGGGAAATTGTCCAACTAGTGACTTGGAGATAAAGTTTTTAAGGATTCCTATTGCCACAAATTGCCCAACAATATATCGATATCTTCACGATATTGCCCTGTTTTCTGCATATAGAACATCGTGATATTGTACAATACATAATGTAAAAATTTTCTAGACTGGAGTATTGCAGGTTTAAAATCTATTTCTACCAAAGATCTATTATATGCGCTTGGTCCATTCTAATGAAATCAATTTGCGTCCAAATGTCTTCCCATAAACATAGGTTCCAAAAGAGATACTCCGGCTTAGATATTATCCATATCTTATCAACACAAAATGTTTAACAATATTGTTATATCTTTTCTATATTGTCATATTGTCAGAATATTAAACAGCATCGTGGATATATCTACAATGTACTAATGGAGGGGGGGGCACGATTCAACGGTTTGACCCGAATCCCAAAATAACTTACTATTTAAGCTAACTCTTTCATGGTTTTATTTCTGAATTTTATTATAAAAAAATTGTATTCTATATTCAGATTATTATTTTTCAATTAATTATTTATTCGAACATGGAAATTCAAGATTTCACTGATACAAAATTTCTTCGATCGGATCGTTTGGCCCTTGGCAAATGATAGAACGGACTTTGATAGAATCCACAAAGAGAACTAAAAAAAGATTAAATAAAAAACTGTGTTTATAACAAATAGAATGATAGCCTTCGAGCGGTTATAGAGAGAAACAGGTAGTTAGCATTAAGCCGTCAAAAATGTAGCTTCGTTAGGATTTGTCAAAATCGTTTTATGCGTTTATTGTATTGTAGCCGATTGTTTGTGACTGCAGCTCATTAAATCCTTAATCATTCAGTCGCAAAGTTTCTTTTTAAATTTGAATAATAGTGGTGAAGAAATCACGGTAGTAGTCATTTCCTTATTCTAAAGAATATTTTCATAAGCGAATAAGAACCCTTAAATATTCGATTAAGGTCAGTCCTGAACCGTCGACAAATTTGTGTTACAATCGATTATCTGAATAGTGCAATATTGTATGCCATAAAAAAATGTTCAAGTATGAAATGAAAGCAATTATAAAACTGTTAAAAGTAAAATGGTAAAATCTAATAAAAAAAACTATGTAATGCATTTTTTATTTTATGTTTATTATTATATTTAAAGTGAAGATAGGATATTCTAAAAAAAAAAAAGAAGAAATTACTGAAAATTGAAATTTTTATCTTGACTCTTATTAACGAAAAAGAAACGAGTAGAATTTTGCAATATCTCTAACCATTTCTAATTTTTTTTATGATATTAAAGAAAATATAAATATTAAAATTGCTCAAATTGCACAAGTAATTACTGTTTACAGCAGCTATTTCTAAAAGCTTCTATTTCTTACACAGCAACGGCTGATTTTATATTCTCTTGAAATTACGAACAGCACTGCGACCTCTCTCGACAATGGAAGGCCTCTAACGATGTCGTAATGGAAAACAATCCTAACATTAAGCCTATTTTTAACCATCAAAAGATATACATCATTCAGGCATCGCTGAACGCAGCGTTCAATTGACGGCTATTATTTCCTTGCCGTGTTAAAAGGCGAAGGTATGAAATAATGTGATCCAACATATTGTTCTGAAACTCCACCTTGTAGGAATGCACTTTTCTATGGGTGGTAACTAATACGCTGTTTTTGTTTACTGGAATTGATTCTTTTCTTTTTTTTATTGTATTATGTGAAACTAGTTTTGAGAAATAATTTCTGAGAAAAGGTTGTTTTCTGTGAAGCTATTGTGAACAGATTTAAATAGATTTTTTCAGCGGATTCGTCAGAATAAGAATAGGACAATCAAGTTTGTTTTTGATTAATTAAATATCTTAATCAACTTTTTAAACATAAGTTTACATCACTTTTTCTCCCAGAAAGTAATTGAGAAAATACTTGCCATAGGGTCGAAAAATAGTTTTTAAAAACCGACTTTGTATTTATAAATAACATATGTAAACACTGGTATTGCTAATTAGTTGTTACAGCATAGCTCTGATACTTCAATTCCCATTTACCTATACCTAGTTTACCGATATAATTTCGATCAATATTTATCGAAATATATTTCGATTAATATTTATCGATTTCTGTCTATTAAATATTTTTAGTAAAAATCTTAACTAGTTCTTTGCAAGATATTTTAGGAACTGTTAACTGTTGTTCCCTAATTCATTTCATCAATAAAGCAATTAAAGAAAGAATTCTTAGAGGAATGGATTAGTTGGCGAGATAGTCAATGGACGGAACATGATTCCCCCCCCCCCCCCAGTATTTTAGCATGTATAAATACTTCCCTTCATAATATTTGTCTTTAAAAAATGACACAATTTATCTTTTACCACTGAATTTGGGACATTTATACCCCACTAAAGCTATATTTGATTAGATAGGAATCAATATACTATTATACCAAAACAATTTATCAAATTGTTCAATGATTAATTGTTAAATTCAGAAAGATGGGGCACAAAATAAAAAATAAAAAAAAATAAATTCTATTTATGACAAGTCAATCATGTCTAAAACATCATATAGCAATTGTGAAATTATGTATATTTTTTTACACTTTTATATTTGTCAAAGAGACCTACCAAATTTTGATTTTTTTTATTTATTAAGATTTAGAAACGTTTCTTTTATTAAAACTAAGGATAGAGTCTATAAACGTTGAATAAGAATTGTATTTTTATTGGATAATCGTCTGAACTTGTAAAAACCCTTAACTCATTGTCAAATGATTAAGCTAACTTCCCGCAAGAATAATTTCGTTTTCATTAGAGTGCACAAATTCCAAAAAGTCGTCATTCAAAGTTTGTTCTTTATTCGTTAAGATTAAGAGAATATTTCCTTTGTCAAAATCTTAAACAGAGTTAAACAGCATTAAACAAATATTACTTCTTTTGATAGATTATAATCTTAACTTGTTAAACTTACAATTCATGATCATGAGCAAATTAAACAAAGCTTTTTTATGATATTTCATGACACTCGCGAATTCTAAAAATTTCCTTAACAGAAATTCTTTGTTTTCTTATTTTTCATAAAACTCTTTCTGAATACCCACAAATAAAAGGGCTCATTTTCTGCCACAAGTCAATGGCCCCTTTTTAAAATTTAATATTTTATAAATTTTTAGGCAAAGGGATATAAACACATTTGCTAACCTATTATTTCGGTCAGGCAGTTTATTTTGAAAATTTCGAAGTAACTATTATTAAAATTATTCTTTTAAATAAAGAAATTTTATGATCCATCTTTAATTATCTTTTAAATGCAGGAATATAATATGAGAGTTGTGAAATTACATCTAAAATTTGTACTCCACTGAGCTTACGTAATTAGGGCAATTATTATTACTATTATTTTTTTTTCTTAAAGTAACTTCTTAAGATCAAATATTTGCAATTTCAGAAACGAATAAATAAACGCACGATTTTCTGATGCATATTAAAAAAAATGTAAAAACGTCATCCAAAAACGAGTAAAAAAATAGTGGTAGAGGTTTTCCGAATTTCCCGTATACTCTTTAATAAATGTATTTGTGCATTATTTATATGCCACTGGCGAACATTAGTTGCGAAAATGTTTATTAACGTGTGATTTTTGGGTATTGCATAAGTAATACAGTTAGCAAACAAGCACAAGAACATCAAATGGACGTTTTGGATCTCTTTTTTTTTCTGCCCTTTTGAAACCAAAATTTTACACCAAAACAATGAACCCCCCAGGGGAGCCCCTCGAAAAGAGGATGAGATGCTTCCGGTATGGTGGTTGGATCCAGCCATCCTGGAGGATACACAAAAACGTGGGGGATCTGGCTCCTCCCATCGATGACGGGGCGTACTTCCTTCGGGAAGGGTTATACCGTGACCGGTGATGGCCCTTAGGACTCATCCATAGTTCCCGCCAGTGTTGCTGTTGCGGCGGTCCAGTCATTCAGTTTTCTTTATTCGTGTGCCTTTGGGCGGGTTGAAGAGTCAGTGATATGGCCCACACCAAAATAATTGTAGTTACAAAATTTCACACTAAATTTTATTTATTTTTCATTGCATTTCTGAGTTATCATGTTTACATATTTGTGAAAGTACAGATCAACATATAGTCAACCCCTAGAAGGATATGGTACTTCATTTCATAGGTCTTTACACATTAGATAAATCTATGAATGAAATTGGCTTTTTTCGTTTTATAGCTGTCGTGTTAACTTATAATCCCTCAGTCGAAGAAATAGACATCCTCTGAATAAATTTAATTCAAAATTTGATAGAAATCTACAAATTTGATGCAACGATCATTTATCAAATAATACCCACCTAACTGAAACATTTTCAAGTCAGCATTTTCCTCCTACTGACAGACATAATTTCAAAAATGTTCTTTTCGTACTCGAAGGGGGGGGGAGAAGAAGTCTAGAGCATGGAGATTCATTAAAATCGCATTTTTTGACTATTACAACGTTTTATATATTTCGTATATGAGAAGGCAAAAGTCCTTGTGTAATAAATGAAAATCATTCGTGAAATTCATAAAGATTTTAGGATTAAATATAAAAATATATTAATTATTAAAACTAATGCTTTAATCTTTTAAAAAAACACGCTTCAATATTTTAACAAAGGATCATTTATTTATCCATGTTTAATTACTAATATTTATCTTCTAAGCAATCAATGCAATAATGTATCAATATCAATTTCTTTTAATTTATTCTTTTAAAAAATTACTGTCTTTTCAAGATTGGAATATTTTACTACGTCCTAATGCCATCAATATACTACGAGATTAATGAAAATAATTTTTAATTTATTCTCTAAAGAATTGTTTTTGATAATTAAAATTATTCGCCATTTTACTTTTTTTTCCCTTCATAATGTATTAGAATATCTTTCTATCTCGAAAATGGCATTAGTGAAAAGCTATATCTCCATTCGCTTAAAAAATGACTTTCCTTCTACAACAAATTAGAATACCTGTTTATCTCTTAATGCCATCAATGTAATAAGGCATTAATTATAACATTTCTTTAAAATCATCGACGGCATTTCTTCAGTTATTCTAAAACATTTACAAATAGTGTTTTTAGCAGTGACGTTTGTCCGAAAGGGAAACTAACCTGACAAAAGAAACTGGTCTTGACCGTGACGTTCGAAAACGGGTTCCCGGGAAGACATTCTTACATTCCACCTCAATGATCGGAGGACCCCGTTTTCCTTCCGGCCTCACCTCGCGCAACCCCATCATTTCGGTCATTTGCTGGAAAATAAAACCGCAAAACTCAATTTAATTCCTAGGCAAACCGAGTTTAGTTGTGCTGATATACTTCAAAGCAAAATCGTTTGATTCCAGCAAAAATGTCTGGTTTCAGGGTAATCAATTTTATATCTAATGAAGCGTAAAGTGCACAGTTATAAGAATTATTCCAATAAAAAAAGATTACAAATCTTAGGCATTGAAGACATTTATTATTGAAAAATATAAATAAAATAATGATTTTTTTTAAAATTCTATAATACTTGAGTAATTTGTTAATCATACGATTTTTTTTTATCTAGTCTGTTGAATTTCCTTTAATCAAAATCTTAAAAATATTCTAAATAAAAATAATCAAAATGGGTTGTTTAAAGTATAAACTAAAAATCACAAAATATAAGTAAAATAATGATTTTTTTTTTCTATGATGCTTGGGTAATTCGTTGGTAATGCGAATGT
Organism: Argiope bruennichi; assembly: GCF_947563725.1. Lineage (NCBI taxonomy): Eukaryota > Metazoa > Arthropoda > Arachnida > Araneae > Araneidae > Argiope > Argiope bruennichi. The sequence continues at coordinate 81,654,335 of NC_079156.1, read as the reverse complement.
TTCCTTTAGTCTGTTGAATTTCCCTTAATTTTAAATTAAAAATCAAAATCTTAAATTATTCGAAATAAAATAGTTAATAAGATTTGGTAGTTAAAAGTAAAAATTAAAAATCGTAAAAAATTCTATTCCTAAACTACTTTTATTTATTAAATACGTTCGTTTGTTGCATCATCAGAGATCGTAAATTTTTTTTTAAAATTCTTAATTCACCTGGCGATTTAATTGCGAAAAGACATATTCAATGAAAAACGCAATCTCAAATGTTCTTTTTTTAAAAAAACTTGGAACACATTAGATGTTAACAGTATATTTTAAAATTTTGTTTTATAGTAATTGGAATTAAAATATTATTTGGACATCCAAATGATTTAATTGTGAAATATAATTATGTTTAATTATGAAAGTAAATTGTGTTTTTAAAACTGTTACATTTTTAGTTATAATTAATATCATACATTTATTGAAATTATTTTAGTACAATTATTATTTTCATTTCGTTTATTCATTTTGTTAAATATCAAAAAAATCTAAAAAATAATTAAAGATTTTTTTTCGCATTTTTTACCAGATTCATTCTTACTTATTTTTTAAAAGTCAAATATTTCAATAAAAACAACTTTTATTATGATCCTGTCTACTTAAAATTAATTAAATTTTCCTGTATGATGAAGATAATTTTAAACTCTCTACTTTATGGCAACATGAAACCCATTTTTCTTAATATTATTTATATAAAAAAAATTAAATAAATCATATTCTTTAAAAATGCAGATTAGTTTTTTTGTGTGTGGAATTTATAAAATATTTTACTTTATTTGGGTCGATCGAATGTAAATGGGCCTGAAAGAGCATTTTTTTTTTGTCCATGTTGATGAGAATATAATGCCTCAAATTTATTGTTTTCTTTTTCCTAATTCATTTTACCTAGTTATGGGTCCAGCACTTTTTTCTTCATTTGGGAAGATAAAATTAATCGAATATATTACAAATTTTGGAATAATATAATTTAGATTATATTCATAACAATAATGCGAAGGTAATAATTCTAAACTAATAATAAAAAATAATAATTTAGAAAGTAAACAGGAATACTTCTAAAGTAAATGGAAAATAATATAAAATAAATAAGTACGTAAAAAAATTTATTCTTATTGTTTTTCAAGCAATATTTGTAATAATTTTACAGCCAGAAAAAAATTTCATTCAAGAAAAGAGTTGTTCTTACCGTTATCAGCAGCAATTTAGAGGATCCGTAGCAAATTAAAAACTAGAAAAAACAAAGGTCAATTTACATTTATCATGAGACCATAAATTTATCAACAAGATATTGAATTTAAATCTTGTTTCAATGAACTATTATCAACAGTTAAAATAAGATAAAATATCTAATAAGTTTGAGTTTTTAATGAAAAAAAAATCGTCTGACCTGCATGAAAATCGTCTGCAATGAATGCCAATGCCAATAAAAGTTAAATTGTTAAATACTTCGAATTCCCACATGCTGTGAGAAGAAAAGAGGGAAAGAGAATTTTAGGTAATTGTTTTGGATTAATTGTTTAAGATCGAATAGTTTATAGGCCATGCGGGCACAGCGTTGAGAAAAAAGGAACTCAAAAGAGAATTCTCAGCGTGATATTACTTAGATTTTTAGGTCAGGCTTAGCATACAATGCAAATGTTATTTAGATTTCCTCCATAAAAACTTAGTGAAGCTATTCTTCAAGAGATTTTTAAAGGCTATCTGAATTTGGTTTGAAGATTTAAATTTAAGTCATGAAATTTCATTAATTGTTATGTTACAAAAAATTATTTTACCAAAAACTTTAAAACAAAACCGTCTACATTTACACCCTTTTTGTTTTAATTTCTATTTTATCATTAGAAGGCAAATAATTATCATATGCTTCAGAAATACTTTTGTTAAATTTAATTTTCCAGTAATTTATATATGTTAAGAGAGAATAAATAATCATTTAACGTAGTGTATTTTTAGCTCAATATATATAAAAAATATTTCTGTTTCAATTTGTGTACATTACAATAGTTATTCAGTATTTATAATTAGTTTTTCAGATAAGACTGGGAAAATCTTATTACCAATTACAAGTTTGTAAAATTACAATTTAGCATTTGGACAATATAATAAATAAAAAAAATGATACAAATTTTCATTTATGTTTTTTATATTAAATATTCATTTTTCTGCAAATGAATATTTAATATGAAAAATTAACAAATTATATAAAATATAATTTGTTATAAATAAAGTTGTTTATAATTATATTATAAACAACTTTATATTTTCATAATTAACAAAACTATCTGAAAGATAATTTTATCTTTTAAAAGTTATTGTAGGAATAAATGAAAAAATATTTTAATATTCTAAAACTATTGCTCTGACTATTTTAAGATAGTCAGTGCCAAGAGCTGATCTGTTAAATTATAAGGTATATAACTGGATGCAGTTGTGAAATCGGGAATCAACCACCTATTTGTGTATATCGATTTACTATTGGAATCGGTACCAAAATAAACATATAGTTCCAAATTATTGCATAATGAACTACCTCAACAGCAATAGTTACTTTTGGTAAATGCAGCTGTGAAATTGTTTTCAGCCAATTTTTGAGAAATCTTCTATTTTCTATATATTTGTGGGGAAGGTCCCTTGACATATACGAGTCTTGTTGATATAATTATAGGATCTATAAGTAGTCCGTAATAGACTGTTATGAAGCGAAATAATAACGAGAAAAACGTACTTCCGAATTTTAGTTCAAAATGCAATTAACTACTTCATTCATGTAATATAATGGCAAATTTTTATTGAGGCTACATTATAATTTTACAATGTAATGCTTAAACTTTGAGACATTATTTATAAATTCTACACGATTTCAACAATTCAAATTCTAAAATTATTATAAAACTTGAACAATAATACATAATGATAATTACGGGACTTTTATTACAATAAAAGTATTAGTACAAATATTTTACAAATAAAAAGCAGAAATATTTTCTTGATTTACTATATATACGTATGTGGATAATTCTTTTTTATCTTGAATTTTATTAAGAACGCATAACAAAATATAATTCTCATTATTGGACTATGGCAAATATTTAAATAAGTTTATTGCAATAGAAAATGGATGTTTATGAAAATGCTTAGTTTACGTGCAGTTATCTTTATACATTTCTTTCTAATTTTAAAAAAAGACTGCTAGAAAATTCAAAAATTTTATTTTGAAAAACATTGTTACTTTAGGTGGCCATAACATTTGATTTTGCAATCTTAATAAATAAGAATGTATAAAATTTATATCTCTAAAAACTTTCGCCTGCGATTCGATGCACCATCGAATACCTAACCTTACCATTTCACAAAGAAATTTTAAAACATTTGCAAGAATCTGAATAAATCATGGCGAAAGTATGTAAAGGAATATTAATGAGAATGATGTAGTGCCGAGTGGCGTGTTAAAGAGGTTTCACTTTGCTTAATTTTGCTAATTACAGACAATGAACAAAAAAGAAAAAAGGATTGGAAGATATTCTTTTGCCAAAATCTTCAAAAAAATACAAAGAATTTGTATTTAAGTTGTTATTCAAAATACATTTCCTTTATTAATGAAAATGTATTAATAAAGAAATAGTTTGAACTAGCGAATAAATAGTTTGAATAAAACTATTTATTGTAAACAACTAGTTTGAATAAAATTTAAGAATTTTTTTATAATTGTTGTTTTAAATAAATGTTTCATTAATAATTATGCATAGAACCTACTCAACAGAGCTATAACCTTTTATTTTATTACATTATCATTGTACAATATTAAATTCCGATGTATGCGTTTTCTTTGGTTGTTATTCAACGATATTCTACGCGATCTGTTATCTTTCTCCAATAACAATATGTGATTTTTAATCACTTCATCCCATTCACTGAAAATATGCCGATTTCTTTGAATGGAATAATAGCATTGCGTCAGGGGTTCAAAGTCCACCAACAATAGAAAGTAATAACAAATACAGAGATAAATTAGCAGATGAATTTATAAATAATTGCACAATCGAATTATTACAGTGGATTGTGATTTTTATTTCATACTGCGCTTGCGCGAAATTGACTTACGGAAATCACGATTTTTGCATAGAGATTTAATCCTCTAAAAAATCATTATCCATTAATTATTCATTGCGATTTATTAAAAAATGTTTTTGTAAAAATTGCTTGAAATATTAAGTCAATGTATTTGTAAATATTTTTCATATTTTTTACAGTAAAATTATGTCAATAATAGTTAAATGATTAGACGTTTCTTTTGAATATGAATAACAAAGCTGATCATTTAATAAATAAACGTTTTTTCAAAGATATATCTTTTGTGTATTTACATGCAAAAGAACTGCTGTTAAGATTCCTTTTTTTCCCCTTTTGTATTTTTAAGTTCTCTTCTTTTTGTACTTTGTAATTCTATAAAATGCGCTTCTAGGAAGTTTATCTATTACTTCATTGTTTATCCAGTGTGACTACTCTAATCGCGGTTCAATAAAATGCCTTAAAATAATGTAAAGAATTACATTGCATACTTTTTCATGTATTTCAGAAAAAAATTACGAAGTTACAGTTTTATATAGTAATTCAGATAAATTGTTTATATTTAGTGCACTTTTCTTTAACATAACATTCATTAAAAATAATCCACAGTTCTTTGAATTAAATTGACCAAGTTATGAAGCTTTGAAGATTGTTATATTGGATGATTTTATTCATTTCAGAGGCCACCTAGAAAAAAATCTGACAATCAAATTAATGCGCTTCATAGAGGCCATTGACTGACATTATATTAAATATTGAAATATAATGCCTCATTATTCGATCTGTTTTAATTACAGAAAAGTGGAGTTTATTTTTAATGTTAGAGTGTCAAGAATATTATAATAAAAATGATTAACATCGGTCTATTTTGAAAATTTGGATTTTATAAATTACTTTTAAGCATTTTTCCATCTTGAAGTATATGTATAAATATTTAATATTACAGAAATTAGACATTGAACAAAGATTAGAGACGACTTCTCAAATATAGAACACTAATTCAACAATTAAAATGAGGGAAATGTCTCTTTAATATACAATTTGTAATAACTTTTCTAATAATAATAAAATAAAACAGTCAAAATTTCTAAGGTGACGTTGATTAAAATGAACTTATTGCAATATTGCATGAGTCAAACAATGTTGTTAAATTTCATTGCATATTTTGAGAAGATTATCTTCATTATCATATTAAAAGATCAAATTTTTATCATGTATTCCAATAAAATAAACCAACCTAATGTTAAGGTAAATTCAGATCTGAATACCAATCTTTATTAATATTGAAAATTTTAATTTTTGAAGATTCGCCTCTAAATTTATTTAATATCATTATTATTATTATTATTACTCGCGTAAGAAAAGAACAACAAAAAGTAACAGCGTTTTCACGAAAAAAAAAACAACCTTTATCCTATCTAGTATGTGTATATATATATATATATATATATATATATATATATATACAGTGGCTCAAAAAATTGAGAGTACACCTTACTTTTACTTCATAAATCCGACTTTCAATATAAATAACACATTAACGGGAATTGCAAACATGGTTTTATTTTTACACATAACAAATGGTTTAATTTAGAGTAAAAATAAAGAAAAATCAACGAAAAATTTCTAAATTGAAAATTTTCAGAAGCATTTTAAATAAACATACGCAGAATTTTGCCTCAAAAAATTGAGAATACACCAATGAAATTTTTGCAATATCACGCATAGAAATAAAGTGTCACTATTAAATTGCATGACTTTTGGCTCTTATAATGGCATCTAAATATCATGGTACCGATTCGACCCATTTTTTGTAGTATTTGAAGATATTTTACCCCATTCTTCATCCACCACTTGTTTTAAATGGGCTTTGTTTCTAATTTTGTATTTTTGAACCACTTTTTCGAGTATGGCCCACTAATATTCAATGGCATTGATGTCAGGGTACTGTGGTGATGTGTGTAACTGCTATTTACAATGAAAAATACACCATATTTTGAAGTTACGTGTATTCTGTTTGGGGTCGTTGTCTTACTGGAAAAGGAAATTTCCATCTAAACCCAAATTTTTAGCACTTTCTTTTAGATTGCTGCGAAGTATATCCACGTAAACCGTATCATTTATAATGCCATCTATAAAAATTAAATTTCCTACCCGGGATGAAGCCATGTAACCTCAAATCATCACGGAGTCACCATCATGTTTAATTGTACAACGTAAATTTTTTGGATACAAATCAGTATTAGGCTTTATCCATACAGTAAGATGGTTGTCACTGCCGAAAATATAGTATAATATAAAAAATAATATAAATTAATATAGATTTTTTCCAAAGGTTATTGGTCTTCAATTGACGAGTTTTTGCATTCAAATGCTTTTTCTGAATTTGCAAGCTGATGAACGGTTTCTCTCTAACAATGCTACTTTTATATCTAGCTTGTCTAATGGCATTTAGCACAGTTTCAGCTCTTACACTTCTGCCTATGATTTGAAAAGTTTCTGCAACAAGTTGGATGAACCATATGGTAGCAGCAATCTAAAGGAAAGTGTTAAAAATTTCGGTTTAAATGGAAATTTCATTTTCCAGCAGGACAACGACCCCAAACAGAATGCATGTAACGTCAAAATATGATATCTTTTTCATTGTAAACAACAGTTACACACACCACCACAGTACCCTGACATCAATGCCATTGGATATTAGTGGGCCATACTCGAAAAAGTGGTTCAAAAATACAAAATTAGAAACAAAGCCCATTTAAAACAAGTGGTGGAAGAAGAATGGGGTAAAATATCTTCAAATACTACAAAAAATGGGTCAAATCGGTACCATGACATTTAGATGCCATTATAAGAGCCAAAAGACATGCAATTTAATAGTGACACTTTATTTCTATGCTTGATATTGCAAAAATTTCATTGGTGTATTCTCAATTTTTTGAGGCAAAATTCTGCGTATGTTTATTTAAAATGCTTCTGAAAATTTTCAATTTAGAAATTTTTTGTTGATTTTTCTTTATTTTTACTCTAAATTAAACCATTTGTTATGTGTAAAAATAAAAACAAGTTTGCACTTTCCGGTCATGTGTTATTTATATTGAAAGTCGGATTTATCAAGTAAACATAAGGTGTACTCTCAATTTTTTGAGCCACTGTATATATATATATATATATATATATATATATATATATATATATTCAATTTTATTTGTCAGAGAAAAAAATATCTCCTTTAAATTACTTAATTTGCGCATGATTTGTATATCGTCTGCAAAAATGGATCATAAATGCTTTCATTCATTTTTTTTCTTTATAAAATTATTTTAATTCAAACAATAAAATATTGGATATTTTATACGTTTTCATTTATATAATATTTATGGACAATTTAGTGACAAAATAAATAAGCAAATCAAATGTTAAATTACAGATTAGATTATAAAGTGTATGATTGGGACGTTATTGTTTCATGTTTTTCATGCTTCGCAGAAATGTTTGCACTTCTTGAGTCATTAAGTTTTTAAACTCTTTATTCGATTCAAATACCAAACGTATTGTAACACAAATAGACTTGTATCTTTCCATGGACAACGCCTTGGTCTTTTTTTTTTTTTTTTCGTCTTTCCAATTTAAACCAGTTTTTTAATAAGAAAAATTTAAAATATCTTTTATTGTTAGGCAATCACCTTGATTTTTCACAATCTAACTTTTAAAACGGTAAAACTATGGTTTAGTATATGACGTAAATGATTTGTTTGAAGAAAAAAATCGGTAAAACTGGAAACTGCGTCAATGTTTAAAAACTTAACAGTTACAGTTGACAAATTGAGCGAGACCTTTTTATAACAGGATTTGAATGTCAGAAACTTAAAATGTTTTAAAACGCTTCTTTTTTTTTCAGTAAAGATTTTATGCTGGAATACGTGTTGTAAATTGCGTGACGTTTATTAAAAATCTCTCAAACGTTAGATTTATAGCTGCGAAATTTGGCGCATATTGGTTTCTCACGCAATGTATGTATTTATTACATTTTTTTCAAAACTTTGAATTGATTCTTTATTGAATTAAAAGTTAAATCGAATCTTTTTTTCTCAATAACTTTGGATATATTATCACAAAATATCATTTACGTAACTTTAACTAAAGAAGAAAAAAATAGTTTTTCAATCATGCAATTATCTTTAATTTTATTAAATTTTTTAACGCATTTAAAAACAAATTGCAACAGTGTATTTTATAGTTATGATAAAATACAAAACAGATTTGTTTTTTGTCAAATTTTTCTTCGCTTGCTTTTGCCAATGTTAACGTCAAAATTATAATATATATATATATATATATATATATATATATATATATATATATATATATATATATATATATATATATATATATATATATATATATATATATATATATATATATATATATATATATATATATATATATATATATATATATATATATATATATATATATATATATATATATATATATATATATATATATATATATATATATATATATACAGTTCTCTTTGAACGTTACTTCAATGTAGAGTTCCAATTTAGTTTTTATTAACATTATCAATTATTAAAGCTGGTGTTCACTATGTAAATTAAAATACATACTGCTGTGAAGAGGAATCAAACAAAAGATAGGCAAATCAAAGCTAAACATAATCCAGCTATTATGTTTCGGACAAGAGATTCGAGGCGCCTTTAATATTTTTCAATTATTTTTATTGGTATTAAACTTTTTGGCGTTTATTTTTCACATCATAGGCTTATATATTTCATCTTCAATATGCGTGTTGCGATTGCTAGTATTTTATTGCTAATGTATGTAGAAAAAAAATGAAACAGAAGTTGAGAATTATAAACATTTTTCGCAAGAATATAATTTTATGCCTATCGAAGTGAAAAGAGTTATATGGATGGAATTTGGTATATGAACTTTTATTACGAAATTAAATTTTTAATTAAAGAATCCATCAGTATTTTTGTTTTTTCCTCAATAATTGAAGATATTATTGTATAAAGGCCATTTTTATTTCCATATAATTTTTTCTCTAATTTTAATTGTTATTTAAAATATTTTTAGATATCTTTTATATGAATATTTATCACTGGTTTAATAACTATGTTTGTATACATCAGCGATATGGCGCTGAATATATAATATTTAAAATATAATTTCTTAAGTAAAAATTGTTTGTTTTTTACTATAATTAAAAGAAAATTTTCAGAAATAATATCCTAAAACAATATTATACTGAAACATAATTATGCTACGATATTTTAGATTAGATGTTCATATCTTTTTTAATTTTAAAATAGAGATTTTTTTTAGTACAAATGATACCTTACTGTATGTAATTTGTTTTGTGAAATCGATGCAACTGCGATATGTTGTGGAAAAGTTTACTTATAATTCAACAATCAATTTTGGAAAAATGCAGCATTAGAGTTTTACAGCAGATAATTCTCAAACGGATATCTAATATCTAGTTTAGATCAAGATGTCAATTTTTTGGATTATATTTCGATTGCATGATAGCATTCATTTATACAATATGTCAAAGTATTTTATTTACCGATTGGAGAGGCAGACAGTTTTGATAAAATTAGACCACCCAATTCATTTAAAATTGCACAATTTCTATAAATAGTAATTGTACCAACTTTAAAATACGAGTTTTCGTTTAATTATTTTCATTTTATTGCGAATTCACATAGAGTATGCTTTATATCATAATTTATGATCACAAATAAAATTGAAAATAATAACACAATCTGAAAATTTCATAGGAACATTTTTTTCCCTCCAGAATATCTAATATTGATGGTGAAAAATAATTTGGAAAAATCATCAGATTATCGGTAACTTTTAAAAATGAATTTCCTTATATTTGTAATCAATTCATGTAATATTTTATAATTTTTTGTTAATAATTTCGGAAATTCGATCTGATTCTTCTAACTCATATGAGATAAAAAAAAAAAAAAAAAAAAAGGCTTTGAAGAAAGGCAAGGATGTTTCTGGACTTAAATTTTGAAAAGGGTGATTGATATATTTCACTTAAGTTTTTTATTAATTTCATTTCCCATCTTTGCTGTATTTGGCCTCATCTTTTAAATAAATGAAATTTAAATTCTCATCTTAAAATACTGTAATTTTTACTAAATGTCTGTAGAGGGAAGAAAGGTAAAAAATATCAAAATGTCCCTGACATCTTTTATACTTACTACGCCATTGCCATGAAATTTTTTTATCCCCCCCCCCAGAAAAAGTCATCGGTTGTGTAAAAAATTTGAAAAAAAAAATGCTTTGTAATTTTTTTTTTTTTTTTTTCATTTCTTGCATAAGAACGTAGCTCACCCTTTTCAGAGCAACCCCTCAATCCAGGTGTGCAGATGAAAAGAGTGAATTTATTTATGATGTTGATAAAAAGGAGATGAATGAAGGGGGTTGTTTAGGGAAAAATATGTGTACATTTTTATCTTATTCTGCATCAATTTATATTTCAGTACCACTTCCTACTTCCACCGCCTACGCTCGAATGGTTACACTCCACATAGAAAAAAATAAGTGTTACACTTAGCTAGACAAGGGATTTCCTGCCAAATCAACCTTGCAGTTTCTTTACCATCAACCTATAACTACACATCCGCAATTTCCTTACCACCCCTGAGATTGAAACCTGTTCTCTAGGCGCGCTGTAGGGGCAACGACTGTATTCTTCATCGACTCCCCAGGCAAGCTTACAAAATCTCTTAACTTACCTGTGAGCTAAGGCCGTCAGCTCGCGGTCCTTCCATTTCACAGTTTATTCAAAAGCTCAGGCCTGCGAACGAGTCTCAGTTCACCTTTTGCCTTTTAATACAAATAAGACGGATTTAGCTCCCTGCAGTGTTTGTTCCTTGGATTAATTGGATTACTTAATTTGGATTAAAGGTATGATATTCTAATTTGTTAATTCTTTTATTTGTCGGACCACATGGTATGCGTGTTGTAAGATTTGCCCTTGAGTTTTTTTACTAGGTATATAAAAGGAGGGATGGAATGGAGGGGTATTTATGATGAGCTTTGTGTCCCAGGAGTCCTGTTAGCGAATCGTAATAATCTGCAGTTAATTTCTTTTTCTAAATGAGGTGCAACAGGTAGTTGAGAAGTATAGTTTATGTTTTGACGTACCGTTTTGGTGCAATGTATCTGAAATTCAATAGTATATTATAATTTTTAGAAAAAAAAATACTTACCTATTTATTGCATTTGTTGTGTTAATGATTCTGTTTAAATTAAAGAAATTATTTATCATATTCTGAAAAATTTCACTTTTTGATAGCTGTCAAAAATAACGCCGATCACAGCTTTAGATAAATATACTTGTGCTTTTTTATTTTTATAACGTGAAGATCCATTTTTTGCTATTTTGTTCATCACAATTTTGAAAGCTGTCAAAATAAATTCATTCATGTGTTTTGTTAATATATGTGTGTTTTAATTTTTTTAAAGATATACTCAAATTTCTCTTCGAAATGATTCTCTTCCATATATCAAATTTTCTAATATGTCAAACTCGCCGTAGTTCAAACGATTTTTTTAAGAATAAATTTGATCTATCAAATACTTTATCATCTTTTCTCAACATTTAATCATGCATTATATCTAATATATATATATTTAATGTTATATTAGAGTGTCTTTATCATTCAGTAATATATATATATATATATATATATAATATATATATATATATAATATATATATATATATATAATATATATATATATATATATATATATATATATATATATATATATATATATATATATATATATATATATATATATATATATATATATATATATATATATATATATATATATATATATATATATATATATATATATATATGTGTGTGTGTGTGTGTGTGTGTTAGATTTTCTCTTAAAGTTATTACTTATTAAAACTATCCTTTGTCTACATCTTCATGAAAATTAATAATTTAAATATCGATTTTATTAAAATCTACTTAACTTATTCTTTTGACAAGTGAATGTTGCAAAATGTAAAACATAATCGCATCATTTTTTTTTAGATTACAGGACTCAAAAGAAACTGATTGAATTTTATTGGCAAATCTTTCTTGATGTAAAGAATTTTATTTTAATCAATTAAAACTCGATCATTGCTTTTCATTCCATTCTATTAAAGTAAGTAGCATTAAAATTGCTACTTTAGAATGAAATTAATAAATTCTACTTTTAATATGAATTTACAAAACTTAAATCAGAAAATTTAACAAATCAATTATATTTCATTGAAAAATGATTTTTTAAAATTAAGAACTTATTTTAAATTTATTCCCAAATTTTTGTTTAATCATGTTTCATGAGCTACAATTTAAAAAGTGACGCAATCATTAAGTGGTAAATTAAGCATTTTGTGTAAAGGTAAAATGCATTTTATGTGACATGATAATGTTTATAGGTGGGCATAGTATTTATAAAGTTTGTTATGCAATACTCCTTAAGCGCCATGTATGTTGAGAAAATCGTTCAAAGTGCTTTAAAACTTAGACCAATAGACCTTAATAATTAATCTATCAAATATGCAAATATCTGTCATATTTGATATGCAGTTAATTTTGGGTACTTAATTCACTAAGAAATTATTTTACGAAATTTTAATTAGATATTTTAATTAGGAAATTAATTGAAATATTGAAGTTTTTCCATATTAATTTTGGAGAATTTTATGAAATAATACTGTTTTTACACCAACATTTTTTAAAAAATTAGTTTTATTTCTTTAAAGGTTTTCTCTAACATTAATAAATTCTTCAAAATGGTTTTAATCTTATTTTGCAACAATACTTTTCGTCCTACTAGTTACTATGTTTATGCGCATGATTATTACAAAGATTTGAAATACATTCTTATGTGCGCGTTATAATTTTTATACTTTTCAATGCATTTTATCATAAAACTCTTGTAATAGCAATTTTTTAAAAAATGAATATAAATTAGATAAAACAATGGTTCTTCAATTCTTTCCACAATTTCATACAGTGATTCATTTTTATTTATTTTTTTCTTTCTTAATTAAGCTTTGAATAATTTATGAAATGCTTAGTAAAATTATTTATTTTCTCTATTTAAATTGAAAATGGAACAACTTTTGCATTTAATTCTTGAGACAACTCATGCTTCGTTAAATAATTTATTTGAATAAAAAGTGCATTTATTCTCTAATAAAATTCAGAAATATCTTCTAACATTTATAAGTAATATGTTTGAATTATTTAAAGTTCTTATAATCCTAAATAGACAACTTTTAATTACAAAGTTTTAATTCCTTATTAGTTCAGATTTAAAAAGTATATTTTCGCATAATAGTTGCTCCAAAATTGTCAAACTTTTTATGGTTGCAAATAGTATTGAACACTATTGGTTGTAAAGACTAGAGAATCATTAATTGAAAAGATCAAAATACGAAAGTTATGATAAAGTTTTAAATAAGTTTTGGAAAAAAAAGTAGCACTTATTAACCTTCGAAAACTATTGCATATAATGTATAAACCTGAACTCGCCTTATAGAGTGTTGCAAAGGTGTGTAGGGTGACTGTTAAATAAACAGTTAATAAACAATATCAATTTTTTTATAATTCATATTAATCATAATACTAATTAGTAACAGAATTAATGTGCTAGTTTATTTGAAGGAACAATACATGGTGAATTTTTATACAATTTTGTTTGAAATCTAGTTAAAGTGAAAGAGAGAATAGAATTTTTTCTGCATTCATTTTCGTTATCGTTGTATTTCATATTTCTTTTATCTGGAGCATAATGTTTGTATTTGAACGATAGCTGAAAAGGAGATGAACTGAGACAATCATTGAAAATAAATGGACCCAAATCTGAAAGATGTTTGTTTTGTTGTATAAGCAAATATTACTTGTAATGTCTCTACAAGTTGCACTCCGAAAAATATCGATATCTTGACTATCCGATAGTTGCCAAAATTTTTCAGTTTTAATTATTTTTGCTGTTAAATTTTGATATATTCTATTGCTTTTTCACGAGGCAGTTATTTAAAGTGAATAAGTAGTAAAATGAATATATATTTGAACATCTTGTATTTTTTGATTTACAAGCTGAAATTTTCTTACAAAATTATATTGCATTGGCATCCTTTAATTTTGACATTTAAATAATCCTATAAGAATGTGTTAATATTTCTTTTAATTATTTTTTCAAACATTTTTTTTCAAAAGTCGAATATAGAAATGCAAAACACACCTCTAGATGGTTATAGCGAGTAAAAAATTATATAATCAAATTTTCTTACGCAATATTAAATTCTTAATAGTTTCCTTTTTTTTCTTCCAATAGACTTTGCTTATCATGTACTAATCTTGATTGCTCAAAATTAAAAGGTGAAACGTCTAATCTCATTTTTTTAACCTGTAAATCTAATGTCGTTCTACTTTTTATCCGTCACTCCTGGTCGCATCAGTAAGTTTTTTTTATAGAATAGCTGTCACACACTATTTATCTTATAAATAACGGTCAAACTTGCGGAAACAACACTCTGGCTATTACGTAACAAAGAAACCTGTAATTGAAAACATACACATAACTTAGACAGAACTGGAAGTTTCTTAATATAAACTAATTACAGAAACAAAAGGAGCTTAATCTAGGGAATAAATTAGGTAGCCAAGTTTATTTCTGATTAGATTAATTCTAATAAAAAGTAAATATTAAAAGTGTTCTAATGAAGTTTCTTTTCTACTTATTCACGTGAATTAAAGGAAGGTATATATATATATGCATAATGCATTCCAAAGGGGAATTAAAAGCAGTTACATATATAATGCAGTTACTGAGCATTATTACATAGATATATTAATCTTAAGTAATAATGCTCAGAAGAATTAAAAAAAAGCATGCATTTCAAAATTAAGCATGTTCGTTTTAGACAAATAAGCATATTTTTAGAATGATACATAAATAAAGGTTCGAAGTGTTTAATTGTCACAAGAAAAACAAGTTCGATATTAATGATATTTGTGTATTAAATGCTGAATATAAAGTAAATTCGATATTTTAGCAATTTATTAAGTTAAAGTGATGTGTGTTTATGATATTTTAGACAGCTACAAAATATCAGTTACGTTTTCAATAAATAACAACTGCAAGGCATATCATGCAACAGACTGAATTAATGGATTAAAAACTGCAGTTTGATTTTCTCAGATATTTTTCAAAATGGCATTTGGAGCAAGTTTCATATTATTGGCTTCAGTATACTGTTAATATCTATCCATTTATATAGATATTCACTACTGTACTACTATTACTGATTAACAGTGGAATAATAAATAAAAAGCTATATAAGACTAAAACTGGAGGATTTGATAAATAGACGACATTCGACAAAACTAGAAAGCTTGTTTTTCTTTTTAAATTTTCTTAATTACATAACGGCATTTTTAAATTATTTACTTGCAGTGTTTTAAAATATAAGACATAGCTTGTTTTATAAAAATATCGTTTATAGAAGAGATTTTGAAAAATAAAGTGTAGATTACATAGATATAAAACATCGTTATTTCTGTCGTTTATTTCTTTTGTATTTAATAAAAATATAATAATGTAATTTGAATTGAATTAATAATAATATATAACTGAATATAATTAATTTAATTAATCTTTATTATTATAATAACATTTTTCAATGGTTTCAATGCTTTAAAATATGAGGCCTGGCTAGTTTTAGAAAAAATTGTGGATGGAAGAATAGATTTTGAAAAAATGATGAAGTGTAGATTACATAGACATAAAGCATTGTTATTATTTGTCATTTATTTCCTTTATTTTTTATACAGTTGCAATAATATAATTTGAATTGAATTAATAATAATATATAATTGAATTTAATTTAATTAGTATTTAATATAATAATGATAGCATTTTTTTATGGTTTGCTTGGAATGTCTTAAAAATATAAGGCCTAGCTAGCTTTACAAAAAACTGTAGATGGAATAGATTTTGAAAAAATGATGAAGTGTAGATTACATAGACATTAAGCATTGTTGTTATTTCTGTCGTTTATTTTCTTAGTATTTAATAAAAAAAAACTTCATCTATTTTATATTTATCAAATAAGCCAGTATTTAAAATGCATGCTTTTGTTTGTCAGCCAGAAACCACTCGAAATCTATAAGCGGAATAATGGTGTAGTGCTATGCTGTGAAATTTGCATATTTCGAATAAAAACTAAAGCTATATTCATTATTACTGTATCAAATTTTCTATCAAAATATTTAATTATTATATGGTAGTTGCATATTAAGGTTAAATTGAACAATAAAAATAAACAAACAGCAACAAAAAAAAAATCAGCAATTATTTTAGTTTTTGGAGAATATAATGTGTAACGGAGAATAAAATTGACAACATTCAAGCGCGACTTTCGTCATTATTTCTTTAATATCTTAATTATCCTCTTGGTGGAAAACGGCTTAAAATAATGATCTTGACATAATTTCCAAGATGAACGTGATGTATTTAGAGCAAAGTCATTAAAATCTTAAGAACAAAAGCAATCCTCAATTAAGCAGTTCATAAGCTTCGGAAAAACTCATTTTTCAGTCTTCATAATTCTCGAATCGAAAGTGAAAGATGTCTGGAACTGAAAGTTACGGTGACATCATTTGTGTTTCTCAGAAGAAAAAAAATAAGTAAAACCATCTTGTTTTCAAATCCTGCCATGAAACTCAAATCTACCGACGTGTGTCTGTAAGTTTCATAGAGCATGAAGAGGCAATTTATTAGTTCCAGAGAAATTCTTCTGAGAGAAATCTTCGTTCAGTGGCTTGAATTTTTTTATACTCAATTAAACAAATTCCTTCCAGTACGTGCTTCACATTATAAAGTAGACTTTTTTTTAATAGTTTTATAGATTAGGCACAAAGTTGAGGTTCATTTTAAGCAAAAGTTATATTTCACTATTTATATTATGCATGGAATCAAATTATTACTAATTGGGACATTTTTATATAATATACTAAATTTAACGCAAGGTTCGAATTTGCCCCCATTCGTTCAGTAAAGTGTTGACAACACTATTAAAAAAACTATTTGATAGCTGATAGCTTAGAGTTAGTAAAAATGGAGCGTTATATGATAAAACAACGCATTTTCATTGTTGAACAATATTTCAAAAATAATGAAAGTCTGGCGACCACATTTCGAAAATTGGAGAATTGATCCCTAAGATCGCATGATTTAGCACCATTGGATTTCTTTTTATGAAGTTATTTGGTCTAAGGTCTAAGCCAACAAGCCTACAAGCACACGCATATCGAAGGAGGAAATTCAACCACATTTATGCAAAATGGTCATGGAAAATTTCGATAATAGAGTGCGTATGTGCCAGCAAAATCGTGGAGGCCGTTTGCCCTATGTGTTATTCCATACATAATCCTAACCTTCGTACTTTACGATTCAATAAAAATATATCAATTTAAAGAAAAAGAACTTTTTTTTATTTAATTCAAATCTTGCATTAATACGTTTTTCTATAGTGTAAGGCTCCACTTTTACATACCCTAAACTATCAGCTGTCAAATGGTTTTTTAATAGGGTTGCCAACACTTTATTTCAAAAATGGAGGCAAATTCATAGCTTGCGTTAATTTTGGAGCATTCTTTAGAAAAATACTAAGTATCCTTTGTAAAGTAAGTATTCTTTATAAAATAATTATTTTTGTATTTATATTTAAAATTAAAGGTAATAAAATTTTTGGGTTATCACGCAAAAGCTACTTGTAGAGAATTTTGTAAAATGATTTGCACTACTTTTCATTTTATTTATTCTATAAATCTGATCCTTTTAATTGGTTTATAAAATAATTAAATTTTAACGTTTAGATTACTTATACTAAAATCTCAAAATTGCTTATAAAAATGGAGATTTTTGAAAGGAAAAGGAAAAAGCTGGGTCTCTCTTTTCTAGAAATTTGAACATAAAATGCAGGGATCCCTTATTTAAGTAACCAGAATGATGGGAAAAGTTGCAAACCTACAAATCAATTCATGTTAACAGATCGAAAAGGAATTTTAGTTTGTCGTTTAACGTTTGGATAATTGAAATTAACATCTCAAAATTGCTTTTAAAATGAAGATGTCTAGAAGAAAAAGAAGGCTGGGTCTCTCTCTCTTTTCTAAATATTTGAACATAAAATGTAGGGATCCCTTATTTAAGTAATCAGAGTAATGGGAAAAGTTGCAAAACTACAAATCAGTTCAAGTGAACAAAAAGGAATTTTAGTTTGTCATTTAACTTTTAAATTACTTATACTAAAATTTCGAAATTACTTTTAAAAATGGAGATTTTTAGAAGAAAAAGAGAAAAGCTGCGACCCTTTTCTAGTCATTTGAGCATAGAATGTAAGGATCCATTATTTATGCATGCAAAGTGATTGAAACATGAACAGTTGCAAGTCTACAGATCAGTTCAGATTAACAGATAGACAAGAAATTTTGGTTTGTCGTTTAAGAGTTGTTGATATTTATGTGCTTTGAAAAATTAATGCTGCGAATATTCCATGCTTATTTTGCATGAGATGCCATGAATTCAGCAGAAAGATTTTGGAATATTTTTTTAGAAATACAATTATAAAGACTTAGCAATGCAAGTGTAAAGATTTCAAATATTGGATTTAAAACATTCCACCTGATGATTTGATGAATGAGCCGTCAATTTTTTAAAGATTACTTCGAAGAATATTTTGCTTATTTGCTGTTTACGAAGCGTTCAAGCAACTCATTTATCGGAAAAAAAAATAATCTCACAAGAGAGGACATCTTAAGAATTCTTTACATTTTTTAGTCTGCCCCCCCCCCGCATCCTCTTATAAGCAACTATGCCTCTCATGACTCAGTTTTTTTTAATACCTGTGAGAGAAAAAGGATTTTACTGGCTACTTCAGATTTATTGAAACTGAATAAGCCGTCGGCAGAACAAGGGATTATTCTTGGGTATTTAAAGGATTATCCTCCCTTGAATGAAAAAATGCCGAGACAATTTGATTCCTCTTTAAATAACGCAACACACTGAATTCTTAGTCTCTAATATTACATTCGATATCAGTCTTCAGTAAAATAAGTTTTTCAGTATTGGCCTAGAATTATATTAGCTTATTTTCTGTTGTATTTTCACTTTATTAAATGTCAAATGTCTTCAATCTTAAAATAAGTTAAGAGTTTTTATATATATGTGTATGTGGGTAATGGAAACCATCTTTACCAAAAATGTAGGTTTTAATTAAAATTTTGAAAGAAAAATAATGATGAATGCTCATTAAATATTTAATTATTTATTTAAAGTATTTAAATAATTAAATATATTATATATATATATATATATATATATATATATATATTTTTTACGAAATGCTTAAATAATTTAATAAATATTTTGCTGCATTAAAGAACGAAAAAAAAATGTAACAATTAAATTTACATGAAGCTGCTTGAAATCTATATGAATCCAAGAAGAGAAACTTCATTAAATTTCAATGAAATAAATTCTTATTTTTCGAAGTTGTAGAAATTTTTAAAATTTTCAAATATTTTGATAATCCCCGAAATAAATTATGAACGATTTCATTTTATATAGATTTATAAATTTGATTATTTTATATACAAACTACTATGTATTTCAAATGATTTTAAAACATTTTTATATCGGGCAATTTATTGCAAAAATTTATTTATCATTGCGCAGCGGTTATAGTAATTACAGCAAACGATTTACGATATATTTTTTTTCTTTAAGTTTATTAAACTGTAAATGGCACTGTATTTATAGAATGTTATTAGCAATACGGATTGTCGAAGATGTTGTGTTTCTAAATGTTTGAAAACTCATGGAAAATTATAAGTAATTTTTGAAGAAATAATAATTTTTGTATATTTTATTTTATATAAAAAAGCAAATGAAAAATTAGCCAAAAATATCTGGTAAGTATTTAACATAAGATGCTTTATTGTCTTCTAAAACAATAATAAAAATAATGAAGATATGAAACATCATAGAATGATCTTTGAAATTTGATTCGTATATCCTTATTTTACATTTAATTAAATGGAAATGATAGCCTGCATACAAAGATAATTTATTTTATATCTTTGAAAGCGCATGTTTATAAACAAATAAGAAGAGCATCATAAAATTTATTTAAAATATCTTGTGAAATTTATGAATTTTGAAATATATAAGGAAATGAAATCGGTGATATAAAAAATCTATATCTAAATTTTTTAATTTTAAAATGATATAAAAAGGCCCTTATTAATAATACGTTTTGATGAGAAAAAAATATATAAATTTTGATTCATTTGTAATAATTAAAATAATTTCTTTATGAGCATTGCTACTTGTAGTCCTTGATAGCAAGAAGTCCAGTGATCTGCCTTATAAAATGTTCTCAGCAACTATTTTTATCATATATATATATATCCCAATCTTTATAAACAGAATGCGAAGTCATAAACATTATCATGTTAAAATATTATAATAATGAAAATATTTTACATCAAATATTCCATTTCAAATTCTTTGATAAATTTTAAAATGCAAAGTGAAATATAAATATCATTCTAAATTTTAATTAACTCTTATGATTCAACACTCCAGATGGAATTCACAAATTCGGTACAACAGCACTTTATATTTATATAAATTCCATTTATTGCCAAAGGCTGTAAGCGGAATCAAAGCGGTATTTTTATTTTACCATTCGTATGCTAATACATGAATTATTCCATTTTTGCATTCATCATCAAACAAGCATTGCATGAATGAATGATGAATGCTAATCAAAAAGCGGATGTCCAAGTCTAACGCTTTCAGGCAGATTCGTCAGATCTTAAAATATATTACGAATCAGATGAGGCAGCATAATTCGGAAAGACTTAAGCTTTTTCGATGAATTTACTACAAATCGTATAACACACTTTATACAAATATGAGAAGTTTTTCTAATGGTTGGTAATATTTTAGATGAATTTATGCAAATTATTTATTACGCTTTACGTAAAATTTATCCGTCTTTGATGATTAGATGGCTCGCCAAAAATGTTTGTAGTATTTATTTCAAATACATTTTTAAAGAAAGATTTTTCAGCACCAAATTTTCGTAAATATTAAAACTATGCTTTTTTAATTACCTTTCTAATGGGAAACAAACAACAAAGAACAATTAAAAATGTGGTTATCTCAATAAACTTCTTAAAACATTCGCATTCGATTTTACTTTATTTGTCGTGAAAACTACACGGAGATTAAATAGAATCCTTCTTTAAATTTCTACAATAAAGGAAAATTACATGATTAAATATGGATGAAATAATGAAACAGTTTCAATATCAAATCAATCAAAGACATTAAAATTTATTTTCATTCAATAATATTTTCGAGAGTTATGAAAAAAAGCCAAAATTTTATTTAATTCTTAATTAATTAATATTTCAAAAAACTCTCTCCATCATGCAATTTCTATTCACCAAAATGTAACCTCATCAAATTTGTTTGCTCAATCTTACACAGCTACAACATACAAACATACATTCTTTTTTATTATTGGCAGTGATTAGATATGTTTTCCTAGTAGTTGATATATTTTATACGACTTATTCACTACATATAATACGCCACAATTTTTCTAGTGATTGATAGCGTTTTAGATGAATTTATAACAAATTATGTGTAAGATTTATGTAAAAGTAGGAGACAGTTTTCCTTTGTTCGAATATAGGATAAAATAAAGCGATAAATGACAGTTATAAAAAGCATTGGAAGTCTCATCTCTCTTCAATGATATCGTATTGACCGATTTGATCACAAATTTGACATTAATCCACAATTTTATTTAAATATCACATGCTAATTGTTATATCTAGTTTGTTGCTTTAGGAGTTGCCGTGTTTTCGTGAGCGCATGAATAGACTGACCGACAGACAGTCACACTCTGCATTAAATTACATTTATCACACTTGCACACATTTTTTGAGTTTTCTTCATCACATGCGCACAAATGGACTGACATAGCTTCTCATAAGAGGGATTTTAATAGAAAATGCAATATATTACTTGATATCAAGACCGTATGACAAATTTCATTCAACTAGCCATTTGCGCTTTTGAATTATCGTGTTCACTGACCAACAGATGAGCTGACAGATATTATTCTGAAAAGGGAATCTTTCAAGTTTAAAGAGATCAGAAATGTGAACCCACTCAGAATCGTTTTTTTTTATTGTATTTCTTTCTTTAGAATTATTTATAAATTTATAAATGCAAATTATAATTCTGAGTTTTTCCCTTGACTTTCAGGAATATTTCCACACAAAAATAATATCATTTAAGACTAAAGGTCAAAGTAATTAGCAACTTTTCGTGAATTCTTCCAGACAAAAATATCATTTATGGTACAAGGTTAAAAGTAATTGTACTGGTTTTATGTACTCGATTTTCATAGAAAATATTCTAAAAATATCGAAATATTATTTTTTTTTCTTTGAAGTATCTTTAAATAATCTATAAAATAATTTTATACTCCATGAAGAAATATGCATGTTTATTTACCATGACGTAGCAAGAAAATTATCGAGCTGTGAATCTATATAGGTTCACAGACTGATAATTTTATCAGCAGTTGCTAAGATATAAAATGTTCTGGTTTTGTTTCGAAATGAAAAATAAATTTTCAGGAATTGTAAGTTACTTTTTTTATTGTGATATGAATTCCTCTTAACTGGCAATATTTTCAAAAAGGGAAAATTACTATAGCTAAAAGAAATTCTTATTTCTAATATTTTTTCCCAGTAAAATTATTATTCCTACTGGAAACCATAGAATAAATTTTTATTCAAATTTTAAAATATTTGTTTACAAAAGTTCTTAAGTTAATCACAAATTTATTTTAAGTAAATCAATTCTTAAGTTCGAAACTGTATTTTGAATCAAAATATTTATCAAAGTTAGAGTTTGATATTTTGAATTTGTTCCAGGTAATTCAATTACTTGTACAAGAAAAATGTATCTATACTTTATAAAAATTTGAAGATAGAGAGTTTATTTACTCTTTACAAATATTGGATTTTGATCCGCAACACTATAAAACAACATTAATTTTTTTTGTTCTTTTTAAATTGCAGGGTAAATTCCTTATACCACAAAATTGATTGCGCATTCATTGTAAGAACTTCACTTTTAACAAATCCTAATTAAAACTGAAGCTCTTAGATATAACACTATGAAGTCGCACGTATAACATTACCTTTTAAGCATTGGCTTCAATCCAAAAATAATGTCAAATTTCAAACATAATTAAACTTATGTTTTCTTGATAGGAAAATATCAATTTATTTTATTTACCATATTATTTGAACAGTTAAAATGTTCTGAATTCAGTAACAAAAACAAAACAGGAAGCATAATCACATAATTTTTGTATAGTAATTACATGATGCAAGTTGAGAAATTGGTTACTTAAAATTTCCATTAAAAAGTGGTAGTAACGTAATTGTGATTTTATGAAAAAGTTATAAAGAAGATAACTGTTCAAGCCGGAAATTTAAAACACTTCCAATACAGAAATTAAGTTTTAAACTCGTAACTCAAAATCAAAAGATTTTATCGCATTTATTAATTAAGGCGATCGAAACTAAATAGCATTTACAAAAATACTTTTATATCTGCACATAAAAGAAATGTTAAATTTACTTGGTTGAAATTTTTTTTTAATCTATCGAATAACTATTTAAATTCTTTTTTTCTGCTCTATGCTATTAATCATTTAGTCGCATTTCAATCTTCGTTGGTTGCTGTGTATAATTATAAGTTAGATTTAAATTTCGAATTTCGATACAGGTAGCTGAATGGAAAGTCAATTTTTAGGTTAAAATATTGGATATTTTTTAAATTCCATATTCTTAATACGGAACAATTTTCTTCCTAAAACAGTTTGAATTTTGCTTCCATGCTCATTTTTTGGAAGTTATATTTATTTTTATATTTGCATAATTTGCGAGTTGATGCTATCTTTAAAATTCAAATACTATTTTTTTAGATTCGAAACTTGTAAAATATTCTTAAAAAAGCATCATAAATTAAAAATTTCACGACTAAAGTTTGCCCTAATTTTATATAATGAAAATTTTATCTGAAACTTCTGGGTAACAAAATAAACAATATGATAAGAAGATTATACAATTGTTTTAATGCTTTATAATGATACAAAACTATAAAATATTATTATATTTGTTAAAATAGCCTTAGTATTTAAAGATTAGATGAAAATGCAACTTATGTCTTAGTTCTGAAACTAAGTAATATATTTCTTAAGCCATCTGCAAAATTTTAAACAATTCACTTCATAAATTGTTAAACCAGAAGGTTTTTATTTTATATTTCTTTTTAGTCCGCCTAAAAATCATATTTCTTTTCATTGACAAAACACTTTTGACTTTTAACTGATAAATTTTTATTTAATAGGAGCTTTTTTATTTACTCTTTACAAAAATCATAATAGCAATTTTTCAAAAAATTCATTGAGAATTTTTTTTTGAGCTATTAACATTCGAAATTAATGTTTTTAATGGCATTTCAGACCCAACATTTGCATCATTTACGTGTGGTTGTTTTTGAAAAAAAAATATTTTACAAATCTGAGTAGGTTGGTTTGAGTTTAGCTGATTTTGCTTTGGCATTGCAAGAGCTAAAGATGAACTATTGTGCAAATCAAATGGTTTAAATGGAAACTGTGTTAGGAAAAGAGCAACTTAAGCAAAATCAATACATTAATCAGAACTTTCATTGAAATAACTGTAATCAAAAAGTTGAGGTGCGAATTTATAAAAATAATAGGAAAAATCTATATAAGATTATGTAAACCAATGGTCCTTAAAAATTGAAAAAAAAAATTGATGGGGTCATTATAAAATATTTCGGGCGAAGAGTTAGCTATGTTATATGAAACTCCAGCGTACAAAGAACACGTATTGTTATAGCAGAATTTGCATTTCAGTTTTAGAAAAGGGAGAAAAATGTGTCAAGATATAAAGTTTAGAAAGTAGAAAAGAAAAATTCTTTTCCGATGGGTATGCATAGCAGCGGAATATATGAAGCATAAAGGTCTGTCGTACATCGTTGAGCAGGAAGGTTCATTAACTTCCAATTTCTTATTTATGCTGAAAAGAAGAAAGTGATTGATTTTACTTGAATTGCAGCAATTCTCTTGCTAACGGCAATGTGAATATCCTTCTTCTGCAGACGATATTTATCAACATAATAAAACGAACATAAACAGAGTAAAATGTCTAATTGCAAACGAAATTTATCAGTATTCTTTCTTAAATAGGATACAAAAGATTTAAATTAAATGATAGATTATTTTATTAGGTATTTATGATATATTTTTTTTATTGTGTAATTGTGGTGGTTCTCTTGATATTTTATTTGTTCTACTCAAACTAAATAAGTAAGCATATGAAAATGCAAATAAAAACATTTAAATTTCGAATAATCATTTAAATTACAGGTCATTTAGTATAAATTTATTTATTTTGAATAGTAAGCATTTTTGTTCCATTTATTCATATAATGTAACTATCCAAATTAACTAAATTAAGCATTAATTATTAATTTGTAACTATTAAAATGTTCTATATTATCTGATCCTGTGGCATAGAATAAAACTTTAATCTACCTAAACTAAAACATGAGTAAAATTTGCAAAATTACTTTCTTATATCATTTGAACAAATGAATTTTTTTGGAAAAAAAATGTGCATTTTTTTCGGATATGAAAGATATTGATCGCAATAAGAACAAAACACTCTCTATTTTTACGAATATTTTTTTTGCTGTGAGTGATTATTTTATTATAAATTGAAGTTCATATTCTGATTTTTGCTCTTTTTATCATAGAATTATATTTAATCTTTATATTATTAATAAAACTAATTCATAAATAGAAAGATCCAATTATGTTTTAAGAAAAACTATCAATTCTTTTCATAAATATATTATAAGTAAAACTAGCATTTTTTTAATTATACATTTACTAAGCGAAACTATAATTATTTTATACAAACATGTTTTAAGCAAAACTAAATTTTTTTTATATAAAGAGGTTTTAGGCAAAATTTAAAATGTCTTTATGAAGACAATTTTTAATTATTGCATTTAAGAGAGCATATTTTAACAAATGTCTATATCTGTACAAATTTTAGAAATTATCATTTTTTTGGGCATATCTTAAACAAAATTAGTTCTTTTTGTCTTTCTGTATTATGATGTTTCATAATATATCTATTATAATCGAAAAAATAAGTTGATAGCAAAGAGAAATTCTGTGTAACTAGATCAATATTTGGTCAGATTTGCGAGTGAAAAACAATGTAACATTTTGTTTTAAACGTAAGAGATATATATTTTGGTGAAATTCTATCACCAAATTATCAAATATTATTAACAAAATTTACTTTTTTTTAGTTAAAAAGAGCTCTTTCTATAGTATAAATATTTTCAAAAGTATCTATTAAATCATGGTAATGCAACTTATACTTCCTATAGAATATTTCCTATTTGAATTTGTGTTTATCGCTAAAAATAATGAAGCAAAATGTATATGTGTGTTGGCGCTGTCTCTATTAAATAGGTCGTTTCGCCGGCCAAAATTTGTCATAAATATACATCGAACTTTGGGAATATGCAAATCGGTGCTTTTTAAAAAATTTTTAGTTAATAAAAAAACTAAGAGATGACTTAATATTTTCCTCAGGTAATATCCGAAAATATTATTCATCGAAGTTGCTTTTTGCGCCATTTTTTAATTAAAAAATGATTGTCTCTGGACTGATGTCAATTTTGTTGTTAAAAAATTGTTCCTAAATTTTGGTTTTAAATTTTTTCCTGATATTCAAGAATAGAATTGTTGAAAAAAAAATTCAAGCCTTTTCATCATTTCTTGAATTATTTAATCATATGATTTTCTTCCATAGTTGAAAACTGAGGATGAATTATCCTGATAATCATCTGCACCTTTTACTTCGGGAATCAATTTGAAAGTGAAAATGCATCATCACATATTTTGAAATAAATAATTAAAGGCACTATGATGTCATAGTAATTGATTTTTTAAAGAAAATTCGTATGTTTATAGTAAAAATGTTGGTATTATTAATACTAAGCGTAATACTGCTAAAATAATATGGCTTTAATAATTTCACAATTTGTTGTGTTAAAATATTTTTTTAGGGATTCATGAACGTGAAGTTAAGAATAATATATTTGAGATTGTCATGAGTGGTCACGTTGTCCTATAGGAGGCAAAGTGGAAAGATGTTCTCAAATCTAATATACAAGCACCCAAAATTAAGTTCTGCTTTCTTCCTTTTTTTATTCTCGCGGAGAATTCGACCGGTGTTTCTTTTACAATTCGTCGCTCCCAGCCTGTTCAGGGAATATTTGCATTTTCTCAAAGAAATAGAAAAAGTCGGAAGTTGCCATAGAACTGTGTTTTAATAATAACTTTGATCTTTCATGTTATTGATTTACTTTTTACTGCTGATGTTATTATTAATGGATTTATTAGTTACAAATTTTTGCCATCTAATTCGTTTGGAAGGAAGGGTTTGAAGTGAGACTGAGTTTGGGTGTTAAATGTAAGCGGATATCTTCAAAATCTTCTGATATTTAATAGAAATTGAACCACCCAACATTTCCAGGGGTCAGCTGATCGCTCCTGGAACGCTGATTTTCAGCTAATCGTCAGAGGCAGCTAGCGTAAAATGGAAATATGTTAAGTACAATATCAATAATATATGCATAGTTGTGGTTTAGCATTTTGCATTGCACCATCAAAAGGAAACAAATCCTTAAAACTGCCAAATTTGAGTTAAATCCTGTTTAACTCTTGACTCTTATACATAGTAATGGTTCAGTTGAAAACATCTTGAGTTTTTTCTTCTTTTTTACAAAACAAAAATCTTATGTTGCTGTTATCTTGTTGAACTTAAAGTGCTTTAAATGAATGCTATTTTTGAAAGGATTACAGGATAGAAACTCTTAATAAAGTAAAATTAGTTATAGTTTCGGCATATCATCATTACTGTCATTCGGATAAAGGTGAAACAAGTAATAGAGAGATTATTGAAAGCATGAAGGTTTAAACCACAAACTGAATAAATAATGAAAGTATATATTTCTGTACTTTTTGTTTGTAGAAATCCTTTTTGAAGAAAGATTATCTCAAAATTTCGGAGCAACAGAGCTTAGGAACTTTATCATACTAAAGAGATTTGCTTAAAAAGAATGATATTGGGATTAATATACGAATAAAATATATAAACTATTAGGAAACTGCTTGAAGTTACAATAAAATGAAGAGATCATCGTGGACAATTATCAGAACCCCTGCTTTGTGAACAGAGGATTGTAGGTTCTGAAACTTATTCTATCATACCATTCTATCATATCATTCTATCATTCAGATAGAATATGGAAAAGGAACATATCGAATTCGCCATAAAATAAACGTCCCATTTTGCTGTGATATGCTCACGAAAATATCTAGCGCAAAGGCCCCACCACCGTATTTAAGCATATATAAATGACACATTGGACATGATATTATTCATTTCACTTCCTCATCATATTTGGCTCCAAAAAATAATGCAAATGCATTAATGTTTAGTTTGCATGGCGAACGTAAGATAGACCCCCCCCCAACCGTCGTTATGCCTCTAGTATGTTGGATGCTAATAAAAAAACGGGAACTGAGTCTCATTTACTGTCTTCGTTCATCTGATCTTAGTTCAATATAGCAAATACCGAACCAAAATAAACGGAAGTTTTTCGAACTAAAGAAAGTAACTTAATAATAAAAATGCTAAGATTTCAAATCTTTTTAAGCAAACTCTACTTGGTGCTGGTTAAAAAACTTTTTAAATTTAGAAAAAATATGAGACTTTCAAGAATATTCTTAAATATAAGAACATTTCAATTTCAAAGCTCGAGAGTCGAATGTATATGGCAGTATTTGAGGCTCATTGTTTCTTTTTATTTTCCGTTATTTTAAAAATAAAAACATAAACGATTCAAACAGTTTCAGTAAACATTAATTAAAGATAAAATAAATTCTTACGACTTTATAACCGTATGACAAATGTAATTGTTTGGGCCATCTAATATATAATTGAAAGTTGCAGTGCATGCTCTTACTTAGTCATATTTAAGACATTTTTTTGTGAAAAGAAAAAAAATCATCATTGTTTGCCATTTGATTATTCTAATGCAGAACAAAAAATATTTTCTTTCGTACTTATTTTTCAGTTTTTCTCTTATCAATATTTAGATTTAAAAAGTATGAAGTTGAAAAATTCGTAGAAGGGTTTAAAATGCTGATTCACAATATAGACGTTTTAGAAGTACATTGAATCCACATTTATTGATTAACTAACCAAATATATAAGATAAAATCTTAAGTAAATAAATAATATCATTTATATACATTATAAATTCGAAGACTGTCTACTTAATTTAGGCTAGTCTATTATTAGAGACTAGTCTATATTAGACTAATATAGACAATCTAACATTACCAAATAACACGAATGGAGATAAAAAAAAATAGAAAGGACCAATATCTGCATCAGAAAAATTTTAAACTAAATTAAAGAAAAGTCCATAAAATTTAGTTAAAATATCAATGAGGAAGCGAGAAATGTATTATAAAAAAATTTAAAAATAAACAATTACTCTGAATGAGGAAGAATTGTTCTTCGTCTTACAAACAACAAATGCTGGATTTGCAATGAGTTTTATTTTTAAATGGTGTAACGAACATGACTTGAGCATAAACTGATCTATTAAACGAGATATTTCCTGAATAGCTTGATTTCCTACATTTTTCAGATTGATAACTATCAAAATTGCAGCACGATAAAAATAAACACGTCTTACACACAAAGATAACTATTTTTTTACAAAATAATTTTTTTAAACATTTTATCCCGTTTCAAATTAAGATATCCGACTAGGTTAAAATATCAGTTTGAATGAAAAATCGCATTATTATTCATCTATTTACTAATTATTTATCTATGTTTGTCAGTTAGAAGCAAAGTTATATCAAACTATTCACATATAAGTGATGTTTATTTATAAGCATTTAAAAACTTTAAATGCATTTTCTGAAAAACAAGGTTTTTTTCTTAATTATACTGTACGAGTATTGTCTTATCTCAAAAATTATCAAGATATCTTAATGAAATTTATAATTAGTGATCGTTATGTTATGCAGAATGTAATGAACTATGAATTTGAATTCTCCAAGAGGTAAATATTGTTGAAAATGAATGCTCTTAAATAAATGTTCTTAATGTAAATATTATTGAAAAAAATCCCAAATTTCATATATTACACACAAAATTTTGAGATGTGTGAAAGAGCCTCCCTATAAAAAGAGGTTGTGCAAGCGAATGTGTGAGTGTCATCTTCATTTGAGCAAGAAGTCAAGACTTCTACCCTTGGGTGCTCAGGGGCCTTTATCCCCTCTAAGATATGTTGCCCATGTAATGTTACAACGAAAAAGGAAAAACTTTTACAATTTTTAGAACAAACTTTGTTTTGGCAAATGCTAAAATTTATATCAAAATATGCTTTTTCTTCAAAAGCTACATATATATTTAAATAATTTCACATTTATTAATCATTTTATCCTTATATTAATGATAGAACATCAAACTATTTTTTTAAATCCCCTCCAAACCTAGTCAGATACCTTAAAGACTAGTTTAGAACGTTTCAGTTATATAAAAAGAATTGGTGAAATAGCCACCTTTTTCCGCCACAATCTCTATTTAGTTTAATGGTTTCAGTTGCAACGGCGTTTTAATCATCTAAACCTGTTCACAGACCCTCGCCCAGCTTTCGCAAGTTCACGAAGGAATGCCAACAAGAAGAGAAATTTTTCCACAATTCCATCATCTTACCTGCGAGCTTTCTTTTCCGCCTTTCCGGTGGCAACACCGGTCGGTTCTCGAGGCAATCGGGTCACGGGTATTCAAATCAAAAAATTTTCAACTCGGAAGCTTTTGTTCTCGCATCTTCCCCATTCGGACAATGGTTCCCATTTAGGAAAAATTGGCTGACGATTTGGGAATCCTTTGCGGAAGTTTTTTTTGAGAAGTTTTATTCTTTATTTTTTATTTTCGCCTTGTAATTGTTTTTTAAAAGGAAAAAGACGGCTTGAAGATGGGAAAATGATAGAAGAACTTTAAGTGATGAACATTTGAGCATAAGAAATTGCATTTTGCTTTAATTTTATTTAGTTTTACTCATTGCGCAGTTATCAAGATGGTCCTTTGCTAACAAATTTTCACTGTATTTCTAATTTTATACATCTGTGAAATTTTGTACCATTGCAGGTCCCCGATAATAACACAATACTTATATCTAAAAGGTTGTGATTAAAGTTTTTTTTTTTTTTTCTGGTTGTGAATCTTAAAAAAAAGATTTCAAGATCCCATAATATTTTAATAATAAATAATAACAAATATTAAAAAGTCGAGAAGATAAAAAAAAAAAACTTTTTAAAAACTAACTTTATTAACGTGTCAAAAAATAATGACTATGTTTCTGTAAAAATATGCAGATAAAAAAGGCAAAACAAAATCTAGGAGATCAGAAATTGAAATTTGCACAATGAAGAAACCAAGCAATAATGATATAAAAATCTTAATCATTAATTGAAAACTAAAGTAAATTATTTGCTTAGAATATTTTTATTAATACTTCTTATAAATTTGTTTTTCGCCTGCTTTTTTACCAAACGATTACTTTCAATATTTTGGTTCACTATAAAAGTGCGTATTTTCTTTATATTTTTAAATTTTTTAAAATAATAATACACGATCTACATTTTTCAGTGACAACTTTCTTCTTGATCAAAATGATTTGCTAAATATCTAGTCTAATACAAATTTTATTCTCTGATTAATGCTGATTTTTAAAAAAATAGTTTACTTTCTCGTTTACAGTGTGTAAAAAGAAAAAGTACTGTGATCGTACAAAAATTCGATCACCATATTTTATTGAATTTCTATTTTCAATACTCTTTGAATCCCAAAAAAATATGTTTTTTTAAAATTATGTATGTCTGACAGCCTGTAAGCAAACAATGATAGAAAGGATCCTTCTATCATCGCCTCAGATGGTAGAAATTTGAATGGTTCAAAATTACGAGGTGCTTCTCCAAATAGTCCTAGTATTGCTTTAAAACAGAATCTTAATAAAACTAACGTAAATACAAGCATTAATATTAAAATAAAAACTTTCGAAATCGGCTCTTTAATTGTCATAAGAAGATTCGTTCAAGGTTTTCGCCATAGAGAAGGTATAATAAACAAATATTTTTGACATTTCTTTCGAAAAGGGAGGATGGTGGAGGGTAAGTAACGAATACTGATAAACTTATTTCTCCTGAACTTTTATATGAAATAACGATTTTTGATTGGTTCTGTGCTTATGAATGGTAAGGGGTGGTTTTAATAAAATTTTGATTATGAATATCATTCTAATATTTAGGAAAAAACAAATAAAGATCTTTAAAAATTATTCTTAAAAATAAGTCTACAAATGTCTACATGTCTATTTTTAAATATAAATTTCACACATACTAAGTTTTAAACATTTCCATTAAATTTATCTTTTTCATACAATCTGGAAAAAACCCGTGCTTGATTTGTCAAGTGTAGTGAGAACCTAACAGGAAGGTCGCCGCGTCTGAAAGGAAACTTTTGCTGAAGAAAGCGAAAAAAATACCCATTAACGGAAAATGATGTGAGTTGTATCCAGGAAATTCTATGAGTTCTTGAAGCGTGTTCGATTAATTAAATGTTATATCAGCTATTTGAATTTCCGCAAAATAATTTACAGTTCATTTAGTGTTTAAATCAACGTTTCTCTTCTTATAAATTTCATATATTTTTATGGTTTACAATTAAACTTATTT
The DNA here is from genome assembly GCF_947563725.1 of Argiope bruennichi. Taxonomy (NCBI): domain Eukaryota; kingdom Metazoa; phylum Arthropoda; class Arachnida; order Araneae; family Araneidae; genus Argiope; species Argiope bruennichi. Next base: position 81,621,125 of record NC_079156.1, on the reverse strand, counting down.
ATTATTATTTATTTTTTAAATAAATAAAATTTTATATAACAACCTTATTTTTTGGTAAATTTATTTTTGCTTAATTTTAAAATCATTTTCGAGCATATTTATTTCCCCGATTCATTATTATAATCATTTTTCATAAATATATTAAATTCCAATTGAAAACTAAAATTCTTGGCACAAAATTAATGATTAACTATACTTGCCACCTGTTGCAATCAATTTTTAACCCCACAAATAAATGGTATTAATTTAGTTTGTCTGCTAACTTTGATGGTTTATAATTAATTACAACAAAAGAAAGCAATATTTTAAACTACATTTGTGTTACTGGCAAAATTTGATATCTGACATTCTATAGAATACCTAGGTATTTTATAGAATGCTGCAAACTCAGCAAATACAAGAAGATAAACCTCCTAAGTGTGAAATAAAATTAAGGGTAATTCAAAATAAAAATATTTCTTTTTTTCGTGCAGCAAGTAGATTCATATTTTATTTTGTTTTCTTTAATAAGAAAGGTATAAATTTTGTTTTATACAACTTTTATTATGTATTTTGAATAAAAAATGTTTTATCCCTTTCATTATTTTTTAAAAATAAAATTTTTAGTTTTGAAAAATTAACACCTTTTAAATAATCAAAAACGTCAATGTTTCCTTTTAATATCCTTATCATGACCATTTTTTTCATACTTTGCCTAAATAACAACAATCATTCTACGAAGTCCAAGGTATTATAAACGATATCTATTGAAAATATATAATAATGATCCTATTTCACACTTTACCCTAAATATTCTATAAATTTTATAGGTATTCTATAGAATGCTGACGTTTCTGCCGGTAAAATTTGCACATCAAACGTTGACCATTTTGACTGGCTAGCCATACTTGTAATGAGAAAAAATTTGTTCAATTGCTAAAAAGTTTATTCAGTTGTTAATAAAACTCGCTAGTAAATTTGTCGACAGAGAAAGCCTTAAATAGCCCTGACGGACACGAAATATTAACTTTTGGCGTGAATTCAGCATTTTTATTAAATCTATCCTATCATTTTTGTCGAATGGCATTCTTTAACGTGCCGTTAATAGTATACGAAAATCGAATTTGTGCTTTAGATACGTTTTTCTCAACCGATTGAAAAAAGATTTTACACAAATTTGCACTTGTAGTCATAAAATTCCATGCCAGATTTGATATATTGAAATCATTGCGTTTTCGAACTTTCGTATTCACTTGTTTTTGAAAGTAAATACCGACAGACAGTCATTGTTGGATTTGGCTCAAAACTGGCTTTAACAGGCGTCTACACTACAAATTTTGAATTTGTGAATTGAATCGTATCTATCTAACTCTTTGTTTTGTAGTTATCGTGTTAACTTACATTCGAATAGACAGACAGACAGACTTCCTCTGAACAGATTTTGCTAAAAATAGGACAAAAATCTGCAAATTTGGTGTTTGTCTTACCAAATTTCAACCGTCCGACTGAAAGCGTTGTTGAGTTATCTTTGTCACAGACAGACAGACATTTTCTAAAAATTTGCTTTTCACTCAGGGAGATCTAGAATGTGGAGATTCCTCAAACTATCTAATTCGAATATTTTTAAAGATTACTATACTTTCTCTATACTACATATACGAGAAAGCAAAAAGTTCAGCAGGAATGCAAAGCACACAATACTTACTGAAAAAGTGCTGATACCGCCAAATGACAGTTTTTGTCATGGAACAATGACAAACTTTGAAGGCGAGGATCTAATCTGTTTGGCTTAATATATTCCATTGACATTATTCCTTGTACAAGATCGAAGCACCACTCATCTGTTTCCTATTTAAGGTTCATTCACAGTATGTGCATATTCTGAGTGAAACATGCACCGAATTATAGAAGCAATTGCAAAGCTATTCAACTCAAATTTATCTCTTGAACGCAGTTTCTTATGCGCGTGCCTGCCATGGTCCACTGGCGATTAGACGTTGAAAATGACGTTAATTCGCAGAATGGTGAGACGCAAGTGGAATGCGAAGGCATCCTCTTCTAATTTTCTTGTTGCCGATGTTTCTTCCATTGGCATTTCAAGGGAGGGATTATGTATGAGATGGAATACCTCCCTTGAAAAACACGTATTATAAAGAGGCATTGAAGAAGATATTTGTTGTGTACTTTTCAGATCCAAGTAGCGTGAAATTTAGTTGATTAATCTTTTGAATGCAGCTTTGTTTGAGTTAAAATGTCTCTCAGGTTACCTAACAAGCATGTTCAAGGCACAAATGGCAGATTACACGATTTGAAGTTTCCCTCTTAAATGTACTTAAAAACGACCACAAGAAAAAGCTAGGCAAACTAGCTTTAAATCACCGAATTTTGAAGCGTTTCTTTGCTTACTAAGTAATTTTCACCTTCAGTTACTTTCTTATTTGTTGGTTGACTTTCATTATATTTATTGAAAGTTTTTATTAAAAATTATGATAGTGGATTTTTAGGGTTAGTTTAGTTTAGTTATATTATCGTCCCATTTTAAAGCAACACTAGGGTTATTTGGGAGTGGACCTCATAATTTTAATCCGAGGTCAGATGACGCGGACGACACCTGAACTGGCACCCCTCTATCCAAACTTGAGTACCACACCAGCCGGAGAAGTTCGGCCCAGACGGATTTAGAATGCACCAGACTCGCTTACACGACGATTCTTGGTGGAATCGGGTCTCGAACCTGAAATCCTCCGGTTCCACAAGATTCTTAGGTAGATTTATTTTGGAAGGTTAATTTTGAAATGCACGATACAATTTATCAAAAATACTTATATCGGAATTTATGAAAAGTTTTTGCTCTTTGGTCTCGTTTAAGTTTTCTGAGCGATGTCTTATCAGTTTTATCAAGCAGTGTGTTCATTTATTAAGCTTTTCCAGTTTCCCCCTACCACTTTAGTATAAACAAATATGCTAATTAGATATTGTATCAGATATGAGTATTGTGGCATCTAAAGAATAAATTGACACTAGAAAATTCATTGTACTTCACATATTGCTTTATTTGCGGTCTATTCAAATTAATGATTATTCAATACCGTCTGTAAATTTACTCAAAGTTAATTTTTTAATATTAAATACATTTATAACTATTTCCTTTACTGAAATGGTTTTTAATTCGCTTCGCTATTAAAGTTGCATGACTTGCATGTTTTTAGATTCGGAATTTTTGTGCATTGTAAAATTATTTTCTTTGTGTAAAAAGTTGCAAGCAAAATGAAAAATAGATAAATTTAACCAATTTCAATACATTCGACAGAAGATTTGATAATATCCTTACACTTTTACTTATAGTGTTTTTTTAGGAATCTTTACAAAGCTTTTAAGAAGTGATCGTACTTTTCATTATAAAATAAGAGGATTATTGATAATTTATCTATATTCTCTTTAATCCAGAAAAGACTACATTTAATGTCACATTCCAGGAAGTTTACATTTTAATGCATCTACTTACTCTTTTTTTATAATATGAGATAGTAAAATTTCTAAAACTTTGCTTTTATTATTTAAAATTTTTTCCACAAAAAGTTTTTATAAAAATATTTCCTCTAAAAACACATTTATCAGAAATAAAAAAAAATTAATAATTTTTTTATATTTAATATGACTTGTTTTCTTATGATGCGACATTCTAGTTATATGTTTCCATATAATATAGATCTAAGATTATAAAATTCTGTTATGATAAAGGATTACAAAAACAGCGATTTAAAAAAAAAGGATTGATATGCTACCACGCAGCGTTTTAATAAATACGGTTTCAATAAAAATTAAAAATTAACTGTACTGTATCAGGAGTCAATGTGTATTTGTTACATATATGAATATCTTCGATTATAAAATTAAATATTATTGAAACTTCTTTTCTGTTTGTATTAAAATATGTAATATGCAAATAAATATAAAAATTATTAAGATTGACTTAATACATATAAAAAAAACAAGAACAAAAGGAATTGTAAGAGTGCAAACCTAAAATTTTCCATTATTTAACTGTAGGAAATCGTTTGCTTAGTATTCTTGTGAAGACTGTGCAAAAACTTAGTACAATATTGTACTGGAGCATATCTTTTATAAGAACTTTTTGAATTATTATGAAACATTTTTGAAGCAATATGCCAAAAAAAAGCACTCCATTTTTCAATAATCGATGAAAACACATTTGATTCTACTTTAGTTATTTTATTTTTAAAATGAGAAACAAAACAAAAATTGTGATTGCATATAAACTGTTACTGTTAGTATCTGTGCCTTTCATTACATGATGATTGCAACGATAATTTTGCAAGATTTGAAATAAAATGTGTTTTTTTTATTTCTTTGTCTTAATTTGTTACAAATCATTTATAATATCAAATAATATATTGATTTCATTATACAAACTTTAATGGTGTTCATGCTTATCACAGAAATGTCAAAATTCAATATACCAATATCAATTCAATACGTAATTGAATAAAAAGAATAATAATTAAAAGAGAATCGAATTTATAATACGAACTAGTGTAGCACGAGAATGTTTTAGGTTACATTACCTTATCTTTATTTCATTTTTAAAATTTAGTCTAGTAAAACCTAATGGAGATAACGATTGTCGCAAAAAATATATGTAATGCCTTCATAATGAGAATCAGTATAAATGCAGTTACTAAAGCACCGAAAAATGTTGTAAAAATATGTATTTAAAAGAATTTAAATTAGAGTAAAAACATCATACAGAAATGAAATTTGTATCACTGAAAGACGTTTTTTTAAAAATTTAAGTAATGTAAAAAATAATTTGATACTATAAGATGCTTCAACATTATTAAGGAAAAAAAATTTTCAATTAATAAATCTTACTGAAATTTTGTAAGATCCTGTTTTGTTGAATATTTATTGTTCAATAGTTATCTATACGTTTAAGGTGTATGTACACACTTGAAACTTCGAAAATCGTTTAAAATATCGAATATTTTCTTTACTGCTTCAAAATGTTCTCTGATTCTTTAGCTTTCAAATAATACCAAGATGTAGTCAATATTCGAAATATTTCTCGAGTTATAATTATTTTTCTTGAGGTACTTTCACTAAAAACTCTAGTTTCGGTGATTTTTAAACTCATTTTATGAAGAATGATATTTTTCCACTATGTTGCTTCATTCAAACGATCATAATTCAACAAAAAATTAACCAAATACAATAATTTATATATCAAAGTAATCTGCATGAAACAGCTGATGTTTTGTGCCGCAATTAAAGTTATATTTATAGAAATAAATTTTTAATAGCTATTTAAAAGTAAATTTCAGAAAAAATCTCGCTTTTTCTATTCATCGTTGATGAAAAAATTGTTAAAAAAAACTATATATTTTTATAACTTAATTGAGGCAGACAACATACAAACTAATACTCGGCATAATTTCCAACTAGAATTCTATGTCTGTACAAGGTAGAATTTAAGATATCATGTTTCAAAAAATAGGCTAATTAGCTCATTAAATATTATTTAATTAATTAATAATTAGTGTAATATGATTTTTTCTCACTGAAATGAGTTTAAACATATATTAATGACCTACTGTAAAAAAATTGGATCTTTAAAGTTAAATTTTAAAAAAAATCTTCTATTGTGTACGTACACATTAGTTTAATACAGTTACACCTAGGGATTGCAATACCGGTATACCGGGATACCGAATACCGGTATTTTGAGCCATTTGCACAATTTCGTAATACCGGTATTCACAAGTTTATATACCGGTTTTTCGGTATTCACTAGAAATTTTTAAAATTGTCCCCACTATATGTTCAGGGATCGCCAACATAGCAAAATAGTATACGTTTTTGTTTTTACGTCTCCCCAACGGGCAAAATTAATTAGCTAATGAATGGCTTAATTAATTGCTTAAATCTAAATGAGCGAAACGTGGATTATCCCTGAAAGAAGATATTGTATTTATAACGAATAATAGAGCAACAGTTATGAAAAAATTTGGAAAGTTGATTGGTGCAAATCAGCAATTGTGCTATGCACATGGAATTCAATTAGAAGTAACAGATGTATTATACCAAAAAAATAAAGAACAGAAGAATCCAAATATTGTGGTTATAGAAACTTCGGATTCCGACATTGAAGAGAGTAAGAGTGAGAATGATATTGACAATGAAGATAATGGCAATGTAATTGTGGAAGTAGATATTGCTAATGAGGATGAAATATTAACCCATCAAGAATTGCTTCCTATAATTTATACAGTTCGAAAAATTGTTAAGATATTTAAACTTTCCCCTACAAAAAATGTCATGTTAAAAATATATGTACTAACTGAAAATAAAACAGAAAATATGTTAATAATATATTCTAAGACACGTTGGAACAGTTTATTCCTAATGATGGAACGATTTTTGAAATTTAGAAATCCAATCCAAAAAGCAATAATCGACTTAAACCTGCAAATTAATTTTTTCAGACAGTGAATTCATCTTAATATCCAGAACTATATCAGTTCTACTTCCATTAAAACTGACTATAGAGGCATTATGTCGGAGAGATTTTAATTTATTAACAGCTAATGCAACAATAAATTTCATGTTGCAATCATGAAAGAACAGCACAAATCACTATCTGAAGAACGTAGACGTAGATGCCGAAAGAGCGTTTTCAACAGCTGGTAATTTTTACACAAAATTACTTTTCAGCTTTAATGACAGTACAACTGATGCATTATGTTTTTTAAGATCACATTTCAAAAATTTGTATTAGTACCACAGACTGAATATTGATATTTACAATTTTTTTGTGATTTAAATAAATAAGTTGTTCCTTTACTTTTTTGCGTAACTTATAATTTGTAATTTACAAGTTACAAATTATTTTTTGTGATATTTACTCTTTATAATAAAACTGGCAAATAAAACAAAGAAACACCTGTGTTTTCTTTCTTTTTCTAAAATTTCTAATACCGGTATTAAAACCGGTATCCCGGTATTAAGATCTAAAAAATACCGAATACCGGTATTGAAATTTTGGTCCGGTATTGCAATCCCTAGTTACACCCAACGGAGTTCTCATGGAACGTTTTAAACATTTTTTCATTAGTTAATTTTAAACACATAGCAGAACCCATGTCGTAATTTATGTATAAGATGGCAAGCTATTAACTTTTAAAACTTTTAAAACTGCGATCGATTTTCATGATGCTTTTATGTGCTTTATGACAAAGACAAAACAAAACAAGGACTACATTCTTCGTACATATTTTCTTTTATGCAATCCAAACGATCAGATTTCGAAGATCTTCTTTGTATAACTGTTTACTTTTACTTCCTGGACCACAGAGCAGAACAATTGTGGCAAATTGTCTTTAACGCATCCAACAGCAACCCATCTTGACCGGAAGCTCTCTAATTGCCAATTAAAAAGAGCAGCAAGTCTTCAATGGTCTCAGGTTGCGAATGCGAGCGATCTATCCACAGTCTTTTGTCTCTCCTAAACAGAATTTGTCATTGACCCGTAATATCTACTGGACCTTAAAGATGTTCCTGTTAGTTAAGAAATCGCGCGCAGGAATCCTGTCTGGGGTGTTTTATGGATGGCAACGGCAGCGTGAAGGAAATAACGCATTTCTGACGTTTTTGTTTTAAACAATCATTTCTAGCGGCTTCCGTAATTTATTAGGATTTGAACCAAAGACAGCAAAAATAAAATATTTACATTATTTTCTTATGCTTCTCTTTCTCTTTCTCTTTCTCTCTCTCTCTCTCTCTCTCTCTCTTTTTTCTTACTTTGTTGAAATATGTTTCCAAAAATGCTACTGAATTTTTTATTTGCTAAGATAACATCAGAACCTATATGTGTATGCGTTCAACTTCCTAAATGTTCCTAACTATAGATTTCTTTGTTTTTAAGAGTTGGTAAGTAATGTGTACTTGATAGATTTTCTATTTCAGTAAATTCCTTTGTCTTTAATATTTATAAGTAGGCACACTGCTTGCAAAATACATTACAGAGTAAATCGTTAAATTAAGTTCAGGTTCGAGACCCGATTCTACCGAAGAATCGTCGTGTAAGGGGGTCTGTTGCACGTTAAATCCGTCATGCCAAACATCCTCCCGCTGGTGTGGTGTGGAGAGGGGGGTGCCAGATCAGATGTCGTCTTCGTCATCTGACCGCGTTTCAAAATGACGAGGTCCGTCCCAAAATAGTCCCAGTGTTGCTTTACAACGGGACGTTAATATAACTAAACTAAACGTTGAATTAAGAAATTAGAATTTGACAAATAGTTACTTCTTAGGTCTTTTATTAGATACTCGCAAGAAAGGTTTTTACTTAAATTTAGTCATATTTTTAACTAAATATTAACCATTGTTTTAACGTTTCTGTTTCCAAATTCAGAGCATATTTTTAAATAAAAATCCTTTTACAGAATTTTAAAATAAAAAAATAGACTCTTTAGAGACACCAATTTTATTTCAGCATCATCTTTCCTCTACTTCTAATTAATTTCTGAAATATTTTCAATTTCTTTTTTACAGCAATAATTCTTATATTTTAGTTACTATGGTTACCTAATTATTAGGTAACCATAATTCCTAATAATTAGGTAACCTAATATACGCGCTATTAGGTCCTAATATACGCGAGTATTTCAACGGAACCAAATATATTTTTGTGTATTTGTTATCTTTGTCGTAACTAAAAATAAAATATTAAAAAATATTTAAATAGATTTATCATATTTGAAATATTGCGATACTAATATGTGTTTGTTTAGAAATCCGAAATTCTTTTAAATTTGATTTACAATACTACGTCCAAATATCAAACTTCTCACGTTATTTTGGAACCATTTATCTTACAATAATAATAATAAAATTAACATTAAAGATCCAGCGAGCATGACATATTTAGTAGATAGGATTTCACTATTTTGTTTATGCTTTGGAAATTTGTTTTTTCTTTTTCTCTCTCTCTTTGATATTTGATTTTTAAAATTTAAATTTTCTTTATTTAATTAATAATTGAAAAAAAAGTATTTAGAAGTCTGTATGGGAAAGATCTTGATTTCAGAAAGAAAGTATAAATATCTTTAAACTAAGGAAATAATGTGTAATTGTTGTATTTTTGATTTCGCTATTTAACATGGATTTTCTTTGCTTGCAATTTTTTTAGTTTCTCAAAAAGAAAATGAAAAATAAAAAAAATGAAAGGATAACAGTATAGCGCCATATTTATTCTGTGTATTTTCATTCAAGACAGTTATGTTTTATTTTTATAATAATGATAAATAAATTTATTTTTCAGGTAAAAATGAGGTAGCAGAAGCAATCTTTCGGGATGTCAAACAATGGATTCATCAGTAAAGACGTCGTCATTGCAAATATCATGAAATACATTTCCTTAGTTTTTGTTATAAGCTCATTGTTAGCAAGTAAGAGCGTTATTTCTTCTTAATACTTATATGATCTCATGTGTTAAGATTACAAATGTTTTAAATACAATTATATCAAATCTTTGCAATTAAATTTCCAAACATGTACTTATTAATCAATAATTCGAGTGCTCTTAAGAGGAGAAATCGCCACACTCGATAAGAATATACCTTGTCAAATTCGACAGCAATATACATTTGTTTAATTCATAAATTCTAATTACCTAAAAAATTCTAATAAATTTTTAATAATAATTCAAACGCAGTATACATTCAATTTATTCATAAATTCTAATTCTAATTACCTAAAAAATTCTAATAAATTTTTAATAACAATTCGAACGCAGCATGCATTCGATTTATTCATAAATTCTAATTACCTAAAAAATTCTAATAAATTTCTAATAATAATTCGAACACAGCATACATTCGATTTATTCATAAATTCAAATTCTAATAAAATAAAAAATTCTAATACATTTTACTATTAAGAATGAATATGCAAATGAGTAAAACAGAAGAGAGAAGGAAAAAAAAAATCAGCGCTTATATAATTAATGATGGAAATGAACATTTAATAAATAATACAGAAATGAGATATAAAGAGTTAATAAAAACAATCAGAATATTTATAGGGAAAAGCTTTCATAATTTTAAAATTATAAACAATTTCAATAAATAAATATAAATTTTTATAAACAAATGGTATTCAACCCTTTGCAATAATTGTGCTATATAATTTTTACTGAATACATTGCATAGTAGAGTTTCTATATAAATTAAGACTCTAAAAGTTATTCATTTATAATCATTAAAAAGTTCAAGGCATTAATACAATCAGCCAAATAAAAAAAAGGAAATAAAAAAATTCTTTTATAATATTTATTTTTAAGTTAGGATTAGTCAAAATAAAATTGAATTATAGACTATATCTTAATTTATGCTCGTAGGTGATAATAAGAATATCTTAAATATTAAATAAATTTAATAAAGTAGAGTTCCACTCGATTATAAAGTTAGGGGAATGAAAAGGATTGCTGGAAGCTCGTAGTTTTCCGTCTATTTATTTAATTCTTTTACACTAAAGTGGTCATTCATCCATGATTATTTCTCAGAGATATTGACCATAAGAATAAAAAAATGAAAATTAATTACCACAAATCAGAAGATTGAGCTCTGTTCCCTTTCATAAAAGAGATTTCTGATGGTTGAAAGTGTAGTGTGTGACCTGATTCCTATGTAATCAGAAGACATGACTGGATGATAATTTAAATGTTTATTAACAAAAATAAATCATTATTTAAATTAAAATATATTAACACCTAATTCGTGCTGCCTTCTCAATATGGAGGTTATATGCATTGTGTATACATCGACTACCAAATATTGCAGACCATTGCTACTAGAAGAAAGCTACCTTAAAAGAGACCAAGGTCCAGAAAGAGGGAGAGTTGCCAGATAGAAATAGAGTTTCTTTTCACTATAAATACTCATAGTTAGAGATTGACGGAGTTACCAACAGCATGTTCCAAATCAAACAGCAGAATGGCTTGTGCCTTTCAGATCCGAATCGCCTGTTCTAGAACAACTACACTCTTTATGGCGCTCCGTGTAGTGAACTTACCACAATGTGACCCATTATCGGGAATATTTGAAACCAAGATCCTTCTATGACGACAACTAATAGGAAAACCAAAGATTTAACATTCTGATTTCCCCATTCATTGTTCTCCCCTCTGACCATTTTCTGAAACAGGTACGATATTTCTCAATTAGAATCACACACAAACACAAAAAAGAGAAACTAACCTAATTTAATCAATGCTTCTGGGTTATTTGAAAACTTAGATTTGAAGAATTGCTTGATTTAATCAATGCAGTTGCTTAATCAATCAATTACGCAATCTTAAGAATTGCGTAATTTAATCAATGCTTCTGTGTTATTTGAAAATTTAGATTTGAAGAATTGCTCTCCAAAATTTTTAATTGATTTTTAGACAAGAAAAATTTGCCAGGTGTATTAAAAACTAAATATAAACAATTATTTAAACGTAAGTTTTGTAATGGAAAATATTGTGGATAGAAAGTCTGATGGGAGCATTTTAATCTGACTGGAATTGGCGTTTTTTCTGGAAACGAAAGATCAAAGATCTAAAACGAAATATCATTATATCAAGGTATATAATAAGGTTATACAGGGTGTTTATAAAGTCCCGGACCCATTTTGATGTTTAATAACTCATAAAATAATAAAGATATAAACAAACTTATGGCATTTATTGATGGAATAACTCACATATTTTCCTTTTCAGGTTTGAATATTTTTACTTTTGTAAATATCGTCTGCGCGTGTGGTTAATTTCAGATAATTTCATTTTCCAGTCTAAATATCTGTACTTTTCTAAATATCGTCTGCTTATTAATTGCCTTTTTCTCTCTTTTGTTTTTGGCAACTATTGCAATGTTATGTTTACTTTTTATGTGTTTGTTCTATGTAGTACTTTTGTATGTGATGTTTTATTCGAGCGGATATTAAGGAGAATGCATACACCACAAGAGAAAGCACAGATTTTATGGTGGTTCATGGAAACGAAATCGATAGTGCAAGCACAGAGAAATTTCAGAAGAATTTACCAAAAAGATCCTCCATCCAAAAACAGAATCTTGCGGTGGAAAAAGAATTTTCTAGAAATTGGAAATATCGCAGATAAGAAACGTTCCAGACGTCCTTGCACAAGTGATTTTGATGTTGAGCGTGTCAGAGAGACATTTTTACACAATCCTAGAATATCTGTGAGATCAGCGGTAACAGAATTGGATATGCCAATTTCGACGGTGTACAAGGTTATTAAGAAAAAATTAAGACTGCATGCATACAAAGTTCAAATTGTTCAAGTTTTGGAACCGAACGATAGGCCTAGGAGTATGGCCTTTGCAACAGATATGCTAAGGAGGACAGAAGATGCTGCTGATTTTCTGAAGAGCATAATGTTCTCCGATGAAGCATCCTTTCATGTTTCTGGCATTGTTAATCGCCATAAAGTGCGCAAATGGCTCTGTGGATGCCGACATGCTTGTCGCTACCTGGCGTGAAATTGACTATCGACTTGATATTCTCCGTGCGACGAAGTGGGCACACGTGGAAGCTCATTGACAAGGGTCATGAAACTTTTTGAGTCTATTTAACCATTTATGTTATTAATTTAAATCTATCTTTATTATTTTATGAGTTATTAAACATCAAAATGGGTCCAGGACTTTATAAACACCCTGTATATTAAATCAAATTGGTCGAAATCTCTTAGCCAATGAACCATTCAAATAAATCGTCTGTATCATAGAGAAAGATAACGTTGTCAATATAAATAATATTGGTTTGAGTATTTCAATAATATTTTATTTTTGATATACGGCCTTCTGTACTGTGAATGACGGATATGCCAATATCCGTCTCATCTAATCTCCTATGTTGCATTTTTAGTTCATATAAGGTACCGGTATGGCTTGCGAGGTAATGAGTGGCTAAGTACCAAAGAATGTTTACGACATATTGTAGTATTTAGTTTGCGGAATAATTTATTTAGTTTTCTATTTATTTGAATATAGTTCTGATCAAAATTATGTCTCTTCCGAACTATTACCATGAATTAAATTATTTTCAAAAAATTGTTTTAGATTCTTCATTCCTAGACTAGGAATTCGTATAATATTCCCGTTATTATTTTCAATGCTGAAATTCGAAAATTATTTTATGCTAAACAAATTATAAGATAGCAAAGCCAGAAAGAATATTCTTCACTCGACTTTACCCTATTCCTAGATAATTAGTAGTTTCCTCTCTGCTCATCTATTCTCCCCTGTTTCTTTTGAATATAGATTTGAAAAAGTAAGGAAAGAAGAACATGAAAATCAACCCCCAATATCAAAGCACAATAACACAGTATAGCGCGTTTTGTTCCCTAATTTCAGTATATATAATAGTCCACTGCCATCTGTAACACTGGGCTGAGGTAAATTTATTGTCGCCATTCTGGTCTGCATCAACTTCTGCTTTTTCGGCTAACAACCGAGACAGATGTTGTTTTTTTTAATGTTTAAATTGATTAATTTATCTATATGCGAATGAACCGAAGCATGAATAAACAGCAAAAGTCAATGAGCTGAGTTCTGCAGTTTTTATTATTTTATGTTTATGCTGATTCATTATATTCTCACAAAACGGACTAAACTTAGGGTTACTGCTAATATTTTCTTTCGGTATTTTTTTAAAATTTTGAATTGCATTTTCTTTTTGATAATGGATTACTATTTATTTTAAATTGATTTAATGGTTAGTTTGGGAGTGAAAGCTCGTGAACATTATAGAGGAGATCCTGTTATAAGGAAGAAACATTTTTAAGGCTATTAAATGTTTTTTATCTGAAGTACACTGAAAATAATTATATATATTCTTTAAAGCTTACGCATTCTGCATTCTCTATTAAAACTTCCGTTATTTAAACTGTGACTATCATATCTGAGATATTATTGAGAGGAAAACAGCCCGTCCAACTAGGCATATCATCTAGTAATGAAATAATTAAGCATACATTTCGATTATTTTCCTATTCACCATTTGAAATGGAAGTTTGACATAGATTTAAAATCTTAGCCACATTCTAAATTTCATTTATCCATGTCTTGTGTTTTTGAGTTATAGAGATCATATATGCTTGAAAAATACAGATCGATAAACGATCACACCGTAGACAAATTTAGACCAAAATTTAAGAGACGTTTATAATTCTAATGATAAACTTATATACAAAATTTCATCTGTAGAGATTTTTGCGTTTATAACATTGTTTTCATGCGCATACGAATAGACAGTAACCACAAACTGGCTACTCCGACCCGCTGGAATGCACACGGAAAAACTTGAATGATTGGGCCGCTGCAACAGCAACATTGGCGGGAACTGTGGGTGAGTCTTAAGTCCATAGTACAACCCTTACCTAAGGAAGTAAATTCCATCACCGATGGAAAGAACCAGACCCCCACCTTTTCGTACACTCACAAGGGTGGCGAGAATCAACCACCAAGCCGGAAATTTCTCATCCTCAATTACGAGGTGCTCGCCTCCCGTGGGACATGAATAGATAGCGATCCCATGGAAGAATTCCATCCAAATTTTAATAGAAATATGTAATTTTGCTGTTAAGACTATATACAAAATTTAGTTTACCTAACACAATTTGTTTCTGCCTTAGCTGTTTTAAAGACAGACAGACATAACTTCCAAAATTTGCGTTTTTAGACTCGGGGAAATCTGTGACTTCTAGATTCTTCAGAATCTTTCTATAAGTTTCTTTTGTCGAATTACAATGCTTTGTATACATCAAAGAAGTAAAATCGAAGTTGAAGATGCTTTCAAACAAACATTTCAAAAGAGTTAGAGTAAATAAACTCGGGCGTCTAATTTTCTAGATATGCGCATTTCCGATAAAATATGCAACTTATTGAATTTCTTCATTTCCAAATACATTTTATCCTATTTTTTCCCCTTTTGGTTTGCAGTGCTATTAGAATTATATAGCTTCTATAAGAACTGCCATCACTTTATTTTCAGCCTTGTGCTAAATATGCAACCCACTTTCACCACAACAATCGTGAGGCAGTATAAATACATCGTTCAGATGTGCAAAAATTCGCTCTCACGAAAATGTCGTAGCTTTATGTGGAATTCCCGACAGTTGTATAGATCCGTAAATTTTATACCCCTATTGTGTTTTGACATAAGAGGAGTACAACAGCGAAAGTGTTATTTGTTTATCTCTTGAATAAACTATATATTTTATCACACTCAGTTTGAGGAAGTGCACTGACCGCTTAAGTGCAATTTTAGAATATAAAAAAAAATCGACAATTTTATCTGATTTTTTTTGTAAAAATGGGTGAAAATTTGACCATTTCAAACATTTCAGAGTAGACGATGATTTTAAGTTCACAGAGTTCAAAAGCCTATTTGCTAGGATCATTTTTTTTTCACTTTAATCTATTTCCTCATGTAAATATTTTTGATTTGTTGCATTCACATAAAATTTAATCAAGGAGTTCTGTTTGTATTTTTAAAGATGGAAAGCTATTTATTTAAATGAATCAATATTTCTTTTTCAGCAAAATGTTCCGGACAGATCAATCGTCCGCCAGAATTTGTCAAAGGTGGGGATATGGACAAATTCTCATTAAACGAAGATACGCCAGTTGGTGAGTATTCATAAATTACTTGGTAATAAAAATTTAGCACTTACTGAAAAAATGATTTAGCACTTACTGATATGGGAAAAAATTAATGTTTTGAAACGTTAACTAAAATGATGCTGAGAGAAAAGCAGATGGTTATCAGTATGATGATTGGGGTATTGTTTAATTTAGTATTTAGAAATTTATTTAAAAATAAACAAGCGAATAATAGAATTCTTAAATGCAATAAAGCCTAGTAAAAGGCGGAGATTACGTCATTAATGTGTTACGTTTACAGGAAAATCGCCTTTAGCAGAGTTAGCTTTTTATGAAAAAAATTTTCTTAGTAAGGTTTCAAAATATGGACGTTTGTATAATATAACAAACTAAAACTGCCATTATTTTTAATTTTATAGTCAGAATTATTTGAATTTAATTGCATATTTATCAATATATCTTAAGTTTTAATCAATACTTTCTTTTTAAAATTAATGAATTTCGAAGAAATAATTACTGATTAATGTTTTGTAGAAATGAGGATAGTGTTTTCAATTGTTTCTCATTAAGTATCATCTTTTATATGAATTCGAGACACTAAATCAAACCGCTTCTGTGTCAATTTTTTCAATTTGTTTGATTTCTTGTTAGTTAAAGGCCCTTTGTCTTTTTTCCTCCTATCATTATCAGTTGATGTTATAAAATTAACCAATTCTTCATTTATTATTTTCTGGAAGTCTTTTTAATATTTACGACTTCTTTTTTTAACATACCTGAAAATCTTTCACCGCCAATTGCTTATATAATTTGCACATTTTTTTTTCATTTTCGTTTTCATTCGATTGAAATCCTTTAAATTCATTGAAAAACTCTGCAATGTATAGAGTGTATAAAAGAAATTCTAGCACTTGCCAAATTAAATGAGAATTAATTAAAATAACTGCTTAGATCGGCAAGGTTTTACTGTTCTTTTAAATGGTGGCGAAAATAAATAAAAAATGAATTATGAAAAATTTCTATCAAGAACACTGGAAGCTGTCTTAAGCTTATAAAGATTAAAATATGCGAACAGTTTATATACAAAAGCTTATATATATATATATATATATATATTTAGAAATTTAAGAAGCAACAAAAGTGAGTTATAAATTGTCTTTTTAACTTATTTATGACATAATACACTTTTTTAATTCTCATTTCTTTTAATTATTGATTTTTAAAGATATTATAATAAAAATTAAATTAAAAGATAAATATATTAAAATACTAGTTTTTTTGCTAAAAAGCTAAAAATAAGAGAATAAACCATTGTTATATTTAACATTTTGCGTAAATCTTTTCTTTTAAAGACAAGCAGAACTGGCATTTTCTGAGGAAAAATTTAGATGTCCATTCATTTTTATAAATGAATTATGGCTCGGTTGTTTGTTAAAAATTTTCCAAAAAAAGTAGAAAAATTCACATATTTTGCAAACTATCAATTAAGTAGATGTTATTCTGTGTAGAAGAAGTAAACTCATACGCGTTGATTTTTATCTTTTTCCTTTTAAGGGAAAGAATTTATACAGAAAAGAAATTCAAAAGAAAAATGGACAAAAATGTAACAAGCTTAAAATTGAATATAAATATGATACATAAAATTTACCAAAAGTTGAGTCACAGTCAACGTCAGTACAATGCAAGAAAACATTATCTATAAATTATATTTTGAATAAAGGTCCTAGTTTTAATGGCTTTGGAATAATTACTTACTTGTGATATTTTGGTTATAACATCTAAATCATTTAGAATGATTTTGATAATCGGATTGCCCTATTATTTTGCCAGCCACCGTACTGCTGCTTATATTTGAAGATCGTACATTGGGCCATTAATATAGGAATTGATAGTTAAATTAACTAATTTTAAAAGGTTTGTAATAGTTAATAATAATATAATTATAAAAAGATCAAATCATTGGTGCAGTTAGATCAGGACTTGTGCAAGTCCATCAAAAATTAATCAATCCTCTAAGGTTCAAACTTTTTACATGTAACACCAACCACCTGTAGAGCATTCTCTTTAATTTATATATGCAAGCATAATATTCTATAATGTACTTTAAATGTATCTCATCTTTTCTTTGTCCAGGGTCTTCTGTATATACTCTGCGGGCCAGGGATCCAGAAAACACTCGCGTCCACTATTACATCAGCGGTGATTCCTTATCAGTGGAGCGAGACACGGGGGTGGTCAAGCTGATCCGCCCCCTCGACAGAGAAGTCGAGAGTTCAGTCGAGGTCATCATCAGCATTACAGACGAGAGCGTTGCTGGCCTCCAACCCAACACGGTAGGTCACCATTCACCGGTTAGGCCATTCAAATGGAAATTTAGGAGTTCTTCATTTCGGCAGCACCTAAAGTTAAAGAAAAAAATAGAATCTAAATGAATTGCTTTACTAAGCCGCTAAAAGTCAATGACTATTGTGAAAAAAATTACATG
This sequence comes from Argiope bruennichi, assembly GCF_947563725.1. Taxonomy (NCBI): domain Eukaryota; kingdom Metazoa; phylum Arthropoda; class Arachnida; order Araneae; family Araneidae; genus Argiope; species Argiope bruennichi. Next base: position 81,602,981 of record NC_079156.1, on the reverse strand, counting down.
TGGAGTTTTTTGCTTCCAGTTTCAAGTCAAGTAAATAATTAGAAATTAAGATACATCATTGAATAAATATTTTCTAAGATGAGTAATTATATTAAAATCTATTTTTTGCGAAATTATTGACTGTTATTTTTATTCAGTATTCTTAAATTCTGGATAACTATCTTTATAAAATTGCTTGAATTTTATTTGCGAGTTAATTCTTTGGGAAGTTGCATTTATTAATATATATTTTCATAATTTATATTTTAAAAGTATTTTATATTTTTAAGTGTAATTTTATCAAATTCGAAATTCCAGAAAAACTTCTTACAAAAGCTTCATAGTATGAAATTTAATGCACATTTGTTTTGCTCAAATTTGGAATAATAATTCTGCAGTTCCTAAAATAAAGAATAAGCAATCTATCCATTCCTTAAAATGTAAAGTTTCTATTTTGCTTCACAAGGTGAAAAAAAAAAATTGAAAATTTTACAGTACTTAATAGTCGAGCACCGGCATTTAAAGATTAGATAGAAATATAGCTTATTTCTTAATTCAAGAAATAAGAAATAAATTTAATTTTCATTGCAAAATTTTGAACAAGTCATTTATTAAATTTCTAAATTAAAAGGCTTTTGCTTAGTATTTCTTTTTAGGCAAATCGAAATTTTTTTTTTCCAATTTTCAAAATATTTTTGTATTTCCACTGATATATTTTTGTCTTATAAATGTTTTTTTTTCAATCTTTTTAAAACAAAAATTCAAAAATATATTTATCTAAATGTATTTTGTAACATTTTTCAAAATTTCAATCCAAATGAAGTCACATACTTTAGCTTGTACAAAATTACAAAACTTACTTCGCAAAACGCATCATCGGTAATCCATTCCTCAAAAATTTCAGTTGAATAATAAAATAAAATAAAGAAAGAAGAAACCGAAGCGTATATAGTTGCTCTTGCTCAAAAGTATTAAAAGCATCATATCATATTTAGATTTTAATATTACAGCACTAAGTGATAGAAATTATGTTGACACATTTTTGACTGATTCTTATGATAATTAATTTTGTTTCATTGAGAATATAATTACATACTGTAAGCTGTTACCAGAATATCTTTTTGAGTAAAATTTTGAGCTAAAGAATTAAAATAAGTAGGCTGAATTTTCTGATTTGAAGATTTGAAGTTTATATATAAAGCAATGAGAATTGACTACTTCGTCATTTTCTGTAAGCTGAGCTGAACATCTTATTGAAATAAAGAACTTATTTTCTTTTAAAATAAAAGTTGATCAAAAAATTTTTATTCGCTTCACGTCAGGCTGTAGTATTTAACAAACGATCAATGAATGTTCATAAATATAGTGTACAATTGAGTTTAATGAAAAACTGAAGATCTGTATAGTCTGTGTCTTATTTTTCATGATTCTGTGGCTATTAAAAATTATGAGATAAATCCTAAAAAAACCTTCATTAGTTTCTAAAATAAGTCAACTTGACAACCAAGTAATTTTGTCATCCAGCAGGATGTTTACAGTTTTACATGTTTAATCCATGTTATAAGAACCATGATAGTTTTTCCCGTGTAAAACAATTCAAAGAGGGGACAATACCATTAAATCGGTATTAAATTTGTTGTTGTCGTGTCTATGCATACAGTGCTAGTGCAAAAGATTAGAGTCCTCTAAAAGCCTTGGTGACAAGATCTGTAAGTTCTGGAGCCCGATGGCTGTGGAGGATTTCGATTGGGGGTGCTCCAAGTTGAAAGAGGGAACCGATAATGGCCTGGCAGTCAAAAACATGATCTGGTGTGAGTTGCGAATGGGGACAGTACTTGCAGATGGCATAGGATTTTATATTGGTTCGCGAGATATTCATGCCTTTGAAATGTCTCTACAATAGCCTAGCTATTGTAGAGGAAAGGTTTCTAGGGCAGTTTAGATCGGGGATTGTTGCCTTGCTAAGATGCTGGTTGTAGATCCTTTGCCTGGCGGCAGCATTCGCATCTGCAAAGGTGACTACTCGAGGTTGGTCTTCGTCGCGTGCTTCCTTTGCAAGGGCATCTGCATATTCGTTCCCCTCAATTCCAACATGAGCTGGGATCCACTGGAGAGTGCAAGGTATATTTAGTAAATGGAGAAGGGTATTAATTTCTTGCATTATTGTTGTTTTACCGTCATGTATGGCTTCGAATGCTGATTTTGAGTCTGAGAAAGGTATGAAATCTAACATAATTTAATGAAATATCTTTTAAAATTATTGCAGCTGAAAAAAATTGACAAAAACTTTTTGTATAAAATAATTTATATAATATTTCATCTTTCAAATGCACTTAAATCAGGATTGGATCAAGTCTTGCAGGGATCCTCAAACAATGCAAGTTCCGCTCCTTCCTTTTGCTTCTCAAACTATCGGGAATAAATATGTTTATTGCTTTTACTTTCATATAAAAGGTCCGAAGATAACAAAGATTATGACAAACCCAAATAATAAAACCAGCAGGAATTATCTCTCCAAATATCGCATACTCTGTAATAAATTTGTCATGCCAGAGAAGGCTTTACATGGCATTGGCGTACAATAGTTACGAAATATTATCTTTTGGCATGAATTTAGCATTTTTATTGAATCTATCGTGTCAATCTTCGCGAGTTATTTGGCGATTAATCCCTGGCATGCTTTTAATAGTATATGAAAATCGAATATGTGTTCTAGACACATTTTTCTTAACCGATTACAATGAAGATTTGATGCAAAACTGCACTTGTAGTCACAGAAAATCCCATGCCAAATTTCATATATTTAAGTCATTGCGTTTATTTGTATCTTAAAGTGCAAACTGGCATACAATTAACCCGTTGTTGGATTTGGCTTAAAATTTGGCAGGCATCTACACTATAGATGTTAAATTTGTGTACCGAGTCTTATCGATCTCTCTTCATTTTGAAGTTATCGTATAAACTTATATTCGAGCCGGCGTCCTGGCATAGGGGTAGCGCGTCTTCCCCGTGATCTGGGCGTCCCGGGTTCGAGTCCCGGTTTGGGCATGGTTGTTCTTCTGTTGTTCTATCTGTGAGATGTGTGAATGTGCCCTCCTGTAAAAAGGGGTTGTGCAAGCGAATGAGTGATGCGTGAGTGGCAAAGTCGTACTCTTGACCCTAGTTGGCGCTGCTATAAAAAATAAGAGACGTTCCCCCTCAGGCTTAAATCGCTGTCTTCGTAACAGTGGGCTTGTCAGTGGCAAGTGCCATAAGAAACAAACAAACAACAAACTTATATTCGAACAGTCGGACAGACGAACTTCCTCTGAACAAATTTTACTCAAATTTGATGCAAACTTACAAATTTGGTATAAAGGACGTATAAAATATTTCAACCATCTAGTTAAAAGCGTTTTTAAGTTATCTTTGGCAAAGACAGATAGACAGAAAGTCGGACATTTTCCAAAGCTGTATTTTTCCAACTGAAGAAAGTGTAAAACATAAGGATTCGTTAATATCTCAAGTTCGTATTTTTTGAAGGTTCCTATACTTTTTCTATACTTCGTATTCGGGAAAGTAAAAATTTACCCGAATTCGCCAGTTCCATAAAAAAAATCGATTTGAAAAGAATTTTAAATAAAAAGATTGAAAATAATATCAAAATCATTTTAATACAACTTAAATACTTTAGAAAAAGGGCAAAATCATTTCCTCTGATCTAATAATATATGTATAATCTTACAATATTTAAAACAAATTGAACCATACTCGTCTTGCAAGCGAATTCGAAAACCTAAGAATATTCTTAAGACTCATGTTCTAAAATTTTATTTTTTTTATATAAATTCCAGTACATATTTCTTGTGTTTAAATTCAAGTACAAAATTATACTGAAACACACACATAAAATTGTACATAGCTCATGCATACCCGTTAAAAATTCCTTGAGGCTTTGGCGCCTCAAAAGTTACGTGGTCCTTTGTAAGTTCTTTTTTTTTTCTGATAATCTGAGTCTGATCAAAATATAATCTCAGGATCTAATAATTTTAAATTTTGTTTCAAACCATGATTTCCCAGGATTTTCAATTTTCGACATTTATTTTCCTTTCTTTCCTTTAACCTTCGAACAATTAAAAAAATATTTAAAAAATATATATATCAGTTTAATTGCCCACAAACGTCCCACCAATTTATTCGTACGCCCACACTGTGCTCCAGAAAATAAATTCCCTTTCCGTATAACCTCAAAGTGTCAAATCGAGGGCGTAGTTGCCTTCCGTTTCGAAATGGTTCTACCCGTCTCAAAGGTTATTGCATTTTCTAGTCTGCCGTCGGTTCATTAACCAACCAAGCCGTTATTTTGATAGCGATGATAAGAAAACTATGTAATTTCTTTTTAAATATCTGTTTTTCATTTTGAGTGGGATAACTAGCTTTTGTGTAGGCTATCAAATGTTTTTTATCTATGACAAAATTAATAATAATAATACTAAAAATATATCTTTAACAGACGTCTAATAGATATTTTTTTAAACAGTTAAAGATAACTATATATTTCTAATTGCAAAAATGTTTTAATTGATGTAAGGATTTATATTTTATATTATTTGATTAAAAATTAAATGAATGATTAAATATGGAACTTCCTCCACTGTATCCGTAAAATCAACGGGTTCGTCTGTAGTGGGTGTATGACGTAATAAAATAACAAATAACGCCGTTTATTAACACGAAGACACAGACGATAAATACACATCTGAGACTTACACAAGCAATATACAGCTGGACTTACAACAAATAGCAGCCCAAAAGTAGTAATCAGTAGTAAGCAACCACAACAGAACACAAAGCGGTCAGACAAAACTCAGCAGGAGGAGGGAATCTATATAGCTATTCTGTACGATCTCTTCAAACGTCAGCTATTTTCCTCTGTCATATCGCTTTAGCTGTATACAATTGCCGACTTGCTACTATTCGGCCACACACGATTCAATGTTGCTTCAGTACTTGTATCCAAAACTCGGGGCACGTAAACAATTCTCAGTCCGCCAATTGCTTGAGCTCCACTCAGTGCTTGCGCTTTGCTGAACTTATCCAACTAATTCATTGTTGACTCGCTATACGACTCTCACTAGACGACTCTATGCAACTGACTTCGGCTTGCACATCCAGTCTTTTATAGCCTCCGGAGTAGGGTAAAGAAGGTTTCGAATAACTTGGCTCATATTGATCTTATCACCAAAATTCTTGAAGATTCTAGTATCATCCATTTTATCGCCAAGCCTGGTGGTCATTGATCCAGCATCCGATCAGCATCGAATAGAGGTGATCGTAAAATTGTCTTTCCCAAGATGGAACTAACTGTGCTGGAATAGCAGCATTCCAGATTCGTAACAATATAGTGCAGAAAAAGTAACGAAATTTCGCTTTTTATACAATATTTCAACACTTCTAGATATTTAAAGAACTATTCTCGATCCACTGAGATTTTAAGCAAAAAAAGTTCCATTTTTCTGAGATTTAACCAAATCGAGTTATGAAGCTGTAAATTTCGTAAATTTAAGACCATTCAATGTCTATATTGTAAAAATATCATATGTTAAGTGACCTCGTTCGAGATAATTTACTGAAATTCTTAAAAGTTTTCAAAAATAATGACTTTTAAATTTTCACGTCTCAGTAAATTTTAATGGCAGGATAGCAATGAATTTCTTTTGTTTAATATTTTAAAATGTCTAGTATATTTTATTAAATATGACTACTAGAGCTTAGAATTGTTTAAAAATTATATTCCTTAAATTTTAACTCTCAATTGTTGCTCAAGCAACATTAAATATATCATCTGCCTATTTCTAATTATTTATAAATTAGCTATTAAACCCCATATAAAGAATACTCTGTGTAGTTTGAGTAAGTTATGATAAAAAAATAGCCTTAAATTATCAAACTGAATTCAATTATTTGTGCATTCTAATGTTGAAATAGAAATAAGTATATGCAAGCGGATATTGTTTTAAATAATGATAGGTTTATACTCTAAATGTAATATGGAATCAATGAAAATCAAGCAAGAGGAGAGAAAAATCAAGCAGACTTTCCTAGACCTGTGAAGCTATTAGACCTTTAGAGTGTTACTTGTCTGAAATGATAGAACTTTATAAAATACAGATTCTAACAGATTAAGTATACATTTAAATTTTTGACTTCATTTATAATAATAACGTCCAGTACAATCGATGCAAATGAAAATTTCTGATTTAAAAGTACCTAAAATGCCTGCTGAAAGTAAATTTTTTCTCACATATTTTTCTTGCGTTTTCCTGTATTCGAGAACATTTATTATGAAAAATCATAATTCATTTCCTTTTTGTTTCAGATATCAATACGAAGAGAAATTCTCATCTTAGATCAAAATGATAATCCTCCAAAATTCCAAAATGCACCCTATATCATCTCAGTAGATGAAGTAAGACTTATTTTTCTTATTGGTCAATTCATTTTACTAGCACAACAATATCCAAAATATACACACAACCGTATCAAGTATTCCAACTTTAAGATGAGAAACATGTCAAATATAATAATGCAAACAAACAAGAAATCTGACACATTAAGTTCATCATAAAATCTAGCTGATGTAGAGCCAAATGAAGTTATAATTTTTTTGAGCTGAGAAAATAAAAGAATATATGGATAAATTGGATTATTTTGAAGATTATGGAATAATAATAATGATTTTATTTTTCCAATAATTATGATTAAGAAAGTCAAAAAATTCGTGTAATAAAGAAAAAAAAAAAAATTCAAATTTTAAACACCAGTAAAGAATTGTTTTGAATTTTTAATTTTTCATAAATAATACTTAACTAAGAAATAATAAATTTATAATTTTAATAAATTAAGTATGATAGTTAATTTTTAAAATAATTTTAATATTAATGATATACAATATAACCACCATAAAATATAACTTGTGTATATTGTATAGTTATTATACTACGTATCGTATATATATTGTACTTTGAATACAACAATTGTACAATAAAATTTTAAAATAAACTATAACATCTAAGGAGTTCAAAGTTAATAAAAAATGAGATTTTTTTTCTACTTTCACCATCATACAACAGCAAGATCCTAAAGTAATTTAAGGATCTAAAAATGTTTTTATAATGATTGCTGTGGCCACAGTATAAGAAAAATTTAAAATAAAAACAACAAATTATTCTGAATTATTCCAAAAAATGCCAACATTTTGATGTGAATTTCACCTTATGTTAAAAGTAAATTCAAGGGACTAGAGATAAAAATTGGAACTACCACCAAATTCACACTAAAAGCATTAGAATGAACAAAATTCTATTATATAATCTTTTTACTATTCACATATAACTTATTTGATATTCTTTTCGAATTTTTCTAGACTACAACTCCTGGAACCACCATTTACAAAGATATCATAGTAACAGATGCAGATATAGGAGCCAATGCTGAAATGAAACTCTCTTGTTTAAGTGAACTAGTAAGTAATTATTCATTGAAATATAACTAAAAATAAATTTTTCTTTTTATACCTAGTTGGGTTTAAACATTTTTTTTTCTTTTTTAGACTCCTTTAGCGTGCCAAAAATTTGAAATTCGAAGCGTTGCCATTAGTGCTGGAAGAATTCGAGGAGAAATTGTTCTAACAGAAGCAGTTGATTATGAAGAACAGACATCGTACACGATGTCAATACAAGCTGAAGTAAGGAAACTCTATAATCGTTTGCTAATTATACGTTGAGAAATGTCATTGATTAAAATTAGCTGTAAGATTGTGAATATATTTTTGTTGATTTAACTGCCGCTGTTGAACTTTTTGTAATTTTATTTCAGTAAAATTCGTTATTTCGCATGTGACTTTTTTTTGTTTCCGGACAGGAAGGAATCCTTGCGTAATATCAAAAAAAAATTTAATGCTCTAAATACATTTAGTAGTAATAATTAATATTTTATACTATTTCTAAATTAGTTATATTATTAGTAATTAATATTCGTAATACTAATTATATAGTATTAATAATAACACATATTTTATTAAATTATTATAGTTTATAGTTATAATAATTTAATGACGATTCATGTAGAATTTTTAAGGTACATGCGCCTTTTTTTTTAATACGGATCAATATTTTTAAATGCTACATTTGGTTTTTAAATTTTTTTTTTAAAAAGTAGGTTTATTTAGTTTTAAGTACAAAATTCTATATTAAGAGGCAGAGAATTTTTTGCCTCTTGTACTTCGTTCATATTTTATTCCAATTCCAATAAACTTATGAATTTTTATTAAATCCTTTAATTCTAAGTATAATCAGAAATTTTTTTAAAAAATATATAATATTAAATCAAAAGTGTAAAATGTAAGTGAAATTTATATTGCAGTTACAAATATTTTTTTCTTTTACTAATTTGATATATTCAATTAAAATACATTAATAATAATTTGATACTCAGAAAATTTTCATTTATGTTAATGAATTTATATTTCTGCTAAAAATTTTATATATTTTTTATTTTAAAGAATTTTTATTTAAAAGAAATGTGTGTAAAATGATTCAGAAACTGCCAAAAAAGAAAAATCAATGACATAAATCTTTTCTTCAAAATCTGTTGAAAGGATTTCTTCGATTTTGGGGAATGTCTTGTTTTAATTGCACTAAGAGTTAAAAGTGTCATTGTGATCTTTATGAATTATTCCTAATGCATGCATAGAATTGCTAAAATATTATAAAAATAAGTTATTTATAATTTTTTTTTTTTAAATTTAGAAGTTTAAAAAATACTATAACACAATGTACTTATTGCAGCTAAGTGACTAACAGAAAGATATAGTAAAGGAAAATGGTTACGTATGGTATAGTTTGATACCGGATAGAACTTTATATAATTTTCTAAATTTTTATATATTTTCTTTTGCAGGATTTATCAGAATTCAGAAAAATGAAATCAACTACTAGTATTTTAATAAATATCAATGACATCCAAGATCAGCCACCGCTGTTTCAAAACGCCCCATTTACGGCAACAGTTCTGGAGAATAGTGTTAAGGTGAGAATTTTGTATTAATCTGTCATAAATTAATTTTTTTCTAGCAAATCGTAGGTTGTATTTTAATTTCTGTTTACTTGGTATGTATGCAGATAAGTCTAAATGATTTTACACCGAAGAGAATTGCATTACATATTAAATCCTATGATAAAACAACTTCATAAATTTCTATGAAATCTCAATTTATTGTACAATCACTAGTATTATGTCTCCAAATTTGTTAAAATTGAAAAGCGATTAATGCGTTGTTAGTATCAAAGATTATACTTAAATTACCTTTCGTTAATTTTCACATTAATTATTTTTAATAAATCAACTTTATTTATAGTGTGTTATTAAATCCTTTTTTGGCTTAATAATGGAATTAAAGAAAGGTAATTTAAAAATTATCTTTGATACTAACAATGCAGGAATCGCTTTTCAATTTTGACAAATTTGGAGACATAATACAAGTGATTGTACAATAAATTATTATTACTGATTTGAACTCTTAAAATGTTTGTTATATTAGAGCACTTATGGGTTTTGGAATAAAACTGAATTTCAGAATAAGTATACATATTATGAAAAAAAATTCCTAAAAATTGAAAAAAAAATTGCCAATCAAGAAAAAAAAATGATTTCTCAATTACAGCATCTTTGATGACTATCAAGATGTGAAATTGAAATTTAATTCGAGTTCTGGTATAGACTACTTGAATTGAGTATATGCAAAGTCATTAAAAATGTCAATCAAAAGTTTTATACAGATTCTTATATCGATAACTAAGAGTTATTTCCGTGAGTTACTGAGTAAATGTAAAGTCATTCAACATGTAAAATGGAAGTTTTATCCAGATTCTTGAGTTGATAACTAAACGTTATTTTTGTGAATTTAGTGAGTAAATACAAAATCATTCAAAATGCCAAATTAATGTCTTATCTAGACTCTAATGCTGATTATAAGCGTTATTTTAAGTTAATTCAGAAAATTCATTCATTTTCATATAATATTCAGATTAATTTTTGTCTTTTATCATAATAATATTGATATTGATGTTTTATATTATTGTTATTTAGCACGTAATCTTTTATTTTCAACTTACTATGAATAAAACATTCTAAGAATTTAATTTTGAATTTAGGGAACTTCAGTATTGAATCTGGTTGTCCGAGATGGAGATTCTGGAGATCCTAGAGAATTGCTGTTACTTATAGAGAATGGTAAATATTCGTCAATTTTTGTTTAAAAAATTTAAATCTATTTATAGAATCATTATACTTCAATAATTTACGAAAATCCATTTTTAGAATTTTAGGAGTATTTTGAAGCCTTTACGACAATTTTCAATTTTTTTCCAGATGACAATGGGTATTTCCGATTAGGAGAAATATCGCAGGATGATCGGAAAGTCTTTACAACGACTTTACAAACAAATAATCCCATCGATAGAGAAAATGAGGAAATTTTGGACAATGGTGGGCTGTACATGTTTCGTGTAAAGGTAGGGTACTAAATTTTGAATATTAGTCAAAAATGGAAATAACCAATATTAAATATTTAGTGATTGATTGCTTTTTATTACACAAGATTAGTTTTGGCCAAGCTGTACCAAAATGCTTCGCATTTCATGTTTCTACTATGTAAAGATACAATAATTTTTTTCAAATATATATGCTATATTTAATTCAAAATAAATAGCGTCAGTTCTTGTAATCACATAATAAAAAAAAACTAAATAAATAAATTCTTATACAAGTTATTGACTACATTTCATTTTTTATCTAATATCTTACGAAATATATAAAGAAAAAATTCGTCAATAGATTTTGACAAATATTGTTATCACAAGATTTGTCAAAAGTTCTTGAACTTCTTCTATCAGGGCTTCTATAAGCATGTTTTTGAAATTATGTCTGTTTGTTTGTAAATACAAAAACTCAAAATCCTTTGAATTAAACGGATAAAATTTGGTCTATAATCTTAAAACCAAATTTTTAGATTTTAATCGAATTTTGAACTTTATTCAGAGTTGGTCTATCTGTCCGAAATAAACATTCGAATAAAAGTGGACATGATAATTATATAACATAAAAAACTAAGTAGATAAAATTTGGTACAGGCATCAACCGCATATCTACAACATTTAATATACAATTCCTTTTTAAATTTTTAACCAAATATACCGAGCGATTGACCTGTCTGTCCTGACTGACCTAACTGACCTGAAGTCTGTCAGTCTTCGGTATGAATATAAACGCGATAACTCAAAAACTCAAAGTCTTAAACCATTAAAATTTTTTCTTATGACTATAAGTGTAGTTTTGTGTCGAATTTTGGTTGAGAAAAAAGCATCAAAATGTATATTTTATTTTCTAGTATCATTCATTTATTTAATACCCAAGAGAACCAGCTCATGAATTTTTTTTTTTTGTCCTTTTGTATTTATTGCATACAACAAATCGATCGTCAAGAAATCGCCAATAATTCCACGCTAATAGGCCGTATCATAATATTGAATGCCAACAGTATACAATTTATACAAACTATCGGTCTTTGATATATTAAGAAACACAAAAATCTCATCTGTGGGGGTTTTTGAAGATAAAAAACATGAGCATTTATGTCATTTCTGACCTTACTGAAGGTTTGCAATTTTGTGCGAAAAGAAGGGAAGCCAATATCTTTATTACATATTTTGCGAGAAAATTTCGAAGAGACCATTTCCAATGTTTTATATTAATTTAAAGCATTATTTTCATTTATATCATCCTATGCACAGATATAAAAAGCAAATTTTAATATTCAAGGCAATTTTTTCAAAGATTAACTAATAAACTAACTATCCATTTTTATAAAATATGTGAAGAAATATAAACGTCTTTTGGAATAATACAAAAAATAAGACATTAAATTGCAATTAAGTTTGCTTCAAAATATTTAGCAACAGAGTTAGGAAAATCGTAAATATTGTCATTACCTATATAGATAAAATCAAATAACGAGTTTTGATGAACAATTCTTTCTTTTCCATCTTATTGTACAATACACTTTAACTTATAAATAAAAGGCATCGGTATATGTCTTCTTTGTATTCTAGGCTATAGAACTCGTGGATGGTTTGCCTGTTGGAGAATCTACCACATCAAATGTTACTATCGTCGTTGGCGACGTCAATGATCAAGCTCCTTTGTTCAATGAAAGAGAATTCAATGTGACAATTCCAGAAGACATCGGAACGAACACGCCGCTTCCCGGTCTCAATCTTGTTGTTACAGATATGGATGTGGTAATAATAATATTATCTTATCAAGGTGCAATGTTATGAATTATCTTATCTAATTAAATCTTTTAATTTTGATAAATATAAACAGTGCAAGCTATGCAAAAAAAAAAAAAAAAAAAAAAAAAATGTAATTGTCAAAAAAAAATCGTCTTCGATATTTTGATCCATTTTAATGTTTTAAACTACTTGGAATAATAAAATAAAATAAACCTATTTTATTTTTTTAATATGTCTGTCGATCGATCACTTGGGAAGCGATGATGCCAAATACGAGGTTGTTTTAAACATACCGTGTTCCCTGGATTCGGGGAAGGGGACCGGCTTCCCCAAGACGTTGTCGAGCTTGAAGCGTTAGGTATGCGGAGCGTCTGAATGATTGTAAATACAAAGGTCTATCCGCCACATCAATCGGGCCTCGGTGGCCTGGTGGTAAGGTCTTGGCTCTTGATCCGTAGGGTTTCAGGTTCGAGACCCGAGTCCACAGAAGAACCATCGTGTAAGGGGGTCTGTTGCACGTTAAATCCGTCAAGGCCAAACGTCCTCCCGCTGGTGTAGCGTGGTGTGGAGAGGGGGGTGGCAGCTCAGGTGTCATCCTCGTCATCTGACCGCGGTTCAAAATTACGAGGTCCGTCCCAAAATAGCCCTAGTGTTGCTTAAAACGGGACGTTAATATAACTAACTAACCACCACATCAATCTTGCCGATACTGAGAAGCTCAGCGATCACAAGACAGACAAGTGCACTTTTTGCCTATCGAGCAATCATTCAAAAACGGAGCAGGATAAAACAAAATGATGCATTTGATCTATTTACACATAAAAATTATAGATTTAAATCAAATTTTTAATCCAAATTAACAAAGGAAGTTTGTCTGTCGCAAAAATAATAACTCAAAAATGGAATCAGATAGATGGATGAATTTTAGCATATGGTTTCCTCAAAAAATATATAGATCTTTTCCCTGATTTCAAATTAAATCCATCAAAAAATTGATTATTTGTTGTCCTGTTTATTCATGTCTAAGTGAAGATAGTCATGCGGAAATAAGTTAAATAAATAAAGCAAAGTGGTTAATTTTGGCACCTGAATTATTGATTTGTCTCAAAATTCTAACAATGACGGTAGAAGAAAAGAAATCTAAAATGTAAAATCGCTTTTCTACGATGTATTTTAATAATCTTAATAATTTTTTGGACTGCTCCATTGATTTGAAAATGAAATGTAGATTTTATATTACTTAAATATCTACAGAGTCCTATTGACAGTTTGGCTCAGAGTTTTTATTTGTATCGTTATGGCAAATTAAAATGTCAATACTTTCATCAATAAAATCCTGTAATCTGATGAGAAATATAAAGTTCATTTTGAGCATTCTGTTCTATTTAACCAGTAATAAGTCCATTAAAAATTAGTTTAAGAGATTCAAAACATAGCTTTTTGAAATTACGTTTTGGAATTCTGAATCATCGTCGACATGAGAAAAAAAAGCATTCGAGGGTATTTCAAAATAGTTGAAATCTTTTAGAAAGTGTTCAAACTTCATCGTCGCTAGCGAACAAACTCAAGAAAGATTATATCTTGTTTTCTTTGGTTGGAGGATTTTTCCACTTTAAGGTGAAAGATAAGAAAGAACTTTCTCCAAAATATCCATGAGGGTCAATTAAGCATGAACAAGCGTCTATTGCTATTTTGTTCCCACAAACTTTACGAATCTTCATAAGTGCTGACAATTAGATTAGATGTCAAAGTTTGCCTCTTTTAAAGAAGAATTATTTCATTTTGAATGAAATTTTTGGTATCAAACATTGCTTTACTATTCCCAATGTCCTTCAGATATATTCATTTGACGAACAACAGATATTTTCTTCAATTTCAGTGTTCCGAACCATTAATGGCATGAGAAAACAAACTCGACACCGATAATTTTTTTGTACCGGTGGTTCAAGGACTGGGCAATAATTAGTAATGGTCAATTAAGTTTTATAAAAGGTCTGCTGCGTTTATACAGACTATGCGAATATTTATAACTTCTGGTAATTAGAAGTAGCAGTACATTTAAAAAAAATAAAAATTTCGGTTTCACTGTAATTTCTTTAGCCAATAATTATTTAACTATTCCCATAGCCTTTTGCTTACATAATTTTGACAACCAACAAGTAATTTTTCAGTACATTACAGCAGATAATCATTATTTATATTTTTGAAACACAGATAGTTATTCTGGAAGCCGAAAAGAAATTTTAGTTTGTTAGTTTTTAATTTGCTTTCTATTCATTTAGTTTTCTCTTATTCAGCTTCAGCTCTCAAATTCTGTTTGACCATCTACGTTTCAATGTTACATATTACCATTATATTTTTTAAATAATTGATTTAGCAATTTTAATTTCAATATTTTTGTAAATTACAGCCCAGGTCATTCGATATCACTGGTAACTAATTTGACCTGGTCAAATGTAAAAATTGTTGCTCCTTTTATAATTTACTGGTTAAAAATATTTAATATTTTATCTTATGATAAGTATAAGGTAAATCTAGAAGAATAATCAACGCTGTTCATTTGATGAATGAGCCACATATATTATTAAGAGTAAAGTTGCACAAAAAGAACTTATTTCAATATCATCTTGATAAAAATCTAAATCCAAACTCATCAAGGCTCGATTACTAACGAGAAAAAAATGTGGAAATTAAACAAAAAGTTCTAAAGAAAATAGTATGATTTATGTAAGATTATAAATGTTTTCCCTCTTTGTAAAAGTTTTAAATATGTGCCTTTTGAAGGTATCCATTTACTATTGCGGGGAAAACAGTTGATATAACTGCAATAAAAACTGATTTAATTATATGATACATACAGTAAAGTGATTTTCTATTTTTTTCTCATATCTGTCCAAGATTAACATTGTATATTTATCCTCTCCTAATATATCTGTAGGGAGATAATGCAAAATTTGAATTGGTTTTGGAAGACATGTTAAATTCCGAAGGAATGTTCGCAGTATTTCCATCAGTTGCCATTGGAAGGACCCCTGTCATCATTCGTGTCATCAACGCCAATGAATTAGATTACGAAAAACCAGAGAAGCGACTGTTTATCTTTAAAGTAAGAAACATTTCATCTGTTTGCAATTGTTTCTGACAAATATTTCTGAACTTTCATACAAATTTCATAAATATTGGTATTCAAGTTATAATAAATATTTAATTAAAGGTTAAAACGATTCAAGAAGGATTCGCCAGTGATTCGGCAGTTGTAACGGTTACACTAACGGATGCCAATGATAATGCTCCAATGTTCGAAAAGGATCAGTACACATTGCATGTACCAGAAAATGTTGCGCCAGGAACCAGTGTGTTTATATTACCTGTAAGTAATTATATTAAAATGCTTTAGAAGTAATAGTATTTTTCTTATACTGTAATTTACGAGATTTAAAGGTTATCTTAATGTGTTGAATTTTATCCCTATTAGGCACGTGACAAAGACAGCAGTGCGTTTGGAAAAGTAACTTATTCATTAAAAGGATTCGGTTCGGACAAGTAAGTTGACTTTTGTGTTACATATTACTTTTCTTTTGTAATAAAATGAATTGAGAAATAAATTTAGATGTGCGTAGAAACATTACTAGAAAAATCATCTTGTTGTTTATAGAAATTTTAAATTAAAGGTTTTAATGAATGCATTGCAATTTTGCATCCATTGTACTGTGTTATTCAAGTTCTGTTCAATCTGTTTTACCTGTTTTGTTTCCTTAAGTTATTCCGCTTGATGTTTCATACACTCAAATTAATTGTTGGAAGAAAATAGCTATGTTTAGTTTGAAAATGCTAATCGTAACAAGAACTTAAACAAAACTTCTTGGTTTTTCTTAAACAATACAGTTCCCAAAGTACAAGAAGGCAAGGTATAAGACTAAATTATAGGAACACTCACTTTGAATGTGTATATTTCTACAATTCAATACAGCTCCACCACGTATCACAGCAATCTGCCATCTAATGGCGCTGTTAGGGCATTTTCTGGTGTGAGAATTGTATATTAAAATCCTGTTCCTAGCAAAACTCCATTTTGTCCGCCATGCTGTTGTTATGTTCTTCCATCTTATTGCTATGGTTCTGTTCCTCGCAAAGCGTCATTATCTCCGCCATGTTATTGTTATGTTCTTCCATGTAATTGTTATCGCTCTGTTCCTAGCAAAATGCCATTATGTCCGCCATACTGTTATGTTCTTCCATGTTATTGTTATTGCTCTGTTCCTAGCAAAACGCAATTATGTTATTGAGCTCGACTTACTGGGAACCATTTTAAAGATCCACCCTTATGGGTGTTTCAAAGACTATTGTGTCCAGGGACTATGGTTAACTTACACAAACATTGGAAATATACCCTATATGAAAAAAAAAAAGTAACGAAGGCGATAGTCTTCCAAAAACACTGCTTAAATTACACTGCTGCAGACAGCCTGAAATAAATATACCCACCAAAACTATTTAAAGGGTGCTATATGTCCGAATCATTCATGATATAGTGACCATTCGAAACCGTTCAAGTCATTACAGAATACTATGAAGTGATATAGAGTACACTATAACTGGACACAACAGCAATAGCAATCATATTAACTCGTATATTTTATTTAACTTCAATCGAGACCTACAAAAACATTAATTTATTTTATACCATTGCTTTCTAAGAAAACAGTCTCAAATCTTATTTTTGCTTCTAGATTCGAGGTTATTCCAGATACTGGAGAAATAATAGTGTCGGATTGTGGCCAAATCACATGTCTGGATTACGAAGCCCAGAAAAGTTACTCTTTGACTTACGAAGCGATGGACGGAGGCGGACGAGTCACGGCAGTTAATCTGTTTATGGAAGTAACAGACACGAACGACAATGCTCCTCAATTTGCCAAGGATATCTACACGCACGAAGTGCTGGAAAATACTGAAAAAATCTTACCGCCATTGTTTATTAAGGTAAAACAAAATATTCTGATGATATAATTCATTTCAATGTTTTCATAGATAAAGTAGTCAAGGATATAAAAATTTTCTACTATAGAAAGCAAAGTCATTCGTTTATCAGTTTTGAAACTAATTGACATTTCCTTTAAAAACTTTTGAAAATTCGTTTTTAAAATTGTGCAAAATTATCTCCTCTTCTTCAAAAAATTATAACAGAAATTTGCTTTATGAGCAAAGTATTGGGACTTTAAAGTTAGAGCCAATGATTGGTTTTTTCTGAATAAATATAACTTCCGCTTATTATTAAAAATATAATTTTTTTTGTTACGGTAATCTGTGATGAAAGAATTCAGCGTCGCTATATAACCAAATGAATTTTCAAATATATAACATTAAATTATCTAATCTTTTGTTATGCGAATATGATTAATTGAAAAATAATTAGTGTTGCGTCTAGAGAACTAAAACACTAAAAATGCGTCATGATAAAAATTGTTGTACTTTTCTCTATATTTTAGATTGTAAAGTATGACAATTTGTGAGAAGAAATTATAATGTAATTGTGAATGTAAGCAACTAAGCAATATGAATAATATCTGAACAATATAAATAATTTTATGGAGAGAAAATTCGATGAATAGTGTTCTTAAAAATTGTTCTAGATTTAAGTTTAAAATTATTCGTTTTTACATCACTGAATTTTGATAATGGAAAAAATATACTGATTCATTCTTGTAAAGATTTATTCGTTGCAACCCTTACGTAACAAATACCGAAATAGACATCAGTAATGATAAAAGGGAACCCTTTTCAAGTTTAATTTATTTTATTAAATATTTTTTGTACTCTAAAAATTGTATTTAACCCTAAAATTCCTGATTTTTAATAAACAGATTTTGAAATGTTTTTTGACTTACATTTGTCGAAAAAATCAAGGAAATTTTTTTTAAAAATCATTATTTGTTTTTATTGTGGTTTACTGCTAAGAAACAGTTTGTTTTCAATAGACAACTTTAAACTTGAATTGGGTTAAAAAAAACTCAACTGGTGATAAATATAGAATTTTTAAGTGCATCATTTTTTCAAGTCGCAACACTTAATTCATAATTGCGGAATAAAATACTGTATTTTCAATCGTTCAAACAATAAGCAAATGAATAAACACCCACTACTAAACATGAATTTATTTCTTTATTTTTATCAGCATTCGTAAACACGCTGCAAATACGTTTAATAGCATTATACATCCAGTTGATAACAATATGCTTTAGAGCTTCCGTCTTATTTTTATAATATTTTAAATGGAAAAGTGGCTACGTTACTTAAAGGCAATTCTCGGCATTTAAGGATTCCTTTTGATTAATAATTTAACGAATTTCAAATATGTCATAAAGTAATTTATTACATTTGTCTTTAAATTGCTCCATATGAAATCCTTTATTCAGAAAGAAATGGAAAACAAGACATATATAAATCTTTATAAAGCATTCATCAGATTCTGTTCTTTTTAATGATTTAGGCCACAGATTCAGATGGTCCGAGTCAAGGCAATGGCAAAGTCACTTACAGCATTATGTCAAGCGAACTGGCAGATCCCACTGCGATTACCATAGACCCTGAAAGTGGGGAAGTTTCCCTTACTCGCCCCCTGAAGCATTCCGAAACACCTGCGGGAATAGGACTGCTGAACATTATCATCAGAGCAACCGATCACGGGGAACCGCCTTTGTCTTCTACAGCAAAGTTGGTGTTGAAAGTCAAAGTAAGTGATTACCCGTCTGCTCAAATTCATACTCAAATCATACATCATTAAATTATACAGAGTATCAGTTTTGGAGGAATTATTTTTCCTCACTGAATGTGTCATAGAGCCACAGTTTGAAGTTGGTAATGCAGCTTATAAATTCTAATTACTAGGATTATCACGAATTCATTGAGAAAAATAATTAATCGAAAGAATTTTTAATATATATAATAAAAAGGAATGAACTATTATGAAAATCCAACTCTTCTACAACGAGGTTAGTTTCATCCGTGTTTCGAACCCTTGCTGTAGGAGAAATGTCAAATTACTAAGTAGAAGGAAAATTGTAATCAAGTAGTTAGAAGGCTTTGTTGCAGCGGAATTGCCTCAATTTCCCATCAAGCTCTTTTACAATATGGTTAATCCGTTCCATGTATATCAGGCTGTGGTGGCCTGATGGTAAGGTCTCGGCTTCGAAACAGGAGGGTTTCAATGCTAAATACCAGATTCCTACAAAGAACCGTCGTATAAAGAGTCTAGTGCACGTTAAATCTGTCGTGGCTAGACGTCCTCTAACTGGTGTGATGTGGAAGTTAAGAGTGCGTAGGGTGGAGGATTCATCCTCTTCATCTGACCGTTAGATGATCAGCCACATCTGACCGTCCTAAAATATCCCTAGTGTTGTTTTAAAACGGGGCGTTAATATAATTGAATCCTTGCGTGTATCTAAACTTTATTATAATAGAAATCTAAACTTTATTGTAATCGACTAAAATGCATGATAACCTCTTCTTAGAATTCTATAACGTACAAGAAACCGTCACAGTTTTATTTTATCGTCGCTCCATCGAAACCGTAGAAACGATGCTATTAGAACATTTTGTTGAAAGAATTCAGATCTTGAGCATTTATAATTCAGTTAATTCGATTTACGCATAGTAACTGGGCTATTGGAAAGAGGCTGTATAACAGGAAGATTGCCTCTATTTTTGTACATATTATATGGTAATCATATTATTAAAATGCCTCTTCGTTGGCAAGTTTATCGCAATTTTTTATACTTTTTATAACAGAATTGATCGTGATTTTTCTAATAGAATTATATAAATTTGAGGATGGAAAAATGCTTATAAATTCTGCAAGTAAATAAGTTAAGTCTGATTATCAACTGCGAGAATATTTTTTCAGTTTATGCATGAATTTTCATGTGCCATATGAGCACTGAGACAAGCACATAATAATATATATTTATTGATAATGTATGTATTTGAAATTAAAAATTAATTCCCATTTTTTTTCTAATTTCTCGAACTAACAGATTTTTATGGTATTTTATGACATGTGTTGTTTGTCGCAATAATGTATTAGAATCACTAATATTTTTTTTTAACAAAGAACATTTCTCTAAATAATGATGTCATCATAATCACATTATAAATACGACTCGCATGCCATTTAATATTTAATTACTCATTGTACTCATTTAATATTTAATTACTCATTGTACTCATTTAATATTTAATTACTCATTGTACTCATTTAATATTTAATTACTCATTTCAGCTGTGAAATTATTTAGTTTTTAACTCTTCCAAAATTTGTTATCTACTCAGAAATTTAATTGATGATGTTTTTGATGTTTTAATTGTTCTTGATGTGTCATATAACTTATTTTGATGAAAAATTTTCATTGAACACGGTCGTACATTTGTTCTTGTTCAACCTAACAGCAAGTTGAAAATTTTTATTCATATTTTAAATTAATTAATTAAAATTTAAGTAATACAGTAATTTCTATTTTTGCAATTCAGACACTGATTAGGCCAGTGCTAGCCTAATGCTTAGCCTAAATTGATGCTTTAACTATATTAGGTATTTAAAAATACCAAGAATTAAAATGAGATGCATGACGGGAAAAAGATAGGAATTAAAAAAGAATAAACAATCATATAGATAGCATTATCAGCGTGGATGATATAGATTTTATCAAAATTTCTGCAGCAATAGAAAGAAGTCTGTATGACGTTGTGAAAACAGAATATTACTGGGATTTGTGAAGAATGCACCATTTTGTAATTTGGGGAAGAAAATTGTATATAGCAAAGTCATAAGTAAACAGAAGTTGAGAATGATTGAGTTTATCATTTTATGATGTTCTAAAATGCATGGGAAAAAATGTCGAATCAGTTTAGAAATACAATGTTTCATTTTTTTTCATTCTTAAGTTAGAATGCATGAAAAAGTCTCTTAATCCACCTAGTTGATTTTCTTATAAAACGGATAACTTTATTCTGAACGCTTTATATTTTGTTACGTTTAATCTTAGATGCCTACACTTAGGGATTGCGATACCGGTATACCGGGATACCGAATACCAGTATTTTGAGCCATTTGTACAATTTTGTAATACCGGTATTCACAAGTTTAAATACCGGTTTTTCGGTATTTACTAGAAATTTTTAGAATTGCCTCCCCTATACGTTCAGGGATCGCCAACATAGCAAAATAGTATAAGTTTTTGTTTTATGTCTCCCTAACGGACGAAATTAATTTGCTAATTAATGGCTTAATTAATTGCTTAAGTCTAACTTAGCGAAACATGGATTATCCCTGAAAGAAGATATTGTATCCATAATGACTGATGGAGCCACATTTATGAAAAAAGTTGGAAAGTTGATTGGTTCAAATCAGCAATTGTGCTATGCTCATGGAATTCAATTAGGAGTAAAAGATGTATTATACCAAAAAAATGAAGAACAGTAGAATCCAAATACTGTGGATACAGAAACTTCGGATTCCAACTTTGAAGAGAGTAAGAGTGTGAGTGATATTGACAATGAAGATAATGACAATGTAATTGTTGAAGAAGACATTGGTAATGAGAATGAAATATTAACACATCAAGAATTGCTTCCTATAATTTATAAAGTTCGAAAATTGTTAAGATATTTAAACGTTCCCCTATAAAAAAGGACATATTACTAAAATATATACTAACTGAAAATAAAACAGAATATATGTTAATATTAGATTCTAAAACACGTTGGAACAGTTTATTTCTAATGATAGAACGATTTTTGAAACTGAGAAATCCAATCCAACCAATAATCGATTTAAACCTGTAAATTAATTTTTCAGATAGTGAATTCGACTTAATATTCAGAACTGTATCAGCTCTACTTCCAATAAAACTGACTATTGAGGCATTATGTCGGAGAGATTCTAATTTATTAACATGCAATAATAGTGCAACAATAAATTTCATGTTGCAATCACTGAAAGAACAGAACACATTAGTTTCTGAATAATTATATATTACACTGAAAAATCGCAGAGAAGAAAGGCATACGGAAGCAGAAAATGTCTTATGGTATTTAGATAATTATAATGATTTTAAAAATGAAAATGAAAAAGAGGAAAAGAAAATAATCAATTCAAATCTGATTAAATTTACAGAAAATTTTCTTAAAATTTTTTACCCACAAACCTATCCATATTCAGAAGAATTCGGTTCAGTTATCTAAGATTATGATGACACTAATGTCGATAGTGAAAAGGAATTGTCTCTTGAACAAAAATTAGAAATTAATAAAAGATTAGAAAATAAATAAAAAAAATTCAATAAACCATAATATAATCAGCTATATCCAAAAACAACCCGACGAGAAATCGATTTGTTTTGAGATGAGGATTTAGAGGTAAATACTTGGAAATATATATATCGCGCATTGCTAACAGTACCACCGACTAGCGTAGATGCCGAAAGAGCGTTTTCGACAACTGGTAATTTTTGCACAAAATTACTTTTCAGGCTTAATGACAGTACAATGGATGCATTATGTTTTTTAAGATCACATTTCAAAAATTTGTAATAGTACCACAGACTGTATAGTGATATTTACACTTTTTTTATTTAAATAAATAAGTTGTGTCTTTACTTTTTTGTGATTATGTACTGTTATAATTTATAAGTTACACATTATTTTTTGTGATAATTACACTCTCAAACAAAACTGGCAAATAAAAAAAAACTGTTTTTTTTTCCCCCCTAAAATTTCTAATACCGGTATTAAAACCGGTATCCCGGTATTAAGATCCAAAAAATACCGAATACCGGTATTGAAATTTTTTTCCGGTATTGCAATCCCTACCTACACTTATAAAGGGGATTCACACAAGAAAATGAAACTAATTACTTTTTTTTACATAAATTTTTTTTATTCTTTTATAACAATTTGGAATATCCACACAAAACATAATTACTCCAATATCGTCTTATATACATTATGAGTTTCAAAAGAGCAATTTGTATTACATGTTCTTTTGAAATAATAAAAGTTAAATTGCTTCTATTTTCGAAACTTTTTTTTTAACTTTTTCTTTTTTGAACTGGGTTCTCTTTATATAAAAAATAACCCATTTTGAAATCAATTATCGTCCTAAAAATTTATATGCAAGTTAAAATGTAAAAACTCAGTAAGTTTTTATGTATTAATAACCATTCTATATTTTTAGAAAGAAAATGATGGAGCACCCGAATTTTCTAATCTTCCATACCGAGTGAGTGTAAAGGAAAATGCGAAAGGAGGTAAAGTGCTAACATTTTCAAAACACTTTTTTAAAGTAAGGAATGTAACAGAAATTAATATGACATGTTGTTATTTCAATGAATTTTTTGAATTTCTTGATATAAATATAATCTTTAATAATATTGTATACTTACTTTCAAACATAATCATTTTCACCAGAAAAAAATTGCCGATGGCCTTGTAGATAAAATTTGAGCTTAAAGCAATTTTCTAATTTTTAGAATTTTTCAAATTTTTTAAATATTAATATTTTAGATTCATTTATTTTTAAACTTGCTGAAATATTTAAATACAACGGTATATGGATTTTAAGATTAGTCATACAATTTTAAATAAAATTTTTTAGAGAAATGTAGAATCAGAAATGGCGAAATTAAGTATATTTTAATTTTTAGCATATAAAAAACTGATGAATCGTACTCTTATTACAAACACAATATTATCACATACAAAATATAAACAATATAAAAATTCAAAACTTCTATTATAAATAGGAAAAAAGCTTTAATATTTTGAATGAGGTCGCACAATGTTTCAAAATTACAATGCCAACTCTAAAATAGACCTAACGTTTCTTTAAAACGACTTAATTATTGCTAAACTGAACTAAACTATACTTAGAATTTTTTTAAAGCATGAAATGAGAAAAGACGTCAAACTAAATGCATAACTGAATAACAAGAGATAGCCCTAAATAATATGCAACTCACCAAAAATATCGATTACATATGCTCTTATTTCTTTATAGGAACTAGCGTCTTAAGAATAGTTGCAACAGATCCCGATGGACCTGATTCCGACATTAGCTATTTCATTCACAATGGAGCCAAAGATAATTTCGTCCTCGACCAAAAATCAGGCCTGATAGCTGTAGCGTCTGGAGCAGATCTGGACAGAGATGTTTATGGACTTGATTACAGCATCATAGTAAATAATTTTTCTTTTTACTTCTAAAACTACTTTCAAGTAATGAAAATTTCTTATAAAAAACTTTTGAATGGGTTTGAAATTTTTTTGTTCAGAAAGCATATATAAATTTACTTATATAAGCCATATAAATATTTTAACTATAACATGATGAAAACGATTAGGGCTTTTCTATACAGTGATCCATACTTTCATCCTTTCTGTGTTTTACCGTTTTCTTACTTTTCTGTATGTTTGATAGTGTTCGGAATGTATTAAGAGAAAGTATTGAAATAGCTAAAATATTTGAATTCGATATTTTGTCGAATCTTTACGTTTTAGACCCCACAGAGAAAAAAAAATGCATGTTTGATATTATATCTGTTTCTAATTCTGTGAACACAATGACTCAAAAATGCTTTGAGCTAGACTCATGAAATTTGGAATGTGTTCTTAAATTCAAGTCTGTAGATATCTGTCAAATTTTGAACTCAATCTATTCAGCTACAGGTACAGGTACCTAACAGTTTTATTTTTAATTAAATTTGAATAAGTTTATAACTAATTAATGTGTGCATTTATTATTTAATTACTACATTTCTAATTTGAAGAGACATATTTTTACTAAGAAATTTTAATTTTCCTATAAATGGTATAAAATAATTAATAGAATCAAACAAAAAAGAGTTCAAAATTTTATTTTATTCTCTCATACTCTAATTTATAGAAGGTTCCAGTAGTATAGTTGAAAAATAAAAAGCTGCCCAGTTTAAGACTAAAAAATAATAACTTTATTAAAATAAAATGGAACGCAACTTTTTAAATAGAGTAATCAGAAAATCTTTTGCAGTCTAAATTTATAAATACTTCTGGATTCGGTTGAAGAGTTTCTTTAAATATTCATCAAAAATTAATCAATCTGTTCCTAGTTCCCAGATGTTTGATTATGTAAAAATATATAAAATAATTGAGAGTAAATGTTCTTAACAAAAAATCGATAAAAAGCTTCAGTCCATTATCAGAAAGAGAAACATCACATTAATATAAAATAAAATTTTTAATAATCCCCTTGTACTTATAAGGAAGAAAAAGAGGATTGTCTGATAGATGACTATGAATTGAAATGTTACTGTATCAAAAAGATTTTTTTTTTCTTTTTGAAGTCTTTTTGTAGTATTTTATTCCATATCTTATTTAGTGTAATGTTGTTTCGATTAATTTTTAAGCCGCATAATGTATAATTTGGCTTGGCTTGTTTTTGAAACTTTCCAAAAAGAATAAGCTATTTTTCCTGACTGATTAAAAAACGTCTATAAACCATAGCATGACCGAAATTTAAACTGAAGTTCATCATATGCATGCTGATATTTTTCAAAAAGGAAATAAATGCATATAAAACATCTCTAATAAAATTAGTATTTCGGATCATTAACGTTATATTAAGTTAAAAATACAAACCATTGACTTGAATTTGTCTTTGCAAGATCGCTGTCTTTCCTTTTATCATTACTCTACTTAATTTTTTCCATTATAAATATTACAAAGATAATACACTTATTTTTAGTATTTTTATAGTTTCTATTATTTAATTAAAATTCTTGTCAAACAAAACAAATTTGAATGCTATAATGCATTTTGAAAATGTCCCTAAAATAATAAACTGAGCTTTAGGTAAATTTTCAAGCAATAATTCTAAAGCTTCTTATATTTTTATTGAAAATATTTATATTTTCATTCCTGTTGATTGTGTAACTACATTCATCTCTTTTTATAAATAAATGGCTTACTTATTATTTTAGGTACATGCCGTTGATGCGGGTAACCCAGTACAGCAAACAGCTACAGCTACGGTTTCTATATCGGTGGAAGATGTTAACAACAAGCCCCCTAAATTCTCCGAAGATTCTTACGTGAAATATATTTCTGAAAGTAAGCTTTTCTTCCATTATTTTACTATCTAATATTTAATTTAGCTATTTCAATATCTAAATATTGCTAACGTAAGAGTTTTTATTAAAAAAAAATATTCTTTTAAGTAATATGAATGTTGTGTTATTCAGGATGAGTGATAGTTTTATTGCAAATAAAACTATTAATCAATCTCCAATACTGAGAAATGCCCTATTTTTGAAATTAGTTTATTAAATGAATTATGTATTGTTTCATCCTCAGGTGCCAATATCGGAGACGAAGTTCTCAGTGTGATTGCAACGGATCCAGATGAAAATGCCAAACTGCGTTACTCAATAGTTGAGCCTATTGTGGCCAGAGATAAAACTGGTTCTGTCGTAACTTCTTCTGCTTATAATTACAAGGTACATTTCAAGTAGTTTTATTAATATTTTTAATAATAAAAATTTGCTTTCATCGGGAATTTTTTTTTTCGCATTTTGAATAAAATTAAATATGTACTGTCTTCACTGCAAATATTAGAATATTTCAAGCAGTAAGATTCGACATGCTGAGAATATTCTAATATCTGCTACAGATCTGTTAAGCTTTATCATACTTACAGCGAATTTAAATAAGACAGACTGGATAGCTTGACATTTGTTTGAAGAATGATGTATGAAAGACTTCAATCACTATATTTAATACTTTTTCTGCCGGCGTCCTCTCATAGGGGTAGCGCATCTTCCCCGTGATCTGGGCGTCCCGAGTTCGAATCCCGGTTCGGGCATGGGTGTTCATCTGTATTCTATCTGTGAGGTGTGTGAATGGACCCCCCCCCCCACCTGTAAAAAGGGGTTGTGCAAGTGAATGTGTGAGTTTCATCTTCATATGAGGAAGAAGTCAGACTTCTGCCCTCGGGTGCTCAGGGGTCTTTACCCTCAGAAGCTACTGCACCCCCTTTCCGAGGTAACGCGGACACGACATCATCAGCATCATCAATACTTTTTCTAAATTTAAACATGATTGAACTGTTTCTGTCAAAATTTTCGCTTCTCCATGACTGTAGAAAATTTCTTTTCGTAGAATTTATGAAATGACCATATTGAAAGTATTAAAAACAGCATGTGTAGTTTTCTTATTAATTCTTTTGAAATGAGTATTCCCATGAATGCTTTCTCTGAAATCACATTCTACTTATTTCCGCAATTTTTGACAATTTTCAACAAAATATTGATTTGCTTCTTATAATTATTAAAGAACTTTCATCATTACCCAAGGGAAAAAAGGCACATTAATTTTTCTCAATATTTCATTCAAGAAAGAAGTTCTGTAGTGAAATTATGAGGAGGAATGTATTTATTCTTTTTCAAACTTAAAAAAAAGGTTTTAAGCAATTTTGTATTAAAGCAGAATCGAGATTAATTAAATCTGTACAGAAATCTATCATGAGAATGAAAATTTTAATTTCTATTTCATTCTAGAAATTTTGTTAATATCTTCTCATATTATTACACTGAGTTTTGAAATATATTCTGAATTTTATTTTCATATGAAATTAATTCGTATAAATTTTTGGGCACTTTGAATTCAATTGTATGTAATGATAAACTCCATTTTCCAGTTTTGCTTTCAAACTTTAATATATTGATTATTTTAATTTTTGATTATTTATTTTACCAAATAGCTTTCTAACGAACTACATACTTAATCTTTTCTGAAAAATGAAATATTAATAACTCATTAATTTGCTTTAGATATTAATAAAAGGAAAACAAATGCTACTCTGAACTTGCTTATTTAAATGCATTTCTTTCATAGTTTTTCTCAGAAGTTTCGAAATAAACTATAGATTTTTGCAATATTTCATGTTTAATTTCCCTTTTCTTTCTCCCAAGAATGCTTTCAGAATCGATGGAACAACAGGAAAAATTATTGTTAATCAGCCATTGGAATATAATTCAGCTTCTGTTATTATTTTAACTGTTGAAGCAGTGGATCTCAATGCCGTGGATATAACATTTGGAAGAGAACAGAAAACTTCAGGTATAAATTTATTAAAACGAATTTTTTATGTTTTTATTTAACTTTTACTATATTAAGAACTTATCAGCTTTAACTGTAAATTATAATAGCTACACAGAAGGGTAATATTTGTAATTTTAATTGACAGGTTATGAGTAACAATTGATATGTTAACTCATCGTTCCAAGATGAAAAAAAAAATTGATGCATACATAGTTTCTACTAGAAAATTTGTAATTTAAAATCAATCTAAATTTTTCAAAAGAATTAGAATATAAAGCAATCATGATAACTCAAACAGATAGTGCATAAAACGTTAGGAACGACTTTATGAACAAATGAATAGTGTATGCCTCTATGCACTCTGGATCGATCAAGGAAAAAAATCCCTGTGAAATTAAATAATTTTAATAAAATTAATCGACCTTAAAAATAAAAAGTGTAACCTTTATTTTTAAATAAAAGTGTAACCTTTATAACAAAAAGTGTAACTTTTAACCAGCTACCTCGACCCACCCGAAGGCACACGGAAAAATCTGAATGACCGGACTACCGTAACTTTATTACATTTTTCAATTTACATTGGCAGGAGCCATTGAGTCTTAATAGCCATCACCGGCCACGGTACAATACTTCCCTTGGTAATCAAGTCCCGTCGTCGATGGGAAGTAGCCTACCCACTTTTTTTCTGTACCTTCCAGGGTGGCGAAAATCAACCACCATACCGGAAGCTTCTAATCTAAAATTATGAGGTGGCCTCCGGTGGGAGTAATACAAAGTGTAACTACAAACTGGCTACTACGACCCGCCGGAAGGCACACGGAAAAATCTGAATGGCCAGACCGCCGAAACAGCAAGACAGTCCGGAACTGTGTTTGAGTTCTAATGGCTATCACCGGCAACGATACAGCCCTTCCCTTGGAAAGTACGTCCCGTCATCAATGGGAGGTAGCCGATCCCTATTTTATTTCTGTACCCACCAGGGTGGTGAGAACCAAGAACATGCCGGAAGCTATTCATCCTCAATTACGAGGTGCCACCCATTTGGGACAAAATGTATATTATTAGCACTTAAACTGAAATTCTATTTGAATATGTTATTTTCTTTTAAACACTATAGAATCATATTTATATCCATTTAACTGAACGCAATTATGTATTATTTTGTTTTAGCTTATGCTGTAAATTTCCATTTTCACTATTAAAAATTACTTTGAAAGCTCTAAGCTACTGAATTTTTTTTCTAATACGTAAGATTTTTATAACAAAGCTTAAAACAATTTCGAATATTTTGATCAGTATTTGTATCCGCAGTGGAAGTGACAATTTACATTCGGGCCCAAACAACATTTATTCTGGAAATACAACGTTTTGTTGTAACAATTTAGAATATTTTGATCGCCATTAACCATGTTTGTATCCGCAGTGGAAGTGACAATTTACATTCGGGCCCAAAGAACATTTATTCGGGAACTATAACATTTTGTTGTAACAATTTCGAATATTTTGATCAGTATTTGTATCCGCAGTGGAAGTGACAATTTACATTCGGGCCCAAAGAACATTTATTCGGGAAATATAACATTTTGTTGTAACAATTTAGAATATTTTGATCTCCATTAACTATGTTTGTATCCGCAGTGGAAGTGACAATTTACATTCGGGCTCACGGAGAAATGAATCCTGTATTTTCACCACCTTGGACACAAGCTCATCCTGCAATCGAAATTACGGTACCAGAGGAAACTATGATTGGCTCAACTCTGCTTACATTATCGGCTTGGGACCCTCTCACACATACCGTTGTCAACCACTTCGAAAAGATATCTGGTTCAGATCCTGATAATTATGTTTCTGTCAGCCCAGTTTCAGGTAAATGAACAGAATAACCACTCTTTAATTCTTTCAGCTTGTTGGAGTGTATTCATTTGCATATTTTCTCTAATTTATTAATAAAAAAGTAATTTTCAATAAAAGTAAAAAGAACTTATTAACTTATCCTGCACAAAGTACAAAGAAACTCTTTGTGATAGTTTTATACTAGTAGAAATTTCCAGCGCAATTTCCCTTATAATTAAGAAAGAGAAATTTATAAATATTTTTAACGGATAGTGAATAGATGTCAAGTCGACGAATGACAATTTAGTGACAGAAATTGCGATGAATTTGTCGATTTTGTCAACAAAAAATAAAGATTTATGACAATATCTCTATAAGAAACCGAGATCCATTGATCCTTCTAGAAAATTCTACGCTCTATTTGTGAATTATAAAAGGAGAAGTAGTCATACGAAAAGTTGAAATGTTTATTATGGAGAGAGTTTTTTAATTGCACTTTGAGCCTTATTGTGCTATTAGACTGTTTAATAAATAGTTGCTGTTTGCTTTTGTATTATTATTGATATAAGCGTTGTCTTTAAATATGAATCGATTATATTTTGTTGCTTGTGTTTTGTGTTTTCTTGTTAAATAAAACATCGTTATTGCTCATTATCAAGCTTGTTGGATTGCATAACCACCTAATACATTTCCGTAAAAATTCTATGCCAAGGCATGACCATGAATTGATATCAGAGTGCTTCAGATAGGGTGCATATGAAAAGCTCGAAAGTCACATTAATCCTAATCCAAGAGATGATCATGAATTGATGTATTAAGAACATCAGTGTGAAGGTGGAAAGTTCATAATTACATGATTGATGCAAAATCATGATACATTCAATGGAGAATTCTTGCGACTTCGTAGTCTCCATTTACGGCTGGTACCATAATTATCATCGAATAGTTTTAATTCCATAATTGACTTTTGAAATCTCTTTTTATCAAATTTAAAGTTTAATTTTGTGTCTGATATTTTAAGTCTCTGAATATCTACTGCAACATTTCAGATATTAACAGAAGCTTTTATAAATTAGGCAACTAAAAAAAAATAAGAAAGAAGATTTAAATGAATGATTGATATACGCTCTGATGGTGGTGGCTCTAATCTCTTTAAGTCTAATCTAGTTAAGCATACCTAGTAGAGCTCTGAATAAATAAAAAATATGGCACCTTTTATTGACCAAAATGACCTTGGAGCACCGAAATAGTTTGTGGACGATGAAAAAGTGGAAAAATGTTAGCATATAGAGATAGGTTGATTGCCTTGTGGGAACTGACAACATTTGTGTTTTTATTGGAGGAAATCTTCGAGTAATCAGCCAAATTGATAGCAGCAAACAATCTGTTGTCAATCCATACATTAGTTTTTGAATAAGACTTATTAATAGCGCAGCCAGAGGATAGAGTCATCGACCTTCTTCTTCCGATTCATGCAGTTTAGACATATACTATGCTTTAATCAATTGACAACTGTGAACATTTGCTATTGTTGTAAAATAAATATTCTAATCATTGTCTGAGAAATCTCGATTATAATTTCTTAAGGTTTGTGATTATTTCCGAAATAATTCTTTTGAAAAAAATCTTATAAAATATTTGAATTTTTGTTTCAAACTGATTTAAGAAAAGTCTTATGAAACTAAAATATTTCATTTAAAAGTTAAAAATATTTCGAAAATTGGAAGAAATAAGTTTTTTTTTATACTAAAGAATGGGTATAAATCTAAAACTTTCTAGTTCAGAAATTTATCAAATGTTTTGGTTAAAATTTAGCAGTTAAAAAATGTACTGCTGTTTTTCAAGAAACAAATAAGATTCCTTTCAACGATTCTTTAAATACAAGTATTCAATTAATAAAAAACGTGAAAATTTGAATTTTTTTTTCATATTTTGAATCATTAAAGTAAATTTATTCTTTTAAAAAAATTTTGTATCTACAGACTATATTAAAAAATTATTGCACGAATTTTGAACAAAAAATTCTGCATTGAATTCGAATTTATGAGATTTTTAGAAAGAAGATTCCATTAAAATCTAAAATTCGAGATAATGGCATTTAATGATACAAATATAGTTTTAAAACGTAAGGTGTAAAAATATAAAAATAAATGTGTACTCCCAAAGAATGAATGCAGAAGCAAAATTCTAAGTCTTTTATTTGAAAGAAAAAAAACCTCCTCACAATTAAGATTAGCGAATAAAATATTTTTGATATTTTTTATCAAAATTAATTTTTCTTCATAGTCTTCTAAAATGAAAGACACGATAATATTTAAAGAAAAATCAAGTTTATCTAGGTCAAAGATTTCGTATATTACTCTACCCTTTCAAAAAATAAGAATTATAAACTAAAAAATTGAAATACATTTTAATAAACTGATAAAAAAATGTAAATTAATTGAAAAATTTTCAGTTTTTTGCGCTCAAAAATATATTAATTTTCTTTCCTGCAGGTGTGGTTGCATTAAACAGAAGATTGGATTTCGAAGCTCTGCCTTCAAAGCATATAAGTTTTAAAGTGAAGGCTATCATCGGAGAAGCAAAAAATCAAAGATCAAGCGAAGCATCGGTCATTATCAATGTTCAAGACATTAACGATAACAGCCCTGTATTTTCTCAAAATGTAAGTAAAATTCTTATTTCTTTAATCTTTTATGCTTAACAGCAAACGAAATAGTGAAAGTGATAAATTTAATATTTTGCTTCCATTGCGTTTTGAGAATTCATATTTTCTTTTTGTATTCATCAGTTTTCTGTTAAATTGAAAATTAAAAAAAAAAAAACAGTAGTGAAATTTTGATTTTTTTATATTAACAGATTAAGTAATTTAAATGACGAATTTAAGAATTATCAAGTGTAATTTGAATGAATTATTACAGTTGAATGTTATGCCATGAGAAATGCAAGTGCCATTGAGTTACCTATTGATTTTGTGCGACATTCTTATTTTATTTTTATTCTTATCTTATTTTTTAGACATTTTATGTATTCACTTATTTAGCAGTGAATCATTAATTCCTAATGATTTTTTTATAATACCTCTATGAATCAATCAATGATTTTTTTCTAATTACATCTAGTACATCATTGTTTCTGAGAAAACTAATAAAGTGCTTTTTCAATTTAAATTTTTGCAGAAATTAACGTTTCTAATATTATAATTTAGTTATATCTTCCTATAACAAAAAGTTTTAGGCTAAAT
This sequence comes from Argiope bruennichi, assembly GCF_947563725.1. Lineage (NCBI taxonomy): Eukaryota > Metazoa > Arthropoda > Arachnida > Araneae > Araneidae > Argiope > Argiope bruennichi. Next base: position 81,569,462 of record NC_079156.1, on the reverse strand, counting down.
GAATTTATCAAATAATTTATTTACATATTATAATAAAATTAACTGTATTACATTTTCAGTTCTTTAAAGATATGTAATTGAATTATAATATACGTTTGGCAATGATTATTCACGGATTTGCTGTTTTTTGGTACATATTATAATTAAGTTATATTCAGAATATTAAAAAAAATATTTGATGAATTTTATGTAACAATTGAATCATGCTTATTTTCACGTGATTTTACCATTGGAGATATTTTCTCAAGCAACTTAGCAATCAAAACTGAAATTTCCAATAAGCACAATTACGTTTGATTTGGTTTTGTAGTTGTATGTTCTATTGCAGTCTTTACATATTTATTTTGATTGAATAAATATGCTGACATATCAAATTAAATAAATAACTAATGTTATTTATAAACTTCGAAAGTTTATGTTTAAGAGTCAAATGAATCATTGCTTTCTTTTTAAAGATTAACCCTTTTTTACATGATTTTTTTCTTTTTTTGTGTGTGAAATAAATCAGGGTGATATAATTCATGTTCTAGATATAAGGGAAAAATATTTTTTTTAAAATCCTAGTATAAATATATAATATAAAATTATTAAAAAATAGTTTAAGGTAAATATCCATTATCGTGCAAATTTACATGTTAATTCCAGTACAAAATCTTCAGTGTTCCTCTCTTCTAAATTTCTTCACTCATTATCGCTTTTATTACAAAAAAATCTCAGATTAATTATAAAAAAAATATTAGAGAAACTGCACGTTTCTTCTAACCACAACAAGCAGCGGAATGACAAGTTCAAACCCGTAATAATGACTGTGACATTTGATTTTGTTTGACAGCTACGTTCCTTATTACTCAATTGCCGTGAAAAACGTTGCCAGCAACAACCAAGTTACAGTACACCTGTTCTGCGTACAATTTTTGTTCACTAAATGTTAAGATGGAAATTTCCATCATCATGCAAAGGGTTAAAACTCTTACATCAAAATTAAAATTAAAAATATATTGCATTGTTTATAAATTTTCAGATTTCAATAATTATAATTATGTTTACTTAAATAAAGAAACATTTGTATATGTAATTTTCTTTATGATATATATATCTCCAAAAAATAAATAATATGTAAATATGCAAATCAGATAATTTTTTTTCCTTTCAAGTCCTATACAACTAGCATTTCTGAATCAGCAGAATACCCTGAAAGCATTCTGACAGTACTAGCTTCAGATAAAGACAGTCAGGACGGTTTTGGAACAATCAGGTATTCCATATCAGGAGATGGAAGCGACGTGTTTGACATTGACGAAACATCAGTAAGTGTTTTTTTCTTGATTCAAAAACAAAATCATTAGTTTAATGAATATCACATTTTATGTATATATTTCTCTGAAAAATTCACCCCTTTCATTTTTAGGGTACAATATCGATACGAGAAAATGCAACCTTAGATAGGGAGAGACAGGCAACCTATAATTTACAGATTACAGCTACAGATAATCCCAGAGGCTTGGCCAATCAAAGAAGGACTTCAATTATTGTGAGTGAATTTGATTTTTATGATAACGTTTTATTCTCCGGTTAAATAATTATTCTCCATGAGTTGCTCATCTGTTTTTTTGTTGCGCTTCTGACATCTTATCAAAAATCATTCTGTTTTTCACTTATTATTGTATTTTAATCTTTCCAAAATGTTGACAACAGCAATGATAAAAATCTAAGATTTTGTTTTTAAGTATCTTGTAGAAAATCATAGGAAACCCTTTAGTATTACTTTTGTCATCTTTTTCAAGCATATCATATTCTGATATCTTTTTGTACGTTACTTTTATATAACCGATGTTTACTCTAGAATATCAGCTAAAATTTCAACTTGTAACTCAATAAAGAAGAGCTGAATATTGAGGAAGTAACATTATTTTTTAATTTAAATAGAATTCTTTATCAATTTTCCGTATTAACATGCATAACTAATTGTGTGTGATATAAATTAATAAATCCTCATTGGAAACATTCTGAATTCAGAAATTGTTATTTGTTTTCGTTTTTTAAGCAAATGAATGTTATTGATAAAATATTGTTACAATACAAGAAATGCCTGATATTCTATCGTGTTTTATGTTATAATAATTAATTCAATAATTATTAATCGTCGTTTTTAAACTTATATTGTCACTAGTTAACATCAACAATGAGTTGTTCGCTATGTAATAGTACCGGGTGATTATAAAAAAAAAGAAACTGTCTCAAAGTATAAGACCGCAGCTATCAAACCGTTCATAGAAACTGAGTAAAATTTGGTTCAATGTATTTTAAGGTATGCGCGCGTGAATCATTTGGGGACAACAGTTGACATCCAACAGTTACGGCTACAGTGAAAAAGTTTCATAATTTTTAAGTGGCAATACCAACTTTTTTTATTGGAATGTGTTTTCCATAGCAAAAAAGAATAAACGGCATCGGAACGGTATCTGTAGCAGGAAAATCACTAGTGCTAGACAGACTAAGAAGAAAAGAGTAAACAATCAATAAGGGTAGAGAAGCAATGGAAAGCAAAATTTTTTTATTATGTTCCACAAATTTTCCACTTTACCTTCTTCAACACTTCGCATGTTGCAGATGGTACCTAGCACCGAAGCATGCACCATGCTGAGAAAAATCTTTTGAATTTCACGTCTATGATAGGCACACCACAGTTGTTTTCTCTTTTCTTCTTAGTCTGTCTAGTGCCGGTAATTTTCGTGCTATAGATACCGTTCCAACACTGCTTATTCTTTTTTGCTATGGAAAACACATTCCAATAAAAAAAAGTTGGTGCTACCATTTGAAAATTCTGAAACTTTGTCACTGTAGCCGTAACTGTTGTTTTTCATATGATTCAGGATGTCTACTGTTGTTTTTCATATGATTCAGGATGTTTACTGTTGTTTTTCATATGATTCATGCACACATACCTCAAAATACATTGAACCAGAATTTTACTCAATTTCTGTGAACGGTATGATAGCTACGGTCTCATACATCGGGATAGTTCTTTTTTATAATCATCCGGTACTAATTTATTCATGCTAACTAAATTGTACTCCATGTCCTTACTACAAAAGAAAGTCTTATTTAAAATTATATTTGTGTTATAAACATGGAGTCTTCTGAATAATTGCTTTCTCAGTACTATAGATAAACAAAATGATAGTTGTTATGGCTGGAGTAATATGTAAACTAACATAAATGGAATGTATTTAAAAGGCATTTACCATTATACTGATCAAAGCAACAAGCAAGCAAATGCAAGTCAAAAGGTATTTTTGTTGTTTTAAAATGACATATCTATAAAATTAAGAAATCAATTATATTAATATCTCATCAGTATTGTATATGCTGTGTGTATATTATATGCACAATTTGTTCCGTCACAGGGACAATATTTAAAGATAAAGAAAACACTTTCATTTTTTTTATTCTTTTTTCTTTCGATTTAGTCATTTTTAGCATTAAAACGACGATATATAAGAGGTCTATCTGTGACACTGAGCTCAGTTAAATGCGTTAACATTTATTACTCACTTCTTTTTTAAATTGTTTTGTCTATTTAAATAGCAACCCCAAATAATTTTTCAGTGAACTGCAAGAAAATTAACTCATTTGAAGTAAATAATCATAATTATATCTAGTTACTCTCATTATATATTTCAGAATTAGAATTTTCATCTTATTAAAATAAAATCGCCAGCTTTGTTACCATTTGAAGGGTATAAATATGCATGTAGGTTATGATATCTTGCTTAGTTTTTGTCATAATAGATTAGTTTAACCCCCATCTCTTGGATGGGCGTTTCGAACGCTTGTATAGTTTTAAGGACAGTTCGAAACACAAAAAGGGTTTGCTGTAATTATCGCCATAAGGTTGCTAATATATTGGTTTTCTTTCTGCTGTCTATATTAGAAGAAAGAGCAAAATTTTAAACTGATCCAAAGAAATTCTATTAAATACTTTAGTATCTCTTAATAACAGAATTAAGATTTCAAACGATAATTAATTTTTAAATAATTTATACACAGTTTTATTGGATTTCTCCTTAGGTTGTCATCAAAATCCTCGATGAAAATGACAATGCGCCAAAATTCAACCAAGAGATATACACCGCTGTGATACCAGAAAACGTGCCAACTGATTTCAGTATTGTGACGGTGAAAGCAACTGACGTAGACAGCGGGGCAAACGGAGAGGTTACGTACAAACTTCAAGAAGACGGTGAAAATCAGCCTATGAGTAAGTACAAAAATAAAGATATAAATTATTAATAATAAAGAAAAAGATTCTAACTACTTTAAATATTTAAACATTTTACTAATTTTTAAATATTTCACTACTTTAAATATATTATATTGTTATTGGTTTTTCTATTTTCATTCAAAATATGATGATCACTTTTGCTATTTCTAATTCACTTTATTTCGTATCAGCTAACTAAAAGAATAAAATGGTTTAGTACAAAAGAAATTTTTTTATAGAGTATCTGCATTACAGTATCGCTCGGAAATGTGAGTCAGACATACAGAAACATTTTTTTCCCCGCCAGAATATGAAATAATGTTTATAAAGAACCAGTAGCGTCAGCAAATTAACCCTTTCTAGGGCCGTGGGAAGTATGCTTCCCACCAAATTTATCAATCTTCGTATGAATTTATGTAGGTTAGCATAAGTTCTGACAAATTTTTTTAGAAAGACAGAAACTTAGATGCGTTAGTTCTTTATTTTACACAAAATGATGTGTCTTGATTTGATACTTAATTATCAATTACCAAATTAATTAATTAATCAGATTAAATTTATCTAATAAGCTAAATGAATCCCTTTTCTTATTCTAATTTCAAGCCTAAAAATATTTTAACATAATATGACTAAAAAAAATGGCCCTTTAAAGAGTTAAGGGAAAGAAAAGGATTCACCAAATATAATTTAGAATGCAGATTTAATGAAACGCAAATTTACAACAGCAGAACAATCTTTTTGCATGAATGATTAAAAGTGGGGGCATGTGCCATTTCAGACTGCAAGTCCTTTGAATTGCTTTAAATAATTCAAAGACTTTTTTGCTGTACCCTATTTTACTTGTCTTAGTATTTCTCCTACCGAGGAACACCTCAAATAAGGAGATGAAAAATTAATACTTCAGAGCTGATTCCCGTTTCCCGAATGGATATGTTAAAGCTGTAGAATTGAGTTACCTTCATTTCCATGACGAAAGTAGTTGTACAGTAGTCGGTCATGACCATTAGGACTTGACATTAGTTACCGCTACCGAACTGTCATGACGACGATCATTCAGCTATCCCAGATATTTACGCAAGAAGGGAGAAATTCTGATATGCGGATTGCCTCTGTATATACAATTTTCTTATATTGTTATTCATATAATTAGATTGTTATGTTACTGCAAATAATTTAATTCCTTTGTAATGAATTTCCTGTAGAGACTCAATTTAGCATTTTCTATTGCAATGAAGGCTTATTTTTCATGCTTACACTTAACGTTTACATTCAATCTTTCCGGATCCCATGCGCAAGAATAAAATAATAAAAAAATGTTTCTTATGCTGTTGAATTTATAAAATTACCATAATTAACTTCATACACACGAGCAAGTTGCATATATTGCAGCAAATACTGCTCTTATTAATAAAACTTTGTGTTATAACAGTTAGTTTTTTTTATTTGTCACTATTCTTTAACAAACGAGTTCAAATATAAACTTTTTCATTTAGAAGATTTAACAAAATGTTCATTCAAAAGGATTCCAGTTTTAAATGATATTGACTCTTTTTAATTTTTAAGAACTCTTTTTTTTTTTTTGTATTATAACTTAAAACACAAATCATAAAAAAGATGACCAATTATAAAAATTATCTTTTTCATATGAATAAATAAATTTTAAAATATAAATATTTTATTGGAAGCAGCTAAATTCAAAAATAAACTTTTAACAACTAAAAAAATGTTAAGCCAGCATCCTGGCTTAGGGGTAGCACGTCTTCCCCGTGATCCAGGCGTCCCGGTTCGAGTATGGTTGTTCTTCTTCTATGTTCGATCTGTGAGAAGTGTGAGTGCACCCCCCCCCCTGCAGAAAGCGGTTGTGCAAGCGAATGTAATGCAAGAAGTACCTAAGTTGTACCCTTGGCCCTATTTGGCGATACTGAAAAAACAAAAGACACTCACTCGGCTTAAATCGCTGACAGATAACTGTCAGCGGGCTTGTAAAGTGCCATAAGTCACAACACAACAAAAAATTTCAATCCTTTTTTCTATAATAAGAAGTCTTATTTGTGCATTAGATTGCAAAAGTTTTTTTTTTCATTCCTAAATCTATAACTCAAACAAAGAACTGTTAATTTAAAAGACAAAACAAAAAAAATCACTTTTATGCTATTAACTTGATTTCTATATGCTCTTATATCGATTGATAAAGGAATACAAACCAGACACGTAAGTATACCAAAAGAGTAAAAATATTTGCTTTAATTCTCCGTTAGTAACTTTTTCTTTATTCTGAGATTCAAAGCACGAGTTCCTTATGCATTTAAATACAAATAATTTGTGATAGACTGAAAGATGCCCCAACTATTTTTTGCTACGGAGTAAAACAAATTTTACATGAATCTTAATCCTATATTCAAACATTTTTGTTTTTGATTCTAATACGGATTTTGCATAAATCCATAATTTTATTTTCAGACATTTTTGTTGTTGATTCTAGCTCGGATTTTGCACGAATCTTAATTTTATTTTCATACTTATTTGCCGTTGATTCTAACACGTGCTTTACATGAAACTTAATTTTATTTTCAGACTTCTTTGCTGTTGATACCGAAACCGGTGTGGTGTCAGTCATCCGCGCTCTGTCCGGCAAAGGTCGAAGCGATCCTTACACGGTGATCATTGAGGCCAGAGACAAAGGCAATCCACCTTTGAGTTCCATCTGCCACCTTCTGGTCGTTATTGGAGACATCTCTACGAATGACGGGGTGCCACAGTTCATTCGGCCGACTGCCGGGGAAGTGGCGTATATTCACGAAGTAAGTGTTCTTAGTTTATAAATATAGCTGGATGAGTGTCAATAAAAATATTCCAAAAGTCTTAGTGATCTCGTAATAAAGTGTCTGAACCCAGATCGGAGAGTAAAGGATTCGACACTTTATTTTATGAATCCATTACTTAAAAAAAAAATGCTATGTAGAAGTCAGCTAACTTTCATGTATACCGATAAAAGATACTCTATGGGTACAATTTATGCATTTTTGGGGAAATTTTTCGTTATGTTTTAGTTTAAATTCAAGCAAACTCTTAAAAAAATCTTTAAACTTATTCAGAATATTTGATACCCCACTATTTAAGTAGCAATTCTTTTCAGGGATAGAATAACTTATTTTTAATAAGTTGTTTACTGTAAAGTAAAATGTATTGTAAAAAAGATATGCAATAAAAATTATTAATTTGGCTAACTATTTGAAAGTAGTATTGACTAGAAAAAAAAAGCATTTGAAAGAAGACAAATTCATGGCGATATTTGTCTTCTTCCTGGCATAGAGGTAGCGCATCTTCCCCGTGATCTGGGCGTCCTGGATTCCCGGTTCGGGCATGGTTGTTCTTCTGTGTTCTATCTGTGAGGTGTGTGAATGTGTCTCCCTGGGGTTGTGCAAGCGAATGTGACTCATGAAGTAGCTAAGTCGTATTCTTATCTCTAGTCGACGCTACTGAAAAAACAAGAGACGCTCAGTCGGCTTAAATCGCTGACAGATAACTGTCAGCGGGCTTATAAAATGCCATAAGTCACAATAAATGGAGCTTTTTCCATTTAAAACATTGCCTATTGGAAAATAATTCTAACAACTCTCAGAATCCTCCTAGAAATTTTGTTTATGTAAAAAAGAATTAAAATGTAAAAACAAAGTCGATAAAACAAATAAATAAGTGAAAAATAAAAACGTTAATCATAAAATGGTTATGCTATAAATTGTATTGTATTGTATAATATTAATTGCATTGTATAATATTTTAAATTGAGATAGCAAATTTACATTATTGTATTCATTTTATGATGGTGTATTGTTTTAAGATAATTAATTCAGATTACTGTGTCCATTTTATGATGTTTTATATTTATGATAGTTTATTGTTTCACGATAATGATCTTATATTAAAAGATGATTCCCTTTTTCTATGATCGTTTGGGAATATTACAGAATTAAAAAGTGGAATGATTATACATGCTTTTGTACCCTGAGACTTTGTTCTAAATAACATCTCTCGGGTTTGTGATCGCACTTTAAGAAATCCTGATTGCAAAGTGAAACAAATAAGTGAGAAATGAATATAATACACATACTCAGATAATGCAAAGCTCGATAATTTGTCATATTTTTTATTATATAGTACTATATGACTGTATTAAAAAATCAGTTTGGTTTTTTTCCCACCAGAATGTAACAGTAAGAACTCAAGTATTTCAAGTGGTCGCATTCGACCCAGATAATTCAAATACAGCCAATGGTAAAGTAGCTTATAAGCTACTGGACGACGAGAGATCTGAAGATAGTGATTATGAGTTTGTCATCGATGCAGCAACAGGTGTGATTACAACTCAAGCTCCACTAGACAGGGAGCGCAAAGAAAATTATACGGTATGAAAATTCTTTTATTAGTACTAAAATCAAGAAAGTAAATCAAACATATTTTAAAAATGTAAAATGCGTCTATCTTATTTTTTCATCGTTGTTTCGTTTTAACATTCATTCCTTTATTTAGCATAATGATAATTCAGTGTATTTTAATGATAAATACTGAGTACTTTGTATACTGTATGCATATTAGGAATTTAAAAAAAAATTCTAATCATAGCACGATTTAACCTAAAAATTTTGAAGAATGTCCATCTTTAATTTACCTTACAGTTTAAAAAAAAACTCACACGTGAAACTAACTCAAAAATGGAAATAAGGTATTGTTGAAATGAATGCTAGATATGAATGTATACACAGTGACCGATCTAATCATGGCCCATTAACTAGTTTTGAAAATATTAAAGAAAGACACTTATTTCTAAATGGAAAAATATTATACATGAAGTAATGCTATATAAATAATATTTTTTTCATCATTATATTTATTATCTCAAGCAAATGAAATATAAATCTTCAACTGTTTTAAGTTTGGAAGTTTTTAATTATTTTTAATTAGCTGTTGGGCCTTGATTAGAAAGGACGCCATATGTTTTAATTGTATAACAAATACTCAAATAACAATTATTTTAAATATGTATATATTTTTCGTTAAAACTGTTTACTGTAAAAAAGAATAAATTATATATAAGATTTCTTATATAGAATTGTCATTTAATGCTATTGTCATTTATAAATCCTTCATTCTTCATTTTTTTCTGAGCAGATGATCGTTGTTGCTCACGACTTTGGATTTCCTCCTCAAGAAGCTCATCGTGTCTTGAGGATTTTCGTTTTAGATGTGGATGACAGCGAACCACAATTTCAGCGACCATTGGTAAAAATCTATAAATTTCGCTTTTCTTTTGAAATTGCTGTTTAAAATATGAATACACTGAATGGCAGAGCGTGAGCATTAAAATTTGAACCATCATTTTTGTTTTCCTATTTAGAAATCGCAGCCAATCGAAATTGTTTTGAAAGAGGAGGAACCAATTGGAACGATAGCTGGTGTTTTAAAAGCGGTTGATAATGACACGGGAGTCAATTCTATCATCGACTATTATATATTAAGTATGGACTTTTGTTTTAATATCTGAATTTACCGTAAAGTTTTTTTGCTAAGTTCAAATCATATGTATTAAATGACTTTAAAGAATATAATACTCACGAGAAATTTTAAATTTACAAATTTTTTCGTTATTTTTAAACGATAACCTATTTAATAATCATTCTTTTGTTAAAATCATTTGTAATTATTTCATGTTTGAATTTTATATGCAATTTTAATTAGACCATGCAAGTATTTTTCAATCAAAATTTTCGATGTAGATTAGAATCTATAGTTAAGAGAAGATTTTAAGAATTTCTCATAATTGATTAATAATTCATAAATGATTTACAATTTCTTTATTTCCGAAATACATTATTTTCACACATATATTTAATGTTATTAACAATTACACATTATTTTAAAAGGATCATTGAATTTCAGATGAGCAGATAAAGGAATGTATAAAACAATGATTCATTTTTATCGTTCCGAATGTATATGTCAAATTTTCCATCAAAAGACAAGCATAAGCGAAAATGTAATGTAGATTCGATATTTTAATTCAAAATAAACAGATTATAATAGTGGAAAAGTGAAGACATATGTATTTGATACGTTCGTAAAGCATGTATGTGCAATTGCAGTTTATTTAATAGCAATCATGTTGTGTGTCTATATATATGTATGTATATATATATATATATATATATATATATATATATATATATATATATATACAGAGTGTTACCGAACTCGGCCGACAAATTCAGAAGGGTGATAGTAGGCATCAGGTGGATAAAGAATCAACATACAACATGGGGTCCTAAACGACGTTTATTTGGTGAAAATCGCAAAAATATAGAGAGTCGGAGAACTGTTGAAAACTGAAAAAAACTAATAAAAAATAATAAAAAGTGCTTCACTTACGAATTTTTTTAAAGTAAAAGCACATTCTTAAAAGTTTTTTTTTTTTTTTTTTTTTTTTTTAATGCTGGTAACATCTGGATTTGACAATCAAAGGGTTGCAAATTACCGAAAACGAAAATGTAGTTTAGAAACCCATATTTGAAAAAATATTAAAACTCGAAGAAAAATGAAAGCTTGAAAATATAAGGAATTTTATATTCTATAATTTGATATGAGCGTGTAGTGTGAGAACTGGGGAGTTTTAAAGGTATTCAAGAAAAACTAAAATGGGAACCAGGAAACATCGCTGCAACATCAGTACCGATGTTCGCAGAGAGCGTTGTCAAATTCGAAAGATAAATTTAGAGCAAGGATAATAGGCATTAAGTAGATGAAAAATTACCAGTAAATATAGGGTCGCAGGTAACGTTTTTCAGTGAAAAACACTAATCGGGTGGATATATATATATCGTTTTCCATCAATGTGATTATTTAGTAGCAGATGTTTAATTTTTTTTAAAAAAGAATTTATAGTTTTACGAAGATTAATGAAAATGCCGTGGAAACTAAATTCATTTTGCTGAAAACATTTATATTTTTTATTTTTAAAATAGTGCAAAAATAGCTTTTATGTACAATATTTCTGAAATTAAGGAGGAAAATCATTATAGTCGGGATCAATTTAAAGGCAAAAAAATCGTTAGAATTTTGAAAAATACATACTTTTTTGTCAATAAATATTATGTAAAAATTAACTATCTGCAAAATGTGTAGCCTCGTGTATAACGGCCTGTTTTTGCAGAGCACTTTGATTTATTTTTGCATATCTAATAATGCCGTTGCATACAAGGCTATAAACACTACCAAGTCAATAGTTAGTTAAAATAGTAGAATAATTGTTTCCAATTTTACAGCTTGATTGGTTAAAATTGCCATATTATCTAAAAATTTAACTTCGCTTGATTGCATCATTTTTATTTCCAGATGGCAACGATGACGATGTGTTCAGCATTAGACGATCATCAAACAACGAAGGTGAATTAATGGTGCAGAAAAGAATCGATCGCGAAAAAGTGGACAAATTCACCCTCACCATTAAAGTGAGCAAACCATCCGAACCAGTCACGGAATTTGGTGAGCCATACAATTATCAGGACTTATCTCAAACTCAAGTGACTATTCTGGTAGAAGATATTGATGACAACCCACCAACTTTCGAGAATTCTAACTATGTTTTAGGTAAGAAATAAAGAAGTGATCAGAATACGATTACCATCATTTCATTAAGAATAAAAGACTTATTAATATATAATGTGAACAGTGAAACAATGGAAATTTAAAAAGGGCACTTATAATAAAATATTTGTATACTATTTATTTAACTATATAAAATAAAGATATGATAAAAGGCCAATGTTTGCAGTTTAAGAAAGTTGTTCAGAAAATTCCTGTGCATGCAAAAAAAGGGAAAAAATGACATTTGTTTGAAAATGGTACTTCTGACAACTTTCAGTTACATTCGTATCTTTGATATATTTACATTTTTTCATTTTATTTGATTTAGAAATTTCTTATTGTGGTATTAATAGTTTTATAGGTTCCAAAATTTGCTTTACTATGTGCGGAAGCAAGACGTTTACAGTACTTTCTATTTTCATATTTCATTAGAAACTGAGTTTGTATGCTTCTGAGAAATATAACCATTTGCAACTTCAAATAGTAAATACTATAAACATTGAAAAAAAAATTGACCTCACGCTAAAATTCCATTCTTGGAATTACATCTACCTATGAAGAAAGAAATTTAAGAAAACAAGACCCGGAGCAAATTAAATTTCGTATGATGTGGCAACAAAATTACTGAAATGCTTCGAATTTTCAACTCATTTGGTTAAAAAGAAATGATACAAATCATCTATCCACTTTTTGTTATTATATTACAAAATAAATTACAAAACGCGCTTTATATTTTTTGTGTAGAGAAAGTTAAAAGGATACCTTTTTCTCTGGTTTTAGAGTTTAGAGACTGTTTTTAGAAGTTGGTGAAGTGTATTACTTTGTCAGATTAAAATAATTCCCAAATACTGTTTATAACTTTGATGATTTTGTAGCCAGTAAGAGTAATTTCCTCGGAACTTTCTCGCTTACTCTCTAATAAATATACTTTCTCACTATTAACCGTCTGGCGTTGGCTGACAACAGTGAAAAAACAAAATATTTTCTTTGCCGATTAATCAGGGAAATGCGGTCAAAGTAAAAGCACAAGAACTGCGACGGCGTATTTTGGGCACCTTCTTTCGACCAATCGAAACAAAAATTTGACACAGAACTACAGTTGTAATAATATACCGAATTTCATATATTTCTATCATTATGTTTTTAAATTATCGCGTTTACATGCAAGTGAAAATGCAAACCAACATATGGTCTACTCTTAACGGATTTGGTTTCAAAATTTAATAAGTATTTGATAGTTAAGATGTTAAATATGTATATCAAATTTTATTCACCTAGTTCTCCTAATTTTGCAGTAATTATGTTAATTAATTCGAAGAGCTGGACAGACAGATGACTTCTGAATGGATTTAGCACAAAATTTATTAGAAATAGACAATTGTGGTCTAAAGACCATTTACCGAATATCATTGTTGAAAGAGTTTTTAATCATCATGTTCATTGACAAAGAGACAGGATGATTTCCAGAATGCGCCTTTCCATACTAGAAAAGGTCTAAAATGCGGAAATTCGTCAAAATCTTCAGTTTCAATATTTTTATGATTAAAATAATTTTTATTTTTACAATACTTTTTTACTTCCTATACGAGAGAGTAAAAAAACATGCCGTAAGTAACGAAATTTTATAAATACAATTAATGCTTAATCAATATTAATACAAAAGGTACCATTCTGTTTCCCAGAGGATGATCCTTATTGTTATACTTTCTCGCTTATTCTCTTTCTCTTTATTCTCCTGTTATTTGATTTCTCGCTTATTCTCTTTATTCTCCGCTTTCTCTCTTATTCCCTTTATTCTTCTATTACTTCAATTTCTCGCTTATTCTACTTAATCTCTTCTTACTTCGTTTTACCGCTTATTTTCTTTATTCCCCGCTTACTCGCTTATTCTCTTTATTCCCCGCTTTCTCACTTATTCTCCTGTTATTTTGCTTTCTCGTACATTCTCCTTAGTCTCCTGGTACTTCGCTTTCTCGCTTATTCTCCTGTTACAACATAATTAATTTCTAAGGAATCCTTATTTTGAAATAATGGGCGTATTTTTTTTAATAAAGATTTTATAGGTGGTTTTAATTTTAACCATGCTCATCATCATTTTTTTTTGTTTTGTTTATTTGAGTTTTGATTTCATTTATGTTTTGTCTCTAGGAGCAAGAGGAAATACGGATGTTGATACAGAATTAATCACCTTACATGCTTTTGATCCGGACGTGTCTTCTAGTCCCATGACGTACAGCATTAAAAGCATGACATTCATTAGAGTACGCATTTTCTTATTTTGAAATTCTTTAAAATTTATTATTTGTTCATTTGAATATTTTGATATCAATTTAAATTTTACGAAATCTATGCAACATTCTACTATTTATTTATGTTTTGTTCGCTATGTTTTAGAATAACACTTTATATCTTTGATAAGTGAACCACATACGCATTTGTTTAAATAAGGATGATGATTTTTGTTACTTTGATATTCTATAAACTATTACTTTCAGCGCTTAATAAATTTCTTAAATAGTTTTTTAAATATTTACTGAAATATACATTTAATGAGATAATATATTTATCGAATATAAAACAGTGTCGAACTCAGCTAATAAATAAAAAGAATAAATAATTTTTCTTGGTAAAAATGAATAAAATCCAACTTATAAAGATAATAAATTCTATGTAGCATAGCTTTCTACAAGTGAGTTTAAAATTTTGTATTTAGAAATTTCACTCTTTAAATACGATTATAAAATGTTAATAAAGAAATATTTATTCTGTATCCTTATATTACAGCCATCAACTGATGAAAACGTAGGTTTGGATGCATTTCATATCAATTCTGAAACTGGTGTCATAAACAACAACGAACCTCTGGGCAAATACGTTGGTGGACATTTTGACATCACCGTCGAAGCCCGTAGTTCTCCCGATGCTCGTTTTGTAGCTCATGCCAATGTTAAGGTAAAACACCAGGAGTGGCCTCTTTGAAACTTTCTTGCATATTCTTTAATATATGTAATTTTGTATTATTAAGCATATGTCATTGGCAAACAATAATTGTGAAAGAGCTTATTAGAGTGAGATTTATTTAGTTTATTAGAGTGTTTGGCAGTTGATCATCGATATGCTATTATACATCAATGGAGTGGTCTTCCTAAACCGCTCTTGCATATTCTCTAATAAAAGTGTTATTTCCCTTCTTCGACGTAAAATTGCGAACATTGGATAAGGCTACGAATGTCTTATCCAATGCCTGACGAATAATAATTAAAAAATATTGATCTTTTGCATGAATTCAGTTTTTTTTATATAATCTTGTGATTGTTGGCGACTTTTTATAGATTCTTGGTGATTGTTTGGCGATTATTCTCTAGCATATAATTAATAGCACCCAACAACCAAATTTCTGTTTTAGACACTTGTTTTACAACCGACTGAAACCGAAACAAATCATATATCAAAATTCATATATTTAAGTTTCTGCACATTTAGGTTATCGTGTTTATGTATTGATGAAAGTACAGACCGACAAACGGTCAACCTCTTCACGGATTTTTACCAAAACTCATCTATCTGGTTCTCTTCGGTTTGTAATTCTCGTGTAAATTTATATTCGAATAGTCGAACAAATAGATTTCCTCTGAATGGATTTCTCTCAAAATTTGATATCGATCTAAAAATTTGCTGTAAAGACCATTTAACAATTTCTATTCGGTTAGATCAAAGCGTTTTTGAGTTGTCTTGTTCTCAGAGATAATGCCAAAATGCCACAAATGTGTTTTGGCATAATAGCATAATGCTGAAAATATATATTGGAATTCTGGGAAATCTGAAAAGTGGAGATTAAGACAAACCTCGAGATCGAATTTTTTTGATGATTACAGTACTTTGTACACGAGAAAGTAAAAAAAATAAAAAAAATAAAAAATCAATGCAGCTAATGATTTTAGAATTTTTTTGGCATTCTTTTTCTTTTGGATACGGCTTTACACGACATATTGATATTATACATTACGGAGGTTCACATTTTAAAGTATTTTATAACATTTCTTTTTATTTATGCACTTCCATCTTTAAAGTTCTTGTAAATAGTTTGATATACAACCTATACAGTTTGGTATAGGTGCTGATTTCATTAAAGGAGAAAGAAGAAATCAAAATTGCTTTTATCATATTATTTAGAGATATTACTTTTCAAAGGCCGGGATAGCCTGGTTGGTAGGGCGTTGGAGTCGCGTCTGTTGGGTTGCGAGTTCGAACCCTGCCGGCCGAAGACTCCCCGCGTGTTTGGTAGCTGACGCGCGTACAAATCTGTCGTGGTCACAAAGTCTCCCATATCGAGAGTAACACCACTGGGGTACTGTGTCAGGGGTGATAGTTCTCTGTTTCAGATCTAAATTGCGATCTGTGGATGAGTGAATGAAATGCATGAATAAAGTCCTCCCCGTAAAAAGGGTTGTGACGTGTGTGTAGCTAAGTCGTTCTCTTGGCCCTAGATGGCGCTACTGTAAAAACAAGCGACGTACCCTTGGCTTAAAGCCACAATTGACTTTTTAAAATCAGTGGGCTTGTCTAGACAAGCCATTAGAAACAATAACAACTCTTCGAAAAAAAAGCTGATAAAAAGATTATGTTTAAGTTTTTTTTTTTTTAATGGAAATAGTCAAAATTCTGTGGTTTATTTTTATATATCTGTGGTTTAATTTTAAAAATTGTTATTAAAATTAACTTTTCTTTATAGATTTACATTCTGCAGGATCGGGATTTACTGAAATTCGTATTCTACAAGCGGCCAAATGAAGTCAGAGAGATAATTCCGGATTTTGAAAAGTAAGACCAAATTCCAACTAAAAGCATAAATGTAATAATTTGAAATAGTATAACCAATAAATCTCAATTTCAGTGCAGAATTTAAAATTTCTATTTGTATAAGGAAACAATATCGATTAATCGTTTTTTTTTCTTCTGCATTTCAGAGCTTTGAAAGAAGCAGTTGCTCAACCAATCTCTTTGAACATCTATGATACAAATTTTTATGCCAGGAATGATGGTAGCCTAGATTTTGAAAGGTATGTTCTTGCAAAATTTCTTCCTATTTGAAATGATAACACCAGATTTTAGAAATGCATGCATTCTCTTTGCATAACACAAAAGGCATAGGAGTCCGATTTTAAATTTAGTGCAATGCGTCGCACAAAGAAAGTTGAGTTTTTTTCCCCACCAAAATAATAAGCAAAGACAACAAGTAAAAAATCACCTCCTTCATCCAGAGTTTAAAATCCGTCTTTCCTTGTTAGTAAAATGCAATCGGTTACAGTTAAAAGTTTGTTCCAAGCGTTCTTTCAAACTTCGCCAATAGTGGCCAAACATCACAGTTATAATTGTTGTAATTGTTAAATGATATATACATTTTAGAAGCTGAAATTTCATAAACTAGCCTCCTTTGGCGATCAACATGTTCACTTTTTGTTGTTGATTGTCCTCTAAAGATCATATGTCAAATCAGCTCCAGTAGGTTGCTGACAGCTAAAAAATTCACATATTCACTTAGATGACTTTTTAAGCTTTTACGTGATTAATATGGAATGCATTTTTGTTTCCATTTATCAGAAGATGACTATTGCTCTTGTGGAGAAATCGGCGATCCCATCCACTTTGCGACATTCCGTCCTTTTACTCTTTCATGCACCTCCAAAAACTCTCGCTATCTAGAATGTTTTTGGTACAAAAGAGTTCTTAATAATTCATCTTCCAAAAAAAGAATCATGAACATGATTAGATTCCTAATTGATAGCGAAGAACTATTCCAATTAGATTAACCCTATCCATTATTCAATGCCTTATTTAATACACATCTTATTCTATTCATAATATATCCTTAAAGCCTCCTCAA
The DNA here is from genome assembly GCF_947563725.1 of Argiope bruennichi. Lineage (NCBI taxonomy): Eukaryota > Metazoa > Arthropoda > Arachnida > Araneae > Araneidae > Argiope > Argiope bruennichi. Next base: position 81,551,676 of record NC_079156.1, on the reverse strand, counting down.
GTACAACCTAATTTTGTAACTGCTTTATTTTTTTCACTCATACTGTATATTATCAAGTACATTCATCCAGTTTTATTGTACTCCAGATATTTTTCATTCTAGTTCTTTTTTATCATTTTTTGATTTGTTATATGTATTTGTATTTTGTCATTTGTATGCTTCTTTCCAATTGATTGCAGTGCACTTTTTAAAATAAAGTCCATCTACATCTTTACCAAAAAGAAAGTGACCACATGAGCTCTAGAAATGTTACAATGCAACTTAAAAATGATATTAATAGTGTGGTGTTAAGTGTCAAGATACAATTTAAAAATATTGTCACGTAGGTACTTTAGTATGGAACTCAATGACACACACAAGAAGTAGAGCTAAACCAATTTATTAACTGAACTCAGAACTCAGAACACAGTGACTGACAGATCTTCTGCTTTTATACTAACAGGGAAGTTCCAGGACAGTTCCAGTTACTTTTCTGGAGACATTAAGAAAAGTCCAGAACACTTATCTGGTAAACTAAAGAAAGGTCCAAAATCTGCTGGAACTTGAAATAAAAGAAAACATAAAATAAAGGAATTAAATATTTACTCAAACTGTGTATCGCATTGTCTCTAGTGGGATTCGAACTTCCGATCTTTTGATTATGAGACCAGTGTTATGACCATTATGCCATGGAGAGTCGACTGCCTCTTTTCAATGTGGTAATATGAATTCAATTGAATCGATGAGCTGAGAATTATTCTGGGTGCAAATTAAAAAAATGCATATGCTACGAAATAAAAGCAAAAGCGAAAATCCTATCGGAGTTAATGACTAACAAAAGCATTTTTTTTTTAATTTTAACTTTGTAAAAAGCATGCGATTAAATATTTTGATTAATGAATTCGAATTTATCATAACATTAAAAGCATTTTTACACATTATGTATGTTAAATGCCAATGCTCATTTTCCTCTTCTCAAACCCCCTTTATCCTAAAGTAGGATCTGCCGTTATGTAAGCTGCTAAAGCTGCGCATGTGCCAGCTGCTAGACGTTTACATCACATGTATTCGCATGTGTATGATAGATAATCCTTCCGATACTGTTCTTAACCTTCCTTCAGGTTCTTAGTTAATCTTTTATTGTAATGTCTTCGTGTGTTTGTTGCTGTATAAATATATGCTTTCGATGTTTCATAACATTCGTTGCGTAAATTTCCAACAGTGTACAAAATTAAATTGAAGACTGTTTAAAAAAATTGCACAGAAATGAAATTGATATCATTAAAAAGTAATGTTTTGTGTTTTAAGATAATGCCGAAATCAATTTTCTGAGATACTTTTATAAAAATTTATCATTTCCATGGGTAATTCATAGCTATTGCTAAACTTACGAAGATTAAGCTTAACTTCACGCTCTATTACATTTTCTGTTTCACATCTTGATTTTTTTTTACACTTTATTTCCTCTAAATGAATAGATTTTGGGGGAGGGGGCAGGAACAACGATCCATCTCCAGTGCACTAACATTTCTAATAGCATTTTTAACTAAATTATTTAACAAACATTTGCATCAAGAATAGCTGTAAAAACGTTCGATAAAGCAGAGTGAAATGTTAATAAAGATATTTGTTTTCAAAGGGTGTCTAAAATTAACGCAAGGTTTGAATTTGTCACCATTCTTGCAGTAAAGTGTTGGCAATTCTATTGAAAATCATTTGACAGCTGATAGTTTAGGGTTAATAAAAATGGAGCGTTACAAGATAAAACAACGTGTTAATGCAAGATTCGAATTTTAAAAAAAATCTAAAAACCACCGTTTTATTTTCTTTAAATTGTTTTAATTTTATTGAATCGTAAAATACACAGGGTAGGGCCATGTGCAGAATAACACAGAGGACAAATGGCCTCCATTATTTTGCTGGCACATATGCACTCGTTTGTCGAAATTTTCCGTGACCATTTTGCATAAGAGGGGCGGAATTTCGTTGATGTGCTTGTTGGCATAGACCTTTACCTACAAATAACTCCATAAAAAGAAATTCAATGATATTAAATCACACGGTCTTGGGGACTAATTCTCACATTTTGGAATTGTGGCCGCCACATTTTCATTATTTTTGAAATATTGTTCAACAAAGAAAACACGTTTTTCTGTCGTGTAACACTCCATTTTTACTAACCCTAAATTATCAGATGTGAAATGTTTTTTCAATAGGGTTGCCAATATTTTACTACATGAATGGAGAGACATTCAAATCTTGCGTTAATTTTGGAACACCCTATATTTGATTATTGCCATTCTGTATTAAATAATAAGAATAATTTCTGTGCCACGTAGGTTAGTGTTTTAAATATATAGATGCGAGGCATAGTTTCTCATTGTATTTATATTGCACTATATATGTTGTGTTGCATTGTGATATATTCGAAATGTATACATGATTGGAATTTAGAATGAAATCACAAATTTCTCATAATAAAGCCCTAGCAACATCTCAAATAAATCTTAGCAGTATTGTGAATTAATGAGAATGATTTTCCCAAAAGATGCTGCAATAAAAAAAATTGTAATTGACAAAATTTAGTGAACCTATATTCTGTGTCATTCCTTGACGAAATGCATAGAATAGTTAAACTTCATTTAAAATATTAATAGCAAGAGACTTTGTTTTATCATGTATGTAATGTTTCTATATTTATGATGAACCATTACATACATGGTATCATTTCAAGAACACTACACAAGCAAAAGAAAAATGTACAAAAGAACTCTATGAACTATAATGAATAACTCAATGTTCACTATTTTCATTTCTGTTGTTCATTTGTTAAAATATTAGAAATTTATAGAAATCTTCTTTTGTAGCACAAGTTCGTGCTTTCAACTTCTGGAAAATGACGTCATTATTGAGCCAAAGAAAGTCATGAAGATCCTGAATAAAGCCAAATCGCCAAGTGTTCGTGAATTATATTCGAACTACAGCTTGGTAGCAATCGAAGTAAGCATTATTAAATTTAAGTGCTTTGATATTATTCTTTCATGATGTTTCTTTTACTCTAGCTTAAATGAAAACTCCATACCTTAGACACAAAGACATTTTAAAATAATAGAAAAGTGGCGTAACAAGGGTAAGTGGTGCCTAGGTTACATCAAGATTTATTTTACCTCTTGTTACTATTAATAGTAAAGTGACATAAACATACTAGCATGTGTCTGGTGGGAATAAAATTAAAACAAGAGCATTTGTCTGGCACTAAATTAAATTGGGTTCAAAACAATGCTAATTAAAATTTGAATGCAAATTGAAAATAATATTAAATAAATTATCCAATGTTTAAAAGCTAAAAAAAAGGACCAAATGTAATTAACGTTCTGTGGAAGAACAAGAATTATATAATCAAAAAAAAAATATATATATAATGGAAAACTAGAAAATTATTACAAAACAATACAAAAAAAATTCTATTTCAAAGCTACGAGCAGCAAATGAGCAAAATGCATTAGATTCGAACTTCAAATTGGCGCTTTTCTCTTTATAATTAACATGTGAGCTTAAATAGTCTCTGTGATTGCTGATCTTTATTATCATGCCCCACATTCTGAAGGATTCTATCAATCATTTCTATTTTTCACAGAGTTGCGCTTCAAGCCGAGAAGCTTATAGAATGCTTTGGAGTGAAATAGTCGTCCTTTTCATAGCTGCCCTCATGGCGTTTGTGTCTTTCATACTATGCATACTCATCTGCACCATGTATTCAAAGTAAGCATTCATTTCATTGCAAAAATCTATTTTATATTTATTTTTTGTATTGTTACATTTCAAATTTATATCTAATATTTTTCCCAAACAATTTTCTTACAGTTATAAGAAAAAATTGAAGAGAATGTCATATTGTAAGTATATTCATTCTTTCTAAGATCAGAATTTCTTTAACGTCTCAACTAAAAGTAGAGATACAGTTATAAGAACTGCACATAGTTTCTTAAATTTAAATTTTTGAATAAACATGAGCATTTTAGAAAAGCCACACACTATACAAAAGAATTTATTCTTAAAATATACCGCCAAGAAACTGATAAAAGTAGAAAACCTTTTAGCCAAAATGCACCTGATTCTGGAATGTAGTTTAAAGAGCAATTTTTAAAAGCTAAGGATCAGCAATTAAATAACTGCTGTGTCTAGAGTCTAGACTGAATCGATGTTTAAAACTGAAGGTCAGCGCTTTGAGTCTGAAGAGATAGAATTCATTTACAATATCTTCATTAAGACTTGATAAAACTGTAGTTAATTCAGATAGAAAGCATATAGGGAATTGCTCCCTTTGTATCATTGTTTTTTAAAATTGTTTTGAAATTCTTCCTTAGACGGAAGATCGATATGTAATTATTTAAGCCATAATTTGCCAAATATAACAATCTATATAATTTAATTTGCAATTCTATGAAAGAAATGAAACTTCTCTTTCTCTGTGATTAAACATTTCTCGAACGAACATTTTTTCTTCATATCCAAGATGGCGTTAATCAAGAGAGTATTTATCGGTTGGCAGAATTTCGGGTATATGAAGCAAGAGTTTACCGTAATCATTAATTTAAATAAAAAAAGGCAACTAATGGACAATTAAGGATTTCTTTCAGGGAATTTCAGTAGTATACTTTCATATTTTTAAATGATATTATGAGAGAAATTAATGAGCCAAAAAATGACTTGAATCATTATGCTCAGACATGGTAAATTAGGAGAAAATAATGAAGTAAGAGATTTACTGCAGAAAGAATTTGAGAGGACCTAATAAAATTAACATAAAACTAAACTATTAATATTATAATATTAGTCAAATTATCGACGATTATTGTAATTATAGTTTTTGCTTCGCTCGTAAAATATTTAGAGTAGGAAATTAGAATAAAAAAATATACAAGAAAACTAAAATGAAAATCCTAAAAACTTTTCAATTTTTTGTGAAGTTATTATTGGCAAAAAATTCAACAATCACCCAATAATATCAGCCGTCAACAACAGTAAGTCAATTAATCAATTTAAAACAATTTATTATGCCATTAGGAGCACCTAGAAAGCACTTAATTTTTTAGCGATTTCGTATTTTTATGGCTGCTATCGGCTTGCTTTGTAAATAATATTAAAAAAAGTATGATGTAGAATTTAAACGAGAATATCTTCTAATTTACAAATGTTGTTTTCTATTTATTTAGTAGTCATGTGATTTTGATTCCTCTGAATGAATAATACAACATAAAGGAATTCACGTGATGTCATTCAGTCACTTACACTTGTTCATAATAGAAAGATAACACATTTTAACTTGCTAATGCTTATTATAATGCTACAATATGGTATATTATCGGTAAAATGTGAAATGCATGTTATGACATAAATAATTAAAAAAAATCTAAAAAGCTGTACGTGCAGATTATTGTATCTAAAGCTACCAAATATGGAGCTCATTTATTTCTTGGATGGTAAATATTCGTTGACAAAGGAGTTTGAAAAATCCTAATTTGATTTTCAATTAAAATTTAACAAACATTTTAAATAAATCTCAAAACTTTTGACTTTTTTGGCAAAAAAGATTTTTTTTTATTCTATTTTAATTTTAAAAAAGTTTTTTAAGGCTTTTCAGTAATATTAATTTTTTTTGCTTTAACTGATTTTCTAATTTAAATCATTTTTAAGTAAATTTTACGCTAATATTTTTCATTGTTCTGTTACTGGATTTATACTCAAGTGCCTTGTGACGATATTAAATGCATTTATTTTCTGCTCGATAATGCTAAAAATTAAAAAATAGGTGGATTAAAGATTAGATTTTTTTTATCCCTACCTATTTATTTGAATTATCTCATTTAACTGCATTTTAATCAAGAAATTCTTTTACCTTAATTGTCATCATTTGAATTGAAAAATCATAATGTGAATCTATATTAATATAAGGAAAATTCTTAATTTAAAAGTGTTTTTTTCTTGCAGTTCATAGCGTATACTTGACAGAAAATGGGTATGTTTTTATTTTAATTGTTATCTTCTTTACGAAATATTATTTATATTTATTCTATAAGTCCTGATGATAGTAAATATGTCAATAATAATAATAAGTTGCGAAAAAATTTGAGAAATGTTCTAAACAATATATATTATGCGATGCTAAATCGTTAGATTGATGCCGAATTTTCATGTTTTAAAAACATATTGCCAATAAAAAGCAATTCCTTATCTGTATCACTTCGGTAGCATGTTTATTACTGCAGGATTATTGATATATTGATTACAACATGCATCATTCAAAATCAGGATTTTGTTTAAAATTTTGTTAAATAGAAAATTTAATTGAATAAAGACCTAGTAGTTAGAAAAATTTATAGAAATATGTTTAATGTGTGATCGATTTATCTGAGTCACAATTCTATAGAAGAATAAATACAGCTATAGCAGGGAAAAACAGAAACGGACCTCTTAGGTTTGAACAGTGTTAAGTGAAGAGGAGGGATATCAGCATTTTCTTCTCTAAAATTCCATCCTTCTCCAATGGAAGGACGTTTGATCCCGACACACAGTGCAAACGTTATAGGCCGTGTTTTTAATGAAACGTGAATGACATTGTGTCATTAAGATGACCTTCAGGTACTTTCATCAGTAGAAGGAACTTTTGATTTCGATGTGGTGAATGAACGATGCAATATGGTAGAGAAAGGAAGAAATTATGTCCATATGTAGGCCTCTCGGGTCTCTTTTCTTCATCCTCTTTCAGATATTTTTTTTATTCCTCTCAACTTTGTAAACTACAGTTGATTCTATTTAAAATTTAATAGTATAGCTTTAATTGATTTTCTTGTGTCACATTTGATTGTTAATCTTATGTATGGTACAGCATAATTAAATTCGATTTTTGCTCCAAAAATCTTAATCAAGCTCAGGCCATTCCAAGAATCGAAGGACATTTGATTCCAAAACCTTGAACCCACGTAATGTCATTCAAAATCCACATGCAGAGTGAATCTTGAATGACATTACGTGACTAACACGTGATTCTTCGGCCTGAAATTAAATTTCTGCGACTCAATTATATGTAGTAAAGTTGGAAAGATATGTAATGGAACGTCTCTACTGACGCAAGGAGTAGAAATAATATCTACAATCTTGTGATCGAGAAATGAAGACCAACAAATATTTTCTATTATTAGCAATAATTTTGATATATTTACATAGGATGTTTCATTATTTTAATAATATCATCGTACATTGATTCTTTAAAAACAGCTTTGAAATGAGATATTTATATGCCAATTTTATTTTTTAAGCTGTTTGAGATATCATAATATTTCCTATATCTTTCTGGTTTTTTGAAATATCGAATAACTTAATCAAAATAAAATTCTGATATTAGTTTTATTTAACGTAATATCGAGACAGATCTTTGAAATTTTCAACTATTATTAATTTTTTTGACATAATCACTATGATTATATTTTAAATTTTATGTGCAGGCCTAAATACTGAAATATTTTTTAAAATAATTTTAAATATATTTTACAGGGGACATCCACCAATACTGAGTCCTGCTGAGTAAGTATTGTTTCAAATGAATTATTAACATAAAAAGTTTAAAATTAAATTTTTTGTAAATTACGACGTGTAGGAAGAAAATTTGTACAAAACGCTCTACACAAACTGTATAAACGCTATAGTATTATATACATTTTTTCTTTACTGAATTAACCCCTCCCCCCCGGGATGCGCCTCGAAATGAGAATGGGAAGCTTCCGACATGGTGGTTGATTCTTGCATCCAGGAGGGTACACGTAAAGGTGGGTGTCTGACTCCTCCCATCGATGACGGGACATACTTCCTTAGGGAAAGGTTGTACCATGGCCGGTGATGACCCTTAGAAATCAACCACAGTTTCCGCCAATATTGCTAGAGCGGTGGTCCGGTCATTCAGTATTTATTATCCGTGTGCATTCGCGCGGGTTAGAGAGTCAGTGATATGACTTTACTGTTAAAATTTTATTTTTTCGCACAAAATTTTAGCCATCACAAATATCACCACATGTGCTTTATCTAAAGGCAACTCTTTTCTTTTAGCTAAATAATATTTATTCAGCATCAATGCAAAGCACAGTCATTATAATCATTTTTCCAACATTAATCATATTAAGTCCTTGGAATAATGTCTGAATCATACAATAATCAAAAATGTCTAGCGCAGCACCTTGCATTTACAAATATAAAATTAAAATTGCACCGTTTAATACTTACTTAAGATTTTTTCTAGCCAAATCATTGTTTGTTTTTTATTACCAAGATACGTAATATAGCGCTTATATAAATCTTAACAGTAAAAACGTCCTCAACACAATCTTCTTTAAGATAAGATAATTTTTAAAAAATCATCTCGTCTTTAGTAATCTAAATATTTGCTGAATAATTCTTTTAAATTGTTTCTATAATTTTATTATTTTTTAAAATATTTCTGAATTTTATCAGATAATATTCTTCTTTTTCTTTCAGAATATTTTCCGTTTCGGAATGTCGACAAAATTTCTGACCAAAAAAATAATTTCTTAACTTTTTTTTTAGCCAAACATTTATTATAGATGACCAGTTCATGTTTATTTCAAAATAACCGAAATGTCCCTTACTATATATTTGCATGTTGTTCTATTCTACTGTGGCTCAATAACTAATTTCTAAATAGTTAGACATAGGCATATTTTTAAGGCTTAATATACTTGATAATTATATTATATATTATCTCAAACAATAAATGTTTTACAGGAAAAAATCCATATTCTAATTATTTATGCAATTATCCGATCTTATCATATATTGTAAAATATTTTCCCTCACTAACATTTAAAACAAAAAAGTTCTTTCTATCTGCTGTTAAACTGGCTGAGTAATAAAGTTTTGAATATCTCCATCTTATATCATTTCAATGGCTATCTCTGAGAAAATTGCCCAATACATAATCGAAATGATCATCAACCGGCTTAAAACAGGACAATTAAAAGCTCTTTTAATCCGAACAATTTTAGTCAAAGGAACTTGTGTTTTTGGTGCTTAAGCTGTTATAATATCAAATCTTTTGATATACAATTTGACTGATAGAACCAGGAATTTTGGAAAATTGAAGATATGTAGCTTTTTTTAACAATAAATTAATAGACTTATACGTCATAAACTATAATTATTTAGGTTATTTAAAGCATTTTTTCAATTCCTTATCATTAAATGTTTAGAAATTATGTGTTTAATCTCGATTAGAGTAATTTTTAAGTAGATTCCCATAGGAAGACTGCTCATTACATTGGCTCTCATGATAACATTTTGGGAAAATATCTTCACTTCACCGAACATGAAACACCTAGAACCCGAAACCATCCTTCGTTCAAAAGTTTATATATATAATATAAACATTTTGCCCATATTATGTTGTGAGCAGGATATTTAGAGTAATTTTGTTTGGATTTTAACTAACTTGGAATATGTTGTTCGATATGTAAAACTATCTGACGAATTCGTAAATGGCCCATCTAGCTCATAGAGGGTGGAAATGGTGGGAGGTTGTAATTTTTATTTCCCTTTTTTAATATTGTAAATATAATAAATCTTTCTTAATATAATAAATCCAATTAGCCAAATTAGAGCCTCATTAAGACGAACAACTTATGTATTTAAAGTTTTTCGATAATTGCAATATCTAGAAGTTAGGGGCTGAAAAGTGATTTTCACGCCTTCATTTTGACTATTTCTAAAATCAACTATTTGTGATGCCAAATAGTACGTTAGATGTAAAGGAATCTATTACTATTATTTATGTTGCCAAATAGTACTTTAGATGTAAAGGAATCTATTACTATTATTTATGTTGCCAAATAGTACCTTAGATGTAAAGGAATCTATTACTATTATTTATGTTGCCAAATAGTACTTTAGATGTAAAGGAATCTATTACTATTATTTATGTTGTCAAATAGTACCTTAGATGTAAAAGAATCTATTACGTTCCAGCTTGCCAAGAGGAATTTTTTTAATGCATTTTATTTGCAGGCAACAAAGGATCTACGAATGGCAGGAAATGAATGCTCCTCTGGCTGATGCTGCATCTTTTCGTAGCTATCCGACTCTTCGATAATGTTGACAGCACATTATTATATTGCAAAACTTTAAATAAAAAATCGGACAAATGCCACTATTTCTCGGAATCCAACAACCTCATGATAGGTGTCAGTCATCTACTACAAGCGGGTATACTGAAGAAAGAATAATTAACGAAGAATGAGATGAAATGGACATATTTATATAGCAGTAATTTCATGTTAAAACATAACGTTTTGTACAGAAATTCATTTCCCTTTGTATAGTTTATAATTTATTAATATTTTAAATAACTTGTGTCTGGATGTTTTTTTCTTTTCTTTTTTATGTCAATAGAATTTGGTGAAGAACAAGCATATGATTTATGCATAAATGTCATGAAATTCGGAATGAAATAACAAATTATTCCATTTTTTTTCTGAGTACCTAAGATACAGTATTTAAAATGTTCATTGTTAATTTTATAGTTTACATCATTAGATATATTTTACAAATTTTAACATAATTCTTTGTTTACAATTATAAATAAGTAATCGACACTTCAGAATTGATTTTTATACACATTTTTATTTTTCGGAAATGAGTAAATTATTTTTTATGAGAAGACTTATTATGTACCATTATATAAAACTAAGCCTACAGTAAAGACAAGAAAACATAGGATAGAAATTAATCTCCTTAGAATTACATTCACGAAGTTGTTGACGACTCTAAGTTGGCTAAACTATTATAGTAAAGAAAGACCTTGATTTTTCGTTAATACTTGCTCATAAATAGATGAATGCTGATGCTCCGTGTGAGATGACAGGCGATGAAACAATCAAGGTTCTAAATATTGATAGGATCAATCTTAAAGAACAGTCAAATGGGGAATTAATGTTGAAAAAACTTTTTGGACGCTCTAATTGCAATTGAAACTGTCTTGAAGTGTTTTAAATCAAATCTCAAGTAATTTGCAAATTAAATACTTTGTACTGAACCAAGTCAAGTAATGCTTAAAATGGTTATATATAGCATCTAGAAAACAGAATAAAACATAATGTTCTCTATTAGTAAAATTCATACATATAATCATAACATAGATAATGAAATTAAAATAACATGACTTTAATGTTTGACAATTTGACGGAATCCCGGATATGAAGTTATACCTAAAAAATTTAATTGGAATTAAAAATGACAAATATCCCCAGCGGACCAGCTGAGGGCCAAATAAGCTACTTGTACCTAATGAATAGTCTAATTTTAATAATTTTCGAGAATTTTTACAAATTATTTGATAATTTACTTCTATTCCATATAAATCATAAATATTCCAAACTAAATCTCTAACCACCGTTATATTCTATATTATATAAAATAATTTTTAGTCCATAGATAATTTTTATTTGCTTTTATTTTGAGCAAATAAAAATAATAAAATTCTATAGCAAAAATAAGAAGAAATAATAATATATCACTGTAAAAAGAATATTTAATTTTTTACATTTACATTTTATTTTGCTTTAATTGTACAATTATGAATACACATATAATACACAATAAAAAAAACTAAACAATAACAATTATAAAAACATACGATTTTCTCAAAGCCGTTTCAAATATTATTTTGAATATCAAATTTAAAAACAAAAGTTCTGAAAATCAAGTATCTTTTGGAATACATATAATTATCAATATAAATATTTTTATAAAGTATTGTAAAGTGATAAAAAAACTATCAAATTTTGATAGCAATAGATATTTATGTCCAATTTGTATTTAGTAACAATTATTAGTTTTTCAGTATAAAATTTTATTAGATTTTATTAAAAATATAACATTTATAAAATTAGCTCTAACAACTGAATTGTCTTCATGGAATTATTTATTTTATATAATCACTAAATTATAAAATCGTCCAACTTCATATTAAAATTTTTTATCATACATTTTTCTAATGGAATAAGATATATAATAAGTGAATAATGAACTTTTCAAATCGGAAAATATCAATAAACATTACAAAAAAATTACCTATATTTATTAAATATCTTTATAGAAATATTTACATAATCTTCAAGCAAACTTTAATCTCTAATGGACAATTTTCAATGAAAACATTAAAAAAAAGTGAACTCCAATACATACGCAAAAATAATCTACAAAAAATGAAAAACATGCAACGTAACCGTAAAACAGTATTCTCAAATATTCCAGTTTTAAACTTTTTCCAAAAAATTAATATTATTAACTTAAATAATTAACTATATTATAAAAAATAGGAATATTTTTTTTTAAAAAAATTAAAAAATTCGTAATATTGAAAAGTTTAAAAGAAATTATCTGCAAAGAAGTTAAATTGTATATTCGCAAAAGCTTTAGAGCCTTCAATTCGATTTTTTTTTCAGAAATTAAATATGTAAAAATATTTTTTATTTTTAATTGCTATATCAGCTATAATAAAAAATCATATTATAATATTTAACTATTATCGTACCATACTCATTAACACTGCTGCAATTAGACACAAAAAATGCCATAATTGTAGTTAGTTTAGGGCTATTTATTCTAGTTAGTTTAGGTTATTTTTCAATTAATCGGATGTATACTGCATACAGTCAAGTCTGTTCAAAATTCCAAATTTTCAACACGATGCTATATTAATTATTTTTTTTATTATCAAAGAATTTGCAAAATTTACAAAATGAAAAAAATATTTTGTACTTTAATTTCACGTATATAGTTCTCTAATCGCGAGCAAAGCAAGTGTGGGACATACAAGCACAAGATCCTACGACCATATCCTGCAGCTCTGTTATTGTTGGCGTCGTTGCGTTGTTTTCTACATAAATTATTTTCACCTTGTCCATCTTGCTAGGATAGCATCTTGGCACCCAAAATTTGCTACAGCCATTGTCTTCCTGGATCTTGTGGTATTTGTCGTAATTATACATCAAGTTGCCATAGGAAAGGCTGGAGGTACCTTGTACGTACGGACAGACACCACTGCAAGCTCTGATATTCAGTCTCGCTGGTTCGATAACCCACTTGTGCCAGTTTATGTCCTTGAAAGAAATGTAGCGGTCCACTGCCCGGCACTTGCAATCTTCGCCTCTTTTCACTCTGTTGTCAGGTTTTTGGCGATTTTCGTGAGGATTTGGCTTGGTGACAATGAGAACTGGGAGGTTCTCTTCCTCGACATAGTACAAACCTACAAATAAAAGAAACATAAATATAAATGTTTATAGATGTACGTTAATAATTCAAAAAGAATATATATGAAAAGATGAAGTTTTTTTCAAGTTATATAAATATATATTTAGGGAATTATGCAAATGCTAGCAATTAGGCGTGGAATTTCATCAATCAATGAATTTACTTTAGGTGCGTGTGAAAAATATAGATACAGTCTTTTTACGACATATATACAAACGCAGAGTATCAGATGCAAATTTTTATATGAAGGAACAAAGTGAAATTACAAATGCAATCAATTATGGAGTCTTTTGAGATTGATGGTGTTTTTTTATTAGTGAATTTTTGGTTCTTAAAATAAAGTTTTTTTTTTTTTTTTGTCATTTTCAACCTATAACATACAAAAATATCTACTGATGCCAATAATTTTTAAGTTAATATCGTCCATTAAAAAGGCTCAAAATTAACGCATTACGCATTAATTTTTCATTTTTAATTAAAAGAATATATTGTATTAGTCCCTAAATAGTTCATGCACAACTTTTAAATTTCTGAAAATAAAAATGTTTCATTATGAAATATTTTCAATTCCCGAACTGTTTCAAATGGAAAAATTCAAATTGCCGTCGCTAATGATTTGAAACGAAAATTTTCATCCCAAATACTTATTTCTAACTTAAAGCCAAATCATGAAAGTAAAAACATCTGCATCACTGCAAAGACCATTTCTGTTATGTTTAAGTATTATCACAATTTTAGAAAATACTTGATAAAAAAATGACGACGCTACTAACATAAAGCAATCAATTAATTACTATAAATTTGTAACAAAATTACGCAATATGAATCATTTTCTATTATTATTAAATCACAAGATATTTTTAAAACTGGCGTATTTCATTATTTAATTCAAAATAAGTTTATAAAGATTTTTCAAATTTTGGCCAAGAAATAAAAAAATTTCTCTAGAATGCCTGTCAAAATTCATGAGCATATTGAATTTCAAAATATTTTATTTTAACAATTTCTTTAAATATTGCGCTACAGCAATAAAATAATCCAATATTATTACGAATTTATGGAAGAATCATCTATACCCGGTAATTTTCCTAGAATACAAAATTTATAAGAAAAGGATGTCATTAGTAAATGACATCCAACGGTAATCTAATGATTACGATTAGTAAATACCTAAAAACATCATACTAATAATTACCATGTCTAATGGTAATTATAAGTATGATATTTTTTGTACGAAATATGTAATATCAGAGGGGGAAAAAAGGCACTGAAAAATTTAAACTCAAGTTTTGAAGAAGTGGGACAGTTTATTAAATTCTTCTAAATATCATGAAAGATTACTGAATTTGGATAATTTAAACATCATTTAATGTAAGATTTTTTTTAAAGAAAATGTACCATAAAAAATTGTATTAAAACTTTCTAATTGAGGAATCTGTTTTCCCAAACAGAAAATCTGATTTTAATAGGGTTACCTATTTCTTCGATATGCAAATAAAGCAAAAAAGTTTTTTGATTTTCAAATTCAAGCAGAAATTGTATGAACACACATTTAACATTTTTTGCGTTTATCATTTCTTCTTGTTCCTTTGTTATCAATTTTATCTTTGCAATCAATGTTTTGTTTTTAATATTCTATCATGATTATTACTTTCTCTTGTTTCACTCCCGAATCATTAAAAATGCTTGGGATTATATCTATTTTCGAAATGATTCTCTAGTTTAAGACATAAATCTAAATAATCCGATTTAGATTCAGTATGATTCACTTTCAGACAATATCAAAAGTATTTCATCCAATTTTATCTTTAAACTATTTAAATTAATTTATTGTAATAAACTGTAACTAAACCAGTTTACTCTTTGCGGATATAACCTGTTTCGTTTTTACCTTTATAATGACGTATGCATTATTAATTCTTTTTGTTAAAATATTTAATTAATTATATATGAATGTAAACATTTTTAGAATTCTAAATGCACTTACATAGCATTTTCTCAAAAAATCATTCAACAAACCACACTGGCTTCTTGCACAATAAGATGATACCAGATATTTAATAGAATTGAAATCATCTTACCCGTTCAATCCAGGCAAAAGTTCAAATTTCGCAACTCTTTTATTTTTTTATAAGAAATAATTTTAAAAATATATCTAGCTTGGTGTATACAATGTGGATTGTGTTTCGTTATCAAAATTCAGAAATTTATAAAAGGGCAGCTTGCTTTAACAGGAAGAAGTACGTTTCCATTGCGGATTCTGTATTTTATCTTCAATAAGAAACAGAAAACAGAAAAAGAAAGTTTTGCAATTTTTCTAATGAATTTTATGTAATAATGTTGAATTAATTTATCATGCACAGTTTAAATTATTTCATTTCTTTATCTTTGCCCTGCGCATCTCATTCAAGGAAAATATTAAACATGTATTTAGAATGTAATTTATCGTAAATACCATTAAAAATTTTAAAAAAAATTAAAAATGTATAAATTAAAGTAAAACTAGCATAGAAAATTAACCCACAATTTTTGAAATTATAATTAACAAAATGTGAATACCTAATAGATTCAATTCTCTTTTATTATATTTAAATGATATTTTTATGTTGCTTGCCGGAAAGACAAATTAAAAACATTTACACTTCATTAAAATTATGCTGAAATATTTTTTTACAGCTGTTCTTCGCTCTTCAAAAGCTTTCGAATTCGTGCGATAAAACCAAACCCAAAGTATTAAATAGTTGAAAAGTCCTCTTCGAAGAATAAGTATATTTTAAACAATTTTACTTAGAAATTTGAGAGTAAAATTGACATGGTGCTTTGAATATTAATGAACAATTTTTTTTAAAGTTTAATAAAAGCAAATTGATTATAAACACATGCTATTCGATGAAATTCAATATATAATTTAAGTTGAGATACATACAATATATGATTTATTTGGATTTGCTGATTTGAAATTTTTTCACAATGACAGGACGAACAATTATTGAACTTCAGTCATGTAAATAAAATTCTTGATTCATTTCAGTATCGGTCAGAAATTGATGAAGAACATAATGATTTGAGCTAACACCATTTCACACAAGGGTGATTATGATTTTCAGCTTTAACTTCAAATCTGCATCTGAATAGAACTGCATCTAATTAGATCTGTACAGGTCTGTATTTAATTAAGCCTGCATCAGACCTGCATCTGATTAGAACTGCATGTAAATAGATCTAATTAGATCTCCAACTAATTAGGTTCGCATCATATCTGCATCTGATTAGAACTGCATGGAAATAGATCTAATTAGATCTCCAACTAATTAGGTTCGCATCATATCTGCATCAAATTAGATCCACTTCTAAATAGAACTGCATCTAATTAGGCCTGCAAGCAATCGGCATCAAATTAGACCAGCATCAAGTCTGCATCTAATTAGGCCTGCATCAGATCTGCATCTAACTAGGCCTCCATCAGATCTGCATATAATTAGATACATATCTAAATAGATATTCAACAGATCTGCATCTGATTACATCCATATCTAAATAGATCAGCATCAGGCCTGCATATAATTAGGCCCGCATCAGACATGCATCTAATTAGCTCCGCATCAGATGTGCATCTAAGTGGAACTGCATCTAATCAGACCTGCAGCAAGTCTGCATCTTATTAGGCCTCTAGGTGGTGTGCATCTTATATGATCCATATCTGAATAGATCTGCATCAGGTGTGAATCTAATTAGGCCCTCATCAGACCTGCATCTAATTAGGCCTGCAGCAAGTTTGCATCTTATTAGGCCTCTATGTAGTCTGCATCTAATATGATCCATATCTAAATAGACTGCATCAGGTGTGCAACTAGGCCCTCATCAGACCTGCATCTAATTAGGCCTGCAGCAAGTTTGCATCTTATTAGGCCTCTATGTAGTCTGCATCTAATATGATCCATATCTAAATAGACTGCATCAGGTGTGCAACTAGGCCCTCATCAGACCTGCATCTAATTAGATCGGCATGAGATCCGCATCTAATAAGGCCCATCTCTAAATAGATCTGCATCTAATTACATCTGAATCAGGTATGCATCTAATTAGACCCTCATCAGACCTGCATCTAATTAGCCCCGAACCTAATAAGATCTGAGTCTGGTCTGCATCTAAATAGAATTGCATCTACTTAGGCCCCCATCAGATTTATATCTAATTAGAGCCATATCTAAATCTGCATCAGGTTTGCCTCTAATTAGATCAGAATCAGGTCTGCACCTAATTAGGCCAGCATCAGTCCTGCATCTAATTAAGCACGCATGAGATCCGCATCTAAATGCAATTGCATCTTATTAGGACCGCATCTAAAGAGATCTATATCTAATTATATCTGAATCAGGTCTGCATCTAATTAGGACCACATATAAGATCTGTATTAGGTCTGTAACTAATTAGGCCCGCATCAGGCATGCATCTAATTAGATCTGCATCAAATTTGAACTGCATGTAACTACATCTAATTAGATCCGCATCCGAGTTGAACTGCATCTAATTTGGCCTGCAGCAAGTCTGCATCTTATTTGGCCTCTATGTGATCTGCATCTAATATGATCCATATCTAAATAGATCTGCATCAGATCAGGTGTGCATCTAATTAGGGCCTCATCAGACCTGCATCTAATTTGGCCGGCATGAGATCCGCATCTAATAAGGCCCGTCTCTAAATAGATCTGCATCTAATTACATCTGAATCAGATATGCATCTAATTAGATCCGAATCAGACCTGCATCTAATTACATCTGAATCAGGTATGCATCTAATAAACCCGCATCAGACCTGCATCTAATTAGGCCCGAACCTAATCAGATCTGAATCAGACCTGCATCTAATTACATCTGAATCAGGTATGCATCTAATAAACCCGCATCAGACCTGCATCTAATTAGGCCCGAACCTAATCAGATCTGAATCAGACCTGCATCTTACTAGAATTGCATCTAATTAGAACTGCATGTAACTAGATCTATTTAGATCTGCATTCAATTAGATTCGCATCTAAATAGAACTACATCTAAGGCCTGCATCTAGTCTGCATCTAATTAGTCCTCCATCAGATTTACATCTAATTAGATCCACATCTAAATCTGCATCAGGTTTGCATTTAATTAGATCGGAATCAGGTCTGCATCTAATTAGGCCAGCATTAGTCCTGCATCTAATTAAGCGCGCATGAGATCCGCATCTAAATACAACTGCATCTTATTAGGACTGCATTTAAATAGATCTATATCTAAATCAGATCTGCATCTTATTAAGCCCGCATCAGAACTGCATCTAATTACATCTGCATTTATTTAGAGCTGTAAATAACTAGATATATTCAAATCCGCATCTAATAAGATCCACATCAGATCTGCATCTAATTAGATCCGCATCTAAATAGAGCTGAATCTAATTAGGCTTGCATCAAGTCTGCATCTAATTATGTCTGCATCAGATCTGCATCTAATTGGATCCATATGAGCCGTTTATTTTGAAAGTGGGGCAAGTCCCTTTTTGAAAAAAAAATTTAGGTAATGTTAGTTATAGATAAAACTTGTTATGATCTTTTTATGAGTAAATAATTTAAAATAAAAACAAATCAGATTCTAGTATTTTGGAGATGGCAGTTTGAGCTGTTTACAGTATTGACAATCTGTTTATTTTGAAAGTGATGCAACTCCATCATAGATTGAAATTATATTTAATCGAGTATATTACGGCAAAATGTAGCTCCGGTTGCTGTATGGTGAAGCAAATGTGGCTGTTTGATATCCTGTCTGAAATCTAGGATGTTTCTATCCATCTATCTTTGGTAATGAAAATGGGTGGTTGTACAATGTTTCATAAATAATAAAAAGTATCTCTTAATTTTGTGTTTCGATAATAATATGTTTACTTCCAACACCGATTGATCAGTCCAGTGAAAATGAAGTAAATATCATTCATCATAAATTTTTGTTGTCAGGACATTCAATTTTACTGAACAATCGTGATTTTGGAGTGGTAGAACTGGAAATCCGGAAAACCAGTTTCTTGTATATTCCCCAGGATTACTATAAAGTAATACGAAATTGTCGAAAATATAATGAATGTTTAATACATGAAATGAAAAGCGGATATTTATTTTCCACCCAACCTCTGGAGAAAGTGGTTTTAAAAAGAAATAAAAATACCGGTGGAGAAAGCGTGAGTTGTTTAACTATAATATATAGTTATAATATTCTTAATATTCTTAATAATATTATTATTATCGAATATAATATTACCGATAATAATATTATCGAAACACAGAATTAAGATATACTTTTTATTATTTATGAAACACTGTACAACCTCCGATTTTCAATATCAAAGATAGATGGATAGAAACACCCTAGATTTCAGACAGGATATCAAACGGCCATATTTGCTTCACCTAACCGGAGCTAAATTTTGCCGTAATATATTCGGTTAAAAATAATTTCAATTGAAGATGGACTTGCACCACTTTCAAAATAAACAGATTTTCAATACAGTAAAGAGTTAAAACTGCCATCTCCAAAATACTAGAATCGGATATATTTTTTTTAACTTTAAATTTTTTACGCATAAAAAAGATCATAAGAAGTTTTATTTATATTATCATTATCTCCATTTTTTTTTCAAAACTGGACATGTCCCATTTTCTAAATAAACAGCTCAAATCTTCCAGTCCTTGGTCCAGGGGTATCAGTAAGTTGAAATGCAAGAAATGAATATTACAGTACATCATAAATTGAAGATTAAGTCATTTCTTTTTGATCGCAGATTTCAAAGATCGAATTACTATCTTCAGATTATAGATTACAAAGATTGAAATACAGCCATTAGATCTTTTCGTATTTTAATTTCAACAATTTACCTTTTCAAAAAAAAAATTTTTTTTTTTCGTATTTCGCTTCTACACAATTGAAAACTCTTTAATTAGTAAATGTTTTTATTGACTTAATATTTAACATAATGTAAAAGTACTAACTTAATCTAAGAACTATTTAGACGTTTACAAATTAGCACTTGTAACGGGGAAAATATTATTTGCTTACCTGTGACTTCAACTGTGCATTGCAATGTTCCGTTCACATTTTCCAGGGCATTTTTTTCCAAATGGAATTTGATCCATTGCAGTTGCATTTCAAACTCGGAAGTAGATTCGTTGTAATAATGTATATCAGAAGAGTTGTCGAAATGCACAGTGAAGCTTATGGGCTTTGATGCTCTTTGTTTATGAAACCAAAGAAAGACCTTTTCGATTGCATGGATATCAAAATTGAAGTAGAATTCGAATCGACTGCAGTCTCTTATGTTGCTTTCTATGCAAGAATATATGTCTGAAACAAATACATAAAGAATAAATGTATGTTTATTTAACAAAAGATAATATATATACATCACACTCCTGAGTATCCGGTTCGCTACATTCTGGCTTCCGTACTATCTGGCCTAGTCTTCTTTTATCATAATTAAATGAAGGAAGCAAGGCTCTATTAAGTCAAGGACTTTTTCAAAACCTAAAATATGTAAATTTTGACTCTTATCTTAGGATTACCTTTTTATATTTGTGTAATCATTCATCAGTGGAAAAAAAATCAGTTTGAGCTAATTTTCTTAAGAATTAGGGTTACGATTTACATTAATGTTTTGTTTATATTTCCTGCTTTTAATTTGGGCATTACAGAATTTATGTTAAAATGTGAATAGTTTACATGATTTAACTTATTTTTTTCTCTAATAAATTCTTGAATCTTGCAGTGCAGTATATAAACATAAACAAACCAGTACCAGTACAGATCCTTCTATTTTAAATCGACAAGTTACCGGCAACTGCTTCTATGATTCACCGAGCCACGGCTAAGTTCACATTGAGTTAAATGGTGGGCTTAGTATAAGAAGTAAGTAAGTAATAAGAAGTGAGAAAACGCGTATTATAAAAGTGAATTTTAGAATAAAAACTTTGACTTCTGGCACTGGTTGGCAAAAAAATGAATTCATAGAACACCGGCCCATCCGACTTTATTCCGTCAGTCCTTCCACCATATGCCGGATACTTGGGAATGCAATGTAATGAATATGAATGTAGGGTATTGAATATATAACATTTATAATAGAAGAAATACTTTTAATTAACAAAAATAATTATATAAAACAAATTTTTTTAAAGATTGATTTCATGTGATATTATAGTCATGAAGTAAAAAACATCGAGCAAGCCATCCAATAGGAAAGTGGCTTACATCGTGCTGTCAAACTTTCTCTTTCTTCATTTTTTTCGATCCTCCTTCAAGAAATAGATTTAATTCTAAAATCAGCGCGATTTAATCATTTTCTGAATTTTAGCACGTTGCCACTTGTAAAAGAAAATTGCAGCGACATTCTCTATTAACTCGAGTGTTATTTTTTAAGCAGATATTAAAGAAGTTGCAATTCATCTGAAGCATTTCTTATAATTTCGCGCTAGAATACTTATTCGGTTTTAAAAAATGAAATATAAATACTAACTAACTTATTTCTATGACACGGTAATATTCTTTGAGATCCATTCATTTTGAAATCTTTTTTGATATCTTTTGTAGTTCGAATAAGCGTTTCATTCCATTTATAAATTGCTTTCAAAAGCAATGACAAATTGTTTTATTTTAAATAAAGGCGGGTGATGGATGAAATAGGGAACCTTATTAAAGAAATTTTTGACAGATTCTAAGCAGTAAATTTTATCGGTAAGCACTTTTTTTAAATAAAAATATCGAAATTGGGATTCACCTGTCCAAAATAATACGGAATAAAAGAATTGCTTTGATATTTAAAAGGTTTTGATTTCACACTTCCTGTAATAACACTTTTTACTGTTGCAAAAAAGTCACTACTGTAGTGCAATACTAGTTATTGATTATTTGTCACCAAAATCTTGGAAATGATGTAATAAAAATAATTCAGAACAGACAATCATTATATTATTTCTTTTAGTATGATATCATCAATCTACAATTTTGTGTAAATTCAAAGTGACCAAGTTTTCCAAACTTTAATTTGAAATAACCCAACTACATACTCTAGAATGCTGGTTAGAAGCTGGTTCAAGGATTATCGTTAAAATCACAAAATTTATGTAAATAATTAAAAATTATGGAATTATTAAAAAAAATACTTAATTGTGTATGATGCGAAGAAATAAAGTAGAGTAAAAAGTAGTTCGTGCCTCTCGTTTACACACTCAGAATGAATTTTTTTTTTCAAATTATTGTAAGAAACAGACAAAATTAATAAACTCATTTTCAACAAATATCCATGCATCTTCTGATTCCAGTAATCCATATATGCAATAATTTCTATTTCTATAGCAAAATTCTGTGCTCCAACAATAACAACCGTAAAGGAAAATATCAAACGGGTCTTTATATTTGATTTTATAAACTAGCATTCATTCACTTTTTAATATCTCATATGAAAAGAGAAAGTATTGTAATTGTTAAACAATTCTATCTGGGCATTTTAGTGAATCTTCATGTTTCAGACTTCCGAATAACAAATTTTTTGGGATTGTGTCTGTTTATTTGTGGATACGATATATTCAGAGTTAGACGGCTAAAATTTGATTTGTAAATTTTAGACCAAATTTGTAGACTCCATCAAATTTTGAACGATATCCAGTCAAAGTAAATGTGTCTATCCGGCTGTTTAGTGTAAGAGAATTCAATTCTTATAAATCTTAAAAAAGCTTGATAGATAAAATTTGATACACAAGCTTAGCATAAAATGTAAATTATTTTAGAATTTTTAACAATATCTGTCAGAGTATGTAAAACATGTAACTTTCTCATACATGTAAACTCAATGACTGAAAACCGCACTAATGTAATAAATAAAATTTGATATATGATGTTATGACTATAAATGAAATCCCATTTCAAATTTTGGTTTAAATCGGTCGGAGAAAGGGCATCCAAAACACATATTCAATTTTTTGCGCACTTGTGTATTAGCCACATGCCAAGAATTAATTATAAAAAAATCAGGAAAAATCCTCCGATAGACGCAGTAAAAATGCTAGATTCATTCCAAAGATCTATCCGCAAGCATTAAGCAAAGATACGCAACGCATTCGCAGCCTAACACAAGGTCCACAATTTTATTAGAGAGTATGCGTGAAAAATATGTGGATACCTTTCCTAGTAGTTGAGATGTAACAATATTCAAAGAAATTTAACGATATATGCAGACAAAGTTTTTCGTAATACTACCTGTGCAAAAAATGAAAAAAACAAAGAACACTCGCACAAAATTTCAAAATAAAATTTAAAAAAATAATGGCATTTTTAATAATATTTTATAATTTGGACTTGGAGACAACAAGACAATGAGTAATTCAGACGTTTTATGATTTGTTCTAATATTCGCTGTAAGACCAATCGTTTTGTATGTTTCCAATGATTTCAAGATTAAATAAATAACAAATTGCTTGGCTTTTTTTTTGAAATCAGACGATATTTTTGGATAAGAAAAAGAGAAAAAAAATAATATTTCAACGATAAATGTAGCAAAGAGGAAGCAATTGCTTTTGAAATTTGTTTCCTATGTAGAATCATAAATAGAGATATCTCGGCTGATTTTGAAAGTCAGGCTATTTTATGAATATTAAAAAAAATCGGGAATTAAAATCAACCTTTTTAACTATTTAAATACTATTCAAATCTTAGAGACTAGTTAGTTTTTCAAGAATATTGATTGCGTTTTATTTTAATAAGCAACTTGATGAATAAATAATAATTATTCTCTAAAGAATAATTTGATGTTCATGATTCCATCAACGATGTAATTTTTAAGCATCCAATTGACACAAAAATAAAACCATTTTATGAAAAAAATTTTAATGGAGTGAAATTCCATAAAATCAGAGTGCCATTTAAAAAATAATTGTTCTATTATTCTATTTTTCAGTTCATTTTGTTTTTTGTGATACTGTAGCTTCACTTTCTGATTTCTCATGAAAAATGTAGAGAATTTTCTTTCCTTAGTTTCCAGTAAAGCAAAAAAAATCAAAATTAGCTTAAAAAAAGGAAGTATTTAATGAAACACTGAAAATCGCTTGAATTCACAGTAAAAATGAGAATTTTGTAGCAAATTATGTAAAAAAATCCATTTTTTAAAATGCCAAAATTTAGGAAAAAATGCACTATAGTCGAATCGATAACCTATATTTTATATATAACCAGAAAATTTTATATTTTAAAATGATATAAAAACTATTTTTCTACAATAATATTTTTAGAAGTTATTACAGAAAAGACTCCAGAATCAACCTTAATTATTAACTAATTAAAATTCAAAACTACTTTTTTAAACGCTTTTCGGCACATTTTTTCACCTTACAATATGTATTTGTACCAAATTTGATAGTCCTAGCTGAAACAGTCTGGCCACCAGCAGACATGCGCGCATTGAAACATACACATTATTCATTATTATAAGCAGCGATCAAGTATAATGAATATTAAACCTTCAAAACATCAGGAACATTTAATTAAAATCCTGAAAAAATCCAGCGTATGCTTTAATCTAAAAGAAACGATTAGAATTCGTATCTACTGAATGCCTTATATCTGTATAGGTTTTTATATTCAGAAAGTGTTGATTTGACCCTCCATTTTCATTTGGAATATTACAGAAATAAATTTAGAGAGAAAATTTCATCTTATTCTTTCTCAAAATTTAATTTTTAATTATTCTCACTGATAGTTTGCATTATGTATTGTTTTCGGATTAATTCTATTTGGGTGAAAATCTTGAAGCAAATGGTTAAATCATTATTAGAAATTAAGTAAAGGTAAAGGCAATTGTAGGCTTAGTTTCTTGGAAAATGAAATTGAAATATAAAAACTAAATAACCATCTGGTATGGTATCCGCGGAACGTTTTTCTTGTACCTTAGTAAATATACTTGTTTATTATGAACCACATACCACTAATAAACAATAGGTGGTTAATAACTTTGAGACGGTTAATACACAAGCACCAGAATACTGAAAGTGTATTTTGGACGTCTTTTTTCAATAGATTAAAAACAACAAAGAACTACAATTTTAATCTTAAAATCACATACCGAATTACATTTATTTAAACTACTGAATTTTTGAATTTTTGTTTCTGCTTTTTATTTCGTAACATACGCTATGTACATATGTATATGTACATATGTATACATATGAAGTAATCTAATGAATTTAGCTTCATTGCTATATGAGACGCAGAGTGTTTAATTTTAATAAAATTTTTAATGATCCTAAAGCAAAGCCCTTTAAGTTATTGTAGCCCGTTTCTACCATGCAACGAAAAACGTACCAGCGAAAAATTCATTTATTTTAGTTTATTAATTTGGTTTAATTTCACGTTTCTTTATTTAGTTCTAGGAAGTTAATGATTTTTCTTATGCGCCTGAAATTATTTATTTTATAAATACACAAAAGAAAAAGAAAAATAATCTAATCTTGAGTGTCTTTCGACAATATATCAAAAGTAGTAATGCTACTATCAAGCTCAAACAGAAAATTTTAAAAGCACGTGAATTTCATTTAACTGAAACAGCTGTGAGTTGGAGAAATGAAACCGTTGAAGAAATTGAAAATCTATTTTAATTTAAAGAAAAGATTTAACCGGTTATAATTTTCTTTTCAACTTCTGAACATATTTACGTTTAAATCTATTTAAAGTGTCTTTCACCACACCAAGAAAGCTGACAGTGCTAAATCATCGATTAAAAATCAAGACCCTGATAATACCTATTTTACAGTATTATTTGTTTGGCAATCATCTTAATTAATGACTTGACATTAAGATATCCTTAGCGAGATGCTGGGGTACTTGAAATCCAATTACAGATCATATTTACTGGTGCAGAAGAAAGAGATAATCTTTTAATTCTATATTTCTGGCAATAATGTGGATGGATTTTTGGATCAGAGTTTGGGCAATGGATTTAATTGACGAATGTTTTTCACATATACACTTGCATGTAAGAATGTCAAGAACGATTGATTCATCAATATTTTTTATCAGTCAAAAATACAATGTATAACCAAGTCTTGTAATAAATTTGTAACAATAGGATAAATAAAATGTATTATAATCAGGGAGAATTTAATTTATCCCAAATGAAGGCGGGAAATAAAGCTAGTCTTAATATAAATAAATGTTTGAGGTTATGCATGGTCCACATATACTCCTAAAAGGCAAGATGAATTAAACTTTGCAAAATCACTATTTAAAGCAAAAAAAGGACACAATTCAACTATTCAAAATACAAAAAAAATTACTTAAATATTCAGATAATTAAAAATTAACAGAAAACTTGCCTCTTTTCAACAGTAACAAATTTAAGCACATTATTTCATCAAAAATATTTGTATGCCATCTTAAAACTCAAAATTTTACCTCTTTAATGTCATAATTTTATTTTAAGTGCAGTGTTTTCGTCAATTTTTATATATTTTTCAAAATTTAATTATTTAGAAGAGGAACACAATTTTAAAATGACTAAATTTATAGATACTGCTTTGTTAAGCTATGGCGAGACTTTCAGCTTTTCTGCAATTATTTTTTAATATTTCTGTTTTTTTTACACAGATATATATATATATATATTCAAGGTTTTGAACTGTCTTTCAAAGAATTCTAAAGCTTATTTAATTAGTTTAATTAGATTGAGAATCAAGTCAGAATACTCAATCAACATTAAACAAAAGTTAAAATAAAAAAAAAGTTAAAAAACAAAGAATTAATAGTTTTTATGAAGAACAATAAATAATTTGGTTTATTTTCACTTAACGAAAAACTGACTATTTAATGATTGTTTCATACATTGATCAAAACCTTTCTTATA
Source organism: Argiope bruennichi (assembly GCF_947563725.1). Taxonomy (NCBI): domain Eukaryota; kingdom Metazoa; phylum Arthropoda; class Arachnida; order Araneae; family Araneidae; genus Argiope; species Argiope bruennichi. The sequence continues at coordinate 81,524,471 of NC_079156.1, read as the reverse complement.
TTCTAGTTTTTGTGAACAAAATTTGAAATATTTACAGTATCTCAAATAATTGAGAATACACATTACTTTTATTTGATAAATCCGACTTTCAATATAAATAACATATTAACAAGAAGTGAAAAATGTTTATATTTTTACATATAACAAATGGTTTAATTTTAAGTAAAAGCAAAGAACAATGAACGAAAAGCTTCTTAATTGAAATGTTTCAGAAGTAATTTAAATAAACATATGCAGATTTTTGTCTCAAAAAATTTAGAATACACCAATAAAATTTTTGTAATATCTCGCATAGAAAGAAAGTGCCAATATTTAGTTGCATGTTTTTTTGGCTTTTATAACGGCCTCTAAATGTCATGGCACCAATTCGACCCATTTTTGGTGGTAACTGTAGATATTTAATCCCATTCTTCTTGCAACACTTGCTTCAAATGGATTTTGTTTCCTTGAACCACTATTGCGAGTTTGGCCCACAGATATTCAATTTCATCGAAGTTGGGGTGCTGTGGTGGTGTGTGTAACTGCTGTTTACAATGAAAAAAACACAATATTTTGTCGATATGTGTTGTGATTGGGGTCGTTGTTCTGCAGAAAAATGAAATTTCCATCTAAACCCAAATTTTTATCACTTTCCATTAGATTGCTGCGACCCTATGGTTCATCCAACTTGCTGCTGAAACTTCTCAAATCATAGTCAGAAAAGTAAGTGCTGAAACTATGCGAAATTTAATTAGACAAACTGGATATAAAAGTCAAATTGTTATAAAGAAACTGTTTATCTGCTTAAAAATTTAGAAAAAAAGCGTTTGAAGTTTGCAAAAATTCATCAATTGAAGACCAATAGCTTTTGGAAGAAACTTATATGTAGTGATGAAAGCAAACTCAACAGTTTTTGCAGTGACAGCCGTCACACTGTATGGAGAAAGCCTAATACTGCTTTGGATCTAAAATAATGTACGTCCTGCAATTAAACATGGTGGTGACTCCGTCAGGATTTGGGGTTGTATGGCTTCATCCGGGGTAGGAAATTTAGTTCTCATAAATGGCATTATACACTATATGGATTGCTTGGATATATTTCGCAGCAATCTAAAGGAAAGTGCTAAAAATTTTGATTTAAATGAAAATTTCCTTTTCCAACAGGACAATGACCCCAAACAAACTGCACATAACTTCAAAATGTGGTATCTTTTTCATTGTAAACAGCAGTTACACACACCACCACAGCACCCCAACATCAATGAAATTGAATATCTGTGGGTCAAACTCGCAATAGTGGTTCAAAGAAACAAAATCCATTTAAAACAAGTGTTTCAAGAAGAATAGGATTAATTATTGACAGTTACAAAAATTGGTCGAATCTGTACCATGACATTTAGAGGCCATTATAAAAGCCCAAAAAACATGCAACTAAATATTGGCACTTTCTTTCTATGCGAGATATTACAAAAATTTTATTGGTGTATTCTAAATTTTTTGAGGCGAAAATCTGCGTATGTTTATTTAAAATGTATGTTTATTTACTTCTGAAACATTGTTAAGAAGTTTTTCGTTGACTTTTGTTTGCTTTTACTTAAAATTAAACCATTTGTTATGTGTAAAAATAAAAACAATTTTTTTTTTCTCTTCTTGGTAATATGTTATTTATATTGAAAGTCGGATTTATCAAGTGAAAGTAAGGTGTACTCTCATTTGTTTGACTATACTGTATATATCGTATATCAATAATTTATGAAGAAAATTAGCTCCAAAGGTTTTTAAAAATTGTCTGCTTTAACTGATATGCTCGTTTTTATTTAATAAAATTTCAGGCGATAAAAGGATTTTGTACATTATATTTTATGTAAACATAAGAATATATAAAATATAAAAATATTTTTGTTTCCTTGTTATTACTATATTTCACATTTAAAATATTCGATATGATAATATTTTAATACCCAACCTGATAATATATCAATTAATTTTAAATAAATTTAAATTTGTGTTTGTTTTTAAAATGCTCAGGTATTTTTGAATGCATTTTATTGCGCTTTTAGAGAAAAATAATTTTTTTAATTAAATTTTGAAATATTAATTTAAAATTGCCTTGTTTGGGGCGAAAATAAGTTTTATAATTTGTCTAAAAGGATTACTTTTTGAATAATTTTTTTCTAACCACAAGTATCAAAAGCTGCGAAGGAATTTGTAATATATTCAAATATTTTTTGAAATTTGATTTTGGTTGGATATTATTATATTATGTAAAAGACAGGACATGAAAAACTAAACCATCGTAGAGAAAATATTTTTGGTTGAATTGTAATGAAATGAAATTTTTTGTGCACGCTATAGACGAAACTGTTACGAAACTGCATAGAAAACTGTTCGAGCAAATTTAGCACTGTTATATTTTGGAAGGCAAGAGTGTGTTCTTTAGAGATAGTTACAGAGAGTATTCATGAATTAAAAATTCCCCAGATTTTGGCGTTTACAACGATGACTTAGAAAAATATTATTGAAAATTATTTTTATAATACATTAGAATTAAAAATGTTATTTATTGTCGATATAAATTTTGCTGCTATGTAATTTCAATTTTTGAAAATGTATAAAAAATGATTTTTTGTGTAATATTGTTCTACAATAGATTCCATTGCTGCAAAAACTATTCAAACAGATTTCATTGTTTTATCAAATATTTAATAGCATGATTTTCTTTCATTGTTCAAATTTTTATGCTAATTTTACATGAAATATCACCAATTTTTGGTGTGGAATTGCTTAGTATTTACAGAAATCTAATTAATAGTCAGATGCCGATAACATGTAAGTAAATATTTTTTTAAGTAAACTTTCTTTTGTTTAGAATATGTAAAACAGAAAAAAAAATTAATTTTCAAAAAATTAATTTTCAATTGGAGGGCAATATCAAATATATATTTCAGCTGAATGCTTTCAGAATTTTTTCAAAATATATTATTAATAAATAAAATTATCAAAAGTTAATTAATTAATTCGGGTCAATAACTTTTTAAAATAAATTTATTGAGTAAATATGATTATTTTGAAATGACATTTTTCTAGCAAAAAAAATCAAATTTGTTTTAAGAAGTTTATAGCATTATTGTGGAGCAAGTTGCTCTAAAATTTGAAATCTAAATTTCAACATCAGTTTTGATCACATGCAACATTGAAAGTTACACAGAAAGAATTTAAAATATGTGTTTTGTTTTCTAATTCAGGAAAATCTTAAATATAAAATTTAATCAATTAAAAATGTCTGAAAATTGAACAGTTTTGATAATTTCAAATCATAGTATGTAATTTTATATGTTTTGCTTGGGAGAAAGTAAAAAATACATTGGAACCGAAATCTTTCATAATTTTTGTTGTGTCATTTTTTTTTTTTTTTTTTTTTTTTGCAGAAATGAATAGCTTTAAAATCTATAAACAATATTTATGGCCCCATACAAAATATTGAAACACATTCGTGAAATTAATAACATATAAAATAAATCAATAATTGTTAGGAAACATGATATCAAGAAAATACAGATTTTATTTCCGGAAATTTCAAATTCTTATGGCCAATTTTACATGAAATGTCACCAATTTTTGATATGAAATTGCATAAATAAAAGTAACAAGAAGCTGGTTTTCTTTTTTTTTTAGTTTAAAAAAATTATAATAACAAATAAAAAAAAATGATGGTTTACTAGGAAAAACATTTTTATTTTATTGTAGCAAAAAGCGTAACATTACTTCACCAATGCTAAAAAGGATGACAATGCAATATGTCATCATTGTGAATAAGATTGTATCAAGAAAAATTTGCATATAAATTCGGCGTATCTTTCAAGAAGGTTACAGTTTAAATTTCTGCATTCTGCACTAGTTTTAGTATTAGCTTCTGAATTTGCACTGGACTGAAGGTGAGTTGTTCTTTCTGCTATTCTATTATCATTTTCACATCGCAATATTTGAATACTTTCAGCTTTGAAAAAATATTTTGTCTATTAATAATATACATTATATGACATTATTTTATTTTAAATAAAAATTTTTAATTTTTAATATAAGAAATGAATTTGGATGCATTGATAACCAATAGTTATTAAGTTTCTGAAATAGTGTTTTACTAAACAAATAATTAGGGGGAGTGTGTTTCCAAAATTATAAAAAGATTGCTGAATTTTTTTATGATCAAAAAATTATCTCTTATAGCAGTTTTTACTATAATTGTGATTTATAAATAGGTATTAAATAATTTTTTCTTTGGCTTCACAGGATTAAATATCATTATCCAGTAGATATTCTGTTAGCTAAGATTTATCTGAAATTTTTTAACATGATTTCAGTCCTCATTTCTACTTTATGAAAAGAAAGCTGAAAAACTTTTGCTTGGTGAAAAGATACTAAAAGATATTTTCTGAATACGGTACTAAACATTTGTAAAGACCTCTCTTTAAAAATGTGATTTTTTTTTCATTTAGAAAGCCTTTAGTTTTGAATATATATATAGCTGTTTATTTCTAAGACTTAAGACTTTTATGGAATTAAACAGTTAATTTTCGACATTTTTGGCTATTTCAATCCAGCTCTTCATAACTTTCCTTTAGAGGATGTTAATCAACTAAGTTGGGCTGTTTAATTACAGAATAGTAGTACTTCTGTTGCAATATATTAATTTTGTTTCATTATCGCTAGCAGCAATCTTAAGTCTTAATTATCCCTGCAATTTTAAATCGCTTTTCGGATTTAAAATTGCAGGCATAAGATTAATGTGAAAGGATTGAATAACGTGAAATAAATCCAAAAAGAGGAAATTAGCCACAGAAAAACAAATGACATTAGGAAAAAAAAATTATAGAATTATTTGCTGTCATATAAAATCAAATTTTGTTTGCAAAATAAGCGCTAAACTTTCAAAATGAAAAAACTCTTATATTAATAAAAAAATACCATCAAGATAATATCTAGTATGATTCAGAAAATGAATATCCTCTTCCTCTGAGATAACTTCAAGAAATTTTAAAAAAAAGTGCTGACATTAAATCGAATTTATTGCTATATGTCATTCTTAAATGCATTTCTTGCTTATTGTAATTTTGTGACAAAAAGGCATGCTTGAGGTTGCGAAATCTATTTCAATCACCAATAGATCATGCGATGAAAAGCCTTAGAAACTAATTTGAAATAGTAAAAAAACGATATGATTGTCTGTATTTTTCCATTTAAAAAGAGAACACACTGCAACTGAAATTTTAAAACTTAATTATATATGAATATATTTTGACAGATACAAAACAACACATAGAAATGATGTTTCTTGTTTCCTCATTTGAAAAAAAATCTTTAAAATCTATGGTCGCTTTTTCAGTGCTAAAGTTTGGAAAACCTCTAATATTAAGAATATTTTTAAATCATAAATAAAATAATAAAACTTCAATAAAATCATAAAACTTTTTCGTACAACTTTACGCTTTATTGTTAAAATACATTTTTCTACTACTTGCAGTAAAGTAAAGGTAAAAGCATAAATTTCCTGGAAAACATTTCTAGAAGCTTGACCAATTGTAACACTCATTTGCATTAAATGAAGTTTTTAAAAACACAGGGCAAAAGTTAATCCATATAGCAACAATTCGCTGATTTTTGGGTAAGCATATTAAATAAATTTTGATAAAATTGTATCAAATTATGTTGCGCAAAAAGGGGGAAATATTTATTCAATGTTTTGCTTTTAAGTTATTCCCTCCTTTCATTTTTTTGTACAATTGTATTATTTCTAGTTTGTAAGGACTGTAGATTTGCTATCCATTAGAATCTGCTATCCAATAGTTTGCAATAGCAAACAATTAAACATTTTACGGCACAGATATCTCACAGTTTCAAACGCATCCTACTAAGTTATGTCGGCTAACAAGCTTTTGGAGACCATAGTTATTTATGCATTCCATTTTTTATATGCATTTATAAAAGTCAATCTACAAGTCAATTATCAAAAATCAATGATTACATGCCGACAAGCTGCTGATTAATAATCATAGGTTGAAAAAATTACGTTGCAGATTGTTCATCTTTCCTAAAGCATCCAACAGCATTTTATTAGAGGTGATAACTGGTTTATATTCAGATTCAGATTGCCGAAAAAATATTCTGAAAGACAAATGGAATTGCATTTAATGTTTGGATACAATTTTATCTGATTATTCCATAATTTTCAGACTTGATTTTAAACTATTGCAAGGCATTTTAGCCAATATTAGGCACATGCTGTAACTAAAAGTGTAAATTAGTTACAAGAAAAAAAAAGCTTAAGAATTTTGTCTTAAATAAAAACAGTGAATAGAATCAAGATATAAGTGTTCATGGCATTTTAGAGACAAAGGCCATAATTTCATCTGATGTTGTTGGTATTCTCGTTGGACATAGGGACATAATATCTCAAAAATGAAAAAAAAAAAAAAAAAAAGAGAAAGAAGAAAAAACCTGTTGAAATGATAGAAACTTAGAATTTTGTCTCAATACTCGCTTAATGGGAATACTTTAATTCTGACCATTCATAAAAACATTTTCAATAAATCAATTTATATGAATGAGCGTAATAATGACAGAATAAACAGTAATTTCAGAAGTTTCAAAACATTTAAAATTTTAATTAACCGTATGCTTCTTTATGCAAATTTAAATATGAAAGTAAATAGAAACAAACAATTTCCTAAATTTTAACTTTTATTCGAAATTAGTAATGAAATATTTAAATACATATTTAAGAGAAGCAAAATTTGTTATTATTAATTCTTACTTAATGCATTTTTAATTATTAAAAACATCTCATTCATATAAAATTACCATTGTCCCATTTGTATCCCTACATAACAACTATAAGTTTACGTTCTTGTTCAAACTTAGTAATAAATTGTAGTCGTCGTGTGCATATTATTCAATTTACGAAATCAATAGTTTAAGCGAAACTATTGAATTGTTTTTAAATTCATACTTGAATAAATTAAAAAATCCTATTGCTTTATGCATTTATTAGCTAAATGCATGAAGTCAATTAAAAAGTCAATGATAAAAAAAAAAGAAGAATGAGCTAAATCAACTCTCTAGTATAAACTCTCAATTATTATTAAATTTCTCTTGATCTTATAATAGATTAAATTAACTTTATGCACTTTTTGAGACAATTCTCTATCTCTATTTTTTAATTTAATTTACAAAACAAAATATATAAAGTTGATAGGTATTTATATGAAATCAGTCTGCATTATTATTATGAATAAAAGATATGTGGATTAATATTCATGATTTTTAACATATAAATTATTAAATTAAAAAAAGATTTGAGCTAATTTCAGAAATACAGAATAACAAATTGACTAATTAATAACATGACACATTATATCTCTAAATCTAGATTTAGTTTAATAATGTAAAACTCAAATACCTTTATCTTATTTTATTTTAGATTATTAACTTCATAAAAAGAAAGTATATTATTTCAAAAATAATTTCAAATGCACTTAACTAATAAGTTATTAGAGTTATTGCGTCATTTAATATATTGTATATAAGAATATTAGATGTTCAACTAAAACAGCAAATTTTCTTTATTTGTTTATTTATTTTTGTATCCTACAACTATAAAGGGAAAAACTATCGGTTTTTAAAAGCTGTGAACATTATAAAATATTCAATATGGTAAATTTTTTTAACTTTTAATATTTTTTATACTTATATTTTTCATAATATTTCGATCACAGAAGAATCACAGTTTAAATTCTGAAAACAGAAGTCTACAATAAATCATTCCCAAAGGACCAAAATATTTCTTGTTTTTTCTGTAAGTAAATAAATAAAAAGGTTCATATCAGGCTTCAGTTACATTAATCTAAAGTTCTTAAAAGTTATCAAAGTAGTAAAATTTATAATTCAAAATATGATGATTTATATAATATGAGGGTAAAAGTACGCATTTAAATTTATATAAGTGATTTTTGTGATCATTTCTGAATAACAAAACTAACTTTTCAAAAATATTCAATATGACTGAATTCTTTAAAACTATATCATAAGGAAAAATATACTTTTAAATTAATCTCTTAGTATTTCTAAATAAAAAGTTACTAATTTATTCTCAAAATGGTTTATATTCGAAATACAATAAACAATATAAAAGAAAGTAATTTTACAAAAAGAATAATAAATATTTACTAATTATAACAAATTACTTAAATGTGTTAATTAACAGTAGTATTTATTAAACAAACGGAATTCATTATATGTAATTAATAATGAAATAATATATATATCAGGTAATAAATGAAACTTTAATCATTAAAATGAGTTCTCAATAAATAAGATGATTTCTAAAAATTAATTGAATCTTTTTTTATTTTCGAAACAAAAATATTACATTTATCGATAATAAAAAATTTGAAAATGGTGAAAATAAATTTTAGAAAAAAATAACGTCTCTGAAAAAAATTAAATCACTAAAATAGATGATTTATTTAAATTAATCATTAATAATAATAATAGTTTAATTTATTATTAAATTTAATAAGTGAAATTAAATTAATATGTGTAAAGTGATACAAAAGTAAACTTGGCTATATTAAATCACTGGCCTATGCATTTATGATTTTATTTAATAAATTGCGTCTTAAAATATTGATCTAAAAATTGAGTATTATTCTTTTTTCAATTATTCAAATTTCAATTAGTTTTATGCTGCTCTAAAGCTGTTGAATGCTTTATAACAAAACTGTATCATTAAGTAATGTCTACTTCAGTGTGAAAAAAATTTGAACAGATCCTTACATATTAGTTTGTTTCTGAATATAATTTTTTAAATTTCAATTAACTTGCCATAGCTATAAGAGAAAGCATACACATCAAATATATTTCTATTTCATTGAATAGTTTCCGTTGTATTAAAGCATTTAAACAGGCTACTACAGAGTTACTCATTCATATTAATGTTTCAATAATCTTGATGGATTTTTTAAAAAAAAGTTGTCATAATGTTAAATTAAAACATAATTATAATTTGAAGAGTAAGTAACTCAAAATAAAAAATTAATTTCTAATTATTTGGAGAACAAAAATTTCTCACTACTTGTTGAATATATAATACTTTTGAGAAATAATTCATTCATATTAATATTCCTATAATCCAAACAGTATTTTTTAAATTGAAAATTACCAAATTTATAAGCTAAATATCCTTGAAATTTAAAACAATATAGTATTCAAGATAGATTTATACAGCAATTACCAAATATGAACTAAAAAATACTTTTTTTTATTACATGTTGGCAAAAAATGAAAACTTTTGTCAAATTATTCGTTCATGTTAACATTACAATAATCCAACTTTCATTTTTAAAACATTGAAAGTTATCATATTGGTAAGTCATTGCATGATCAAAATTTGAAGAGAAAATGTACTCAAAAATCGAAAATAAGTTCATTATAACATAAACAAATTTCTACTCACTGTTTGTTGGATAAATGATACTTTTGGTCTGAAACTGTTCTTCGTGTTTTTCCATCAACAAATCAACTATTTCACTGTTAAGTTTCAATGGTATTACTGAAGTTGGTGGTTCTGTCAGATTCAATTTCTGGAGAAAGGCGGACTTAAACTCTTCTATTAATTTATCCCTTGGATACTCTACGTGAGTGAACGAAATATTTTCATCATCAATATCTACTTCGTCGCTCAACGTGTTCCTGTGGTCAGTAGGCGATAGACTAACGCCATACCAAAAACTAAAAAGAAAGACCGAAGTGAAAACAATTCTGGGGTAAATGGCCATTTTATGTCTCTAAACAGATGCAATAACTTTCACCCGTTTCATAAAAGTGTTTTTATACCTAAAAATTTTGCTGTTTATTACTAATTCGCCGTTCCCTTTTTTTTTCCAAATTTTTAAAATGTCGAGTGGATGTTGACACCGATGGCATGATAAGACAAATGTGAACTTTCAACCTCTTATTTAACAAGAGAGGTCACAGCATTTTTACCAGAAATCAATCTGATGGGTAGCTTGAATTTGAATATTTCTTTAAAAAAATTGATTTTCTAATTTCAGATTTAAACTGATATGATATCGCGGTTTTAAAATAATTTTTAATGTGAGAATTGGGCGCACTTTTTTTTCTGGCGTTAAGATGACCTCCGTTGTTTTCTAAAATTAATCATACTGGAATAAAAGTTTTGTGTTAAATTTCTAAAATATCTAAAAATATTAATTTAATACATTTTTAATTGTTTTTTTAAGATATAATTTTGTTACTTCAGACATTAAAATGCATGTAGTATAATTTTGGTTCAAATAATATTTTTAGCTTTTTTTATGCGATGTGCATATAGATATCATAATATATATGCGATGTGCATATAGAATGGGTATTTTGTCTGTCTATCAGTGCGTATGCAAATACGAGAATTCAAAAAAGAGAATTAAATAGATTGGTGGGATTTGCCATGTAATCTTTATAATAAAAACATAAAACAGGATAAAATTTCGAATTTTCGAAACCGGATCGAAAAAATACATAGCACAAAGGTTGTTTTTTTTTTAAACTTTTTAGATACTTTTCAGCACTGTACTTCTGTACATCTTTATATCTATCTTTTCTGTCTTCGAAAGCCTGCAATTAATATCTCAATAATATAGTCTGTAATTAATACAACCTTGATGTTTAATGTGTTAATAAATGTTTATTTTCAAAGAAATAATTTAATTTTCATCACAATTATTAAAATTACAGATAATTTTTATTCAAAATAATTAAATCGGAAGAATATGAATTTTAATTTAAGAGAGGAATTCTCATCATTCTAAGGATTCAAATTTTAACTAAGTTATTTGCTTTTTATTATGGGGATAGATGAAGCGTCAATAGCTTTTTTCTTCTGCATATGGACTGAAATAAATGGTATGTCACAAAACCATTAGAATTCTATCTTGCTCTAGAATCAATTTGTCTATTATTTAATCCCTAGGCATTGGCTCTATTCATGTTTAATCAAGAATATCTAACCAAATCCAAGTCTAAGATCAGGCGGGAAAAAAACTAACCAAGTCTGGGATCAATTTGTGCTTCTTTTTTTTACCTAAAGTTCTCAGTTAAAGGGATCATATTTGAGATTCATTTGAAGGAAAATCTATGAAATTATATTCATAAAATCCAGAAGCGAAGAGCAATTCATTGCTTAAGCAATAAATACTCTCATTCTTAAATATTTCAGGTTAAGATGTGATTAGAATCCTTAATGCCGGCGTCCTGGCATAGGGGTAGCGCGTCTTCCCCGTGATCTGGGCGTCCCGGGTTCGAGTCCCGGTTTGGGCATGGTTGTTCTTCTGTTGTTCTATCTGTGAGATGTGTGAATGTGCCCTCCTGTAAAAAGGGATTGTGCAAGCGAATGAGTGATGCGTGAGTAGCAAAGTCGTACTCTTGGCAATAGTTGGCGCTGCTATAAAAAATAAGAGACGTCCCCCTCAGGCTTAAATCGCTGTCTTCGTAACAGCGGGCTTGTCAGTGGCAAGTGCCATAAGAAACAAACAAACAAAGAATCCTTAATAATTTTCAATCAATTCGTGATCCTGAGTCTTATGAAATTTTAAACCAATCCTCCTGTGCTGTAATAAGCTTTAAAGCTTTCTAATATTTCGTACGAGAAAATTCATCATGAGAATTTATTATTTTTTAAAAATGGGAAATATAATACATTTTACCTGTTTTACCCTTGTTTTCTGTAAATTTAAAAATAGTAAATGGAGACTTACTTCTTCCCTATTCTAAAGATCAATTTATGATTGTACAGATTTTACGAAGTATTGAGAACTAATCTCAAAGTTCGTAAATTTAAACTCGCTGTAAGAAAATGCAAAAGTTATGCTTAATCCACCCTAAATTTTGAAATTCTCCTCCAATAAGTATAATATATTTAATTTAAGAAATAATATGATAAGATCATCGAATATTTTATTTTAGTATTAATTGACCATACCCTTGTTTCGTGTATTCTATAAAAATTCGCCATTTAACTTGAAGATTTTTGAATTCTTTGAGTCCAATTTATTCCTCATTTTATAGAAGGAAATTATCTCCAACGAATTAAACGAATGCAACATTCTCTATATTAATAAGCATCAAAAGAGACATTTATTATTAACGGTAGAGAAAAAAAAAGAAAAGAAATCCTCAAAGTAAAATACTGGTGTTAAGAATCTTATATAAAAATTTGATAATAGAAACAAGGAATTAAAAATGAGATATTTTAAATTTCTTTGAGAAAAGAGTTTTTAGATTCTTTATTTTTATTAAATTGCCGATTCGGTTATTTTGTTATAATTAGCTTTTAGAAGGTTTAGAATTCAAAAAGCTTCAACCACTTGCGGCTTGCGGCCACATTCGAGGATTTGAAATTCGATTTCACCGTTGATCCGATGAATGCGTGCATTTAATAACCATCAAACTCATTGAGATGAAACGGCATTTCGCTGATGGAGTGGAGAAATTTTGGAGATTAAGAGAAGACTCTGGTGCTTTTCTTGGATTAAAACAATTCAAAATTACGAATAGCACTACAGAAAATTACGAAGTCTTTCGCAGTATTGTTCTCTTTGAACTTCATTAAGGAGCGTTTATCAAGTAAATTTAGAAGTTGCCAGAATAAAGTGCATGCCTGGTACTTTAGATATGATAGCACCCCCCCCCCAGACACCCCGTTTCTTCTTCCTTGCATGATTCAGGGATATTTTCGGGGTTTTAATAGCATCCAATTCATAGACCCCCTCGACATATAGACATTTCTTTAGATAAATGAAAGACTTGAATCATCACAAAAATATCTAATAATAAGTCAAAATTGAGAGACATAAGAGACAAAACATGCAAGAATAATTGGATATAAATCTTAAATTTTTGTCATATGGCGATATAAACAAAACTATTTTACAATTAGTATTTAAATTAGAAATATTTAAGTATAGGAATTTTATATTTCAGAATATAATTGTTATCTCTTTTCATTAGTTTAAATTGTGTTTTAATTATTAAAAAAAGTGAAAAAAATTCACTTCAATTAACTACAAATTATTCATTTGTCCTTACCATATACACTAAGATCTTTATTTTAGGAACTTATTAAAAATTTCCTTGAATATCTTACAGTTGATATACAGTCCCGCAAAATTATCGTATTAGAAATATTAATATTAAAAACTGCATTTTACTAAGTTTTTTTTTTTTTTTTTTTTTTTTTTTTACAAAAAAGTGCCCAACAATATGTTTTGATATAAATATATCTTAAAAATGGAAGAGATTTGTTATTTTATTTCAATCAAAAGTGAATGACCTCGACTTTTCAGGGTCATATTCTTACAAACATCAATTACTTAACAGTTCATGAACACCAATCAGATAACAGCGAAAAGTCATTAGCCTTAATGAACTGATAATTTACATATCTCAAGTAGGAGAAATTATTGCAAAATTAAGTGTTTTTTCCAAAAAAAAAAAAAAATCCTGTTTTTAACAGACTTTTCGGGTTACTTTGTTTTGAAGATATATATTTTATCTTCGAATTCATATATTCTTGTCTGTCTATTTCTAATATTTATTTTCTTAATTTTTTTCTTCGTCACATGCGTTAGACAGTGCGGTCAATAACCGTCACAAACTATTATACGGATGTTCACCTCGATATTGATTAGTTAAAATCGATACTCTCAAATGCACTGCCTCTTTCTACTAAGAACACTTCAAAAGACTGTGATCAGGAGACATTGAAGCTATCCAATCGATTAATCAAACTCATGAACTCGAGGGATTGCTAATTATACGAGAAATACTTATTAACCAGTCAATTCAATTAACTAATTAGCAAACTAATCTCTATTAAAAGACTCGAGGTTTTAGACCTGCTATTCTGTTTTCAAGAAAAATATTTAATATGTACTAATCCTTCCATTGATAAAGAAATAAACTTTCCGTAAAGCGTATAAAGATAAGGTGAAATTTTATATATTTTACTCTTTCGATAGTTTATGGTGATCGTATTTTTTCCTGTGGTAACACAATGCTAAATAGTCGCGAGTATAGAACTAATACATTTAAAAATAAATTATATATTTGTACATAATTCAGTTCTTAATACCAATATTCTCCCATTTGTTCAGAAAAACTCAATATTTAAAGCAAAATGTAATGAGTTTCGTGAAGTTACAAATACATTTCTAAAAAGGCACGTTTGTAATTCGCCTGTTCATAAGTTTCTAAATTAAGCTTGAATTATGACTTGTAATTTAAGAAACTGTAACTTGAATAAGTTAGATTGATTATACAATTTCTTGTAACTTAGGAGAATCTTATTTGCTGTGAGAAAAAATAAAAAAAATTTTATACGTCGTGTTTTTTTTTTTTTTAAATCTTTCTTTAGCTATTGCTTTTTCTTACTTAAATAGAATGTACTGTAATGAAAAATCAACCTAAAAATTTGCCAATTTTTTTACATTTAAATTTTCCTAATATCGAAATTGTTTTTAGAATGTTATCTATATATTTATCCATATGCGAACTCGAATCACAATAACAATAATACAAAAAGGAGCCATATTCATAAAATTTGAATAGTATATTTTCTTCTAAAAATGTTAGAGGGTAGTCTGTCATTCAATTTAGGATCATGTGGACAAAATATTTATAAAAAAACTTAGGATGGATAACAATTTGAATGCGATTGTAATATCAGAATTGTAAATATCTATTAAATTTAATGTCAGTTCCACTAATGAATTTTCTGCCGTCGGTTTACACATTTATATATCTACAATGCAAATAAAATTCATTGTATGTTCTTAGCTAGAAAATCGCATAACCTTTCAGATCTCATTATATGATTCTCTATATTGTGTCTCAAGGTTAAACATAAAACATGTGATAATGTCGAAGCACAGACAAAAATTGGGAGTTTATCTCCCAAATGTATGTGAATTTCACTGATTATCTTACCTTAGATTCCAAGTTCTTCTACTAAATTTTTATCTATCATCAAACAAATATATCCATCAATAGCCATCTTGATTTTTAAAATACATACCAAACTTAATTAAAAAATTTAAAACTTTGTTAATAAATTTAATACTATTTTCCTTCATACTTAAGTCATGTAACGTTATCCAGTTTTATTTTTCTGATCCGTTGATTAGAAAATTCAGCAGAAATTGAGCATATTTTTTTACGAACGGTATCGTGGAAATTTTTAGAATGTTAAGCGCTTCAGAAAGCGAATGTTAAGATCTTCTTTAACAAATTTGTTTATTTATAATATTTTATGTTCAAAATTAACTGCCTTTTGTCAATTTAATCTTCCTAAATACTGGATTTCCTAATTGGTAATCCATGGAATGCGTTTATTTAAAATTTTATCTATTTAGTTAATAAGACCGAAAAATATAATTAAAAAAAATCTACACATTACTACGCTTACAAATTATAAAAAGTGCATATACAGCAAAACACAGTTGCAATGAAAATCATATTTCAGACCTTATATTCAAAAAAACCAATTTTCTTTTAATCTTAACATTAGCACTGGAAGAAGCCCGCAATTGAATAGTTTGAGGACAAAATAAGATTAGTTTAAATATAATCAAATATCTATAAAAACATTTTTACAAATCGTAAGTGATATTAAATTTCAAAAATTATCAATTAAAAAAAATAAATTGTTTATTAACTGAAAATGGCAACAGTAACGTTAAAAATAGTTTTTTTAAAAGATTTTAGGTAGAGCAGAAATCGTTGTTTTAGAAGGTATAATTGAAAATCTCTAAGAATTTGCTTACTTTTTATGTTTCACTCAAGTTTTGGGCTTTGAAAAGTTAATCTTCCTTTTCAATGGAATTCTATTAAGATGGTAGATTCGGAAAAAAAGTTCAAACAAACAGTATATTAAGGTATATGGTTCTTTGAAGTTCAATTTTCCCGTAAAATGATGAGGATTGAGTATTCATTTTCTTTTAACGTTGACGTATTCTGTCCAAAATTTTATTCAGATCTATAATTTCGACGTATTTTCTGTGTGTCTTACAATTCATTCATCCTGTTCGTTCAGTTTTGAGTTAGGAATAGAAATACCGCACTTTGATCTTAGGATCAGAAGGCAATTAGAATAGTAACATATCAAGGAACAATTAGTCCGATGATCTATTTCATCCAACATTTGATACACATCTATAAATCAGATGATAAAACTATATATCATTTAGATCGTTCCGATTCAAGTTATTTTTCAAATGCATTTGAACACATCAACAGGACTTTTGTTTGACATTTCAACCAAAATCTGGAAACATTTTTTATTTTATGTGTAATGACCACATACAGAATCAATTCTTCTAGATTGTTAAGTTTTTTAATTATAGTGTTGTTATACAGACGTTATCCTAAAAATTAATTTTAGAGACCCGAGAATGACTGAAACTTGAAAATTCATCAAAACTTCGTTGTCGACTTTTCTTTTACTCTCACAATATTTTCTTTTTATATTTCAAAAATGAGAAAGTAAGGAGGGTGCTAAAAATTGCAAGATATATCTAAATCATTGCTTTTTTAATATAATCATCTGAATTACTATCATATAATCATCACAAATTGTTGAAAATAACGGGGGAAAAGATGTCTGCGCACTCTAAGTGCAAAGCTTTTCTCGTATTTTTAGTAAGTCTGTACCTTTTTAATATTAAATTTATCTGAATTGTTTATTACATATTTTAAAGTAATCACTATGATGCATGTTTAAAAATTTTGAAAATTTCTGCATAAAATATGAATTTAAGCAATTTTTTGCACACAAGTGTAAAATAAAGGAGATATAAAAAAATTCATTTCATCATTAGATTCTTTATTAAAATACTCCTTCATATCGCTAACTATAACCATTGAAATAATACTAGTTACTGCACCACTGCAGTAAAAGTACCATAGTAACGCTTCCTAAGAATTACATAAGACGACAAAAAGTGTCAATGAAATGTCCTCAATTTGTCACTAATCTATCATCATCTCAATACTTTCCCACTCTTAAATTAGAGATTTAGGATTTTCTAGATAATCAGATCAAAAAAAAATATTTCGTTTATTAAATAAAAAACTGTGACACAAGATAAATAAAAACCACACAGTTTCAACTGAAAACCTCTAAATTTATGACGTACTATTCTTATGATTTTAATACCCAAATATTTTTGTCTTGCAAGGGCAAGGCGGGTTCACAGAGAATCTCTTTCCTTCCCATTTGTCAGAAGAAGGAGATAATTTATAAAGTAAACAAATTGCTCGGTGTCCCTAACCATCTTTCCTCAGCAAGTCATCGATTCGTCATCAGATCTCTTGTCCTTCGAATGTGTGATAAATTATGTAAAATGCGCACAGCGTGAGAAATTATATTTGAGGCACACTCTTGATCAATCACAGGTTGAAACAGCAATGGATATATTAAGCTGCTAGAGTGCATGCTAATTATTCAACAAAAATATTTAACTCAATTTGCAAAGAATTTTTTCTAATTAATTCATTTTTTTAGCTTATTTATAAATAAAATTACGTTTTTTTTCGTTTCTTGTATAAGAATTTTACAAGAATTAAGAATAAACTATTGTAATCACCAAAAAATTCAGCCCTGAGTTTTGTAACTTTTTTGAAATACTAGACTTCTCAGTGAAAAGAATATTTTGTGATTATGTCTTATAGTTATTTTAAGTCTTAATACTTTTAGATAGAGGAAAACTTAAAAAAAAAGAAATGGCGAAAAGATAGATGAAATTTGTCCTATGATCTTAAGAAATGCTGTCTTAATACATGAATTGTTGATACATTCAAAAAATATATACGCCGCTTTCTTTATTATGCTGTGAAAATAAATAAAAATAGCATCATATTTACAAAACAATAACAAGTAAAAGAATACTATTTTTTTTTCACCAACAGAATTTGTTACCATTTTTAGCTATTCAAAATTTCTCACGATTTTGAAAAAGAGCATTGTTTGATTGCACTTTGCCACTATATTTGTAGAAGTGAAAAAATTATACACATTTATTTGTGTGTATGTATAAGTTATAAATATTTTTTTTAAGTTATTGCAATCAAAATTTGGTAATCAAAAAATAATGGTAGTAAAAAATGTATTGACAATAAAGGGTAGATAATGCTGTTTTAAATTTTAAGATGTCACAAAAGAATTACTTCTTTCAACTTATTTATTTTTTAATAAATCTTTCCAAAATGATCGCCTGTAAATATTAGAATTAGCAAACCAATTGCTGCTAACTATCATTTCAGTAAGTAATATTGAATTCTTCCAGAGGGGCGGAAACGATAATATTATGCTTTGAATCATCATATATTAAAAGTTAGTCTTTAGTGCGCAATTTATTTAAGTCGAAGGAATTCATATACACTTGCATTCATTTACTTATAGCAATAGTTTAATCTCAATCGAAAGAATTATATAACTGCCTTCTAACTAAAAATTCTTTTAGTCAGATTCTTTGAAGTCATAGCTATTTATTTCAGCATTATAATTTTAATTGAATTTTAGACTTTTAACATGAGACAAGAAACTTTTGAAATTGATTAGATTATTTGGCGGTTTTTTTTTTTGCGTGCATTTATCTGAGTGTATTTGAGCTCATTCATCATTTAAGGTCTACCCCCAAGCCCGGCATAGAATTGTGAACCTTGGATATTTGGACCTTGGACAGAATGTCTTGCATTGCATTGGCGAACATTAATTTAGAAATATAGCTCTTTGGCGAGAATCTAGCATTTTTACTGAATTTATCTTGCGAATATGTACATATTTTGGACGTTTTTTTTCCCGACCAAATAAAATTTAAATTTTGCACAAAACTCTATAGTTACAAGATAACATACTGAATTTTATTGACTTAAGTAATTGCGTTCACATGCATGTGGAAAAGCAGACCAATGTAGGATTTTAGTTAAAAAATTTATAGAAATATACATTTTTAATACTAAACCTGAGTACCAAATTTTATTTATCTAGCTTTTTTTTTCTGTTATTATCGAGATTCGATCAATCAGCCAGATAGTATTCCTCTGAATGGACTTTATTCAAAATGTGATAACAGTCAACAAATTTATTCTGAAATCGTATATCAAACTCAACCATCTAATTTAAAGAATTTTTGAGTAACGGTTTTCACAGATAGACAGTCATAATGCCAAAAATGTGTTTTTCGAACTCTGGGAAATATGAAATGTTGAGATTCATCTTGTTCTAAAGTTTGGATTTTTTTTTTTTTTTTTTTTTTTTTTTTTGACGATTGAAATACTTTCTTTATGCGAGGAAGTAGAAATGTCTCTTTTCAGATTCATGGAATTCTAAATCTCAGTAATTCGTGAAAATTTCAAGGCCGAATTTTTGATGTTTGTAGTGCTTCTACTTCTAATATTTTGGCTACGATCAAAAGAGAAATCATCCAAAAGAAAAAAGAAATTATAACAGTTATAAGCAAACCAATGAAAACAGTATTCCGGAAATAAATTAGTTAATAGCGATGACAAATACTTGAACATCATTGACCTCATTCTGAAACTAAAATCATGTTCGCACATAATCAAAAAAAAAAAAAAAAATGGGCACCTTTTTATGTTATTGAGGTTGAAGAAATTGAGAAGAATTTATTCATTCAAGAAAGTGTCCATCAGCGATTATGAAATTTCACTTTTAAAAAAAGGACAAAAAAGAGTAATCATTAAGGATTATCACATCGATACAAAATTTCTTGCTATCATAGCAGGCAAAACACCAAACATGGGGAAAAAAGTGAAATCAATCAATATCTTCAGACAACGAATATCTCAAAATTACGACAGAGAGGACAGATTTTTAAAAAGTCTTAAAAAAAGTTTCAGCAGATTATTTTGATCAAAAGCTGATAATTTAGTTTATAACCTCAGATGTTCTACTTCCGTCTTAACTGCTATTGTCACTACTTAGGTCATCAAGGCTGTGAAATGAAAAATCGAAAGATATTTATGCAAAAATATTTGTGTATGATCAGTTATTTTTAAATAATTTTATAATTCAAAAAATAATATTTGTTTGTTTATTTTTTGTGCAATTGTAACTTTATCGTATAAGAAATATACATAATGAATATACTGTAAATGTTAAAAATTTCTATATCTAGAAGATGGTATCTAAATGTTTTAAACTCTGCGTCCGAAAAAAATCCTAATTTTCCTCTATGTTTATTCTTCTATTTTTACATCAAAAAGATTACTTAGAAAGAAAAGAAATAAAGTTTGCTGTATGGTTGTCCTACCAAAATTAACCATCGGTATCAAATTTTGAACAAAATCCATTAAACAGAATTTTGTCCCGAAAATTCCGTTTGATGGATTTTTTTTCATTTGAACAGGATAACTCAACGTAAGGCGTGCAAACAACAACGAAAAAACTCATATTTAAAATTTGGTTTATAATTTTATCTCAAAGTTACCTATCTATATTAAATTCTGAATCCAAATGGCCAAAAAGCAAAAATCTATAATCCATATTCGATTTTCTTTGCTATACGATAAAAAAATATTGAGTTATTTATATCGTTTATATTATGAAAGTATACAAGGAATTCTAAAGAACGTTTCCACTGATTTAATTTATTTATAAAATGAAAGACTTTGACATTAGCTCATGTATTAATTATACCAACTTGCCATTATTTAATTAATTTTGGAATATATCAGTTTCATCTTTGTTAAAGGAATATTCACTTAATGACATTTAAATTTATGAAGCTTGAAATGTTGTTAATGTTTTGTTCTAATTTTTAAAAAAAATGAAATAAAGGGCACATTTCTAAATTTTATTCGAAATTATTTATTTAGAATCTTTATTATCATACAGTATACTAGCTGTCGTACATACTTCCGTTGAATACAGAAAATAGAAATAGTAGATCGTAATGTTCAGATGTTATTTCTTTTTTTTTTCACATGCAATCAAAATAAGCGTAAATTATAAAAAGGACCATATGCAAAAAAAGAGAAATAGTTGGAAATCTATTGTCTATCAATTTCTCGAATAACTTTATGGATCTCACTTTTAACTTCGTTCTTTATTAACGAAGTACTAACTTTTGTACAAGGAGCTTTGGTAAATGACTTTCAGAAAACGGATAATGATTTGAAGAAGAGAAATAGAGGTGTCAAAAAAACTCGCTTAAATGAATATAAAAACATCTGCCAGAAATCTCATTTGCAAGGTGGCATCTCGATTTCTCGATAAACTTTGCAAATCTCGATCTCTTTTCTGATTTTGCATATTAGCATAACGTGTTTTTATGCTCTTTAAATCAAAATATCAATAAATGACTTTAGGAAATTGAGTAATATAATGTAAGAAAGTGAAACAGATGAAATAAGCACTGTCATGTTTATGAGTGAATATTCAAGCATCTGCTGGTGATCGCATTTTTAAGGAATTGAATATTTCGCTTTCTTATGTTTACAAGTGATACTGTAGGACATCTGCATGATGTAGTTTGTCATCCTGAATGTCGGACAATAGTGAGAATATATCGTAACAATGTTGTCGTGTATTTTGTGTTAATAAAATTAGGTTAGTTATTTTCTACTGAACATTATTTTCATACCTTCTCCAACTTTTATTTTTGATTGTTGCATTGTTAAATGGTTAAATGACCAAAACGTGTATTTAATTATTCAACTTTTATCAAATGATAAAGGAAAGCCAATTATTCAATTATTCTAAAATAAATATTAGAACTTTGAATCGTGGTATTACTTTGGGAAAGTAGAATTATTTGCTTATAATTCGTAATGTAGCTTAAGCAACACCATTTTTTTCTCTACCTTGGGATGACATTTTATTTTTTTCTGTATAAAACCACAAATTATTTTTAATTAGTACTTACAACATTTCCAGATTCTTCTAAGCGTTTTTTTTTCATTGAAACGAATTGAAATAATTGAAAAATGCAATATGATACATGGATGAATTTCCGTATGTGATTTTAATTTCCAAATTATATTTAGGATACCAGAAAGTAAATGCCTTTAGTGAATAAATAAAATAATATTAAAAGTAATGGAATGCAACCTTTTCTTATTAAATCAAGTACATGTCTTAAACTATAAATATGACTGTCATTCGTGATTAGTTACTTATCATAACAAGTCATTATATCTTGTATTCCATATAGAAGAACAATGCCGCCCATGATGATAACCATGTAGTAACAGCTAGTTTCCTACCATTACTATCCACAAACCTCATTCCTTAAAATTACAAAAACATATAAAAATCAGAATGAGCTAGACTTGGGCAGAAATAAGGAGGAGAAAATATTTCCCATCCAAAGAATGAGATGAATAGCTATGATTCAGACGCCATATGAGGACAATATTAAATGTTTAAAATGCGAGTTAGTAAAGAATATTAAAAAGAAACTTTTCCTAATTCTTCTGCAATGTAAACAGACGTTTCTTCCATTAAAAATAATACTTTTTCAAATATATCAAATTGCGAATTATATTTGTGTATTTTAGTATCTGTATAATTCTGTCGTCTCATAGTTGAAAGAAAATATATAATTGTATATTGAAAAGATTTGTATGAATTTTTCTTTCCTTATATGAATGAGGTAACTTTTTTAAACATGTTATTAGGGTATCCTTACCTTCTCCTGATTCTATAATCAGACAAGAGAATAAAGCATATGTTTGATCTATGTGACATTGATAATTGATCACACAAGACTTGTCTATTTTCTTGTAATGGCGAACGCGGTTTAATAAGGAATGGATGACAGGACTCACTCCATCGTTTATAATTACGCTGTCGATTTTAAATCAAACATTATCGTTGAAAAATTTTCATGAACTTGAATAAACTATTTAAGAGCAAAGCTATCAAAATATTAGATAAGCCAGAAAGCAATAAAAATATAGTGAATCTTAAAATACATGATTTCATTACTATTAAGAAAAGTGCATAGTAGGTTCTGTTCATCTCGCTTTAAAATACGTTTTAAATTTCATAAATATGCTGATATAAACAAAAGAAATAATCCTTATATGAATCCTGTTAATATATGCTTCATTCATTTCCTGTATTAAGAAAGTCTTCTTTTTATAGAACGATGTCAAAAGAAGGAATCCCCCCAAGAGAATATCGTCTCCAGTACATCAGAGGATTGCCAATTTTTCATTCCCCACGATTTTCAAAAGAAAATTTTGAAGCAGCTCTCGATTATCAGCCGCAAGATGGTGACATAATCATTGCTTCGTATCCTAAAACTGGAACGACCTGGCTGCAGTACATCGTTCTTCAGATCCTTTCCAAGGGCAAGTCCTTTCCTAGTTTTAACGACCTAATGTTTAAGGAAGCGCCTTATCTCGAAATGGCGGGGATTGCATCAATTGAAGCACTGAAGAAACCCAGAGTTTACAAGCATCATTTTCCTTACAACTTGGTGAAGAAAAACGAAAAAGCTAAATGTGTCTATATCTATCGAAATCCTGAAGATACGGTGGTTTCCTTTTATCACCACACACAAAGTGTCACTTTCAACTCTGACATCGATTTTGATCAGTATGTTAAAGATTTCATATCGGCTAATGTTCCTTATGGGAGCTATTTCGAACACGTCAAATCTTACTTGGATCATAAGGATGACAACAATCTTCTGATTTTAACTTATGAGGGTTTGCATAGTAATACGAAGGAAGAATTTTTGAAAATTGCTAAATTCTTAGGAGAAGAATATTACAAAGCGTTATCAAATGATGATTCATTGTTAAATAAGATAATAAAACAAACAAGTTTTGAAAACATGAAGAATAATTTGTATTACGTTCTTCCAGATACTATTTCTAAGGATTCTTTTAAACATGGGCCTCAAAAAGTTGAGTTTTTTAGAAAAGGTACTACAGGAGAAGGAAAGAAACGTCTGTCGCCTGAGCAACAGGACAGATTAAGAGAAGTTGCTGAAAAGGTTCTTGAAGGAACTGATGCTATGAGTAAATGGTATTCAAAAGAAATTACTTGTTAATGAATATCAATCAATATTTTCAATTGAAATATCTTTTTACTCTTTGAAATGATACCTTTATATATATATAAATTAGGCTTAAAGCACTGTATTAACCACGACACATAAATATAGCACTGATGCTTGTAAAATGCAGATGTTGTGTCTGAAATTTATTATTCAATAATTCTCTGAGCAGTTTTACATTGTAAAAAATGGAAGAATTTCTTATGAAGTGTCAATCTGATAAAAGTTTTCATTTCTTACTCTGCTATTGAAATTTCCAGCAATAAAAATTATAGAATTTAAAATGGTTGTCTTTTATTATATTACATTGAAAAAATTGCTGATTCCTATCATAACTGCACTAGACATACAGATAACATACAAGATACGAAACCAAATCGTATTTCATTCGGATATCATATTTATTTAATATTGCAAATGATTAAATAATAAAATAAGTATTTTTCATCATCATTATTGTTGCGTCAGCTTTTAGTCTCGATTAAATAAGTAAATAAAATTTGTCTAATTACCAAAATGAAGGAACATCGAATTATTTTAATACATAAAATTGGCATGGAAGAAGGCAGATTTGCTTGTGGAACAAATAACGCTCCCAATTGTAAGAAAAAAATTTTAATGAAATTAATATTTACAAAAAAAAAAAAAAAAGAGTTCAGAAACAAAATTTTCTTAATTTATCGTTTGCGGTTTTTTTAAAAGAAATTATTGAGTTGAGTTGTTTAAATAAAATCACACGCGTGTCGTTTACATTATTTCTTTCCTCTGATTGAGGGATATTTGAAATAAAATATTTTTTTCAGTTACAAAATAATCATTGTTCATATACAATGAATATGTTATGATTATGTACTTCAAATCTATAACATGTTCTCATTTTCTAAGCTTATCAAGTTTAATTGATATGTGAAGAAGGAAGAAACTCTTTATAAAGATTCTAAATTTGAAAACACTGATTAATTATCATTTCTTCGAACTTATCAATAGCTTAAATTCAAATTAAAGCTATACTTAGCTAATAACAGCAACATAAACCTTCTCTATCTAACGGCAAATAAAGTTTACCACAGCTTTTATTTAATAGTAGAGCCATGGACAGTTTCAAAATGATATCTTTTTTTTTTTTTTTTTTTATTTAGAAATAATGTATTTATGCTCGAAAAATATAGTGAACTTATGAAAAAATATTAAAAACATGCGTTATAAATGAATCAGAAATATGGAATCAGCTATTTAAATATATTATAAAATATATTTAATATGCCTTTATAGTATTAGTTCGTCATACACGCTAATTTCTAATTCTTTGAAAATGATATTTAATTCAAACTTATCTTTCTAATTTACATCTTTAAATTAATTATCTTAAAATTTATATCGTATACACATATTAATATTTTTAATATTTATCTTAAACTAATGCAATCAAAAAACAACTGTCTTCATTTCTAACACGCTTGCATTCTACTATTTATTAAAATATTCACTCATAATTTTGCATACACCACGAGTCTATGAAAATTTTCCGGTAAACTGTGCACCATATCACGACAGAGTTTAGACTCTCCAGGCATATCAGTGACATTAAAGCTTAAGCCTTTGGATTGGTTTGGTTTGATTTGGTTTAGTTATATTAACGTTCCGTTTTTAAAGCATCATTAGGACTATTTTGAGACGAACATCGTAATTTTGAACCGCAGTCAGATGACGAGGTGCCGACCTGAGCCCCTCTCCCAACTTCCACACTGCACCAGCGAGAGGACAATTTGTCCCTAACGGATTTAACATACACCAGATCCGCTTACGCGACAGTTTTTCGGTGGAACCGGGTTTCGTACCGGAAACCCTCCGGTTCCGACGCCGAGATCTTACCACCAGGTCACCGCGGCCGTCTCTGAAGCCATTGTAATATTTATGGAGCAGTACTCATTCACCCACATTATTCGTCATCGTATACGTGCAT
This sequence comes from Argiope bruennichi, assembly GCF_947563725.1. Classification (NCBI taxonomy): domain Eukaryota; kingdom Metazoa; phylum Arthropoda; class Arachnida; order Araneae; family Araneidae; genus Argiope; species Argiope bruennichi. The sequence continues at coordinate 81,498,386 of NC_079156.1, read as the reverse complement.
TCCAAAGTCATAACTATATCTGTAGCTCAGAGCAAACATTGATTCTAATTCATGTGAATATATTAATCAAAATCGACTTCTTGTTTATAAAAAAAACTATGTCATTCTCATTATCAATGAGCAAATAAAACTGTGTATCTGCCTCAAACATATGTCGATTCTCTAGAATCAGTGCAATATTCCGTATTACAGAATTTATGCAATTGTAATCAAAATGAAATTAATATTTAATGACAAACAATTCGTAGAAATTGTTTTACGAATCAAACTAACCTATCCTATTCGCGAAATTTCATGATCTCAAATGAAATTGTATGGAGAATAAAAAAATTAACCAAGAAATTTTAAAGAGCCTGCTTACATAGTTTTTAATAAACATTTCGGATTTTCATTCTTTAAAGACTAAAAAAAAGTTCGTGCATTACACATATTAAGCTTGATACATAAAAATAAAAATAAAAAAGAATCAGAGCGAAATTTCGCTGTCTTCTGATAACTATAGAAAAATAAATTGTAATTATGGGTTGCTACGGCTGAAACAATCAAAACGTTGTGAATCTTTCACGAATTATTACGCATGTTTTCGATCAGAATGAAAATATTTTCAAAGGCTGCGATAACGATTCATATGATTTTTGCATCTGTATTATCTAAAAAAATATGCGATTTTAATTTCATTTGTGCATTAGTAAAATTACTAAAACTATTATATTTAAAATTAAAAAGAAATTAAAAGGATTCACCAGTAAGAGTAAGTTTGCCCACACTAATAACGACTAACAAATTAACTCAACTATTTGATGGCTTATTTTGGATTACAAAAAAATTAATAAATCTTGGAGACAATTATTTAAAATATTATTTAAATTACATTGTGCGCTGAAAGTATAGCAACAATCTCGAAATAGCCAATATTTGACTTATATATTTATACCCTATTAATGCAAAATACGATACGATATTGTTCCATATTCGAACGTACAAAATCTTGAAGATATCATAATAGGCATATGTATTAGTAGGATACATTTTAATTCATTAAATTTGTTTTGTAATAATAATTTTTTTAAACTTTTCAGTAGTCTGTTCTTACATAATCGTCTTTCTAGGATAATATATAATACAATAATAAAGTAAATTTAAAACGAAACATAATTTTTCAATTTTCAGATGAAAATATACTGAAGATTAAGTATTATTCTAAGTAAGATTAGTATTATTTTTAAGTATTACATGTAAGCAGAATTTTGATTTTTAAACCAAAATTCATGATTACGATGACAATTTTAGTATTTCACTGTCCCTAAGGGGTTGGGCTTTTGTTTGATCATACATCCCAGATTCGTTTCTATAACTTCGTAATATTTTGTCCAGGGCACTTATTTCAAGTCTTTTCAGTTCTTATTTGTCTGAAAATTTAATTAATGCTCTTACTTTTTTAATAAATTTAAATGATCTTGATGTGATCAAGCAAGGTCGCTGGAGACTATACGATTTTATGCAAAAATGAAAGTTAATAAAACATTAAGAAAAAATGTGTTTAAATGACATTTGGACGGACACTAGGGATTTTTCATTTGCTTGAAAACTTCATTCCAAGTAGCGATATAAATAATATTATTAAATTTGTTGCTTATTACATACTACCATTTGTTATAATTTCAATTTTAATGTAGTTGTACATCAGATAAGATTCTTACTTAGTTATTATTTTATTGTAAAATCAAATTATTCCTTCTTTATTTTTATGAGCACAAAAGAATATATACATTCAAATTATTGGCAATGCTGCAGGAAATTTTACCCCTAGAAAAATTGTGAAAAAAGTTAAAAGCCTAAGTCCCCCTACAGTAAATTTGCAGAATAGTGTAGTAGAATAAGACTATTAATGAAAAAAAATTTATATAGTAAAAATCTTATTTTTCTGGAGGTTACGAGAAACAAACATAGTATTCGCAACATTTTAGTGAATGCTATGAAGAAATGTGGTATAATAAAAATGCAGAGTAAATAATTAAGATCTTAATTCATTAATGCTTATAAAATATTCTAACAATACTATTTTTTCGATACTACGAAATCAGATCGGTTCTACTTATTCTTAAAAATGCACATACACTCACTCTCTCTCACACACACACACAAAAAAACCCAGATACAAATATTTTAATGGCAGAACAAGAAATAAATCCACCCCATATAAAAATTATACAAACATATACATTTTTTTTTTTTTTTTTTTGCTTGTTTCAAGAATTAAATTTTTCTCCCTGATTTCGAGAAATAATTTATATATATATATATATATATATATATATATATATATATATATATATATATTTACGTTTCAGTTTTATGCAGTGTTATATGAAACACGATTACCAATTCCCCCTCAGATTTGCTGCGTTTTGAAATTACAGGGCAATTTTAATTTTTCTCAGAAATCGAAAAAAGGAAGGATCAATTCTTTTCACAAAGCGAAAATTCGACGCGTTAAGCAATTGCCTTCGGGTTGCTGGGAATAAATTAGCATTCCTAATGAGCGGAAAATCTGCAGAAGGTTAAAGTAATATCTTTGCTCAATTAGTGACACTTAAAAGTAGTAAATAATGTAGGAAATGGAGAAATTCAATTTTAAAAGAATCGTATTTCAGAGCAATATATAAATATATTACGTCCTCCATCCTTAAAAATTAGATTTAAAACAGACATTTTATAAAAAAAAAATGTTTATATTTTTTCAAAATACTTTTTAAGGAATAAAAAAAGCCTATAAAAGGAATATAAAATTAGTTATGCTTAGAATAATCCATTCATCCAATGATTCTGTCTAATTGTATAAAAGAAATGAATGGTTTCATTTACAAAGAGCTATGAAATTACATCCATAAAAGTATGTATTTTGTATGAGAAATATTTTCACGATAACATTTTTTTTTCAAAATATATTTCACAAAAAAGAATATAAGACCTCTTTGCTGTATAATAGGTGAAAAATAATCAACTTAAAAAAAATTTTTTTTTTCTTTTCACTTTATTAATATAAAATTAATCATTATCAGGTTAATATACCATGGAACCTCATGATAAATACTAACAATGCTTCGTTATCAAAAACAGCAGAAATGAGATAGAATTATCAAAAACTGCAATTACAAATTCAATTAAAATGAATTCCAAATTTCCTCAGTATTGATATTTTTATTTTGAAATACTGAAAAATGTATTGAAAAAATATTTTATTCATAATGCTTAAAAATTTATACAGATCGATCATTCTTAAGTGAATATACCAAAAGGACATCGAAGGAGTCAGTCGATTTTCAATTTTATGTACGATTTTAATCTAAACTCTTAAAGGCAAATAGGCAAATATGTTGTAAGTGGAAAAGGAATAAAAAGAGTCACGGATTCCCTTCAATCTAAAACCGAAAATGAACAATTCCCTGTATTGACATTATGCTATCAAAACTTAAGTGGGCTGAGCCGACATCTCCAAAAGAAAAAAAAGGGTATAGACTGATTCCCGACTCTCCAGGGAGTGGAAAGAAAATCCCAGAAACACAAAACATTCCTTAAAACAAAACACAAAATTTAAAAATAACAATAGCAAAATTATTTGTTATTCAAAAAATCTTGGATTATACATCTACAGTTGAAAAATGTTCTATATCCTGCTTTCACCACTATATTGATTTAACAATACACATAGTTTTAGAGGGGAAAATTCCAACTGAGTGGCAATACTTCGATAATAAAAAAGAAAGAGGGAAAATTTACAAAACAAAAATAAGGTTTGTTTAATTTTTCTCTAATTTTATAAATTTTCCAACTTTGTAAGGAAATTATATGAGGTTTTTGGAATAAAATGTTTAAGAGCCTTATGAAATTTTTAGAATAATATATTCGGCATCGAAAGATTATTCGTAAAGTGTTTGGATCAAGTAACCTTAGAAAAAACTATGACCTCCTGTTGTCAAGAAGTTAAAAGATTTTTCTTCATCATTAGTTAATGTTTAAACAACTGAGATTATTTGTATGAATAAAAATTAGATGTGATTTTGAATATTGTATTTAAAAGTTTACCATTTTATTTTACCTTAATTTCCGATATATAAAACTAATCAGTTAAGATTAAGGCGAAGAGAATCTGTGAAAGAATGAAAATTTTTAACCAGATATAGAATTGTATCTGTATACTTACAATTTTTATCTCCAAAGTCAACCGAAAGATGCTTTACTCATTAAGTGTTTCAATTGGTTTAGTAAATTGCTTTCTGTTTAAAACTGTCATTGATATTTATGCATTGTAGTAAACTTATATTCAGTCTTTAAACATGTAATATTCTATGTTTGTAATTTGTAAGCACATTTTTGTCGTAGGAGGTGTTATTATGTAAACAGAACAGTAGTTAAATAACTTTTTACTTTCATTTTATGGTATCAAATGTATGCCTATAAAAGTTGTGTATTTCTTAACTAAATTAAACTAATATAAATGATTTTTTTTTAATTATAGAATTTATGTTTACATATTAACCATGTGCCAGGAATTGATGCCAAAAAAATCATCAATCACCAAAGTTATTAGGATATTAATAGGTTCCATTGTAATTGGAATTTGATTATTTCCTTCAATAGCATGTGGTTAGTACTAAAATTCATCTGTGGTATATGCTTAATACTTAATTATCTCTAAATCTGCCTGCATATGCTGTGAATTAAATATTTAAGGTCATACAAACATAATATGACTTAAGCTGTAATGTTGGATATTTTATATTTACAGAATAATAAATTTTGAGATTTTTTTCCTCCTTTAATTTCTAATTTTTTTTAGTACAACAAATATGAAAATTCATAAAGTATATACTTTTATTAATTTTCTGTAAAAATGTATACAGATCAATTACTTTAAATAAATAAATAAAATTATAAGTAATGGAAAAGGTATTTCTATAATTAAATTACTTTTCAACATAAATTTTTAGAAAAAAATTGTGTATTTAATTTGACATTTTTATTATAAACCTTTGCAAGCTTTATTTTCTGACTTTTTAAAAAAATAAATTTCTGTTATAAAATAAAACCATTTTTGTCAATTAATGTTTTAGGTAACCATGGAGAGCACTACTGAAGATTGGAATCAAGGAAGGCAGCTACTTTTGCAGCGCTGTAAAAGTCGTGCTTTAAGCTGCTTAAATGAACATGAATACAGTCGAGCGTTTGCACACTTTATCGTAGCTCTGACTGTTGAACCTTCTGTGAAAGGAGAATTGTTAAATGCCTTTTTATTTACATTGGGTAAATATCAGTTTGAATTTCTTATAATTCAAAATTGCATGTAATTTTAACATTTAAATTCCTTTAGAATTTTTCATACTTTTAATAATGAATTAGACTTTATTCTGCTGACAAATTTATTTTTTACAACTATTGATTTTAAATATGAATCTAATAAGTTTACTTTGTTAATCTAAATGTTAACTGTTCTGTGAATTAGAATACAGATATTAACCATAAATATTTGCAAATAAAAATACTTAAAAAAATTTATTTAAAAAATCACTAAAATATACATAGGCATGCCAAATACCACAGGCATCTGAGGTTTAATTTTGCAGTTGAATGTAGTGTTGTGTGTGTGCATGCAAGCTGATTTTTTAATATTTTCACCATAAAATCTTTTCCAACAGAATTTTAATTAAAATTGATACTTTGTAAATCTTTTTTAAATATATATATATCCTTTAAAATTATGTGATAATAGTTCCATGATTATTAATGATCCAGAATAAATTTTTGGATATTGTTGATGACTCTTTGTAATTAATAATAATTTTTGTAATAAAATTTAACATTTAATTTAGAAAAATTATCTGAGAAAATGGAAAAGGAAAAGCAAGTAAATGAAGTTTTGATGTGTTATGAACAAGCCTTGGATGTTTTACCTCATGATTCTCATGTTTTGCATGGTCTGGCCACTACTTTATTTCGGTATGATATTTGTTATTTTGTTGGTAAATGAACTATCAAATTTAATTCACATTATTTACATTTTTATAAAAATGATAATCATATATTACAATCTTGCACTCTACTACTTGATATTTAAATTTTAGGTTAGTTTGGAAGAATCCTTTTATAAATTAACTTATAATGATTGAAGATTTTAATATTTTCAACCCATATTTATTACTCTTTTTTCCTTACTTTTCCTCCTTTCTTTCCTAAACTATTGCAGTAATTTGTTATGGTTAATTTTTTTGCATAATGATTAAATGAATGCGAGTGAAACATAACTTGTGTTTTTGGTTCATTTTTTATAAATATGAGATTTTACAGAAAAATGATTAATTAAAAAATTATATTAGAAAAGATGAAAATTTATACACCATATAATGAACATAAACGGAAAACACAATATTTGTTATTTTTGAATGTTATAAAGTAATGTTTTATATGTATACATGCATGAGATGCAAAATTCCCACACATGATAAAGTATTGGTTATGTTTGAGATTAAAATGGACTTGAAATGTGTGTTGTACTGAAGCTTACCATACAATATACATGTAGTGCCATTGTTTGAAACTCTGCTCTTATAATCCAATGGCTGATTTTAAAAATTATTAAATAGTTGGATGAATATTTTTTTAAAAGGAACAAGTGGATCATAGTATAGATCTTGTCTAAGTCTTTTGCAAGATGTGATTCTTAGAATTCCTTTATTAAGACTGAATAAAAATATTTATAGTTTCAATATAATTACATTACTTGTGTTAAATGAGCATTGTTTGGTAATTATGGAATCCATAATACAAACTATTACAACATTAAATATTTACATATACAAATATTCTTGATTAAACCAGGAAATAAAAACAAAAGCAAACATTTAAAATTATAAAAAAGAGAAATTGGCATATACAATAGATAATTATGTTATGCTTAACATAATATTTTGATTAAGCACTAGAAAGAGTTGCAACACTAACACCAGAATGTAGGAAATAAAACATGAAAATAGTTTCAAAACTTTTTAAAATATCGAAAAAATATCAGAATCGATTTAAAACAGTTTCAAACATCTTAACATTGTAGCACAATAATATTTATACTTTATTGTATTTTTTCAATTTACTCTTAAATGTATAGCAGAAATAATATGCTTAAAAAAATATGCATTTTATATCTTTGTAACACTTTTGTATAATTTCAATATCTAAAGTAATGGGTACATTATCAAATGTTTTTGAATGTATTTTCGAAAATTAAAATTGTTACCATTATAAAGCTTATTTTTCGAATTTCAAGGTGGTAAAATGATTTTTGTATAGTGATAAGTTAATGAGAAAAACTTTAAAATTTGGATTAATTTATAATTAAAAATGTAATTAAAATTGAAAAAAGCTTATATTGAGTTCCTACTATCAAAGAAATAATTGTGTTCGAGGTTTGGTACCTTTATGGCCAATGGGCTGCATTATATAAGATTTTGAACTTTTTTTTTTTTTTTTTTTTTTTTTTCATCATCCATATCACATGATGAAAATGACAGATAATATGCTGACTTGTAAACATTTTCATGTCAGGATATTAATTTCATCTTGAATTTACAAACATAAAAGGTGTTTGTATTAAAAATTATCAATATTTAAATTAAGTATTATTAAATCAAATGAAATTAGTTTCCATTTTCTTTCTCTTCTCTAAAGTTATCCTTCCTTAAATTGAATGATCATTAATGCATCTAAAATGAAATATTACCATTACAGATAATTAATTAAATATTTAAATTTATTATGCCCTTTTCTTAATGATATTTAGTCTTTTCATAGCCTTTTTAGCGTGCATATTTTTTCAAAGAAATTTAGTTGTTTTATTAATATTCATGTATACATATATACACAATGCTACGTGTACATTACAGTTATACATAAAGATGTATGTATTATCTCTTTGTAATACAAGTATTTTTTTAGTATCACATTTTTGTTTTCTTTGTATAAATTGCATTATCTCTTATGTATTATCTCTTTGTAGTACATAAGTATTTTTTAATATCATATTTTTGTTTTCCTTGTATAAATTGCAATTAATTAATATATTAGTTAAAGCAAATATATGTTTTAATTATATTTAAAAACAATTAGTAAATTATATATTAAAACTGTCTTCACCTTGAGAGAGTTTCATCATTATACAAAGCATTTCTAGATATTTGATGAATGCTGTCAATACGTTTGACAATTTTTTAGATTTTTTGAGGGGAAAATGCTACTATCAAATATTGTCTTTATTTATCTCTGTTTTCTCCTTCTCACCGTACCATAAAAAATTAATTTGAAACTCTTCTAGATTTTATTTAAAATATTTCTTGCTTTTTGAAATTTAATTACTTAGCAAAAATTGCTTTTCAGAGAGCTAACTCATTTTAATTAAGTATTAGTTAATGTAGAACATATTTTGACATTTGTATTCAAACATCAATATCAGTAAACTAATATTAATAATTAGAATTTTTATTTAAAACAAACATATTAATTCTGATGAACAAATTTTTTTTTCCATTTATCAAAATTAATATTAATATTCTTGGTCCTTTTTAGCTTGGGATATGTTGAATGTGCTCTTTCATATTTTTTGAAATCCTACAAAGCGAATCCTTTTTTCACTCCATCTCTTTATTGCATGGAAAATTTAAAAAATGCATTGGTGGAAAGGTGGCATTTTGTAATGTTGAATGATAAAGAACGTAATCTTGCTTACAAGCGAGCTATAAAGAGGGCAGTTGAAAATGGCCACAAGCGGGTTTTGGATATTGGAGCTGGTACTGGCATTCTAAGGTAAATATATCTTTTGTAAATGTCTCATGTGCTTTTTTAATGATAATATATAAAAAAGTAAGTGATTGAGAATCATTTATAGTTAAATATTATACAGTTTGCATAATTATTTCATGGTTTTATTTTTATTTACCACAATTGTTTCATATATTTTTTTCATGATTTTATTCCTAATATTTTGAAAAATTAATACTTTTTTGTAATTAAATTTTTATTTACAATGATGTTTGATAAAATATTTCACCTGTTAGTAGTTTTATTTTTCTTTTACTTCTGTCTGTTTGCATTCTGATAAATTGCTTAAACTTTTTTGGGTGGTGTGGGGGGCTATTAGATATGATTTCTCTCATTCTTTTCTGCACATCCATTTTTAATTAGTTTGTTCTGAATCATTATTTAAAAAAATTGAATGACAATTGCTATATTCAAAAGCAAGCAGCCAATTCTTTTTAGAATAATTATCAACTTTTAAAAGTGGTTTGAAGTAGTTAAATATAAAGCAGTACACTGAGTTATGTCTAATGCTTCTTAAATAACAAAAATGAATGCTGGCTAAACACTAACTTATTAATAATTAATGCCCAATTTAATTTAAAACATCGATTTGAGTAAATTTCTTTTAAATTTTATTAAAAAAATATTTGTAATATAACCATGAAGTAAAATGAAACATATAAAGTAAAGTATTTATTACATAAATTTTATCAATAAAACATAGCAAAAAAAGCATTTTAAATAATTGGAAAAAAATAAACAAAGCAAAGGCTCTTTATTAGTTTTGTCACAAACGGTTAGTTTTGTCACAAATGTAGAATTAGCATATAATATTGTTTTAAACTCATCTGTTAATTTGGTGTTAAATCATACTTTATTATTCCCTTTTTTTTGTCACTATTTCATCATTAAGAGCAATATAAATACTTAATAAGATGTTATGATAATTTTCATCAAACAATACTGGGGCAGGTGACTTGCTATCTAAGATCATAAAGTGATTAAAAGTTCATTTTTGCATACATTTTTTTATATAATAGATATTAAACAATTTTTGAAATACAGTTCTTTTTTCAAACATTTGTACTATTAGGTAAAATCAAGAGAAAAAAAAGGTTTAAATTCCTTGCATTAATGCAAAAATAAATCAAAGCAGAAACACAAAAAACATTTCAAAATGACAATACTTTAACTTCAAAATCTAGTTTATTGTGGTGTATGCCAGTTAAAAGCTATTTAGGAGTTTGAGAATAAGTATTCACTTATCCACAACAAATGGAATGCATACAATTTAGCTATTAAATTGAATGAATGTTGGGCTTTGATGAGTTAGTAAACTTGAACAAAAAGAGTTGAAAACCACATAAATAGCAAATTGAAGATCATACATCTGTTAATTATATGTATTTACTTGAAATTTGAACTTGATTAAAAAAAGTGAAGAAAATGTTTAACTATTTGAAGCACAAGAGAAAAACACTCAATACCATGTTTAAGAAATTGCAGATGAGCAATAATGAAATTTTCTGCATTTATAAAGTTTTTTTTTTTTTTTGAGATGGAATTCATTATCAGATTAGATTTTTTCTTTTTTTATTTATTCACCTTAAAGAAAAAGAAAAATTAATAAATATTCTTCTTTCTAGTCTCAAGAATTTATTTGAACCACTTAGTAATGTAAACTGTTAATTGTTATTCCCACTTAGTTTATGTCTGTGATATTTTCAAGTATTAAAATTAGTGAATAATCAATCTCCAGATTTAATTGGTTTTTACAGTTATTAGAAACAATCAAATGATAAACTCTTTGCTTCGATAGTAAATATTAAAATATCTGCCCTTTAGAGGGGGGGGGGAAATACTAAAATGAATAAAAGTTGATACATTTCCTCCTTCCTGATTTCAGAATTAAAAATTGTTTTTTGAATTGCAAATATAATTAAAGCGTTGTAAAAGCTTGTTTCAGTATTTAATAAATGAGCATATTTCCATATTTTTTTAATTTCGGATTTCAATAAAATCCCATAGTGTATTTTTTTACTTGTACACAATGTGTGATTTTAACCAAATTTCATTAATACTATATTAGCAAAATCAATTTTTTAAAAGATTTTTTTTAATATGTTAAATATTGCAATTTAGATAGTGTGATTTAACGGCTTTGGGAAATGAAAAACTAAAAATTCAAGCTTGATTTCTTGAAGGATTAAATTTCATGCATTTCATTGAAGAAATTCTGTAGTGTAATGAAAAAAATTTGTTTTGCAGTTTAAGGTGTTATTTTGCATTTTTCAGTGCATTCTAGACAAATTTTTTTCTTCAATTATAAAAACATGAATATATTTGTTGGGTAATTTTAATATTTACTGGATTCATTTTTTGTAATTTTTTTTAGCATGATGGCTGCTGATGCAAATGCTGAAAAAGTATATGCATGTGAAGCCAGTGAAATCATGTTTGCTGTTTTGCAAAATGTGGTAAAAATGAATGAAAAATCCATTCAAGTTTTTCCAAAATTTTCGACAGATTTGGTTATTGAAGAAGATTTACCCGAAAAGTATGTACATTTTCTTCTTATAATCAGCTTATTTTTTTTAAATATATGTTTTGACTTATTGCTACATTTAAATACTGTTCATCAACTAATAATTTTTGAAATATTTTTATGAAGGCTTTTTATTAAACTAAAGTTCTTACTTTTAGTATTTTGTTGTGTTGTTTGATAAGAATTTAGTGTTTTAACAGGAATTTTGTATTTTCGAAAGAAATACATGTTGTACTCAAAAATATATTTATTTTTCTTTCAGAGAAAAAGTTTATTTCTTCAGTTTTCTTTATGCAAATCATTGATTTTAAAAAGAGAAGTAAAAAATAATGTCTAATAAAAACTACTGTCTTTGCTTGAATATTGATACAAAATTATTGAAAATTAAAGGGGAAAAAATAAAGAGACGGGGAAAGATAGGATAAGTCCCAAATTCTGATTTTTCCTCATTGTTAATAATTGTCAGGTGGCTTCTCCGGTACTAAAAGATTTAGTGAAATATCATTTCCCTACTTGGTTACATTTCTTTCTGTCATGCTCTTGTGACCTCAGATTAAAGTTATTCTAAGCCACAGCAAGGGTACTTCAAAATGTTTTTTTTTTTTTTTTCCCAGTCTGAAAGTTTTTAATTGGACATTAAGTTTTTACTGCTAATTTGTGGTTAAAGAATATAGTCAACAGCTTCTTATCTTTAACTTCATAATATTATCAAAATTTCAATATGGAAAAGTCATCAAAGGTTATGAAGAGAGGGGAAAAAATATGAAACAATTGACTGTAGTACTATGTCTGTAGCCCTAACTGATAAGCTATCACTAATTGCACTATATTTTTATTGCTATAAATCAGTTGTGATATGTATTCTTTTTTTCATTGAAATATTTTTATATAATTATTTATTATTTTTTAATAGTGTTAATCATATCCTGAAAGGAAGACATTCATGTTTTTTCAAATAAAAAGTAACGTGCAGTAATGTTCCATTCTAATAAATGAAGTTAGATCAAAGCATCATCGAGTGTCCTTTTTTTGTGTGTGTTTTGGGGGGGGGGATGTGATTGGGAAGTAAAGCAATTCCATCAGTTATATTAAATACTTAAAAATACATTAGTTTTTGAATCATGGAATTGAATCAGATAAAAATATTCTGAAAAGCCTACTTGGTAAATTTATAAATCTATAAATCCATGTATTTATTAAACTAATTCTTTCTCATTTGTCAGCTGTATTTCAAAATCATTATTCTAAGCATTCAATTTGCTTTATATAGGGTGTCTCTAATTGTCACTGAAATATTTGATGCTGGATTGTTTGGTGAAAATAGTCTAGAAACTTTGGACCATGCTTGGGAATATCTACTTGAAAAAGATACAGAAGATCTTTCTCCTGGTGAAGAAAATGATGTTTCTCCAACATGCCCTAATCATCTTGATAAAAGTGATGTAAATGTTTGTCGAGCAAAAGTTATTCCATATTCTGCTGATGTATATGTTGTTCCTGTGGAAAGTGAGCATTTTCGCAAAGCTTTCAAGTAAGTTTGGTTGATATTTAATTGTTACTTACATGTTTTTTTCTAAACTTACTAGGATAATTTGTATTATGTTTCCTGCAGAATGTTAATGCATAATAGCATTTATTAGCGTATAGTATCTGTTCTGTAAAAATGGTACCTATTTTTTTTAATTGAAAAGTTTGCAGTGATAATTTCATAATATCAGAATTTATCTGCAGCATTTTTGTTTGCATAATATTTTTATTACAAGAAATTTTGGTTTTATTGAAGAAAATAATTATTGAATAAACTTATACTCGTTTTCAATTATTAAACTATTACTCTGATGCTATTATTGTTTATGTAATATCTGATTTTAAAACCAAAATGATGAGATGAAACTTTTATTTAATGATAATTAAATTATTGATATTAAATTTTTTTATAAAAAGCTTTTCTTAATGCTTTATTATCCAGCTAGAAGTGAGAATGCTTATAATATTCATTAAAATTACACTTTAAAAACTTTTCATTCTTGATTTAATATTCTATGAAAATGATCAATCTAATTATGTTATTCTTAGACTTGATAATAAAGTTAAGCAAGCACTTGATATAAAAGAAGATGTTATACCCCAATATTTGGATGAAGAACCTTACTCTACTGAGAAGATTTCCAATATAAAATTCAAATACTTATGTGAACCATCTTGCATTTTGAAAGCAAACTTCAATTCTCCTCAGGTATATTACTTTTTCTTTTATAATGCCTCCTATTTTATTTTATTTTCCTTCCCAGTTATACTATAATCCAGTTATTTATTTATTTTTTGAGAATTTCTGAAAGATCAGAGTTAATCATTAGGTTTAAATAGTTCATTTCTTTTTTACTTTTCAAATGATTTTTCTATACGATTTATAAGAATTAGTATTTTTTTATAACTATATTGTTTTCATAATGTTAAAGTTTGAAATTTGGAAAATAATATATTTTGGGTGATATTAAATACTTCAATATTTGTTTTAAATATCCAGTGATTTCACATATATTCAATGATTTACTGATCATTTATCTTGTTTTAATTGAAGTCAGTTTATTCTAAATATAGAACTTAAAGTTCAACAAATTTGTGCAGTGTGTGTTCCTGTTAGATTTTGTATGTATGCATGTATGTGTGTGTTGGTAAAAATAATAGTAATTAGCATTTTTACTATGTTCATTCAAATATATTTAATTTTAAAGTTATGCCTTTTAACTTATAATATTTTATATGTTCATATACTATGTAAATTGTATAATTTGACATGCTTGATAAAAAAAAATTTAAAACACCCTGCAGAGTAGACATTAGACCTAGAGCTATCAAATTTTATTTATTTATTTGTTCATCGACAGCATATACTCAATAAGAAAAATGTGTGTGTGTATGTGTTACAGTGATACTAATATATAATTGTATAATTTTGCTCTTAATGAATTTTTAATTATTTTGCAATAACTGGTTTTATAATAAAATGTTTTAACCATATTGAATATTTTGTGTGTGTGTGTTCATGTTCCTGTGGAAACTACTATACAATCGAGAGTAAATTTTATTAATAAAACTAAGTTGAAAAATTGAAGTTAGAAAAACATTCTGTAAAGTTTTGGAATACAATCTTTAAGCTTTATTTATTCATTTATTTTTTGTAATGTACTTTTTTATTATTCTTCTGTTTGTTTGCTGTGTTTTCCATACAAATAAAACATAGAAAAGTAAAAATATATCATAATTTAAATCATAATACCTTTAATTTTGGGGGATGATATAACTAAAAATAAACATGTGTTTAAAATTTGAGTTGAACTTTAGCTGGGTAACATATTTTTGCAGAACTTTAATTAAATATTCTTATATTGTTAAACATCTCTGGTTTACATTGTCTTTCGTTTGATTTGTATATATATAACTTCAAAGTCATAATATCCTTTATGAAACTCGAAATATAATGAATTTTTTGAAAGTGCCACATGTTAGATTTCAAAATATCCTTTATAAATGTAAATCAGGTTTTGAAAAAAAAAAAAATTATAGCTTTAAAATGCAGAATTTTTAAATGAAACTGAAAAATTATTTTTGCATTTCATATATAGATTGTTTGGATAATTTTGTGCAAAATATGTCTGTTAATAAATATTTTAAATATTATTTCTTTTGATATTTTATTTATTTATTTTAGGAGATTAAAGTTCTGCTGCAAGGAAAAAATTTAAATCCCTCATACAAATGCACTCAAAGTGGGAATTTAGATGCATTTGTGATGTGGTTTAACTTGCATTTAGACGATAAAGAAACCATTTCAACTGCTCCAAAAGAAGGCTCAGATAGTGGTTGTTGGGAACAAGCCATATTTTATGTTTTACCTCAGTATTTGGATGGTAAGTTTTTGAGAGGCAGTTGTTAAAGCCATTTTATATCTAATTAATTCATGTTAAGTTTTGTGTACCTTTTGAAATGCATTATCTGTATCTTCTTATTAGAGAGCCATATTTTTGTTAATAGTTTGCTGTAGCTGTAGTTTCTGGATATTTCTGTATTACATTCATTAGTTGATAAATTATTCATTTAACTGTGAACTGATATTTTGAAAATACATTTAATATAAATTAGAAATGAGAAATTAATCTAGAATCTGAATTAATAAATTTTTAAAATTAGTTATTCACACAAATGGTACTTTTTTCTATGTAATAATCTTATCAATAATTTTATTTTCTCAAAAAATTTCTTTTCTTACTAGAATAACTAATTAATACCAGCATTTTATTTAATATTTTAATTTGCAATGCTTCATTCTATTCCTTGAAATCATAAATTTTTTTGAGAAAAGAAATTGTCTTGTTTTAAGCACTTCATTAATATTTACTGAATAATTGATGTTCATTTTTGTTTCCCAATTATTGGTATTTGGCAAATTCACTTCTATTGAATAACAAATTGCAACCTCAACAAAACAAAATCACAATGAATTAAAATGTAATCTCATTTACTTTTTTAAAAAAAACCTTTATATTGATTTCAAAATTGAAAAGGTGTTAGTCCTGTTTTATTTTAATCACAAGTCTGGGTCTAAGTAAATTTTTAATGTTGGAAATGAACAGTAAAATTTTATTAATAACAAATTTCTACTTCTGATATAAATATGAGTTATTTATTGAAGCTTTATTCTTTATGCAAATTCATTTTGTGTTTGTTTTCAGGTGTCTCTTTATTTTGCAATGTTGGAGACAACATTGAAGCAGAATTCCTCTGCAGGGGCCATTTCCAATTGAAAAAAGTGAAACTTCCCAACTCTGTTCCAGCCAATAATTTCAATCAGAAATTAACAATGGACCCTTCTTTAATTAATTATTTGAACTCTTACGGTACAGGAGATATTATCAACTTGAATCTCAAGGACATTTCTCATGTAGATAATGCTTCCATTTTGGATATATCAACATTCCCCTGTCTCAGTTTAAAATCCCTGAAAGATACTTCAAGTGTTGCAGCTGTACTGAGAACGCAGTACCAGTCAGAAATTGAACAACTTCGAGATATGTATGGAATTTCCCATGACAGACTGTCATTTAAATCATATGAAGATTTCTGTAATTCAAAACTGCAGTGTGATTTTTTGATAGTTGATCCTGTTGAACTGTGTGGTTTGTTGAAGAAAAACTTGTTGGAGGATGTAACTGTTTTAAGGTATGAAATTATTTTTGAAATAATTGAATGAAAATTTTTGATCTGTTATTCCCTTTATTTTTAAGAAGTTTCTTTCATTAAAATATTTATAATATAGTTTGAGCCATTTCATAAATAACTGTACATACGTATTTTTATATACGTATATTGTATTATATTACACATACCTTATTTCAAAATAATACCTACTATTAATCTTATTTTGATAATATTATTTATTTATTTTTTTAAAAAAAAGGCTACCTAATACAATAATAAGCAATTGTAAAAATTTTAAATAATTAATATATTAAGATTTATTTAAAAGTCTTAATATTACATATAATAATTTTGAATTTTATAAGTATCTTTTCTAAGATGAAATCTATGAATGACTAATTCATACTGATTATATTGAGTTGTTAGTTGTTATTAATATCAGTTTTTAATTATATTTTATGCTGTACCTTAGTTAGCAGGTCATTAAATACATGTTGTTACAAGCAATTGACAATTAAACTAATAAAAAAGAATCAACAGCATTTTTTTTTTCTTCATTTTATTGCAAAATTCTTCCCAATCCCTCTTATAAAAATCAAATATTACATATTTAATGTTTTTTTTAATATGTTTCTGTCATATCTTTTTGTATTTTTAGAAGCAATAATTATAATGAGTCTTGTACACGTGCATTGCAAATTTAAATCATGTACTTGATAAATTAAGGAAGCGAAATTGCGGTTCTTTTTTGTTTTATTATTGAAATTTTTTCTGCTAATTCTCGTTTTTAAACAAAAGTATATTTCATATGTTTTAGAAAAAGTTATATAATGTTTTATATCTTACACTGTGATATATTGAGTAAAGATTTAAACTTTTCAATGTTAATGATAAAGAATATTTGTGACTTATAATGCATCTTAATAGCTCTTTGTTTTGTTCTTGAGTAATGCTTTCTTCATT
This sequence comes from Argiope bruennichi, assembly GCF_947563725.1. Classification (NCBI taxonomy): domain Eukaryota; kingdom Metazoa; phylum Arthropoda; class Arachnida; order Araneae; family Araneidae; genus Argiope; species Argiope bruennichi. The sequence goes on along the minus strand of NC_079156.1, from coordinate 81,480,835 downwards.
TCTGTTCTTGAATGAGAGATAAACTTTATGAAGGAAGTATTGAATTTTCATATCAGCTTGTAATGTTTACTCGAATATCAATAATTAACTTAGCATTTCATATCCAATAAAAATTCAAAATTGTATTTTAACAGAATTGTTAATTTGAAAGCACTATGGTATACATATTTATGAGTTTCAAAATAAGAAGACATATTCTTTTTAATTAGCAACTGAATTTAAAGTATATGCTGAATCTGTCTGTTTACTTGAAAGATTTTAAAAAATCCTGTTGTGAATTGATTAGAAATAAGGATTGAATGTTTGCTTTTAAATCGAAAATAATTTATTGCATGTACAATATTACTTGTCTTTAAGACTTTAACCCCTTCAGGTCCGGGGAAAGGAAAAAGAAGCAGCCCCCCCCCCCCGCAAGCCCAAGCGCTCGGAGAGTGTACAACCAACAGGCCCAAGTGATTTTTCCTGCTAAGCCTAATTTTAATAAAAAATTCATATAAATTCATTACTGCAAATAAATACGCTGAAATTTATAGCTTTTTATGATTGATAATATCTGAATATACTGTAATAAAATTGTCGCAATATTTAAAAAAAAATTGTGAAATTTAAAGTAAATGAAATAAAATAAACATTTTAATAAATCAAGTTATGTACAATATATACTTTCAAAAAATGAAACATTACAAATCAGTACCTTTACTTACTAATATTCAAAACATGTAAATTATTAGAAAACATTGTAAAACAATTACTTAATTATATCTAAAATGTTTGAAGTTTATGATATATTTCAAAATATATTTTGGGACAAGCCCTATGTTGAAAGTTTTGTATTTACAGTAAGATAACTTCCGTTTTTATTCTTTTAAAGAACTATCCGATTCATTCATCAATTTAGAAATCTAACTCACTTAAATACATTGCTCTTTTCGCTATAATAACTGAAATAAAACTGACCCAAAATATACAAATAAAAACCTATCTTGCAAACCCCAAATGGAAACGATAAATCTACATAAACCATTCATTAATCTTTTATCCATCTTAGTCAATATATAAATGTAAACCCAGAGCGCAGGCAGTCAAGATCCTTTAAATGCCCAATCTCTCAAAAGAGCCAGAAAAAGTGTAATTGTTTATATGTTTAAATACCTGGATCAAATAAAAAAAATAAAAAACTTGGAAACAAATTAGTATATTGAAGGTCAATGTTCTGTGAAATATTATTCGAAATTATAATGGACTTCAACCGCCATCTAGTGCCATTAAAAAATTTAAATAAAATGTTCCAAACTGAAATCACATCATGGGCTCCTGGAGTGGGTAAGGCTGGGCCCTGAAGGGAGAATCGTGTGATCACGTATATGTGATCATGGTCCTCAATGAGTTAAGGGAACAGGTTTATAGTAATTGTAGCTTTAACTGATTTAAATTTTAACTATAATAGAATTTAATAATGTCTCTGCTCACTCGCTCCCTATGTATGTATATCTACTAATTATCTATATTATAAAAAAGACAATTATCTATAATAGTAGTTTAATTGGGAAAATTTAATAACCCTTCTCTATTGTTTCCTTTATATTTTAAATTACATTTTAACATTGATGTAGGATGCAGTGTTTGAAGGATTCAGGACTTGTTGTACCAGGACAAATAGAAATTCATGCCATTCTAGTTGAAAGTGAAACTCTCAAGGAGCACTCAAAACTGATTTCTGATGAAAGGGTAGACGATTATAAAATTTCTCAGATAATGAATGCCTATAAGGTAAATAATTTTCCAATCATTATTTAAAACCCATTAGTTAATCTGGTTTATAAATTACAATACATAAATATATTTATATGAATATTATAATCAATCAACTCACATGGGGGAGGGCTGAATGAGGTTGTGTGTTGAACTGTTATGTTTAGAATATATCTTGATGATAATGACCATGTCTAACACATTTTAACTATGGTGATCAGATGAGATTACAGTTTTCTCAGGATGATAGGCCATAAGCATTTCTGAAATCCTGAATATGATCTGTAGGTAATGGAAAACAATTGGTGTAAGATAAGCAGAGGAATGTTTTTTAAAAAGTATTCCTTATAATGTCGAAAAGAACTTTATTTAAAGCACAAGTTGTTTAATTGGGGCTCTTGTAAATATTCCACCTCTTTCAAGATAAGTAGAAACACATCTATTAGGGACTTCAATCATTCTTATATGGTGTTTTGTAGTTTTTGGTGCTCTGTTAAATTAGTTGTGATTGTGTATATCTTTTAATGTTTTAAATCATTAGATTAAATGATTTATTAATCTTTTAAAAGGTTGTAATCTTTTAATTGGGATCTTTTTTAAAGAAATTTCATAATCATCATAATTCTTAAGAAATTCTCCATTATTATCATTTCACATATCTTGAAATGATCAGTACTTCTTTGTAATTTGTCGTTATTGAATGGAAAGAAACAAATAAAGAAAAACAATTTTCCCTCATTAAAAGATGTTTTGATAATAATAAAAATAAAAAAAAAGAATCTGGCCTTGTTTGTTATATAATTCTGAAGATTTATTCCAAATTAAGCAGTAACATATTCAGTGTTGAATTTTCCAAGTCTTAAAAAAATAACCAAATTAAAAGTAACAAGGATGTTGTACCTACACCTATAAAAAGGTGTTATGTTTTATTATTTAGCTATTTTTTTTTTCTGTATTCCTCTTTATTTAAGATTTTGGATGCAAGTATTTTTTTAAGTGAGAACTCACGGCAAAAATGTATTATTCTTTTTAGAAAGTTTAATTAAGTGTTCCTTCTCTGATGAATGTATATTTATTTATTTATACAGTGCCAGATTCATCAAGATATCCAGTTTTCAGCACTTCTTCATCAAAAGATCACAGAACCTTTTAAACTGTGCACTATTGATCTGAACAATACATCTGAAAACGGAACAAAATCTTTCTTCAAAGACAGCTTTAAAACTGCTGAGGTGGAAGTTGCAACTAGTGGTAAAGTGACTGCTGTGATTTATTGGTTTGCAATCAAATACCATTCCTCTTACACAGTCAATACTTCTGATCCCGACAGTTTATGGAAGCAAGCAGCTTGTGTTTTGGATGAAGAAGTACAAGTCCAGAAAGGTGATAAATTGTGTTTACAATATAGCCTTAAAAACAGCTGCTTCCAGATTGGTATTGCTAATCAGTAAACTCTGAAGTAGCTCTTGATATCATTGTTGATGTTAGAACATTATGCAGCTGTTGCAGGTTCCAGAATGTGTTTATTTTAAAAATAGATAAATATTTTAGGAAATATTTCTGCTTTTAAGTTGAGGAAATGTTGATGTTTGATGTTGATATCTGCATTTGCTGATTCATTTGTCTTGATAAAATAGAAAAATATTGCAATGTTTAGAGTTGATGCTCTTCCAAAGTTTGTTAGAATTGATGTCCAAAATGAAATATATAAACAATGGCAAAAAAAAAAAAAAAAAAAAAAAAAAAGAAATGCTTGAAATTGATGTAAAACTAATAATGAAAAAAAGATATGAATAGGTATATGTTCTTCAGTTGTAAAAAGCATTGGTGTTACTTCAGCTGTTACAAATTTAGCATGATTAACATCTGCACAGGCATAATATTCAAATCATATTCATTATTCAGAAATTATTTATTCAAGATTATTTCAGTACATATCATTATTTTTACTTATCTAGTCATTATTTGGTCATTTATGCCTCTATAGGATTGTTTGATTGCTATCCATTACTGCTGAAAAAAATATTTATTGTTAAAATAAATGTAAGCAAAATTATGGTTTGTCAGGTATGGTTAGTAAAAAAAATTTCTTCAAAAAAAAAAAAAAAAAGATTGTTTTGCTTTTGAAGAATTTCATGTAAGTGCAGGTGTCTAGATTCAAAAGTCTGCTCTTTAGAGAATTTATAATCAAATATTAGTCTCTTTCATATTTATGATGTGTTATGTTTGTTTTGAAATTTTAATAAATTTGTTGAAAGGATTTTCATTTGTGATGTGTTATGTTTGTTTTGAAATTTTAATAAATTTGTTGAAAGCATTTTTATTTGTAATTTATCTTGCTTTTAATATAAAGTTTTTTTGCCATTTGAAGTTTTTAAAAAATGATTTAGCTGTTTATTTGAAAATCTATGAGGAAACATACCAGAAGAATTATTTTTACTAATAAATTATTGTGGTGGTAATTGCAATTCTGAGAATACTAATTTTAGCTCTTCATATAATGTTCATTTCAAAAGGTTGTTTCTTTTGATTGGATGGTTTTACGTGGCAATTGATGACAATTTTAATATACATTAAGTAAAAAAAAAAAAAAAAAAAACGATTTCCAGGAGTGTTAGTTATTTTTTTCTTGTGTGAATATATATTTTCACTCTGAATTCTATCATTTTATAGTTGAAATGTGTAATTATTATTCACATGGCTGTTTAATTTTTAAGAAAGATTTCAGGAATGGTTCTTAGAAGAATTTATACAATACATTAAATTTTATGATTAAGACAAAGGATAACCAGGTATAATTGTTCTGATCTCATATGCTACAAAATAAGCCTTGCAAATTGCCTATAAATAGCAGAAGAATTCTTTTCCAAATTTGGCATCACTTAGAAAAATATTTAATGAGGAAAAGGATATTTGAAAATAGCATCTATTGTTGAATCAAACAAACTGTTCATGGTTTTCACATTTGGGGGGGTGGGGTCCTTTTTTTGAACAAATTCCTACCTATTTTGTATGAGATGATTAACTTCAATTTGAATAAAAATTGGTATACCAAATTAATCAACTTTGGCAATCTGTTTGTTCACTCAATTTATTGAATCTTTAGATTGTAAAATCTTAATATATATAGATTACGTGTCACGTTGTTTGTCCGCGATGGACTCCTAAACTACTTAACCGATTTTAATCAAATTTGCACACCGTGTGCAGTTTGATCTAACTTAAAAGATAGGATAGCCCTTTTTTTGAATTTTTAATTAGAATTTTAATTATTAATTAAAAACTAACTTTCCCGCCAAAAAAATCTTTTCATTTTCCCCACCGCCAAATGAGTAAGGCTTCAGTTTTTTACCCAACAGTCATGAGGCTAGGCTTAAGATTTTTCGGCTGATTATTTGAAACGATTCTATTTATTTTCTTAATGTTTGATGCATTTAAAATTAAACATTGTTAATTAATCGATCTTTCAGATTCATTCTTAAGTACTTTTGAATTAAAATAAAACAGAATGAAGGAAATTAAAAATTTCTAATCTGCATAGCGTTACCCCAACTGGCGTAGAAAAACTCACGCATTTGCGTTACCATAACTGGCGTTGAAAATTCACGCATGCGCATTGTGTTCTGATTGTTGACATGACAACCATTATCAACGGATGATTTAAATTATTTTTAGGTTAGTTGCATGTTTTTGTAATTAAATTGCATTTATGTTAGTTATATATTTTTTGTATACGCTTATAATTTTAAGTACATCGGTTTTTTAGTTTTTTTTAACCTGTTTTCAACCGATTATTTTAAACGATTCGTTTTATTTTCTTAGTGTTTGATGCATTTAAAATTAAACATTGTTAATTAATCGTTCTGGTCATAATGAATCTGAGAATATTTTGTTTACAAATTCTTGAAATATTACATAAATTAAGAAAGATATTCTTTAGTGCCCATAAAGTTTAAATGCTCAGTGACTCTTTTTTCAGTAATCATATTATAAAAAAAAAAAAAATTTGTTTCAGTAAAAAATATTATTATATTAATTGAAGATGAATTCTTTCCACTTTAATTTATAGTATAAATTAACTAACTAACTAGAACTAACTAACAAGGAACTAACAGAAAATTAGAGAGATACATATTACGTTATGACTGAAGGCGTTGATAATATTATGAGAGAATTATATGACTATCAAAATTTGAAGTTTTAAAATATTTTGATGAAGAAGCTATTAAAGTAGGAATTGCATAAAATATTTAATGATTAAAATGTTAACGAACATTAAGATTGGCGAACCAGCTGGTCGCCAAAGGCGGCTAATAATAATATAAATTAATAAATGAATAAAAAATAATAATAAAGTAGATAAAGATTGTAAAATAATAATAAAATAAATTAATATGGAATGAATTTTTTTAAAAAAATTTCATTTTATTATTTGATACTTTTTTAAAGCATGAATTGGATAGAAAAGTTTATTGCAAATTAAGTATATACATTATGATGTAAAAGTGAAAGTGATTGTCTTATTACCAAGTTAAAAACCATATAATTGAATATTTTGAAGAATGAGTTTGAATTCCAATATAATGCTCAAAAACATTCTTATAGATTATGTGTCAAATTGAATTAAAAAGTATCATTAAAGTTAAGGAAAAATTGTGCAGAAATAGAATTAATATCATTAAGAAAGTTTAGTCTTAAGATAATCCAAAGATATTTTCATAAGATAATGGTTTTGGAAGAAAGAATCATCAATTTCCAAAGGAAAGTCATAGCAGTTATCCATTTGGTCTGTTTTTACACATGTTAAAGCTCTCTATTTGAAGTCTTAATTTCTTTTATATCTTCCTTCTCTGATTAAATGGACTTTTTAATGATATGGTGTATCCTCTCCAAAACATTTCTGATAACATTTTGCAATACCATTAATTAGCTAAGCAATGTATTGAATTCAGTGCAGCTGTAAAAATGTTTAATGAAGCACTTTGAAATTTGTACAATAGTTTGTTCACATTTGACTGTGCCTTTCAACAGGGAATAATAAGAATGATTTCTAAACCATGTGCATTAGCACTTTATATTGATATGTTTTAAAATTAAATGTAAAAAATGCCAAAATAAATGGAGAGTGTTTCTGATGCATGAAGTTATTATTCTGTAGAGAATTTAATTTTTGAGAAATATAAGAAGGTTTATACTGAATAAGGAAGAATTTATACTGACGAAACTTGTGTGAAGAATAATTTCATTGTCAATGAATTTTGGCATTTAGAGGATATTAATGGTATATTTTAAACAGGATGTTGCATTTTTGTGCTAGAGGCTCACTGAGAATTTAAGTGAGTACAAATTTTATCTAAAAATATTGCGATGAAAAGTAACTGTCATAAATAAATGATCTCAAATATGATTGAGAAATATATGCAAAAATAAAAATTCTTAATTTGTCAGAAAATGTCACAATTGTTATTGATAATGTGCCATATCTTACAAAGCAAATTAACAGAATTCTAATAAGCTCAGAAGTGAAATTTTCATTTTGCTTATGCTTAAGTTTTTGCATTCATCTGATACTTTAAATATGGAATTATAAGAACTTGTAAAGTTGAATGACTCCATGTCAAAAATTTATAAATTGAATCTCAAGTTTAATATAGTTGTTCAAATATAGAAAGACAAATTTATAGCACACATTCTAACTTACTTGAGCATATTATTTAATAAATTAATGAATCAATTAATGAAAAAATTCATTGACAAATGATAATCTCACAGATCATGATCTAAAGCTTGAATTAAATTATTGAGAAAAAAAAACTATTATTGAAAAGATATATAAATCATTTCAAATTTCATTACTGTTAAAAGAAGAAAATGTCACTGAATATGATTATGAAGCCACAATTTCAGCAGAAGAAGAGGATAATAATACTTATATAATATGTCTCTTTTAATTTTTGTAAAATTTATATACTAATTCTTAATTTAAACATTTAAAAAAATCTTACAAGTGTAAAGAAAATGTAACAAAACATTATTATTATTATTATTATTATTTATTTATTTGTAGTATTATGACAATCAATAACTGGGATTTGAAATTGTTTGTTCCTACTTTCTTGTGCAATATGTCATTCTGGAGTGTTTTTGTTTAAAATATATGGTAGCATCTCCCTATAATATACATGTCATTAGTAGAAAATATTGCCAAAATAAAGACATCAAAACTTTTTTAATGAAAAAAAAAAAAAAAAAAAAAGATGATAAAAGCATAGATGAAAATATGTTTGAAATGAATATAATATGAATTTAATTCTAGAGGGGAGAAAACATACACACACACACCCATCATATTTACTTTAAGGTCTCACTTGACCATTCTGTTTTTATTTCATACCGTATAAAATCATAACCAAAACGTATGTCCAGTAAATGGTATAACATTATGTCAAAACTATGCCTTGATTTACTATAGTGATATTTAATATTAAAGTGGTGGAATAATTTTATCATCAGCAGTTAAAAGAAAAACAATTTAAAAAAATCTTTGTTTGTTGTAAAATATCTACTAGTTGTGTCAATTTCTTCATTATCTAATTAATCGATAATTGCTTCTGATAAAGTGACTTTTTAAAAATGTGGTTTATTATTATTATTTATTTAGCTATCAGGAATAAATCTTTAAAATTGATTAGAGATTTAGTGTGTTAGTTTGTAAGAATGCACAATTTGGACATTGAAAATAATTTGCCTCTAAAAAAATAAAGAAAACCATTTTTTAAAAAATATATATATGTTTATAACATTACCTTAATTTTACATTTAATATTAATGCTTGAAACTGTAGTTCTAAGTAAGTAATATTCTCTCTTCATATTAAACATTTTTTTTTTTCAAAATCATTACTAATTTAAAATGTGCCAAGATCTACTGAAATATAATTGTTTAGAATAGTAATTATATAAGGATCAGATTTATTAATAGAAATTATTAAAAAGATCATTGATAAACATGTTGCACAGAAGTTCGTTCATACTCTAAATAACTAGTGGGAACTGCTATTGTTCATCAACTTTGAACATGGTTTTAAATTAAAAGTTGTATTAGCTGCTAGGATGATAGAAATGTGTATAATTATCATTTGCATATTGCATTTAATCGTGCCTTTATTACATTACTCTCATAAACTAGGTGTGCATTCTAACTGTTTTGCTATATATAATTTCTAAACTTTTAGAGATATACAGGGTGTTTATAAAGTCCCGGCCCCATTTTGATGTTTAATAACTCATAAAATAATAAAGATATAAACACACTTATGACATTTATTGATGGAATAACTCATATATTTTCCTTTTCAGGTTTGAATATTTTTACTTTTGTAAATATCGTCTGCGCGTGTGGTTAATTTCAGATAATTTCATTTTCCAGTCTAAATATCTGTACTTTTCTAAATATTGTCTGCTTATTAATTGCATTTTTCTCTCTTTTGTTTTTGTCAACTATTGCAATGTTATGTTTACTTTTGATGCGTTTGTTCTATGTAGTACTTTAGTATGTGATGTTTTATTCGAGCGGATATTAAGGAGAATGCATACACCACAAGAGAAAGCACAGATTTTATGGTGGTTCATAGAAATGAAATCGATAGTGCAAGCACAGAGAAATTTCAGAAGAATTTACCAAAAAGATCCTCCATCCAAAAACAGCACCTTGCGGTGGAAAAAGAATTTTCTAGGAATTGGAAGTATCGAAGATAAGAAACGTTCCAGACGTCCTTGCACAAGTGATTTTGATGTTGAGCGTGTCAGAGAGACATTTTTACACAATCCTAGAATATCTGTGAGATCAGCGGCAACAGAATTGGATATGCCAATTTCGACGGTGTACAAGGTTATTAAGAAAAAATTAAGACTGCATGCATACAAAGTTCAAATTGTTCAAGTTTTGGAACCGAACGATAGACCTAGGAGGATGGCCTTTGCAACAGATATGCTAAGGAGGATAGAAGATGCTGCTGATTTTCTGAAGAGCATAATGTTCTCCGATGAAGCATCCTTTCATGTTTCTGGCATTGTTAATCGCCATAAAGTGCGCAAATGGCTCTGTGGATGCCGACATGCTTGTCGCTACCTGGCGTGAAATTGACTATCGACTTGATATTCTCCGTGCGACGAAGGGGGCACACGTGGAAGTTCATTGACAAGGGTCATGAAACTTTTTGAGTCTATTTAACCACTTATGTTATTAATTTAAATCTATCTTTATTATTTTATGAGTTATTAAACATCAAAATGGGTCCGGGACTTTATAAACACCCTGTATTTAAAATGAAGAAATTCTTTAAATGGTGTAAAACTATGTTTTATGTATGATGAATTGCAGAAAAAATTATGTATCTAAATTCTTATATTATCCTTTGACCTTGTTAGTTATATTTAGTGAAATGTTCTGGACATATTAATATTTTCTTTTTATAAAGTCGATTTTTCTGCAACAAAACTGCCCGAATTTGAATACCACGATTTTCGGTGTTCCGAAATAATTCTATAAATTGATTGCCAAATCTTCATCGAAGCGGCTATTGAAATTTTCTGAAATAAGGATATGAAAATTTCAAAAATCTTTTACGATTTACTCGAAGTATGTAAATGGAAGAATTCTCTATATTTCTTGGTTTGTTAATCAGTTCGGTTTCCGGTCAAAATAAAATCGCTCTTAATATTGATAAATATTTACTACGAGTAAACAATGTTTTGTTCTGGCGTTTAACAGAGACCTTTGATTTTTTTATAACTACCAAATTGGACAGATAAACTTAGGAAGTTCAGGATGCACCCTTCAGAGTGTTTTTTTTTTTGGTTGAAATTTTAATCAATTAGAAATGAATTAAAATTTTGTAAGTTTCCCTCGATAACTTCTTGGAATATTTATTACACAAGCCTAATTTTTGTACCTTTTTAAAATACACATATATATATATATATATATATATATATATATAATGCCAATTTAAAAGTTTATTTATTTTATTTTTACAATTTTCAAGAATAAATTTTATCTTGTTAAGAAATTCAAGCAATTTTTATTGTTTCATGAAATATTTAAACGCATGATATTTTTCTGAAAGCTGAAGTAATGAGATATCGCCAATTATCTGTGCAATTTATGAGAAAAATCAGGGAAATAAGTTACTCATTTAATGTCTTAAGAAAGACATTAAATGAGAGAATCACAAGCATCAAGTTATGCAACAGATATTTAATTGAAATCAATGTATCCGGCGGTTCTGAAATCGCTTAAATTGGAAATAAATGTCCCCCCCCCTTCTTTTAGCTTGTGCATCAACTACAATTAAACAAGTAGTATATAAAAAAATTTTAATTCAATTCTTACTTAGGTCAACAAGATTTTTTTTTATTTTAGTTACTTTTTATTAAATAATTATAATTAATATAAATATGTATATACATATGACAGGATGACAATATTAAGTGGCAAAATAGAGCTTGGCGACAGGGCGACGGATTTGGCGACCAAATAGAAATTACTGGACAAATTTAATTAATTAATTAATATTTGAAGAAAAAACTGTATTAACATCAAGTGTTATCCACTACAAGATGAAAAAAAAATGTATTTGAACTTGAGTAGATGAATAAAAAGTATTTTATTAACGATTGAAAATTTGAACAAAATATATATACGAGAGTGTGAACTAATAGAAGGAATTGAATAAAAGAAATTAAATGAAGTGTTTATATATCAGGGATGTTTCGTAATACTAATTTTAATGACAATTTTTCCGCCTTAAAAACCGAAACTTGTATGGTTTTTTTAAAAAAGCAAATCTAATATTCATTTTGTTATACATTAGATACGTCATTTATATTAACGAATCAGCATAATAAAATGTTTTTACTAAGAACATTTGAAACGTTAATATTTGTTTACATTGTCTTCAAATTTTTTACAGTAGGAAGGACTTGTCAGGTATCTGAAACTTTATAGACTGGCATCTGCACTAGCACTCTATTTTTCTCTCTCCTAAAAAGAAAATAAACAAACAAAAACATAATTTTAACCATTTAGAACTTGTGAAATTTAAGAAAGAAACTTTAGTTATTGTAATTTAAATAAATTATTGAAAAAAAAAAAATGAAAACGAATTCTAACATCCAGGAATTTTGCATAAGTACTGAAGCACAAAGTTAGCGGTCAGTGATGGATTTCCAACTTGGTTTGAAAGGGGCTGCTGTCAGGTCGATTAAAACAAAGACTAAATAAAAGGTCGATTGTATTAGACTGCTTGTCAAATTAATTTGTTAGAAATATATATTTTTAAGTTATAAAAAGGCTAGAGTGTATGTACACATTGAATTATTAGAATCTTAATGATATTTTATTCCCAGCTTTATGATTTATTCCTTCAATTCAGTAATAATTTGTTCCTGAATCATAACTTCTTTATTTTTTCTGAAATTAAATCAAATAGATTAATTAGATTCTTTTAATAAAAAAAAAATATCAATCACAATGAATATTTGGCAACTCAAAGTTGCCAAGAATCTATTGAATTTTATTAAAATAATGTCGGGTTTACCCTCGGCCAGTTGCAAGCGCATGCGTAGAAAGGCTGAAAAATGCTGTTAGTTCGATGGCAAGTAATTGTTCCAACGGGATAACAATTTGCCGCTCTAATGTCTTTTTTTTTTTTTCTTACTGTGCATGCGTTTGTAGAATTTGGCTGTTATTTTGGAGTGAAAAATTGATCATAAATTAATTCCGACCTTTTTTGTTTTTTCTTCTTTCTGATGCGAGGCTGCGTTTTAAAAAAAAATTTATTTGCTATTTTTTTCTACAGTTTCCCAAATTTATGTATATTGACCTTTTTTTTATTTTACCATGTTTCTTTGTGTACATATCCATCATTTTATGAAGCTATTATAGATAATTTCTGTGGAATTTGAAAAATTCGCAGTGAAGAAGAAAAATTCAGGGACACCAAAACGACAATTTATAGCCAAGCATGGAATGCCTGCATCTATCTTATGAAATTGTGGCAAACATAAATCAGTTCCTTTCTGCGCATACGCTGCCTACTGGCCTTCTTGTAAACTCGGCATAATAATATCTAAAAAAAGGAAACGCGACATGTTGCCAATCAAGCAAAATCAATCGGCAGAAAATATTTCGCCATTATTCGCCCCAGTGGTATAATGAATAATGTTCAAGATTTACAATCTTAAATTAAAGTATAAATAATTATCATTATAAATATATTGAAATATTAAATGTTCGTGAACATACTGCGCTATACTCCACTTGACGTATCCAAAAAATACTAATTTTTAATGTTATATTTGTTTGAAATTTGTTATTTCTATAAAATTTTTTATATTAATTAAATGTTTATATTTATGAGTAAAATTATTATTAAGGTAGTTCGGAAAGAGACTTCAGAAGTCACCTGGCCGCAGTTAAAAAATACGTATCCATCTTAAAATAATCCTCGTATAGCCTCAAAAGGGAGAGTTAGGCTTAATGAATTATGCTAATAGATTTTATTTAGTATAAGATAATAAATATAAATCATCTTATGTGACATAAAACTGTTTTTAAAAATGTCTTTAATGGCCGCAAAATATAATAACTTTTTATGTATGAAGATGACACACATTTTTTATTTATTTGTTTGTTTTACATAGTCGTTATCGCTCTTTTTTATATACATTGAATGCGATTTTCAAAGTCTGTTTCCTTAAAAATAGATTCATTTTCATTAAAAATTTTTTGTTAATATTAAGAGACCAGATTTTTAAAAAATTTCAATCCGGAATGTTCCAGAAAAGTTTAAAAATAGAGGAGCAGGTGGGGAAGCCATGTTGTACTGAGGCTAATCTAATTTTTTTTTTTTTTTTTTTTAACATTAATGGCGCGAAATTTCACTTACCACCATAAATGTTATTAAATGGAATTTTGGTCTTTAACTATGATTATTTAATAAAATAAGTCAAATATATTCTTTACATAATAAAAATTGATTAAAAAAACTTATTAGAATAAATCTTTTTAATTATTCATTACAATGATTTACTTAGACTTTTTATTCAAAATTGAAAAAAATAATTAAAAACCGATAGTTATCGTCTGATGACTAGTATTATTATATAATAACAAAGGCTTCATTTCTATAAAGTTTTTTTTTAAATTTATTATTATTTGTCTTTATTTAAAATTAAGTAATCTGAATTAACTGGATGTGCATAGTATGTAACTATATTATGTAAGAATTTCTCAGCAGTGTATACAATATTCACGATTATACGTACATATAATTGTATCTAATTTCTTTATTCACTCCGCTTGTTTTTATTCTTTATTTTGGCAAGCAGATGTTCCAAGTCGAACTTTGAATTATTAGATGGTTCGCGCCAAACCTGAAAGAGAAATCGTTTGCTCTTTCCTAAGAGATGGAAAGCATGAATCTCAGCTGTGCGCATATATGTCCAGAAGAATTTTATTTCCGGAAATTAAGCGTTTCAGTTACATCATTAGAAATGATTTAGATTGATCTCGAACCTGAAACCAATGAAGAATTTGAAAAAGGTAAGATGTCTTATTAATTAATTTTGTATTATCATTGAGCAGCATTGTTCGAACTGAGGTGGACAAATTTTGCTGTTAAAATCGATAATCCATGTAGGAAATTGTTAAAGGTATCTTGATCATTTTTTTCGATCCATACATTCGAATATCCATATGGTGGAAGCCGCATCATTTCAAAGACAGCGGGTTCTAAAGTTTGCTGATCACAAATTGTTGCCTAGTAATATATCAATAAATCATCGATTCAAACATCAGATGAACAAATAAACGAAAAATGCCATTAAAATTTATAAGTATTGTGTTGAAAAATTAACTGTATTAATATTTTGTTATGTTTTTATATGATTATGTGCATAAAAAGCTATTTATTAAATAATTATTTGTGTAAAAATTTGTATGTTAAAGGCTGTTATTTTTGTAAAGCGAAAAAACAAAAACATACCTATTCTCTTATCATTATTTTCGGCAAAGCAAAGTAAATAACTATCTGGGCGTTTCTCGATACTAGAGCCATGCGTTTTACAATTCCCCCTTTACATTTAATAACTTGATCGATTTGTTTTTACATTTCAACACATTTAAATCAACATGTTTATGATTTATTTTAGATTCAGAATTGTATTTAGTAACTTATAATTTTGGAAAAATGCAGGGTTAGCAAGAAATAAATTTCCCATATAAAATGACTCTAGAATGCGTTCTGTTGGTCCAAATGAGATAAAATAATTCAAGTGAATAATAGATCATTCAAATGATGCACTTGACATTTATTAAATAAAAATAGTTCCACATTTCCCCAATAGATGGCGCTTTAATACAAATTATATTTATTTCCGTATATTAATTGAAATCGTGGAACATCTTTTGCGTTACTGCACATGTTTATTAGCATTATGGGTTCTGAACGAGTATTAACTATTTATCTGTCCTCAATAGCTTCTAGAATATATTTGTAATAATGAACTTGTGATCGAATTACTTAATAATATTTATTTGTTACTTTTAACTACTGCAACGATATGTATTATTAGGATATTAAAACGAATTAAGTTTTTAAAAAATCAAAATAAACAAATGAGTATGAAGGGGAAAAAGAGTAAATCCGTGTTTATTATTACAGCATGTCTTAAATGCTTAAAAGAACTATCATTCAAACTGAGTCATAAAATAAATAAAACAACCACTCATTTTGAACTACAACAAACATTGCAATGACCTTGAAACGCAGCATTTGTTTAAATTCCTATTTCTATGTCATATGAAAATAGAGTTGGGATTGGTTGAAGATTGATCGAAACCAATATATTGAATTTCGTTGAATGTATTATTTAGCACGTGATATTTTGATACACAATACGCTTATATAAAAGACCGTCTTGCTTTTATATTCTCTACTTTTTGTTGTGAATGAAGGCCACAAAATGGATTTTAAAATGTAATTTGACATGATTGCCTGATCTATAATGAATCAATAGAATCGAACCATTTTAATGTCGAAATATATCATACCAAGTTAAATATTCTTTCTAAACAACTTATCGCTATAAATGAAAAGAAAGCTTTTTTTTGCGTCAGGATATGTTATAATGCTTGATGTGTTATTTTCATAAAAGGTAATCTGTTCTACAATACAGTCAAGGGTGTGATAATCCTGGATTCTGAAATGAAATTTTTAATGTTTTACTATACTATAAGCATTTGCAATTACGTAGTCTTTATCTATAAATATTGCAGTGTTGTTAATATTTGTCAGTTGGGAATTTAAAAAAAAATGTAACAAAATAATGAAATTTATTTTTGAACTTTTTTTTCTTATTTCCTTCTAGTCAGTGTCTAACTCAAGACTATATTTAATTTCAGAGCATGATTCTGGAAAATTAATTTAGTTATATGTTATTCGATCTTAAGCCTTTTCGATTAAAAAATTTACTTACAGAAATCAGAAATTGTGTGTAGAAGAAAATATTGATTCTTATATAATATTGATTGTTAAATATTTATTTGCGAAATGTTTCATTTTAATCAATCATTGATAACTTAATTGAATCCTGAAATAAATAAATGACTCTTATGCCATTTAAAAAATCAAGTCACAAAATAAAAGAAATTAAAGCTAGAATGCTTTTAGAAAATCTTTCAGGTACAGATCGTACTAACCACTGTGTACCGAGATTTCTACATTTAATTCTTTGTTACTTTGGACTTGTTAGGAAATCAAATTTTAATGGCGAATTTATAACACCGAAGATTTTCATTATACTTATGTTGTTTGTAAATGTGGACAATTGGATTATATTAATTTTACAATGGAATGAAACCAGGTATTTGAGATCTATTGTAGCTTACATTATTCCTTACTTTTTAACAGCTTGGGTATGGTATGATATTTACTTAAAAAGAAAGCAACTGGCTGACTTGTTGGCGAAACTTCAAGAGGTGTCGTTCAATATAGGAGAAACAAAGATAAATTTTCTGTTATTGATTTTGTGTTGTATGCCTATTGCCCTTTCGACAGTAACCACGATTCTCATAATTGAAACGAAATCTGCGTATTACAGTTACGGGTGTAAAATAGAAAACCCATTTGCAGTGATACTTTTAGTGGGTTTCAAGAACTTTTTCAATACAGTTGTATTTCCTACATTTGAAAATATAATAGCCATGTTTTATTGCCTCATTTGTTTGAGACTTCAAACAGAAATCAAACATGTTACTCTTAAAATTCAGAAATGTCATTACAGAAACTTTTCGGAATCCAAACGTATTGAGATTCTTAGACATAAATCCAGAATCAACGGTGCATTGCATTGTACTGAAGAAATCTTTGCTCGGCCATCTTTCTTGATTGTTGTAGCGAACTTATTAACTTGCTTCAGCATATTAAGCACATACTTGGATAATGACATCTGGAGCAGTGAATACTTAAGTGTATACGCTGAATGGATCCTTTACTCAACCAACTGCTTAGTTCCCGCGATCTTCATCCTATGGATTGCAGGTGGAATTCCGGTTGTAGAATCTGAATTCAGAGAAACATTTCACGAAAAAATGTGTTCTAGAATGCTTTCAACTGGTAGCATTGGAAATCTGAGGCTCGAAAAGTGGTTTTTTGCCAAGCAAGATAATGTTTTAACTGGTTTGGGTATTTTTTCTTACCGAAGAAGCTCGATCTTCGCTGTGTTTGGTAGTCTGATTACTTATACTGTTCTTTTTAAAGACTAAAAAATGACTTATTGACATAAGAAGGTGCAAAAAACTTAGATGTGTCGGGCAGCATTTTTAAAAATTGTCGAGAAAGTAAAATAGCATTAATTTTATTTTGTTTTATAATTCTCCATTCTGATGAAGAAACCTTTGAGCACTATTTATCATTGCTAATACCTTTGAAAATAGTAATGAATAAATCGAAAGTTTTATTTATAAATATTGGCATACTTATGCGTTTTTAAATGTTTTTTTTTTATTTGGAAAGTCATTAGTAATGAATTTTCTGTAACTTATATTATATTAAGGAGACTTTTACAAAATGAAGAATTCAGTAGCCATATATATGAACTTTATGTGCTACAAGAAACTTCATTAAATTGCTCTTAATGGTTGAAACTAATACTGATTTTTGTTAGAGTGGAATAAGACTAATTTGAAAGTACAGTGATACTCAGTACAGATACTCAGAGAAATATTTGGCTTTAATATCTGAGATGTTTGAAAAAGGTTATAAGAAAGTGAAGCTATTTAAACGCGAGAGATAATGTGCATTAAAAAAAGGGATCTTTTGTTCTTTTAATTATTGCTTATGCAATGATAAAAGAAAATGCAATATAAATGATATATTTATTTTGTTTCATAGATCGATCAATGCTTGACTGATCAATAGAACAAAATAATCCTTAAATGTAAGTTTAACCCTTAACTTGGAAGGTGCGGTCTACGAGACCACATTTTCTTTACACTCAAAATAAATTTTCTAATGAAAATATTAATATGAATATCAGCCAATATATTCTGCAGATATTTTTCTTGAAATATAAATATGTTTTAGGAATTTTTCAAAATATATTATCATTGAAAAATGTAATTGTGCTTGAACATACAATTTCTTGTCAAATTACATGTTACAATAAATAATATTCTTTAAAAAACATATTATTTTTTTACTTTTTAAATTATATTTATTTTTCCAGTATACAAAGGTATATAGAAAAAAAATATCATGGGAAAATTCAGCAATTATGTGAAAAATATAAAATTGATAATGGGTAAAATTTGCCCCTTTTTTTTTAATCGACATCATTTCTACGCAGAAACTTGTAAACATGTTAAGTATTAGTATAAAAATCAGCCTGTAAATAATGTAGATATTTCTCTTGGTATATTAATATATTTTAGAATTTTTTTCAAAATGCATTATCACTAGAAAAATTAATTATATTTGAACATACATATCAGAATCAGTCAAATGCGAACTTTCATTGAAAAAAATCTTCTGTAGAATTAACCTCATCACTAAAATCACTTTCTGCTTCATTTAAAAGTCTCTGGGGGTTTACTTTATAACGAGAATCAGTAGGGTGGATGATATTTCGGAGACCAAATTTTAGAGCCATCTTCGAAGCTTTGTATAATACTGGGACACTAAAAAGAAGGTGTGGTATCACAGACATCGTGCAAAAAAATAGCTGAAATATTTAAAAAAGCATCCGCTGATACTAGTTGAACAAAAATACGTGTAGTGTAGATCACGAAACGAGAAGCTACAGGGTCAATCCATTCAATTAAACTAAAAATACGTATATACTACTGTAGGGGTAACCGAACCATACTTAGAGATCTGTGATACCGCACTCCCCTGTTAAGGGAAGAACCTACTTTCTAGGATCGCTTCGCGACGTGATACAAACATCATCAAGCATTACGAGTAACACAGCAACTAGCAGCTATTCATCCAGCATCTGGAGAACGCCAAAACCTGTCAGCCGCCATAATGGCAAACTTTCACTCAGTTACATTGTGGCGAGCGCCAGATATAAATGATACACAAACTAGCACTTTTATACTAGTATAAACTAATAATCGTTGTATTTTATATTCTTTGTCAATGCTCTTTAAAAGGCGATTTAATTTCATTGATTACAGATTATATACTTTATACTAAGAGAACAAATTTCCATTCTTCTTTCTTTAAACCTTTTATATATTAGTATATTCAAAAGGATTTTTAAATTAGACTAAAAATTAAGTTAATGGATGTTTAAAAGCGAGTTAAAATAAAATAAACATATTTAATTTTCATAAATTCAGAAATATAAATGCTCATAGTTATTCACCCTTTTGGAACTAGAGATACATATTTCAATACTCAATAGATAATTTGTTTCTTATACAAATATGTGAATATTTTTAAACGTGAAAGCTTATTTTAAGCTTATTTTATGTATTCAGAGATTTCACTAAAAAAAGAAAGAAAAATCACACATCTAATAGTCCAGTGGAATTGAAATATAAAAAAATAGGTACATAACAGAGATTTTATTGCTTCCTTATATGTTACTAGATAAAAGGTTAAGATAGAAGTTGGGAAGTCGAATTTAAATAAAAACGCTTATAAAAGACAACAATTAATCCTAGATGAAACGTTTGAATTAAAACCTGCTAAGTATTAAAGATATCTATGATAGCTTAATTAAGTCAAGAGTTCAAATTTACAAAAATGAGCCAAACGCATTGGAATATCACTTAAAGAGCATATTCTGGAGAATGAAATAATCAATAAAATTTCATATAGGCATCTGTATTATTTTTTGAAATATTTGACTTTGATAAAAAAAATAAAGAAGGCTTCTAAGTACTTTTTTATAATCAGAACTCGCTGGATAAAAAATAATCCTATTTCAAAAGTATTCGATTTCCTATCGTATAGGCCAATTTTAAGGAAAAAAAAAAAAAAAAAAAAAGAGGCGAAAATTGAAGTTGTCGTTAATTTACTGCCTGTTACGATCTCACGATCGCGATTACTATTGTTTAATGTTTTTCGAGAAGAAATTTTTTTTTCATATTAAATTTTTATCGACTTTTTGAAAATCGGCCATTATGACATGATCTTCTAACCATGATCTTCTAATTTTGTTCCTCTTCCCATCAAATCCCTTAAAGAGTTGGATTCAATAATTTTTAAATTACCTGTAATAATATGACCTTTATCAATATCTATAAAATCTTTATATTTTTCTTTGTTACAGTAACAATCTGTTTTATTTATTTTATCTAAATTTTTGCTATAGTAATTATAATTACAAATTTTTTTCTTTAAAGTTGAAGTGTAACTAAACGCTATTGATACAGTTGTTTTATCTGCAAGAGGAAAAAATATATTATTATTATGTATAATTTTGAGTAATTTTAGATATTCGAAGTAAATATCCAAGAATTTGATCACACAGTATTCTTTGTAAACATTATTTTTATTATTAAAAAGTAAATCGTTTTTACCAATGTTAAGTATGCATTTAATAAGATCTAGAATAATACATTTAGTGTACGAATATTTAAACTCTAATTATCCGAATTTATTATTTAAAAACCATTTAATTTTATTATTTCTAAGACCAAAAATGTATTTCCTAATTTTGTGAATGTTTTCACTATTGTGTTCTAGATTATAGTAATTTTGAAATTCCTCAAATATAATTTGAAAATTGCCACCTTTCCCTTTACCTCTTTTAAATCTTTTAGAAAAGTTATCTTTATTAAGAAATTTTTTAAATATGTTAAATTTGTTATAAATGCAATTATTGTTTAAATCTGCATAATCTTCCCCATTTAATTTACTATTGAGACCATAAGGAAATAAAGTTTTCAGGTTGCAAATATAAATGTTTTCCAGAATCTTTTGTTTAATTCGTTAATATTGTCTTCTAGAATGTAGATATTAATATTGTTAAAGTTATGGTTTTGAAAATGTTCCAGTTCGAAGTCAGTGGTCCTATTTTTTATGAAGTTTTTTATATCGGATCTGTGATTGTTAATTCTTAAATTAAGCTCGGTGCTAGTTTGACCAATATATTTTAAATTACATTCTGAACAATTAAGGAGATAAATCAAATTTTTGTTTTTACAGAATATTTGTAATTTTGAGTTTTCATTTTTTATCTGTTCCTTATCTGCTAATGAACATGTCTTACACTTTCCATTTCCACAAATTTTATATTTTTTTGTATTTTTAAGATTTTTTAAACACAACAATTGTGTCAGTAATTTTTTCTCCGTGAATGCTTCTGACACAAAGCTATCCACAGTGCCCCTTGCTAGAGCGCGCGACGGGCCATGCGCTATGATAAATTCGTTATTAACTTTTTGAATAGTTTAATTTATTTATTAAAATGAAAATATATCTCCCAAACGCCAAAAACAAGGAATTCTCGAAAAAGTAAATTCAGGAAAAATGATCTGAAAAATCTTAAATTTTTTAGGCAATACACCAAAAAACCTATTGACCCCCCCCCCCCAAAAAAAAGGTATTAGAAATATTTTATTTAAAAATTTGCAGTTCGTGGAAAAGCGCACCTGCAGCTTAATTCCAACCAAATGCAAGAACAAGTAACCAATCTAAAATAAGAAATAGTTTGAAAACGAAACTAAAATGAAAACGAAACAAAACAGTTTCGAAATCGCAACTAAAATTTATTACCTATTTAAACTAAAACCAAAAAAGAACTTCATAGTATTTAGAGAGCGCAATTGCAGCTACTTCTAAAACACAGATGAATTGATACAAAAGTATTAAAATCAAGTTAATAGGAAAATCAAAAAATCAAATAAAAATTAAACCAAAAAAATTATAAAAAATATAAAAAAAGAATCCGGCCTGTAGACTTTTTCAAGGGTCACCCTCAGGCAGGGATTCAAAGAAAGGGATTTTTTCTGTGAGGAAATACAGACATTTGTCTAATAATGATTCCTCGTGACCCGAAAATCCCCTGAAATTATGCTCAGGAAATATACCATTTTAACAGAAAGGAAATACAAAACAACAAATTAGAAGAAAATAACCACTACAAAGTAAAAATACAATAACAAAAATAACAATAAAAACAAAAATTAGCACTAAAATTAAAAACGAAAAGGCCAGCACATACCATCAACAGTCAAGGAAATTTTAAGCTACCGATTGTGATTCCCGCTTTTTAAAAAACTAACGTTAAATTATGTAAACAGATGTAGGCTCCCAGCGCCATCTATTGAGTGATCCAATATGCAAGGAAAGTTCTATTTTTAGTTAAGCCAAAGGATTAAACCCAAACCATACCTCGTTTAATTAAAAAAGTGACATTACAGTAATTTCTAGGAAATTCATTTGTAATTAAATTTTTAAGGAGGTTTTTTGATGCTTCAATATAGGAATTTTTATTATTGCAAACCCTTTTGATCCTGTTAACTTGTGAGAAAATTAGATTTTTGAAAATTTTAGAGTTTAGATTGGAATGGTAGTTACATAGTTTTGTAATTTTAAAGTTGAAATCATCCCTTTTATCGTATATACCAACTATTGTTTTATCATTAGCAATTTCGATTTTTAAATCCAGAAAGGTAGCCTCAAGTTGATTTTTATTTGTATCTTTTAGAATTAAATCTTTTGGATAGCAATTAGTAATAATATTAGTATTGTCGAAGTTAATCAAAAGTAGGTCATCAATATATCTCCACCCGTTTATTAAATTATATTTAATTATTTTTTTCTCATAGTAATGTAGGAAAATATTAGCTAAAGCACTTGAGAAAGCTGTTCCCATTGGAATGCCCTTGACTTGTTTATAAAAATTAATACCATTAAAAACGTAATTTTCAGTAATATTAAAATTACATAACTCAAGCCAGTTATTTTTAGGAATGATATTTTCATTTAAATATTCGTCATATATAAAAGTGCAGAAATTTATTAATTTTTCATGAGGTAGATTAGTGTATAAATTTTCGAAATCAAAAGTATTAAGTTTATTAATGTTGTTATCTTTAAGAAAATCCAATACTTCTTTGTTACTAGAAATAATAAAGTTGTCTTCATTTTTTATTTTGTCCAGGATAATTTTTAAGTATTTAAAGAAATGTTTACCCGTATAGTAATTATAACTGCCAATGCTACAGGTTACGAATCTGAATTTTAATGGATTTTTATGAAATTTAACTGTTGGGAATAAATAAGGATAGTTAAGAGAGCAAGTCTTAGTTTTGGTTTTCTTTGCGAAAGCTAGCATTCTTTTATCTAATTCCTTTTTCCCGGTGTTCTTTAACATATAAGTTGCATCAGAGTTATATTCATTAATTAAAAGTTCTTTATAATAATATTTACAAATTAAACAGAAATTATTTGCTGATTTATATATTACTGTAATAACAAATTTTTTATTTCGTTTTTTAATGTTTTACTAAAATGAATCCCACGTTCTTTAGATCTGTCAAAATCAGTATTCATTTTTATTTTAATTTCCTTTAAAATTCTCACTTTCCATTCCCCGAAACCTTCCGCAGGCCAATGGTATTTTCTAGATAATTTAGCAATAAAAGCATCCAAATCATTACCAACAGAAATCAAAATTTTGTTATGGTTTATTTTTTCTCTTAATCTAAATTTTGTTCCTCTTCCCATCAAATCCCTTAAAGAGTTTTATTTATATATATATATATATATATATATATATATATATATATATATATCGTCATTTGACAACAGCTAGCAAATTCGTATTGCTTATATACTTGCGGAAGATTTGAAACAGTACTATTTTTTTGGAGTTGAATAATAAGGAAAAAAATGAGTTTAAATTGAGCAGTTTTTCGATTATAAAGATCCAGTCGAAATAAATGAATTAGAGATGTAAAGCATTTTTTTTATACTAATCGAAGTTTCCGAACTGCTGGAGCATCGAAGATTTTCATGACCAATTAATTTCGCCAATCATTATTGCTGAAGTATAATTTAAAAAAATATGATGAAAGTATTATTTTAAATATATTTCATTTACGCACGCTCTGGCAAAGAGAGAACCATTGCGTGGCCTAAGAATGTTCGGAACTTGTATGCTCAGCTTGTTACCTGTTACAAACGACGTTTTGTTCGCCTGTTATTCAATTGTTCCCCAGTACAGCTCGCAATGTCGAATATTTGAATTGTCATCTAACTAGCGAAATTTGTGAGTTAGTAATACAATAATGTAGTTTATTGCAGATACCTTGTACTCTGTCCTTTTTTGCTGGTAGCATGTTTCACATTCATTACCTTAAACCGATCGCGGCGTCACATTTCACTTAACGGTCTTTTTTAACTATTTTTTTTTATTGCTCCAATCAATTTCCCATGACCTCAAATATATGTCCGACAAATATGGAGGCGTTAAGTCGCTCGGTTCTCCCGCCAGGGCACCTTTAATTTGAATCATTCTGTGCGTATATATACGTATATATGTATATGTAT
Source organism: Argiope bruennichi (assembly GCF_947563725.1). NCBI lineage: Eukaryota > Metazoa > Arthropoda > Arachnida > Araneae > Araneidae > Argiope > Argiope bruennichi. Next base: position 81,456,009 of record NC_079156.1, on the reverse strand, counting down.
ATATACGCACACGTATATATATATATATATATATATATATATATATATATATATATATATATATATATATATATATATATATATATATATATATATATATATATATATATATATATATATATATATATATATATATATAATATTAACTTCTACTATCACTTAGTGCCCATCATAAGTACCATTAAGATATATTCCTCAAATTTTACATTCGGAATATCGAGCTGAATTTCGAGGACACTGAAATTGACATACTGAAAATATCGTACAATTTTTTGAGCTAATAGGAAATGCTTAAAAGTATTTATAAATCAGACGATTTTTTAAAAATTGATGTTGAGCTTATTTTTTCTAGGTGAATTTGAATTTTTTTGTTTTTTATTTTTTGAAAATACTTCATTTAAAAAATAATAAAAAGTACTGATATTTTTTTTTATTCTTTTAAATCTACTAATTGCAAAACACGAAATAAAAACTTGGCTTCCTATTTTCGTTCGATACAATAGATTCCACCTTCATTTCAATTTTCTATGTGGAAGATGCCTTTCTGAATTGGAGATAGTTTCCAATTCTGGATATATTTACCAAATTTCCAATGATGTTTCTTTTTATTAATTTTTAGACGTAATAAAACAATTCTAACATTAAATTATTTTTTGCATTCATATTAATTTGTTTTCGGCGTGGAAAAGAATATGTATTAGACAAAATTAGTCAAAATTTAATTCTATAAACCTATTCCAGTCTATATGATTTATTGTAAGAGAGAGAGAAAAAAAACATAATGACTTTTTCCATCCAAGGAAGGATTTCCTTGCATCGGTCTTAAATCTTGTCCCTAATAAAATATTATTATTATTTATTTTTTTACATAAATTTAGCAGAAATTGAATTTATAAAATAACAAAAAATTTATATTCCAAAAAAAAATATTTTCCCCCCATTAGAATAATAAATGCATGAATGCTTCTCATCTTTTTTCCCATCTTTTCAGAAAATAAAAGAATATAGACTTTTAGCATAAAAAGGAATTCGCTATCACATGAAAAAAAAATCGATTTTATAGAAAAATTCATTCTGCTGAAAGATTCCATTATAATAATTAATGGCGATGATTACTCTTGCAGTTTTATTATAATTTAAAACAAAATCTGTTACAAATATTCCAAAACCTGTTAATTCAACGTATTACCAAAAAAAAAATGAATAGATATTTGCTATATATCCTCTTCCATGGTTTAAACCAAACTAAACTTTGTAGAATATAGAATTTTAAAGTTTTCCTTATAAATTGACGTTGAATTCTTAAAGACTTAGAAAGATTGACATATGGAATATTTAATGAAGTTAAAATTTCTGAATGCATAGGTAATAGAGTCATTACACAAGCAGTCACAAAACGTGATCTTTGTCCCAAATACCTACGCAGTTTCAAACTGAAAGCTTGCTACTGCCGATGTGGTGAAAATATCAGTGATGATGTTAAACGTTACGTATACTGTAGTCTACATCAGAAATAATATTAAAATGGGAATATTTTTTTTGAGGTTATAGATAAAAAAAAGAACGGCTAATCGAAGTTCAGAGACTGCTGATTTATGTGTCAATTAGACTTATTCCTTCAAATTTTGAAGTAAACTCTTTTTGCCACACATACCAGTTTATGAACTTTGCTGGTGTTTCTTTCTTTTTTTTATTTATTTATTTTCTATTTTAGTTTATTCATCTTCATTTTATTTACTTGTACACTTATTTTTTTCTTCACATAGCCTTACTTTTGTTTTATTTTATTCAAAATTTATTGTTTAGTGTAATATGTGGTGTAGGCTATGCTGCTTGTGTACCCTTACCATGGATTTCTTCTTCTTTTTTTACTTTTCATTTGTCTATCATATCAGCGCTGTCTCTATCTCTTTTAAAGAAGGAGTGTTTCTTTACTTCTAAATTCTAAATTTGTAATCATTTTTAATAGAGCTTATTCCAGTTAACGCCACTGCTGGTACGCATCATATAATCAATAAAATACTTATAAACTGCAATATAATTTCGTCTATATTTAAAAGAATGTCAATTTTTTAAAGATAAATTAAGTATGCATTACCATTAGTGTATCAATAAGCAGCATTTTCTTAGATGTTACCAGCACAATAAAATAATAGTAAAGATTTTTTTTAGATGGAAAAGGAATCGAGATCTATTTTCCATACAACAAGCATTAATGAAAAAAAATTAAGAATCCCTCTCTGTTTTTTAAAAATACTTTATTTAATGGTATTGAAGTTATTAGAACTGATCTGCAATTGAAATTCGCGGAATTCACATTCGTCGGATTCCAATTTTCTATTTTAAATTGGTATATTTTTCAAGATACATTGTTGGAAGAAACGTGCGTTATATTTACTAATTGCATTCGCGGCTAGGTGGTTCTCCAGGGACACTGGTTATATTTAATGCCAATTCAATCATTTAGATATAGCGTCCAATCGCTGATTCTGTCAAACTATCAGACATTAAAGACCGAAGAACCGTCGTGTAAGCGGGTCTGGTGCACGTTAATTCCGTTGGAGCCAAACGTCCTCCCTTTTATGTGGTGTGGAAGTTTGGAAAGGGGGTTCCAGTTTAGCTGTCGTCCTCGTCATCTGACTGCGGTTCAAAATAACGAGGTCCGTTCCAAAATATCCCTAGTGTTGCTTTAAAACGGGACGTTAATATAACTGAAATGAATCAGACATTAAAGGTATGTCTTATGACCTGTTCTGTCTGATAATCTGTTCATTGTGCACATGAACATTTCTAATAAAGAGCAATTGCATGATATGATAGCTCTGTTGAAAGCATAATTGGGTGGTTCATCTATGTACTAAATTTCGTAGGATTGTAAATTCACTTATAAACTGCACAGATATTGAACAGATTTTTTTTTCCTTAGCTTTCAACAAAGGAAAAAAAATTACGATATTAAATATTTAATAAAAAATTGGAAACAGTTTGAATTTCAGAACAACGATTTAATCTGCTGTTGGGAATTACTTAAAAAAAATATTTTTAAAATAAATTTACAATTTCTAGGAAAAATCATTTGAATATTATATTAATGTAATTAAAAAGACACTATTTAAAATTTTAAAGCGGTGCAAAATTATTTTGCATAAAACACACACATGCGCTCGCGCACTTACATATACATATACACATTCATCTTTGTTAGTAGTAGGGATGAGATAATATACGATTATGAAGCATCTTTAAAAATACTGAATATTTAGAAATTTTGGAGAGAGTATTTCGTTTTATTTCTTTCTAACAAGTTTTCATATTTTCAAAAACAGATTTCTCTGGTTTTCTCTGCATTTAAATAAGAGAAAAAATATCCGATTATCTTTCATTTCCTGGATTTCCCCAGAAAGACGACCATTTCATCAAAAATTCCAATTCAATATACCATACAGTGATTTTCGATAGTATAAACAAAACTCATCGTATTTATGCATGTATTCCCCATATTTCACCTAATTGTCTATGCTTTTTAACTAAATTTTTCTCATTCTTTATTTAGGACAAGATAAAGAATGATACCAACTTTTTGAAGTATAAAATCGAATGAAATATTTAATTAATTGTAAATTAAATGAAATTTAGCCATTTTTGTGCAGCAACTTTGGAACAAATTATTTTACAAGAAATAGTTTAAAAACATTTTAAATTTAAAATTTTATCTTTTCTGTGATAACAAATTCGTTTTTGTGAAATTTCATCTTAATTTTTGCATAATTCTTTTAAAATTTAAACCAAACAATTTTGAAATACAGTAAGAATAAGAATCTGCTCTAATCTGCCATTAGATATTTTAAAATTTCTACTTCATATCTTTTAGAATTTTTTTTATGTTTGTGTAAAGTTAACGTTATTTAACAGCGCCTGGAAGAACTGAAAGAAAGAGCTACTATGTCCTTCATTTTCAAGCAACTGCAAGTGACCAAGATGCATCGGCCGTCAATCAAGTGGTTGGAATAATAAAGATATTGCGTATATTATAATAATTTAGGCATTAAAAATATTAAGCATAGAAGTATTAAAATTCCTATTGGCACTATATATATCAATTAGTGTGTTTATAAAATTCTTCTGAATATCGAAAAATTCAAACATATAATGAAAACGGGGACAAAGACTTCATTAAAACTTTGTATTTCTTTTTTTTATTGATTTTATAATTTAACGCTAATGTGTTTTTTTTTCGTAAAAATATATTTAACGGAATATTGATTTTGAATTTAATCAGCCTTCCATTATTTCCTTTCTAATATCAGCCATCGTTACTTAAGATTTTTCATTCAGCAGTATAAAACTAATTTTATTTTATAAGAAGGGGAGAATATTAGACATGAAAAAATAATGTCAAAGATTATGTCAAGAAATGACGATGATATCAAAAGCTAGTTTGAGAATAAATGAAACTTCACATAATTCACCTGAAAGCTGACAGTCTTTCTTTTTTATAAAACATTGCATACTTAAAACTGCTCTTTATTATAAAAACTGTTGTTGTTTCTTCTTATTGCATTCGCCATGGACAAGCCCTCTGTTACGAAGACAGCGATTTTAAGCCGGTGGGGGAGCGTCTCTTGTTTTTATAGTAGCGCCAACTAGGACCAAGATTACGACTTTGCTACTCACGCATCTCTCATTCGCTTGCACCACCCCTTTTTACTGGAGGGCACATTCTCTCATCTCACAGATAGATCAACGGAAGAACAACCATGCCCAAACCGGGACTCGAACCCAGGACGCTCAGATCACAGGGAAGACGCGATACCCCTATGTCAGGACGCCGGCATTATAAAAGCTGATACAATGAAGTCATAGGATTTTGATTGTAGCTGCAGTGCGGCATTCTTATAGCAAACAAGATCTAAGAGAATACAAATTTAAAGTACGAATAATCTCGTTTCAAAAGCAATCATACATATATGATTTACAAACTTTAATTATTCTTGAACATTTTTCTTATAACAGAGAATTCAAGTATATTTATCATATAACTCATTTCAAAATGGATATGAATGTCTGAATAATATTTTACATTGGAGATATTGATTAATCATTATTTTTAAATCCAATTCAAAACTTTTAAAAAATGAGAAATACATCATTTATACTTAGTATTAATATATATAAGTGAGAAAATCAGTTCTATATAAAAAAAAATATGTCTAGAATTATAAAATCAAGGAAGAGAAAATCCTTTGAGGTCACTTTGGTAGATTCATGTACATGTACATTCAACGGCGAGGGTTTGAGCAGATCTGCATCTGATATCAAACCATTTGTAATGCCACCCACATATGTAATTCCTCGTTTTCTACATCAGTTTGCCTTGTGGACGGGTTTAATAACTACATCCGAACGTCATTTTTATCGAAGAATTGTATCAGTAGTCTTCTGCATACTGATGTATACAGTTATTGTAGATCTGAATTTTACTTACTTAAAAACGTTTAAAGATTTTTCTCTGTTTAAAATGATATCCGCCTACCTCATCAGCTGCTCTTTGCCTGCCGTATCTTACCATGTCATGCGATGTAGAGGAAAAGAAATAGCATTGCTGTTACAAGAATTTAGCCATTTATCCTGTTCAACTTATGATCGAAAAGGAGATATGCTGCTGATAATTATTTGCTGCATGCCTTTTCTGTTTTCAATCTCAGTGACAGCTACGAGCATAATGACAAAAGATACAGAACAATTTACTTATGGATACGATGTGGGCAGTACTCCATTAAAAACATTTGTACTGGGATTAAAATTTTTTCTTTATTTTCTTCTACATCCGACCTTGAATAACTTGTTTGCATTACTATATTGCACAATATGTATGCGTTGCCGTGCTCTTATACGTGACCTTAAAGCCGAAGTCATGCAGTACCAACTTGAAAGTTTTAATGTATCAAAGCAATTTGATATTCTCCGTCAAAAAGAAAAACTCGATAGTATTTTGGATCGCACAGAGAGCATATTTTCGTTATCTTCGTTTCTGATAATCATTACAAATATATTATCTTGTAGCAGTATATTGGGAACAACGCTGCTAGGAGCTGACTTGCAACTTCACGTGGTTACTCAGTGGTTATTTTACACCATCGGCGTCTTCGGCTGTTTGCTAACGGTTTTCTGGGTGGCTGGTGGTATATCGATTGAACTAAAGGAATTTAAAGATGCTTATTACAATAAAGCGTGCGCAAGAATGTTGAAAAGTGGCATCCCTGAAGAACCTCGAATGGAAAGATGGGTTTTGGATAAACCTGATTTTGTTTTGACTGGCTATGGTATTTTCTCATATACGAGAAATACTCTTTTGGCTATGGTGGGCGCTTTACTAACCTATACCATACTTGTTGTCAACAAATAAGAATTATCATGTATTTTTGCCACTGAAAACAAGATTTATTCATATGTATTTATGAAAAAGGAACATTTTCCTGAAGCAAAATTAATTATGATGCATAAACTTGATTTTTATTTTTTCACAAACGCTGTAAACAAAGAGAAAAAATGTAATAAATGTTTAATTATAAAATAAAATAAATGTTTGTCTTAAAATGAAATGGAATTTATTTGGCTAAGACTTAAGATTAGGTCCGGTTTCTCGCCAAATACTACAAAATCATGCTAACGTCCCAAAACACACCAAAATCTACCATTTTTTATGGTTACAGGAAATAATAACACACGACTTTCAAGGTTGCATTTAAAAATTGATAGGATTATATTTGAAGAGAAATCGCTTTAAGATAATTCAGCTTTGGTGATTGATTTTCTACTCATTTCGAAGTAAAATATATAGTTTTTGACTATTGCATTCATTTATATTCCATCTAATTATTATTATTCTTTTACGTACAAATTATTGCTTACGATTTGAATATAATTAAGGATTATTTCTTAAAAAAATGGAAAATCTAAGAAAAATAATAATACGATTAAATTGATACTATGTAATCGGTAATTTTTTAAAATTTTAATTAATAAGGAATTAAAAATATTTTATTCAATTATTAATTTCAATTTATAGCAATAAAAAACATCAAAATTATAAACAAAACAAGATATCAATATTCATCTATCAAAAATCACTTCACTTAATTGAAGAAGCAGCATAATTAATGGGAATTAAAGTAACAGGTATCAATACGAAAAAAATTTTGGACCTTTGTAAGTCTTTCAAATAAAACTATTGTTATTTAATTTCTTTTACTATACATTAGTTTATTCAATCAATGTCAATCTGCATTATTGAAAGCTACAATTTTCTTGAATTTTCGCTTTGTTATATATATTTTATTTTTAGATTAAGAACAAAGATATATTCATACAAATCTAATATTTTCAAAGACCAGTTTTAGGATTTAACTATAATTCAACAAAAAATAATGTATTTCTTATGTCAGATCTAGGGATGATCCTAAGGATGTTTTGTGTGAGTTTGAAATCTAACTTCCGCAGTCAAGGGTTTCCTTTTCTTTATAAGATTTGAAAGGCGGCGTTCCTCGTGTTCGGGCGACTATGAAAGCAATAAAATCGTTCTGACTACATGTGTTTTTTTATCAAACGCATTTGTAAAGCAAACTTATCAAATATATATTTGTATTTTTTTTTCGTGTCACTAAAAAAAACCACCCATGAATTTTAAATTTGTAGTCTTCATCAAATTCTGAATTTTAATTTAGTATATTAATTTTAACATTTTTTTTCAGTGTTCAATATTAAAGCATAGCACGAAAATACATCCATAATTCCAGCCGTAATTGCTGGTGTGCAAAAATACAAAAATCAATAACAATAACACCAAATAATTAACTACTTCTTAATTTTCTAAATCATAAAGTATATTAGAAGAAATCATTATAAGTAAATTGTCAAAAAATTTAATCTTGAAATCTTAATAAATCGTCACGATTTAAGTCACTCCCACTCCCTTCAAAAAATAAATATTTTAGAAAACTTGCTCTGATTATCCGAGAACACGAAAATTCAAAAACGTAACAACTGAGACGAATGATATATTCTTCTCAGCATTTCTATTAATTGCTCACATTTTTGAAACCATTATAAAATGTTTGACGAAAGCTACCAATAAGCAGCCTGCTTGTCTGTCGATTTATTTGCATGTGATCTTATTGGCTTGAAAATTCATCTGTTTAAAAGGACACTTTTGTGATTTTATCACTGGATTTGTAGATCTGAGATATAAGATATACTTTTGATAGCAAATAGATATTACATTTTGAACTGTGATCAAATAGTTTGTATTACAGTTTAGCCAGCCTTTCCTCAATAAATATCGACATAAAAAGCAAAATATCTGACCTCCGAAGAATTTAAACTATGAATTTTTAAGCAGAGAGATAATACGTCAGAAAATTATGGAGTTTTTGAGAGATTCACAAAGAGTAAATGTTATTTCTTCCCCTTTAGAACAATATGCAATATGTTCTTTGTAAACAAAATAGCGTGATTTAAAGCTAACAAATTTGGCATATTCATACTTCGCACCTTGGAGCGAGTTTTAAGAATTTTAAATTTAATTTTAACTAATAAATTTAAATGAAATAATGACATTCTTCCGGGATAATTCCTGAAAATATTATTTTGAGGACGGTTAATAATGTCATAATTATACTTAAAAATATTTTAAATCCTTTTAAATTAAAAAACTTCCTAATTATACCTACTTAATTGTATATCTTTCCTAATTATTTTTCATAATTTTAATTTTGCTTTGTTTGTTGCAATGAAATTCAAGCCAATTTCATTGTCTCATGAAATATTTAATTCACGAGCTTCTTCCTTGAAAACTAAGGAAGTAAGATTCCTCTTATTATTTTCTAAGTTTACATGAAAAATCAGAAAAGAAAATTACATTAGTAGAAGTGGCAACGCGTTATTTAAAATACATTAAACGTATCACTTCATTTTTTAATTGCACTTTGAAGTGATTGAACTCGGCTCTATTAAGAAGGTATAAAATGTCGCAATATGCAATAAATAAATTTAAGAATAAAGCTATTAAAATTTAAATAAGGCCACAAGATATTAATACAATAAATACACTTAGAAGTAAAGTTATTAAAATATAAATAAAATCTTCTGATGAATCACACTTTTAGGAGATGATTTTTAGCTATTCTATCAGAACAATAAATCTTTGTTGATTTATTTACACATTCTATAAAGAGCTTATCCTCGCGCTTAACAAATTATTACTTTAAAAACAAGCCAACTCTTTTCAATAACATTTTTCATTTTCTTAAAACTTGATTGAGCCAAGATTTTTTTTTATAGCTAGCTTTAGTTTCCTGTTTTATCTGACAACTGTGTTTTTCTTTCTTAAACATTCTTTTGTTGATAGTTTCCTTTTAATCCTAATAAACGTGTTTTTATTCAAATATGTACTTTGCTTAAAATAGGGCTTTTAATGATGGAAATCAATATATTGAATTCCGCTAAATGCATTATTTCGCAATTTATGTTTGAATGCTTTTTTTTTTGGCAATTTTCATTTATTCTTTGTTATTTATTGTGAATGAAGATTAGAAAACTCATTTCAAAATGTAATTTATGGCTGTAATTGTTTGGATTGCACTCATTGAATAGACCTGAAGCGTTGTTAATATCGAAATATATCACACCGAGCTAAATGTTCTTCCTAAACGGCTTAAAGTTACAAATGAAAATACTATTATAAGAAGAAGGATAAAAAATATTTATAATAATTAATACTCCAAATTGAAATAATTTTTGCCTTGTAATCTGTAATTCCTTTCTTTCTATAATATAGTCTAGTCCTGAATAAATATTCGTCTTTCGTTTTTCTTTAAAATTTCTAAAGAAAATTATTTTGTTAATGCTGTGTCATATCATGAGAATTTGGAATTGCTCTTTTCAATAAATGCTATAAAATATTTCTATTTATCAGCTGGAGAAAAATAAGGTAACTTTCACTTTAACAAATTTCACTTTTTTTCTCGCTAAGAGTGGATAGCAGTGTCCGACTCAAGACTAACTTTAATTGTTATATCAGTCTGGCAAATCAAATTTATTGAATGGTGTACGTTGTGAATGATCTTAAATAATGTAAGGTGTCTTAAATGAAATATTTACTTGAAGAATGCAGTAATTGAGTATAGTGGAATGGCTACAAGAAAATGGCAGTGGAATGGCTACAAGAAAATGGCTTACTTTCTGCTGAATTCAGTTCGCAAAATAAAAGAAATTAATGTCGAAAAGTTTCCAGAAACTAATTCAGACACATACCGTACTAACCGCTGTATACTGAGGTTTCTTCTTTTAATTCTTTCTTACACTGGTCTTGTCAAGAATTCGGGTATTCATTGTGGTTGGAAACCTATTGTATTCGTTATAATTCTATTATTTGTGAATGTGGACAATTGGATTTTATTAATCTTACAATATAATGAAACTTTCGTTTTGCGAACTATTATAGCTTACATTATTACCTATCTTTTAGCAGCTTGCGCGTGGTATTCTATTTATTTAAAAAGAAAGCAATTGGCTGACTTGTTGACGAAACTCCAAGAGATGTCATTCAGTACTGAAGGGAAAAAGGTTATTTTTCTGGTGTTGATTGTGTGTTGTACGCCAATTGCTACTTCTGCAACAGCCACCATTTTTGTAATTGAAACGAATTCTACGTATTTCAGTTACGGGTACAAAATCGAAAATCCATTTGAAGAGATTTTTTTAGTGTGTTTCAAAAATGTTTTCAATACAATTGTATTTCCTACATTTACAAATATAATAGCCATATTTTATTGCCTCATTTGTTTCAGGCTTCAATCAGAAATCAAACATGTTACTCTCGAAATTCAGAAATGTCACTACGGAAACTTTTCGGAATCAAAACGTAATGAAATTCTTAGATGGAAGTCTAGAATCAACGATGCATTGCATTGTACTGAAGAGGTATTTTCTCAGGCTTCCTTCATCATCATTGTAGCGAACTTATTAACTTGCTTCAGCATGTTAAGCACATACTTGGATAATAATATCTGGAGGAGAGAATACTTAAGTTTATACGCTGAATGGATCCTTTACTCAATAAACTGCCTAGGATCTGTGATCTTTATCTTATGGATTGCAGGTGGAATTCCGGTCGTAGAATCTGCATTCAAAGAAGCATTTCACGAAAAAATGTGTTTTAGAATGCTTTTAACTGGCAGCTCTGAAAACCTGAAGCTCGAAAAATGGTTTTTCTCCAATCAAGAAGTTGTATTAAGTGGTGCGGGTATCTTGTCTTACCGAAGAAGTTCGATCTTCGCTGTGTTTGGCACTTTGGTTACGTACACTGTTTTGGTTGTTAACAATTAATCAATGTCATAATGACACTGGAGGATGCTAAAAGTTTAGTTGTTGAATCTTGTTTGAGAAGGTGTCGTAAAAGAAAAAAAAAAAAAAAACAGTACATTTATTTCATTTTAGTGCAATTGTTTCAGTGTAATAGTGCATTTGTTTCATTTTATAATGCTTCATTAAGATGAAAGAGGAAATTAAATATCTGAGCACCACTTGGTCTTACTACTCTTCTGCAAATAATAAAAGTGATCAAAGTTTTAGCAATAAATATTGAAATATGTGTATTTTTTTACTGATTCAAATATGACATTAGTTCCCAATAATTTTCTTATTTGCTTTTACCCATTCATGTAAAATGAAGAGTATAGCTCGTCATTGATTTTTTATGCCATTGTGACGGATTGAGATGGTTGAGTATAGAGTAACATGACCACATGAGGTCCGTAACATGACCAGAATACAAAAGCAATTGCTCTGGTTGCGGACCTGTCAACTGGCTTATAAGCTTTACACCACAGACTCTCCCTCCAGTAAATCGGAGGTGAGACGAACGATATGTTGTGGTGATGCATCGGCTTTTGATTCTAATGCACCTGTACCCATTTAAGTAGCAACAAGCGTTATGGCGAGCGTATGTGGTTGCTGATGCTGCGTCAAGTGAGTCTGACGACTTTGGGTTGCTGCTGCCTTTTTGTGTTCCTGCGTCAAGTGAATCTGATGACTTTGGTTGCGGGTAGATGGCGCCACAACAGCTGTATGAAAGTTGAAAGTTCATCGTCCGAGGTCAACAATGTGGCGAATTGGAAAGCGCGGGGATAGAACGTGGGACTTTGGAACTATTCATCGTCATGAGCTGATGAAATATTTCTGAAAGAATACCACAAATTAATTAATTAAAAATTAATCTCAAGCCCAAATTAACAGAAGGAAACATGTATTTTTAAGAAATATTTCTTTCATTTCCATATTTTTTGGTGGGCATTGAACAGGCTTTAATCATTATATGCTTTAGTAAAAAAAAGTATCCAAATATATATATATCTAAATTTACAGTCTTTTTATTAAGAAAAGCAAATGCAACAATAAACAATAATCGAGAAAGAGTGAAAAGTTGTGCCATGTCTTCAGAGCCTCACTATTTTTTCCTGATGTGAAGTTCTTTTTTTTAGTTGTTTTTGTAATATTAGTCTTATCAGTTCATTGAAACAATATCCTTGACACCTAAATAACATACTATTATGATTACAAATAACACATTTGCTTTGCTTTTATAATTTTTGGTAATTTAGATAATTGAATAATTTTTTTAGTCTTATTGATGTTTTTGTACAGAAAGGTTAGAATATCAGTTATACATTAACAGAAAGGTTAGAATATCAGTTATACATTAACAGAAAGGTTAGAATATCAGTTATACATTAACAGTAGCCACTTGGTATTGAATTCATTAAAAAGTTATAGAATTTTGAACTGGTTGCATTAATTCCATAACATTTCCATGCCTATGATTGATTAAAATGGGATTTGTCTGGTTTTAATTGTGGTTTCTTCAGTTATACTGACATTTATTTTGCTGTACATTTTCACAATTGGAGAAAACTATTTTTTTTCCTTTTATGCGTTTATATTTTAATAACAAGATTACATACAGAATTTCATTAATTTAGCGCTTGCGTTTTTGAGTTATGGCTTTTATATGCATGTGAGCTCACACAGATCGACAAATGATCAAACTATTGACGAATTTAATTTAAAATTTGATATGAATCTGGATTTTAGATGCTAAAATTGACAAATAAATTTTATTTATTAAACTGTTTACGTTTATTTATTAATTAGTTATCATTCTATGAGCTAACTTGCTCATAGAATGGAAAATTTTCTGTCATCACATTTCTTTCAAAATTGTCTAGAAATCTACAATTATAATTTAAAGGTAACGTACTAAATTTCATCCGCCTAGTGCAGAACTTTTTGAGATACCGTATCCAGTGTCAATTAGACTTAATTCTAAAACTATGTTTTTTGAACTCGGAAAGGTCTGAAACATTGCGATTACTCAAAATCTCGAGGTAAAATATTTTGTTGGTTACAATATTTTCTTCGCATAGAACTAACATTTTTGTAAATTATAAAACTGTAAATTTTGTAAAATAACTGTAATTTTTTTCAATGCATTGTCGCAACATTAGTATAGTTCGGTTCTTTCGTCAATGAAACTCTACTTCATTATTTCATCAATAGTATTTCGATTTCATACTTAATTATTCTATATCATTATTGTCTAAACTACATTACACATTTATATTTTTATTAATAGGCGTATATTGTGAGAACGATTGATTCGAGATATATGACAAAACTTTCCACTTTATAATATTGGTAGGCTTCGATTTTTGGGTCACCATGTTGATTTTTATTAGAAAAGTTCAATCCCAATCATAAGCCCAGATTTTATAAAAAGACGAACAGTAAATTTATTTACGATATTTCAACATAAAAATTGTAAGGCCTTCAAGCTGTAGATCGACTAAATATGTATGCGAGTAAAAATTCGGAGCGAAAGACAAGAGAGTGTTTAAAAATGCATGCATCGTCATGCAGTATAAAATGCACGATGGAACAGTAGCGCATCCTGGTTACATTACATTCAATCGAGGCGCAAATTACAGTTCATAATTTCTTGAAGACTGACTATGTTCATATTCACTATAATAAAAAAATGTAATAAAAACTGTAATCTATACTTATATAAAGCTCAATGTGTGTGTGTGTGTGTGTGTGTGTGTGTGTGTGTGTGTGTGTTGGCGCTCCACAGGCCAGGCCATTTGACCTACAGCTACCAAATTTGGTACGTGTATACCTTAGAGGTCGGGAATGTGCACCTGGGGTCCCTTTTTTTGAATTTTTAATTAGAATTTTAATTATTAATTAAAAACTAACTTTCCGGCCAAAACAATCTTCCATTTTCCCCACCGCCAAATGAGTAAGGCTTCAGTTTTTTTCCCTCCAACAGTAATGAAGCTAAGGTTAACATTTTTCTGCTGATTATTTCAAACGATTCTATTTTCTTAATGTTTTATGCATTTAAAATTTAACATTGTTAATTAATCGGTCTTTCAGATTCATTCTGAAGTACTTTTGAATTAAAATAACACAGAATAAAGGAAAATAAAACTGTCTAATATGCATAGCGTTACCCCAACTGGCGTAGAAAACGCATTCACGCATTTGCGTTACCGTAACTGGCGTTGAAAATTCACACATGCGTATTGTGTTCTGATTGTTGACAATATTATCAACAGATGATTCTTGATTTAAATTATTTTTAGGTTAGTTGCATACTTTTGTAATTAAATTGTATTTATTTTAGTTATATATTTTTTGTATATGCTTATAGTTTTAAGTACATCGTTTTTTAAGTAGTTTTTTTAAATCTGTTTTGGACCGATTATTTTAAACGATTCATTTTATTTTCTTAGTCTTTAATGCATTTAAAATTAAACATTGTTAATGAATCGATCGATTCATGATGAATCTGAGAAAATTTAGTTGACAAATTCTTGACATATTACATAAATTAAGAAAGATATTCTTTAGTGCCCATAAAGTTTAAACGCTCAGTTACTCTGTTATCAGTAATCCTATTATAAAAAAATGCTTTGTTTCAGTAAAAAATATTATTATATTAATTGCAGATTAATTCTTTCCACTTTAATTTAAAGTATAAATTCTACGGGAGCTAACAGAAAATTAGAGAGATACATATTACATTATGACTGAAGGCCTTTATAATATTATGAATAAATTATATGACTAGCAAAATTTGAAAATATTTTGATGAAGAATCTATTAAAGTAGGAATTGCGTAAAATATTTAATTATTAAAATTTAAACGAACATTACGATTGGCGAACCAGCTGGTCGCCAAAGGCGGCTAGTAAATAATAAACTTAGTCATATTAATGAAAGTTTGTTGCTATTATAATTTATTGTTAAAAACAGAAGTGTTGAATAAAAGGTTTTGATCTTTTTCAACATGGTATAGAATTTATTATTTAACACAAATAAATCAGCTGTTGATCAGAAGTTAACCAAATCTTATATGTTTGAGTCTTTCTTTTAGAATTTTTAGACCCCTGCCTACTCAGGTTCATTTAAGTTTCTAAAGAACTAAGAAAACTTTCTAATAAATGCCACAAATGGATATTTCTACAAAACTTTTTATTACATAGCTGATAAACAGAAATTCTTTACAAAAAAATATCAGACCTCCTCACCATGTTATGAAATTTCACATTCAATTAAGATTTATAGTAATATTTATTCAATAATATTCTACACAGGACATTTGTTAATTTTATAAAGGATTAATAAAAATGGAAAGACCTATATTATTGATTAGGTAATTTTATGGCTAAGCTGAATCAATAAAAACTGTAATTAAAAATTTAACTCCATTCAAGCAAAGTGCAAAACACATTTCTCTAAAAAAATTATTATTTTACTTCATCTATTTTTATATTTTATATTAGTGTATTCCATATCTATAGAATTTTTTTATACAGTTTTTTAAAAGATTATCCAAAAAATATCGAATCGCTTTTATGAACAACTTCTATCAACCGCTTTTTCTCCTGTATTTCTTTGAATCATTTCCAAAAAAAGATGCGACATTTAATATTTAAGTAAAAATTGTGAGAAATATCGTGGCGTCATCTATCGGGAAGTGCTAAAATCAGCTCTGAGAGATTTAAATAGCAAAGGCGAATAACCATTGCTAACATAATTATTAATATAAATTTCAACTTTTCATTTATATTCTTACACTAATCATAAAAAGGTTTATGGAGCATAAGATAATGTCTTTTTAATAGGATTTTAATAAATTTAATTAAAAATAGTAATTCTCTTTAAAATAATTTTTTTTTAAATTTCCAAGCAATGTTTTGGGCCAAATTTCGAAAAAGAAATTTAATTTGATACCTAAGCTCTATTTGGATTACTTATTATAATTTTTGCAACAGTGATAGCTGAGATGTGTAATAAAAATGATTTCCAGTAAAATACTTTCTCGCGTTTACGATATCAGCTGGATCAATTAAGTCTTTATGCACTTCATAGATTCACTTTTTTTTTTATATATAAACTCATGTTTTATATACTAAAGGAAATATTTATTATATTTAGCACTCAGTTATTTTTAAATAAAATTACTTAAAAAATACATATTGATATTATTTTTATTTTTTTCATAATAAAATCTTAAATATTCAATCTTATTAAAAATGCTTCATTTAAAATGGTTAAAAAAATTACTGATACTTTATCATCCTTAAGTCTACAGAATCTAATAGAGAAACACAAAGTTTTGTTTAGTACTATTGATATCTTCTTCAAGATCAGTTCCCGATTCTGAAGATATATATAAAAAAAATTTCTTGAAATTGCCACCAGGTTTCCAGAAATATAGTGGCGGATTTAGGCATTTTGCGGTTCCAGGCAGGACATTTATTATTTTTATAAAAAGGACGTTTTGCGTCTTATATTTTAATAACTGGTCAGTTTATTTCTCATTGCAGCAAATTTTTAATGTAATTAATATCGTAAGGATTTATTTTAGACTACATTATAAAAATTATCAGCTGTATAAACTATATAGTTTTATTATATATTTTTTTTAATATAAGTGTCAAGAAAAAATTTCTAAATTAATAAAACTCTTGAAAAATTAAACATTTATGAGTTATTAATTTCATCACTTACTAATACATTTAATTATTATGATGTGTTATAGGAAAATAATAAACTTCAAACTAATATAGCATTAAAAAATTATTATTTTATAAGACTTATCCACCGGAATATAATATAGCCAGTTAAATGAATGATTATTATTTCAATATTATTTTTTTAATAAATATATTTACTTGGCAATAACCTTTTTTTTTAGATCTATATGTCAGTTTTCCCCTTCCAATTGAGCACTCCTAATTAGAAAATCCTCAATTGCATGGATTTTTTTATAACAGTTTGTTGGCCTAGTAAAAAATAATTTAACTTTTTTAATGATTTTGAATTATTGATTGGATGAATGATTTTGATGAAATGACTTTGGTGCAATCATAACAATTCATTTCGGCATATAATAAGAATATATATTTTATAAAATTATTAAAAACCCATTTCAATAAAACAGATTAGTCAGTTTTTATTGTAGTAAAACATAAACGTGTAGTTTCCTAGCTATCAATCTTGAGACTATCTTCAGCTAAATATCAATATTTAAGATATTATTCAAAAATATAATAAGATTGAATTCATGGGATAACAAAAAGGTTTTCAGAAAGTGAATATTTCTTTCATTTTTATAAAATAATCAATACATGGAATACGGTATTTCTTCTCCTTCATCTATTAAGAAATAAAAGGGATTTGGACGGAATCAATGAAGCCAAAAAGGAATTCATTGATTTTATCTTGTGAAGAATATATTGTATGAAAATATCAATTCTTTTACATGAAAAGAAAAATCTTATGAAAAAAGAACCCATTATAATAACTAGTAATGATAAAAGCTCTTGCAAATCTATTATCGTTAAATCTTAACAAATATTCTAAAATCCAATTTATCTTGTGTATTGCATCGAAAAAAAATGGATGGATATTAGTATATTCACTTAAGAAAAACAGAGCTCTGTACAATATAGAATAATATATGTCTTCTTTAGAAACTTGAATTTCTTAAAAAAATGGAATCCTTCTTTTTATAATATAAATTTATTTACCGGTTGTTTTTCGAAAAGATTAGCGTGTAACCAGCATTCATCTTGTTTTCTATATATCAATTCGCATATTTTAAAGGCACATTTTTGCATAAGTGAGTGAATATTGTTAAAGAGATATTTTATGAATATTAAATATTAGTAAAAATATTGAATATTTAGAAATTTCGGAGAATATTTAGTTTGATTTTCTTTCAAGACTTTAACGAAACTTTGAGATACTTTTTCAGAGATAATGCAATTATTTCCTAGATTTTGTTTCAGAAAGGATACCAATAATATGAAACTTTATTTAGATGTACTATACAGTGATTTTTGATTTTTTTTTATAAAATTGATTCTGAACATCAAAGAATTCAAATATACATTGAAAACAGGAAGAAAGTGCAGCACTGAAATAACGTATTTTTTTCTTTAATATTAGTGTGTTTTTTTCATTGATAAATTATTCAGCATTTAACAATTGTGTAGCTTTTTAGAAAAAAAAAATATATTTTTAGAATAGGGAATTTGAATTAAATCAGTTTTATATTATTTATTTTCTTATATATGAGGCTAATTATAAAATGTGCTTCATTTTCATCTGTACAAAATGAATTTTCCAATTGTATAAGAAGGAAAAAAAAAAGTGAAAATATGAAAAAAGAATTTTAAAAAAATCAATTATTATTATGCATTTTGATGGAACTTCAAGCAATTTTGAGAAAGTTTATGAATTTGAATTACCCTTTTTATGAATTTTGATGCTCCAAACTAATCTGTATTTGACAGAAAAGGAGATTAAATGAAATCATAGAATTTTACAAGTACATAGCATCTTTTTAGCTAATAAGCTGTAAGAGATACAAATAAATAAAAAGAGTCACAAATAAATCAAACTTATATAGTTTTCTATTTTGTTCATTGTTAATAATTTTTCTAAAGTCTGAAAATTCAGGATATTTTACTAGAAAACTAATTTTCCAATGCGTATGAATATGTAAATTGTAACTTCATTTTTGAGATATTATTATATAATATTATTATTATTCAATAATAATAGTTCATAATTAAGAAATGAAGGATATATTTTTCGTATCTGATTCTAATATAAAACTTTGAAAATTGGAAATCGCCATTGTATAATAAGAAATGTCAAGAATCATGAAATCCAGAAAGAATAAATCCTTCGAGACTGCTTTGTCAGATTCATGTACATGCATATACAACAACGAAGATTTAAATAACTTTGCATCTGATATCAAACCATTTGTAATTCCAACTACGCATGTGATTCCTCGTATTCTGCATCAGTATTTTTGGTGGACTGGACTGGTAACCACATCTAAACATCATATTTATCAACGGATTGCTTCAATATTCTTCAACATATTTCTGTGTCTAATTATTGTAGATATAACTGTTACTTACATAAAAATAACCAAAGACTATTCTTTCATTAAAATGATTTCCGTTTTTCTCATCAGCTGTACATTGCCTGCCATTTCTTACCACATTGTTCGATGTAGAGGAAATCAAGTAGCATTGCTGTTACAAGATCTTGATCAATTATCTAGTGTGCCTTATGAAAAGAAAATATGTTTGTTAATGATCATTATTTGTTGTATGCCTTTTCTGTATTCAATCATTGTAACAACTTTGTATATTACGAAAACAGATACTAAGGACCTTATTTATGGATATGATGTTGGCAGTAGTCCATTAAAAACATTTGTATTGGGATTAAAATTTTTTCTTTATTTTTTTCTGCATCCGACCTTGAATAACTTGTTAGCACTACTATATTGCACAATATGTATGCGTTGCTGTTCTCTTATACGTAATCTTAAAGCCGAAGTAATGCAATGTACCTTTGAACGTTTTACGCCTTTGAAGCAAATTGATATCATCAACCGAAAAGAAAAAGTTGACAGTGTTTTAGAAAGCTTTGAACGTATTTTTTCACTACCTTCTTTTCTGATGACAGTAACAAATATATTATCCTGCGGCAGCGTATTGGGATCCACGATTATTGATAATGACCTGCAATTTCACATCCTTGCTCAGTGGATGTTTCATACCACCAATATCTTCGGCTGTTTGCTTACGACTTTCTGGATAGCAGGCAGCATACCGATCGAACTAAAAGAATTTAAAGATGCTTATTATAGAAAAGCGTGTTTGAGAATGTTAAAGGCTCGTATCCCTGAAGAATCCCGACTGGAAAGATGGGTTTTCGACACCCCTGACTTTGTTTTGACTGGTTTTGGTGTTTTCTCATACACGAGAAGCTCTCTCTTGGCTGTGGTGGGTGCTTTACTTACCTATACCATGCTTGCTATAAACAAATGAAAATAATGTTTTGAACTATAAAACAGAAGTTGCTTATACGCACTAGTGGAAATAGAGCATTTAAAAAAATAAAATTAACTATAAAGTATAAACTTAGCTAATATTGTACGAAGGAACTACCTTGCCCTGTCTAGAATAAAAGAAATGACCAGGCCGCCACTATAATATATCAGGCATTGAGATGAGTGCCAAATGGCATTCATTACAGTGCTGTCCCATGAATGGTTACGACACCATATCTGTATGGAGAAAACTCAAACCTACATTATTATTATACTCACTGGGAAAGCGAGAATCTGCTTACTTATACGGCAACTTTTCTTCGTCATATCTGCGGTCTCTTCTAGTGAGACAAAACTCAAGCTTATATGGCACAATCTTAAAATTAAAATTTTTCCATGTTGAAAACTCGCCAAATGTTGTAACCTATTTATTTTTTGCTGCAATTCTGAATCCTAGAATTGGATGAAAAATTCTGGATCCAAGATAGCGGACGTTTGATGTGTTTTTTATGTTGCGCATGATTAAGACGATGTTGACGAAAAATAGATATCGTCTGTTTTAATATTATTGAATGTCGTTTTCTTTTTTTTGTAAACAATGTAAATGCTGAGAAAGTATTATAACAATAACAAAATAAAATCAATTTGGAATTGTATGGAATTTCTGCATTTTAGATCCCCTATCGACAATTTTTTTTTTCAATTTTTGTGTTTTCTGTTTGTTTGTGTAAATATAAAAGAATATCTCAAATTTAGTAAGAAGAAAGAATCGGTTATTTAGGCTTTGTATGAAAATTATAAATCTATATCAATTTGTACGCTAGCTCTTCAGGACTAAAGGCAGTGTTACTTTTCTAAAGTCATCAATTTATTAAATACGAATTAATTTAATTAATTGTTGTATATTTAACCATCAATTTAAAATTAAGTAGAGATTTAAAATTAAGGGGTTAAAATTGAGTTAGTATTTGAAGAATATTTTATTAAATACGACTCACAGGACAGGGTCTGTATAAAATTTTAAAATTTTTAATTCATCCGAACAATTTTTGATTTAAACCAGATAAAATACAAACATTTGCTTAATTTATCCATTTTTTTTGGATGTATATGCCTATTACCAAGGGCTTAGAATTAGCTGTTGAGTTTGGATTATAAGGAATACTCCATGCAACTATGTTTGCTTTCAATAAAACTGAATTATTGAATTAATATTAGTCGCTGAGAATTTTTATTAGTTTTTTTACAAGTTAGTATTGAGTTAATATCAGTCACATTTTTTATAAGTCACTGAAAACTTTTTTTGCATTTATATTTTTTTTAAATATAAAATTTCATATTTACTAGACGACTTTGGCGTTCAACTTGTTCGCCAAGATTATTGACGTTTTACGCTGTTAAAAATTAATATGGAGCAAATATGTTTTTTTTTTAAATTCATTTTGTTATTCAATAAGATCAAAAGACATGAATTTAATCGAATGTGAAAAAATTATAATATTTGCAAATTAAAAAGTATATGCAATACGAAATAAAAGTGGAAATTAAAATTATATTTTGGAATTGATGTGCAAAGAAAGTATTAATTATATCTTAAGTTCAATACTGCAATAGGCAAAAATACACTATTGAATGATTTCATGGATGAGTTTAAATTTCATAGTGATAAAAATTGCTACAAACTGTATCGCGCTGAAAAAACGTTAAAAATAAAGAAAACATTGCACATAAAAGAAATTAATATTATTAAAAAGTTCATTTTTTTAAACTCTGAGATGATGCAAATACCATTTTTGTGATAATAGTTTTGAAAATATGGTCATCAACTTCCATAGCCAAATCTTAATGATTACTCACGTGGTAACTATTTTGGCTCTTGTTTGAACTTTGATGTCTGTTTCTTGATTTCTTATTTCTTCTTTCCTCTGAGAAAATAGAGCTTTTGTTGAACTTTACCAGGGCAATTTTTTAATATTTTATATAATATATAATATCAGCTTCATTAATGAACAAAATTTTGAATTAAGTGAATTATATATATAGACTCTAATTAATTTCCTAATTTTTAGCTTAATTTAGCCCATATGAAATTCATTCTAAAATGTTCTCTTATTTACTGATCCAATTCCACCTTTTTTACTTAATTAATTCAACACGAGTTCAAAAATTGCTGAAGTCAAGTTCCCACACTCCGAGTGAAGGGATAAAAAACTATCAGAAAAGCGAATTCTTTTTAAAAGATCCCTATAATTCCCTTACCTAAATTGACACGTGTAAAGAAATCCCTATCAAAATCTCACAGTATATAACGAGAGGGATAAATATTTCGTGAGCATTTTCCCTCTTGTGTCGCGTTCTGTGTGATGTGTCTCGTCTTTCGGCTTGTCATAAATGGTTATTTTGGTTTGCTTATATTAATGTCCCGTTTGAAGCAACACTAGGGCTATTTTGGGACGGACCTAGTAATTTTGAACCGCGGTCAGATGACGAGGACGACACCTGAGCTAGCACCCCCCTCTCCACACTACACCACACCAGCGGAAGGACGTTTGGTCATGACGGATTTAACGTGCAACAGACCCCCTTACACGACGGTTCTTCGGTGGAATCGAGTCACGAACCTGAAACCCTCCGGTTCCGAAGCCGAGACCTTACCACCAGGCCACCGCGGCCCTGTCATAAATGGATGATGGATTAAAAGCGAAAAAATTCGAAAATGTCTTCATCTCTTCTCAGCCACACATTTGCTTAAAAATTTATATATATATATATATATATATATATATATATATATATATATATATATATATATATATATATATATTATTTCATAGATGCACGGACGGAAAAATACACCGTTCTAGGTTGAAGTAAGAATTAATTTCAATTTTTTAATTTGTACTTTTATCAGCATGATGGCAGCATGTTGATTAATCCGACTGCATGCGTAACATATACATGTTATTAAGATATAGCATGATTATAACTTAATAACATTTTATATATTATATAAATAATAAAATTTATATCTTAGTAACATAACATAAAAATAACTTACATCTAAGAATACCGTAATTGTTTATCTTATTTATTTGTAATCATTTTACAAAATTATAGAAGCATCATTTCTTTTTCATTAGGAAAAGAAAGCGAATATATATTTAATTAGATGCATTTCCATGGGGGTAACATAAAAGCGAAAGAGAAACCAAAAAAATTGATGAAAGAGAAAAAGTTGAAGAAGGGGGGGGCGCCATTTGCCTTTATAAATATAGCTAGAATAGAGGTGGGAATATTTCTACTCAGCCATCTCGAAGTTCTAGGGTGCAGAGCATCACTTTTCCCCTTCCGATGTATCATTTAACTACGCTTGGAGGATGATTTTAGCTTTGCTCAGTACTATTCGGGGCACAACATCCTATGCCTTTCTTCATTATTCAAACATTTTTTCTTTTATTATTATTATTTTTTTCTTGGTTTGTAATATCTTTTCCCATTTTTATTGCTCATAAAACTCTTAACTATAAATTAATTTAATAAAATTAAAAATGAAAAACAAAATTTTTAAAAATTAAAGATTGGGGTATTTTTTATTAAAAAGGCAATACTGTATTTTCTGGGACATATGTAGTTTTATTTAATTCAGCCTGTGTCTACTTAGAAGACTGCAATTTATCTTTTAAAAGCATATTCCTGTCATCTATTATCCAAGATAGATGCCAGTGTGAGTTATGATCTAGGGATGATTTGCGAGTTAATTTTTGGGGAATCGTTACTTTTCGTAACTTTCAAAATTTTAATGTGGACGTAAAGCCTTCAACCAACCACATGGTAGCAGCAGAATAAAAAGAAGCGCAATAAGCAAGCAAGAGACTCATATCGATTCAAACCTCGGCAATCTAATCTTTCTCCTCTCTATCTCTCTCTCATCCTCCTTTCGCTGTAAACTTTCAATTCAGATTGAGTTTACAATAATTTCGAAGCGCTTTGCTATTACATGTGTAAACATTTGTTACATTCAATAATATATGCTTTTTCTTAACAGAAGTTCTTTTTTTGTCCAATAAAATCTCATTTGAAAAAGAAGTGTGCTATTTGTCTCAAAAAAAAAAAAATATTCGCCGTACCGAGAACGGATTGAGTTTCTACAGATTTGGTTTCTAAAAATTGAGTTGCAGTGTTTAGAATTTTTGTATCCCTAAACTAATAATAAAGGGTCACTGGCCTTAAAAAATAATTTTCAACAAATTGTGCTTGAAACCAGCAAGATTGGTTTCCTTAAAACTTTCTAGCATACTTTTCTTTCTCGCGTCTCTAATAAATTTTTCATGACAGAGAATCCTTATATGGCACTGGCGTACAATATTTACGAAATATTTACTTTTGGCATGGATTTAGTATTTTTACTGAATCTATTGTGCCATCCTTGGCGAATTATTTGGCTATTAATCCCTAGCATGCGTTAATAGTATCCAAAAATAGAATTTGTATTTCGGATGCCTTTTTTCTCAATCGATTGAAAGAAAAATTTGACACAAAACTACACTTGTAGTCACAAAATTTCATATCAAATTTGATATATTTAAGTCATCGTGTTTTGAATGATTGAATCCATATGTTTCTGAAAGTACAGACCAACAGGCAGTCAACACGGAGTTATATTTGGCTCAAAATTTGGCGTGTGTCTATACTATAGATGTTAAATCTGTGCATTGTATTTTATCCCTCTCTTTCTCTTCATGTTGCGGTTATCGTGTTAACTTATATTCGAACAGCCGGACACTCGGACTTCTGCAGAATAGATTTTACACAAACTTTGATAGAAATTTGAAAATTATGTGTAAAGACCGTATATTAAATTTCAACTATCTAGTCAAGCGTTTTTTAGTTATCTTTGTCAAAGACAGACGGATATTTTCCAAAAATGAGCTTCTTTGAGGGTGTTCAAAAACGTGAAAATCTCGAGTTCAAATTTTTTTACGATAACTAAATTTCCTCTATACTATGTATACGAGAAAGTAAAAAAGGAGCATGGCATCGATAATTAAATATCAGAAATTTAACGAAAAGTCTTAAAATAAGTAAATTTTGCTCTTAAAACATAATAAAAGTTTATTAAAATATTTAATAGATTAGTTCGATCAACAGATCAATACATATTGCAGGCACCCGAAAAGATGAAATTTTAATGATGAAAAATGCTTTTGTACTGACTATCATTAAAATGTATCGCTTTTCATAGTTTTCAAAAACTTGTGAAAGTCATTCATCTTCATTATTTAATTTATATTTTAAATGATCAATATTACATTAAAACGGGAGTAGTGAAATGATTGTTAGAGATATTTTTGAGTATATATATATTTTCAGCTTACTTTTTTAACTATCCCCTTGAAAGAGTTTTGCGCCGGTATTCTAATTCGAAAATTTTTAAAATGTGTCTTTTTAGAATGAAAAAAAGGTGAAAAATATTTAGTTTGATGTAGAATTCCTATCTGAAATGTGAGTGGTTTTTGATTATGTGGAGTGCTGTTATCATCTATTACATAGGCTTCTCGTGGAATAAAGTTTATTATCAGCCATTAACTCTGTGGGACATATATATTGATGCAAATTCACATTCAACTGATTATCTTTATATTAAAATAATATCTACAACATAATATGTATTTCAAACTAGAATATCTGCACCGAGAATTGAATATAGAAACCGAGTTATAAGAAGTTCAAAACTAAAAAAAAAAAAAAAATTCTTTTCGAATTGACTATTCAAAAAAGAAATGTACATTTTTAAATCTATGAACTGAAAGCATGTTAAACCACATCCAATGAACCACTGAAAATGCTTTCAAACAATTTAAAACACAATATACCTAGAAATCTAAACTACATTTTGTGCTTCACTGGAGTTTTAAAACTGAATAAACAACACAAATGTTACGGAATTTCAACAGCAGTGTTTTGCTGTACTCTTATATACGTCAATTTAGACAACTGGATTCTTATCTTAATAAACATATACACGTCTGAGACCAAAAGAGCAAATATAGCTTATACAATCCCCTATACGTTAGCGACATGGATGTGGTGTGTTACTTTTATGAAAAGGAAGAAGTTAACAACTTTATTGTATATGTTTCAAATACCAGCGAAGCTTTCAAATCAAGCAAATATTTTAACTTTAATAATTTATTGTTTACCTCTGATGATTTCTTTGCCCAATGCTTTAACAACAATGAAATATAATTCAACCTATTACACATACGGATACCATATAGAGGATTCGGGTGCGCAATTTTATATTTCATTTATAAAGAACTGCATTTTTAGTTCAGTTTATCCAACATACACCAACCTGATAACATTATTGTTCTGTATTTTGTGCCACAGATGTTCCCAAATGATAAGTCACTTAACTCAAGATATCTCAGAGTGTCCATCAGAAAATTTCATACCGACAAAACGATTGGAGATAATAAAAGAAAAGTCCAAAATTGACGATATTATGAAGTGCGTCCAAGATGTATTTTCTTTACCATCTTTCATAATAGTCATTTCTAATCTGTTGATGGGTTTCAGCATTACCAGCTTATACCTCGATTTATGGATAAATAACCATCCAGATCTTGGCATTAAATTATTGCTGCTCCAATCTATTAATTCCTTTGTATGTTTGGCATTTATTTTGTGGATAGCAGGTAGTATACCTCTCGAAGAATGCAAATTTAAAGAAGCGTTTCACACGAAACTGAACAAGAGAATGATTGTTAGCAAAGTTCCTGATAAATTACACGTGAAAAGTGGTTACTCGCTAAACCAGATTTTGTATTCACTGGATGGAATCTCATTTCTTACCGTCGGAATTCCATATTTATTCTAGTTGGTACCTTGCTTACATATACTGTCCTGATTGCCAACTAACTGAATGGTTTGAAATTATTTTCAAACAAATGTATATAATTGTTCCTTGTTTTGTTCTTTCTTACTTTCTTTCTTTTTTTTTAAATTTACAAAATCTCGAAAATATATAATTTAAAATATACTAATTTAGAAAACAAGTGAAATATTATAAGAATGGTATGTGGGAGGGGGCATTCAAAATTTAATGATATAATAAAAGTTGTGTCTCTAGAAATGATCATATTATCTATGTTTCATATTTTTAATACCATGATGAAAAACTGTCTATCGTATTGAGGCAGCTTGTTTTACACAGAGGAAATGTATTTGAAATCTGCATTTGAATTTGGCTTACATAACAGGTGATTATATTTAATAGCTTGATTTTCTTTTATTGTTTAATGCAATACCAGAATATTAAATAGGTATTGTAGGCAATTGCCTAAGGGTTCCGTAATTTTAGGGGGCTCTGAGCACATGAAATTTGTTTTTTTTGGCATTTTTAGAGTTATATTTAATTTTATTCTTACTTATAAGTAATTTTTTATAAATAAAAATAAAATGTATTTCAGATATAATGATAAAATCTGTGCATTTATAAATATCTTACAATAAACTTATTCAAAGTGAAACCAAGAATTGATTATATTCAATCTTATTAATGCTCTCAATTAATTACAAATTGACAGTTTTAAATTATGCTACTTTATAATTTCTTATAAAATGTGTAATTAAGTGTTAGACTGCATTGAAGGACGTTTTGTTGTTTTTAATTATTTCTTTAAAAAATTATTTTAAATTGTATTTGTACATTTTTATATACGACATCTAGAAACCAATATCTTTTGAAGATGATCCACAATTAAACGTTTTTGTATTAAATTTTCAAAATTTCCCATATTAGACTGCTTACATAACGATTAAAACGAAATTTTTATAAAAAAATATTTATTTTTAAAACTTGCGAAAGAGAAAAGGGACGCCGAAACATGCATTGCTTAAAGGCCCCTAGAAGACTTAATCCGGCCCTGTTCAAAGTTAAAGAAGCAAGATTCTATTTATTGTTTATGTATCTCATATGAACAGAAAGAAATAAAATTACAATATCCCGAAAGTGTTAATATACAATAGGAGATCGGTTATCCGGATAATTACATTTTTAATGGCCTTATGACATCTTAGAAATTCACTAGGAAGATTCGTGTACACAAGAAGCAGGGTAACTATAAGGCTTTAAATATCCGAATTTAATATTTATCACGATTTATTTATATTATACATTTAACAATAATTCATACTTGTTGAATGCTTTTTGTAGCAGTATTTATGAGAATTTCATGCCAAATGATAGATAGTTTAATTAAGTTTTCTACACAAGCTGTAGAGGTTTGATTAATTTACTTTTCTATTTCAACCTTCATATACAGCAATACCATTGAACTCGAGCCATATATAGTATTTTGGTTATCAACTTTAATTCTATTGGCAGCTGACAGCGCTCGAAATCATGTGCTGTAAATAACAAAGGACGATAATTGAGGGGAAAATATAAAGAAAAAGAAAAGAAACCTCCCTTATGTTTTTGGCCATCGTTATCATATGAAATGGATTAAAAATTGATATACATATTATGGATCGTCTTTGTAAGTAATTTGTACATAATTCAAACAATTGTTGCGAGTATTTTGTAGATAATTTAAGAATGAATAGCATATTAATGACAGTCAGTATAAAAATAGTCTCTTATGTATTTGCTACAATGCTAAAAATTATCAGTAATTTTTTAACGATTCAAAATTTTTTTATGAAAAGTACGCAGCGTAATTTATAAAATAAAATAAAATTCAATAAAAAGGATATAAATTACCAAATATTGTTCATTTATATCAAAAAAGTTAGGGAAAATCAATGAAAAAATTTTCAATCAATATATTTTACTACAATCATTTTTGAAAATGACCAGTATTACATGTCTAAAATGGTTGTCAATATAATTTATTATATACTCTGAAATAAAGAAAAAAACCTTTTGTGTGACTTATCTTCATCATTTATGCTTTCTTTACAAAAGTTGATGAAGTTTTAAGAAAACCTTTACATTGATTATTTTAATCAATTCATGTGTTTGCTGTATACACGTTAGAAAATGAAATTTCTATTATGAATAAAGCTTTTTGTCTCCCTGAAATGGTTTTCAATTCATTTTATTGGTTATTTTGAAATTAAAAAAAAGTTTCTGTATGATTTATCATCATCATTTATGTTTACTTTGTTGTGAAATTAGAATTTCATATTATAACAGATGTAAACAATGGAAATGCAAGAATGTATTTTTTTTAAAGAACGTAACCAATATATTTTTTGGGACAGTTTCTAGCTGTAGAGCCATTAAATTTCTGGACAATTTATTCCTTTTAAATATCCTCAGTACTTTTTCAGATTTAGTACCCAAATCCCTTTCGAAATTTCTTTAGGGAAGTGTTAATGACCTATAATATTTTTTATCGTATTTTTTGTTTAAAATCATTGCACCATTAGCGCTTTAATATCATAGGTTCATTTACATCTGTTTGATAGGTAGTAAACTAAATTGTGTGCATCGCATTTTGATATCATTTAACATTTCATTCATTTTCTTGATTGAGATAACAGATTCTTTTAAAATTTTTAAATCAGTCTTTAATAATCTTTGATGTCTGCGTTGATGAAATTGCTTCTGAGTGCAGATATAAAAACTTATAAAAATTTTATGAGCTTTACTACGTTTTTTTGAGAGCATATTTCCCAAAAGGTGTAAAATTTGTCATAAATGTAAAATCAGTATCCTACCAAAAAGATTCTAGAAGAATTTATTTCTGCTAACACAGCAGTATTACATGTATCTGAAAAAAAGCAATAATTTATCTTGTAATCAGCAATTAGCTGCACTTTCTATCCTATATTTATTATTTTCAGAGAAAATTAGAGATTTTTTTTCATTTGATATTAAAAAAAGCCATAGAAATATTTTAATCTGTGTTTCAAAAAGTAATTAAAAATGCTTTTGTGGTGTTCTAAATATAATATTCCTGGAATCTTATACTATATTTTCTTTTTCACTGGACTTCTACCGACACCCAGAAAGTCCAAATGGAACATTGCTACAATCATAATTTTTATTATCATTCTAATGTATGTCAATGTAGATAACTGGATTTTCATCGCGATGTGTAAAAATGAGTACAATACGGCTTATATAGCCTATATAATTCCTTATGCATTAACAGCTTGGATGTGGTATGTAATTTATATGAAAAGGAAGGAACTTTCAATACTATTGGATATGTTCCAGAAATGCAAGTGTGATGAAAAGCTACTAAATATATCAGCATTTCTTATTCTTTGTCTACCAATGATAAATGCTTTGATATTTACTTTTCAATCAAATGCTTTTAAATCCGCATATTGCCCTTATGGATTCAGTACAAACGCGCCATTGGTCCAGTTCACTATAGCTCTAACGAAGCTTTGTATTTTTAGTTCCGTTTATCCTTTATATACGGATCTGGTGGCATTTTTGTACTGCACCTTGTGCTTCAGATGCTCCAAATTCTTAAACGATATAATTCAAGAAATCGCAGATTGCCCATCAGAACTTTTGATGCCAACAAAACGCCTGGAGATAATCAAAGAAAAATCAAGAATTGATGAGATCACAAATGCCATCGAAGATGTCTTTTCTTTGCCAACTTTCATCATTGCCGTCGCCAACCAGTTGACCTGTTTCAGTTTTCTCAGTTTATATTTCACGAAGAGGTTGACTGATTATTCAGCATTGGACATTGTAGTGTTTGTGCTTAAAGCCGCAAATTGTTTTGGATGTTGTGTATTTGTTCTTTGGATGGCATCTAAGGTAAATCTGGAAGATAAGAGATTTAAAGAATCATTCCGCACGAAACTGAAACATAGAATGATTGCTTTCAAAACTCGTGAAGATCTCCAATTGGAAAAATGGTTGCTGGAAAAACCGGATATTGTGTTCACAGGATGCGATATCTTTCCTTACCGGCGAAATTCCATTTTTGTTGTGGTTGGTGCTTTGCTAACTTACACTGTCTTGATTACTGAGAAATAGAACGGCAAAAAAGATTTTTCTAATATATGAGTTTTCTTATTGTTGCACTGTGTACTGCTTTTCTCTTGAAATCAGCAGGAGTGGTCTCTTCAAAACTTTCCCGCATACTCTCTAATAAATTTGTCATGCCAGAAAATGATCACTATTGTACTTAAGTGCACTAACTTATATGGCACTGGCGTACAATAGTTATAAATTATTAATTTTTAGTGCGGATTTAGCATTTTTCTTTATCTATCGTGTGATACTTGGCGATTAATCCCGGTCATGCGTTAATAATATCTAAAAATCGAATTTGTATTTTAGACTTGTTTTTTTCAACCGATTAAAACAAAAATCTGAAACAAAACTGCAATTTTAGTCAAAAATTCTCGTACTAAATAAGCCATTCCATTTTTGAATTATTTCTTTTAATTATTTCTAAAAACACTGACCGACATACAGTCAATTCATCGTTGGATTCGGCTCAAAATTTGATATGTGTCAAGACTATAGATGTTAAACCTTTATACCGAATCTTACCTATCTAGCTCTCTTCTTTTTGTAATTATCGTTTTAACTTATATTCGATCAGCCGGACAGAAGGGCTCTGAACAGATTTTACACATATTTTGATAGAAATTTGGTGTGAAGACCGTATACCAAATTTTAACCGTTTAGTTCAAATCATTTTTGAGTTTGTCTTTGTCATAGACAAACGGAAATTTTCCAATTTAACTTACACTTTATTTTTACATTAAAAAAATCGCTAATTCAAATGTGTCAAGAGGAACGAAAAACCAATCGCAGGGTAATAGGAATTATATAGCTAAAACCACCGCAGATATCGTAAAGTTTACTAGATTTCTTTCGGTAACTCGGCACTCTCAAACTTCAATCCGCCTTTAATAATTTGATGAGGAGAGGAATATAACTTTCTTTACATTTCTTCATATCTCGAAAACCAATGATCCCAGAGACCTTGTATTTCCTAAACAAGCATTTGGCTGCAAATCCTGTCTTTATGTCGCCAAAATCGTGTACCTGTATTTTAAAATTCATTATGCATTGTTATAAGCCGAGAAAATATCGCTTATTACGTAAGATGTTTATAAAATCATGGAGAAGATTTTATATGTCATTTTTACCACGGAACAAGAATTCAGAAATGCAAAAGAAGGGTGGCTGTTGTGGATTGTTTGCCAATAAATTAATTGAAAAAAAAGACAAGAACCGATACATCAAATAAAGTGGGAAACACAGGTTTAAAGGAATACGATTGGCAATAGTACGATCAACCAAGTTGAGTCAAATACAACATTATAAATCGTACGCCATATACCATGTAAAGTAACACGCGGTATCAGCAACAAATGTTTGAAGTACTTAAATTTAGTATTCAATCAGCTTGCATAAAAATCTATGCTTCCAGAAAGTATGCTTTGTATGCTGCTATTAATGCCTCAGACGTTATGTTACTGAAAAATTGAATGCCATTATTCTTGTATTGCATTATCTGGTATATCATTTTCTTTTATTTAATTAATTGAATGTAATAATTAGTCTTGGTCAATGGTTTGAGGAATTTTTCGTTGAGTCAACGGATTCAAGACAAAATCTTACATATTTGAGAATTTCAATGATAGTGCAATGAATTTGAGAAATTAGACAATGTTCGAGATGTTTTGAACGCTTTTGATAGGTTTGTAATGATGATTATATTATAATTATGTATGGTAGCTAGCTGTTTGTAGTTTCTTTTTTAATGAACATCACATATTATTCTTTAAATACAAATTATTTTTCATTTTATGACAAAATACCTATTGAACTCTTGTAGGATTTAAAGCATAATATTATTGGGTTTTTTTTATGTAATGATATTTTGCAGTACATGTAACAAAAAAATATTTTCTCGCTGAGGGTTTTTAAGGAGACTCGGGGGATTTGAAGATCTAGGGAGCGTTTGAAATGCATTCAGCACCAATTGCAACTTTCCAACCAAGAAAATTGCAAACGAATAGTTTGTAGATCCGCAAGCATATGGTAATCAAAATAACAGGGTATAATCTATCATTTTCGTCTCCTTTCTTATCACGAATTCTAACACTTTCAATGCATTATTAAAAATAAATACTTTTACACGCAGTCGTACTTTTATTATAAGCATAAATATACAGTTAAGTTCACAATTTATTTAATCCTATAATTAGCAAAGCATAATTTCTAACTGTAAAATTCAACGTTTTATATCGTAATTAAATTAAATAAAAAGTTTATGAGAACACATTGTTTGTAAATAGACAAAAAAATGTTAAAAAAATTATATGATTTTTGTTTTCTACTTTTATTTTCTGATTTATATTTCCTCTTTATAAATATTATGGTATCTTAAAAAACCCTTTTTTATTTTCTAACTCATTACTAGGTGCCCCACTCTTACGGAATCAAAATTCAATAAAATTCATCGAATAATTCATAATTAAGTTCTAAAAATATTTAAATAGCATTTGTCAATAAGAATAAACAAAGAGCAGAATATTTTTAAGTTTTTCAAAAGAAGAAAGGGAGTACAAAATAATTTTCCTTTTTAGAAACATGAAAAAATTCAAACAAATTAAAATGTAGAAAACCAGGATTAGATGTAAAATTTTTTGGAAAAATGTTAATATTTTAAATGGATTTATAATTTCTTGATTCTATTTAATTTTTCTATCTTAACTATTCATTGATAATAAGCATAAAGAAACATTCTAGAATTTTGCTGATTTTAGCATCAGAAATATTTTTCCAAAACTTGTCGACTGTTATTTGCCCCGGTTAAGACAAGATGTAAGAATGAAAACAAAAATATTAAAATTATTTTCTCTTTAACATTATTTTATTAATTAAAATGCATTATATAGGGTGTTCATTAATTATTGTCGGGGTTTCCGTACCTCATAACTTTCGAATAAAAAATATTACGCAAAAACCGATTACGTATTCGTAAATTACAACTCAAAGAATTTTATTAATGATATTAAAGTGTAAAGCTTGCACAATTTGCACTTTGTAGGCATTCAGCTGAAGGCGATTATGTATTCGTAAATTCGCTGAACAAATTTTGACTTTTGATAATCGTGCGGGTTCTCCGAGCCCCATATTCCACAGTTATGTTTATTCACTTTTTCTGACACATGAAAAGTGGATTCGTCACTGAAGAACCATTTCCGAAGGTAATTTTCATCATCCTCAATTCGAGTCAAAATTTGTTCAGCGAATTTACGAGTACATAATCGCCTTCAGCTGAATGCCTACAAAGTGCAAATTGTGCAAGCTTTACACTTTAATATCATTAATAAAATTCTTTGAGTTGTAATTTACGAATACGTAATCGGGTTTTGCATAATATGTTTTATTCGAAAGTTATGAGGTACGGAAACCCCGACAATAATTAATGAACACCCTATATATTTGATAATTATTATTTGTTAACCCATTGATAATAATTTACAGTGATTATTTATTTAAGTGATTTATCTTAAAATATAGAGAAAAAAAACATTTAATGAATCAGTATACATAAACTGCATCAAAAGTGCGCTTAACGCAAGGAAATGATAGACTGGTACAGCACATATTTTGTAATCAAATTTTGTGAAATAAGCTTTGAATTGTTTTCCTTTATTATGTCTATTTTTAATGCCTTGGGTTGGGAGTCAAAATATCTTTAATTAGATATCAAATTTCACCGAAGAAACTCCGTACACCAGACCGTAAATCTATAGGGTCCAAACGCTCGTGTGGATTATGAATGATTAAAAATGGTTGCAATTGATACTCGTTGATGATAAAAAATGGGATGCAAATTCAGGCACTGTCCTTTTCATCTGAACGCTGTCTAAAATTATATAGTCTCTATTAAAATAATTCTAATATTGCTTCGAAATTTCAAATTCATTAACGAGATTTTAATATTATTTAGCATATTATAATGCCCTATCAATGTTCAGTACCCATCACCTCAAGATAGGACAAAACCATTTTTTTTTTTTCAAAATCTGAATTAATTGAATCGACATTTTCTTTTTCCATTGCTTCTTTTTCAGGTAGATCAATAAGGAAAAGCAGATCTTTTTTTGTTAAATGAACTTTTGTTTGATTCTTTCTTAGAGAAGAATAGAGATGATTTGATCTTTGAAACTGAATACTAATATTTAAAGAAGAAAGTCGAACTAGAAGAATGAAATACAATACAATATAAATCTCGTAATTTGTAATATATTACAACTTGCCCCAAAGATTATGATACAAATTACACCATCTTATAGTTTCATGTATTTTTATTGATTAATAAAAAAATATTACGATTAAAAAAAAACTTAAATCAATTTTTCATAACTTAATATAAAGGCAAAATAAATGAATAAAAATATTTTTGAAAAACTTATTGACCAAATTGTCTTAAATGAAATTTAATGTAATGTTTCTTTTCTAACATTAATTAGATAAACGGAGCACAGGTTCACAACCTCTTTCAATTGGGTACTAATTGTGATGTTGTATTATGGCCTGTTATAAGAAACATAATAAGCGAAAATCATAAATAAAAACATTAAAATCTTCTACGTAAAGTGAGTGTTACAACTTGCCCATGTTGTGACTAGTCCAGGACTCCTTTATAAAACGTTTAAAAAAGATAAAAAATTCTTTAAATTTTTAAACTGTACTTTAAGATAAAATCTGTATCCCTTGTTGCAGCTAGTCCCGTATTTTTCTATAAAAAAGGTTAGGAAAAAATTCTTTAAAAATTCTTAAATTCTTAAAATTTTAAATTTAAGATAAAATCTGTGTTTAGTGAATGACAGGGAGAAAAAAGCAATTTCTACCTTCCTTCTAAAACTGGCTATGAAACATTTTATGGCTAAAAAGTTTACTCGTTTTTATTACAATTATTTTATTAAAAATATTTTACCTTTCAGCTAATAAAATAACTAGGAGTTTCGATTTCTTTAACTGTAGAAAAAAGCTAGAGGTCAAACTACTTCTTTCATATTCACACAAAAATACAAAGAAATTAAATTTATATCCTGCTTCTTTCTAATAAAAATAATAACCAATCAAATTTTTCTCACGACATGAAACTGACCTTCCTTTTTTATTTCTATCCTGCATGGGCGATATAATGTAAAAAATAATATTCACCTACGGAATAGAGGAAAAAAGGTACGCAACAAAAACTAATTGATTGTACATGCGTAGAATGAAATCTTTGTTCCGACTTTTAACAGCTGAATAAAGGAATTCACATTTGCTTCCTCTCGCAGCTCATTTCGCGCCTAACAACCGCCTACGAGTCATAATCAACAAGTGCGGGAAGACTCAAGCGCATGGTGTCGCAGTCTATAATTTGTCTATTATCATGTAAATGTCGATGGCTAACAAAATGCTTTGTCATGGAAGTACGTGTCGCCGTTAGAGAACAATGTCCCTCTTATCTGGGTGCCCTCTGACACCGCGACAGAACTCGTGTTTACACACCTTTCGAAAAGAACTCAAATGCTTGTGTTCTAGAATGCAACAGCGTTTTTCTCATCTTCATTCTTGTGAGGATTTTGTATTGAAGGGGTGTGAACATTTGGGATAGACGGTCAAGTGGTCATACGGGACATGGAATAGGGACGGAAGCGATTTGGCATTAGTTGTACAGAAGATACTTATTCCGATTCAGATGCTGATTGTATTAAAGCTTCGGTAAGATCAAAAACTTGGACTAAGAATTGCACAGTAGATCATAGCATTGTCATGATATCTGAATTAGTAATTTAGAACAGAATTCCTTAAACTAACTATCGCGACCTCAAATAGTCTGTACCAAAAATTTGGGGAAATAAAAGCACTAATGAAGCATATTATTATTGCCAGATTTCCCAAATAGCATAAATATATTATGTAACATAATATTGTGCATTAATGTTCCATAAGGAAGATTTTGCACAGAATTTTGTACCAATTTTGTGCCACTTTTGTGTAATGACAGAGAGAAATATAGAACAAAACCATTCTGATATAATAAATTCAAGCTTGAAAAGGCTTCTAAACACACAGTTTTATAATCAATTCTATTTTAAACCAGAGAGAATGGCCACTCAGAAACTTTTTCGCATACTCAACAATTCAAGTCTTATCCCTTCCCCCGTATAAAATTATAGACATTCAATAATGTCGCAAATGCCTTGCGTTGGAACAGAGAACAATAATTACGAAATATAACTCTTCGGTGTGAATCTAACGTATAGCATTTGCTGAATCTATCATGCGAATATGTTTTTTGAACTCTTTTTTGCTGACCGAATGAAGCCAAAGCCACGGAACTACAATTATAGTTACAAGATAACGTACAGAATTTCATTGATTTAAATCATTCCGTTTGTGAATTATTGTGTTTACATACCTGTGAAAGGAGATAGACAACAATTTGATAGATCTGGTTTAGAATTTGATAAGAATCTATATTTTAGATCCTAAATCTGTGTAGCATGTTCTGTTTACCCAGCTCTTTGCGTTTGGAGTTAACGAGTTCACTTATAATCGAACAGAAAGACAGTCTTCTTTTGGATGGATTCCCTTCAACATTTGACAGATGTCTATGAATTTGAACCAGAATCTGTGCATTAAATTTCATCTGTCTAGTGCCAAGGCAGATAGACATAACGCCAAATATATATTTGGCGTTATGTCTATCTGGCATTTCAAGCCTCCCCGATATATAAATATATATCGGGGAGGCTTGAAATGTAAAGATTTGTCAAAATTTGGAGTTCTAATATTTTGAAGATTACAATATTTTCTCTATACTTCGTAAACGGTAAATGAAATGAACGCCTAAAACGATAAAATGTTTCTTTAAATTTAAAAAACAAATATATAAATGTTTTTTTTATTTATGATTATTTAATATCTTCCTCATTGAATGCTTTATTTATTATACGTAAACAAAGAGTTGAAAAAAAAAAAAACCCGTCAGACATGCATGTATTTGAAATTTTTTTTTTATCAATTTTTAACCAGTAGCAATTTTTAGACTTCTCAATTATAAAAATTATGTTATATCTATACTTATAATAGAGCTCAATGCGTGTGTGTGTTGGCGCTCTACAGGCAAGGTCATTTGACATACAGCTATCAAATTTGGCACATGTATACCTTAGAGGTCGGGAATGTGCACCTCGGGGTTATTTTTTCGAATTTTTAATTAGAATTTTATTTATTTAAAAAATAAGAGAAATTTTGGCGTATTTCTGCTATTAATTCCGAAAATATTACCGAACAAAAAAGATTTTTACATCAAGTTAAAGATCAAAAATTTCTCTTTTAAATGATACCAATGTTTTAACCTTAAAATTAAATTTCTATTTTTAATTAATTTTTTAACTATATTTTTCAACAATTTTTTTCGTACAATATAAAAATAAAATTGAAGCTGCTCGAGCACGTTTCGCATTCATGGGGAAAAATTAACTTTTTTCAAAGTGTTGCCATCACATTGATTAAAGCTCCAATTGAAAATAAATTAAATCTTTTTGTAAATGAAATCTGCAAAAATATAATTTTCAGCACGTGTCTGTAGGAAATGAAACAAATATGAAATATTGTTTTTTCTAAAAAATAAATTCAAGAAAATTTATTTTATGATCTTTTACACTATCTATATTATTAATCCAATAAATCAGTTTTATTTTAAGGCAAGTCTTGTTTAATATGAACAGGATATCCATTCAAATCAGGGTCACACAGCTAATTTGCAAACCTTTAGTAATAGACACAGATCTTCTAAAATGGTCTAAATGGAAAATGATTATATTTTCTGTAACTTGATCCAATAAATGCTCTAATAAATAGCGAATTTTTGATTTTACATAAAGCTTCTGCTGTGGAAATCACGTTTAACAAAATGTTCTTGAAACACTAATATTTTAAATAAAAAGAGTTAATTTCCAATCAACTAAATCAATCACTTAAACTGACTGATTTATGAAAATTTGAATATCACTATTCAATAAAAAAGGATAATTTTAGATTTTTCATCGATCGTTTCAAAGAAAATACGCCAATCAGCGAGCAGGTTTCTCAAGATTAATTGGACTAAAATTATGAAAATGTTGAGTTTTTCTAAATTTTTAAAATTTAAAACTTTATAAATCAGTCTTAGTTGATCGTTGAAAATAGAAACGTTCATTCATTTATTTAAAATTTGGTGTGTCCAGAATATTTCTCAGAATCTGATACCTTACTGCATTAAATTTAGACTTCATAATTTTTGAAATATATTTATAGGCCAGAACAAAATATTATGGATTTCATTTCAATCCTTTTGAAAGCAAAACTAAAAACTGAATTTTATGCTGAATCTAAGAAATTTTTGTTGAATTATTCTTTGAGATATTGCATAAATTATGAAAAATATTTTGTAATTCACATAAGATTTAAATACCGAGCGATTCTGTTTGCAGTACTCATATTCAATAATAA
The DNA here is from genome assembly GCF_947563725.1 of Argiope bruennichi. NCBI lineage: Eukaryota > Metazoa > Arthropoda > Arachnida > Araneae > Araneidae > Argiope > Argiope bruennichi. Next base: position 81,416,014 of record NC_079156.1, on the reverse strand, counting down.
TAATAATAAATAAAGAACAATAAAAATGATAAATAAAATAAAACGCTTGGTTTCATTCAAAAATATCTTTATATTAATTGCAATCTCAGCATTTCAACTTTAAATTATAGTTGAAGTTAGTTTTACTGGAAATGGCAACAAAATAGGAAAATATATATAGTAAACGATCTAAAAAACAGTATAAGTTTGGTATGACTATCAAAATTTGAAGATTAAAAATGTTTTGTTTGAGAAGCTATTAAGAGACAAGTTACTGAAAATATTTAATTGAAAATTGTAGCGAGCGGTAATACTGGTGAACCGGCTAGTATATATATATATATATATATATATATATATATATATATATATATATATATATATATATATATATATATATATATATAATATTTATTACGTTGAGATTCATTATTTTCGCATGAATGAATAAAACTGTAACGCTTCACATAAAAAATCTTCTAAATAATAAAAAAAAATATTTTATTTCATTAAATAGGCTATTTAGCCTAATCAGCTTGAAATTTAGTTTAATTTGTATCGAATTTAGCAGATAATTTTATTTTGCATTCCTTTTCCAGTAATTCGGACAGCAAAAGCAAAATAATACAATTAATTAAATGAAGTAAAAGAAAATAATAACAGGAAACAATGCCATTCTCCGAATAACATTTTGATAATTTAAATTTCTGTAAATCAAACTGCGAAATTTTATGACATAGTTTATATTCAACGAAAATAACAACCGTAAAATGTATGATTTTAACTGTTAAATTTACCTGTCTTTCAACTATTAAATGTAATTATCAAATGAATTGTCTTTGATAAATTATTTTTAAAAAAATAATAATCTAATCCAATTAATTATAAAAGATTTATAATATTGATACAAAAATAAAAAATGCAAAATTTAAAACTTAACTAATAATAAAAATGTGTGTGTGCGTGCGTGCTTGGTCCTATACCGACCAGAGTTTGACCTAGAGCAATCAAACATGACAGATATGCGAAATATGTATAAGAATATGCACTTATGAGCCGTTTTTTTTTTTAAACTTTAACTAATTAAAGCTTAAGTGAAATTTCTGAATTTTTCCGTTAATAACTTAATTTTCGTAAATATTACAGCTAAAAAGGGATTTTTATATCGTCTTAAAATTCAAAAATTTATCTCTTCAACGATAACATTATTATTATTATTTTTGCTGTATACTTTTTTCAGTTTTTAATTAATTTTAAAAAAATATTGTCGTAACAATTTTCTGACAATATATTTCTCTTTTGAAGTGAAATTCTATTTTATTTCATTATTACTATTATTATTTGCTATAATACAGTTTTTTTTTTTTTTTTTTTTTTTTTTTACGGAGTTTAGAGAAAGTATTGTAATTATTAAAAAATTGAACTTGGAAATGTTCACGAATCTCCAAGTTTCAAACCTCGATGAGTTCGAAAAAAAAACATTATGTCTGTTTTTCCGTCTGTTTATGAACATGATAATTCAAAAATACTTTACGCTAGACTAATGAAATTTGGTGCAGGATCTTTCGACCACATTTGTAGATTTTTATTTCATTTCGAACGAAATCCATTCAGAGAGAGTCTGTCTATATAGCTTTTCCAATACAGATGAGCTCTATAGTTACAATGCGTAAAGAGCTATATAAATAAAATTTGATATGTGGATTTTGTATCTAAAATATGGATACCAATCTAATTTTAAACCAGATCTGCCAAAGGATTGACCATATGTCGATCTATCTGTACTTTCGCATGTATGTAAACATGGTGACCGAAAGCTAGTACTTAAGATAATGAAAAGCGACTTGAATAATTGAAATTCAGTATGTGATTGATCTTTTGATTGGAATTGCAGCTTCGGGCCAAATTTTGGTAACAATCTATAGGAAGAATACACCGAACTGCATATTCGCATGATAGATTCAATAAAAATGTTACATTAATGACAAAAATTTTAACTGTTATTACAACTGTCATTAATGACAAAAATTTTAACTGTATGCTATGAAAGGCATTGGCCTTAGGCTTTACCCAAGATTACAATTTTATGCGGGGGGGGGGGGAGAGGGCTGGAATGTTTATTACAGTGTAAAGGAGAAAGTTTCTAGAAGATCACTCCCACTAATTTGCTATAATATTGGCTGATGAAAGTATGAAGATTGGACTTAAATTTTAATTTTGAATAAGCCTCAGCATAGAGCATACTTTTTATAAAAGTTTTGAAATTCTCTTGTATTTATAACTTCAGAATCAAGCAATGATGAAAATATTTTATATGTACATTTTTATGCGTTGCTACACTTTCCTGTTATATAATTTAATGCATGAATTTACAGATTAAAAATTAAACAGAACAATGAGCAGAACTGTGTAAGATTTCTAAAAAAGTACGAATTTCCATTTTTCAAAATTTGTTATCATGTGAGAACATGATGTTGTTTTAGTTAGGGGGTTTTGAAGCTCGAAATAACTTAGGCAATGAATACTGAAGTTCGAAATCGCGTAGGCAATGAATAAACCCTAAATGGCAATTTTCATCATCATTTTTTAATCGCATATATTTTTTTACCTTCTTTTACCAGTATTGCATTATTATTATGCATGCTTCTTTGAAAGCAGATGCGTTTTTAAAAAGTTGACCTGCTTTTACCAGTATTGCTTTATTATTACGTATACTTCTTTGACAGCAGATGCGTTTTTAAAAAGCTGACGTAGAACAATGACATCATAGCTGTTATTTCATCTCAAAATCGGTTGAGCTCCAAAACTTTGTTTGCCAGCTAGAAAAATTGAAAATGAAAGTTTAAAAAATATACAAAGAGAGATAGAGACCGATAGAGAAGTTTCATGATGGTTTCAAGCCAGTTTAAACTGGTTAATGACTTAAATTAATTAAGACATTAACGACTTAAAAATTAATAATGTTCTCACATGATAACTTGAAATTTGCGATCGTAGATTTCATTTTAATTTTTCTCTAGTTTTGTATATTTATTCTGTATTTTGTATATTTATCTGATCGATATCTAAAATCCTGATGGTAGAGATTTTTTAAAAAATGTTTTGTTGAGAAAGCCGTTTAAAATCAAGCTGTTTAATTGAAATTTTTACTAATCATTAATCACGCAAATGAGCTGGCAATCATAGACTTCTAGCAAATATGAAAAAATAATAATAAAACATAAAATAAAAAATTAATATTATATTTAATAATTAAAAAAATGTAAAGTCGGTTACAGAAATATTTTTGAAAAATATTCTTCCTTTTTCATTCTGTTATCTTTTAACTAGATAATTGCAAAAAAGTCTTTTATAAGGATATAATTTTATGCTTTTCAGATTGTATTTTTATCATGAATTTCTCATCAATTCTGAATTTATTTAACTATTCTCGAAAAATTGTTTTCTCTAATAACAATTATAATTTTTTTCATGTAGTAAGGGGTGAGAGGTCAGGTCAAACATAGCATTCTGCACACATTTGTTATGCTAATTTTTTCTACGATGTTATCTAAAAAGATGACATGACTTAAAACTTTGAGGACAATACGAGCTTATTCTTTCCCTTCTGAGTACTCGAAGCACGAATGTATTATTATCAGTTATTCATAGTTTTTTTATTCCACAAATTTTTAAAAAGCCAAATTTGGCTGTTGTATCCAATTATATTAATAATTACAATTTAACAGTATTGCAAATTGTTGAAAACTGTATGTATTGCATGTATTCTTACAATTTTTCTACTTTATGCAAATAAAAAGTTTAATGTAGCACATTATTTTAGGTTCGGTCCACAAAAATGCATTGAGACATTCAGTATACCATAATTGCAAAAATATTGTTGAAAATGCCGAATAAAAACAGTTTTTAAAAACATCCTATTAATATTAATTAATACACTAAATAATGTAGAATTTTTTGATTTTAATTTTTTTTATATAACTATTAAATGAGATTCATTTTCACTATAATAAAGATATGTGTGTTTTGACTCTCTTCAGGGCAGATCGTTGAACCCAGATCAATCAAATTATATATATTTATATTATTTTATAATTATATATATATATATATATATATATATATATATATATATATAAATAAATTTTTAATTGGAATTTTTATTTATTAAGAATTAAGTGGCCCCTTGACGTTCTTCTCGATAACTCTGAAAATATTATAGCACAAAATTAAATTTTACACCATTTTAAAATTAAAAAATATTTCCTTTTTAATGATACAGATTCAATAATCATGCAAATGATTCCTGAGTTTTGGAAATTTTTAAAACATTTTATTTTGCCCAATTTTTAAAAAGAGATCTCATTGTTGCAATGCCATTAAAAGATTTTTTATTTGTTTCAACAAATGTTTAACCGTATGATTTTCTGCTGTAGAAATTAGAGAAGAAAAACTCTGCTTTTTATCTGCTTAGTTTACATGTAGAATCTGGAAATAAATTTATATTATCACAAAAAACAGCTTGAAATTTAAGATAGATTACCTAAACACTTAATATTCTACTGGCACTATGACATCACGGGACGCAACTTTATTAGGAAGGTTCATTTACAGTTTACGAAAAGGAATAAATGTAAAAGTATCAGAACAACACGGTTTAAAACCAATTAAAAATTAAAAACTAAAAATATTTTGTTGAAGGAATCATGTGTATTAAGATTTGCTTAAATTATTAAACTGAAATGAAATATAATAAATATTAGTCACAAACCAGCCACTCTCCAGCATTTAATAACACATAAATTAATGAAATAAATAATAATGTAGCTTTAAAATTTTTAAATAGAGTAGTATCAGCCAGGACACATGATTACGTAAAAATTTTAAAACGGAAGGCCAGGATATAATCCAGCTACAAAAACACTATTTTTAAAAACAAGAAAGTCCTCAAATTATATATAATTACGTAGAAAATGCCGGCATATATTCCTAATTTTTTTTCTACTTTCTTCAAAAAACGCAGACAAATAATAATGAAATATTCAATGAAGAAAACATTTATAATTTTATAATATCAATATATTAATTAAAATTTTTGATATTATTTCTGAGTGCGAATAAAAAAAAGAAAGAAAAAAGTGTCAGTCAGAAAGTGAGAAAGGAAACACCGTTTACACCTCTTTCAATCTTATCTGAAATCTGCCTGCAGAAAGGGAGAACGTTCTGCTCTGATTGCTGCCGGAACAATTCTTTTGTCTCGCTGTACCATTGAAGATTCGGCTTTCTCTAGTTCACGAGGAAGAAATGGATCAACTCTGATGCGATTCAGTTTGTACTGATGGAAAGAGATTATTTATTGACATTGATTTCATTTTTATTCCACTATTCCAGAACGTTTGTTAGAATGTTTTTTTTATTTCTTCCGGAACTTCTTTTATGCCAAGAGTATTTGATTCTTTCATTTTGTTTTGTTTCACGCTGAAATGGTTCAAAATAATTTTAAAAGCAGTACTTGAATTCACACACGCACGCACGCGCACGCACGCACACACTCACACACACACACACACATACACTATTTATTATTCGGTAAATTACATAACTGTTAATTGCTTGTGGAAAATCTCTTGTATTCTATGAATATCCGTTTTTTTCCTTTACTAATTAAAATTATAAATAAATATAATGATATTTAAGTTTTGAAACAGAATTGAAATCATTTGTAGGGCCGTGGTGGCCTGGTGGTAAGGTCTTTTCGGTTTCGGTCTTCTCGGCTTCGGAACCGGAGGGTTTCGGGCTCGAGACCCGATTCCACCGAAAAACCGTCGTGTAAGGGGGTCTGTTGCACGTTAAATCCGTCCTGACCAAACGTCCTCCCGCTGGTGTGGTGTGGAGAGGGGGGGTGCCAGCTCAGGTGTCGTCCTCGTCATCTGACTGCGGTTCAAAATTACGAGGTCCCTCCCAAAATAGCCCAAGTGTTGCTTCAAACGGGACGTTAATATAACTAAACCAAACCAAACCAAACCAATGAAATCATTTGTAATAATGTTTGAGATCGTAGTATGACAGAAAATATTTTTATATGGTCAGGAAGTGATTTTGATTTGATCTTCGTAAGCATTCAAATATTTATTGTGCAAATGATAACAAAATTCTGATTGTATTGTTCGGTTTCGTTATTATACATCAACAAGATAAATGAAATGGCCAAACATCTGTAGAGAGAAATGTTAAGCCTTTCAAGGTGGCATCTTTAATTAACTATCATAAGAAGACTGAAATTTGGTACAATAGTTCAGAAAATGTTTCTGATTTACATTTTAGCATTATACACATTTTAAGATAAAAAAAATATAATGAACGGGATGCAAAGAATAGAATTCATTATTCTGTTTTTGATATGTAGTGCATGATAAAAGAAATCTTTCTTATATCTGGAGACATAAGGTAAGAAATGTCAATCGTCCATGCCATCCTTTAAATTCATAAGAATTGAAACTATGAGAATGAAAGAGGACTTGAAGGGATGCAAATGATGAAAGCTACTAGTGAATATCTGCTCTCCCTATCAATCATTACTACGAACTCAATGAAAGATACAAGTTAATTAAAAACAATTTATTAAACATAATTGAAACTAAAAATTCAAATTTAAAGTAATTAACAAAATATCAGATCGAACAGAAGAGTAGAGGAGCGATACGCGCAGTCCATGATTCCCTTTTTTAAAATCTGCTAGATTCACAGGCAATCGCAGAGTAAATTCAGCGAAGGTCGCCATAAGCTATGAACTGTCACAATCTTAAGTGAAAAGCAGCAAAAAGTTAAGAGACGATCACTTGTCTATTATCCTATCTTCAAATAACAGTTATTGAAAAACTTTTGCCACAAAAATTCTTAATTATGATGAAGTTATAATTCGCTTAATTTAAATTATTTTCTGAGAACAAAATAAGGAAATTAAGATTCCAATGCCCCATCATTTCTATCATCTTTAAATCGGCCGAGAGTTTCTAACATCGTTTTGTTTATTCACCCATTTCATTTTAAAATCTGCATGTTGTAATTATTTTTAAAATGGCAATTTTGAAATTATCGTTTGAAGAAGAAAAAAATTGTTTGTTAAATTTTATTTTGAATGTAAGATAAAAAAATAGGTAATAAGGACAGAACTTTCCGGCCCCCTATACGTATCTGGTATCATCTGATTAATAGTCATCATAAGGGAAAACATAAAGAGAAGTCCTAAATATTGCCCATAAACTAAAGATTCATGGCACTGATAATGAAGGTTATGAAGCTTCTGTAACATCAAAGGCATGGTATTATTCATTGACTTACTTGAAAGGCATTCATCAGCCACAAGATATTCATCGCGGGGTTTTTCAGTACACGTTGTTCGTTAAACTGTCTTTTTACTTTCTCGTATCAAAGTATTGTAATCGTCGGAAAAACTCCAAATCGAGATTTTGACTAATCTTTCCGTTTCAGAATTCCCCGCGTTCAAATATCACATTTTTGGCATTATGCATGTTTGTATCTGAACACGATAACTCGAAACAACTTTGAGCTAGATTGATGAAATTTGATGCATGGGCTATGGACCGAATATATAGATTTCTGTCGAATTTTGAATAAATTCTCCCATTCAGAGGAAGTCTGTCTGTTCGAGTAAAAGTGAACTGGACCACAACAAAATATAAAGAGCTATATAAACAAAATTTGGCACATATGTTTAGCATCTAAAATGTAGATTGTTATCAAATTATAAACGCGATCTGTCAAAGGGTTTGTTGTTTCTTATGGCACTTGCTATGGAAAAGCCCGCTGTTACGAAGACAGCGATTTTAAGCCGGTGGGGGAGAGTCTCTTGTTTTTTTAGCAGCGCCAACTAGAGTCAATAGTACGACTTTGCTACTCACGCATCACTCATTCGCTTGCACAACCCCTTTTTGCAGGAGAGCACATTCACACATCTCATAGATAGAACAGAGACAGAAGAGCAACCATGCCCAAACCAGGACTCGAACCCAGGACGTCCAGATCACGGGGGAAGACGCGCTACCCCTATGCCAGGACTCCGGCGTCAAAGGGCTTACCGTCTGTCAGTATATACTTTCGGTACTTACGTATTAACGTAACCAGGCCAAAATTCGCATAAATCGCCAAATTTGGCGACCCTACTTACGGCAACCCTACGTGTTAAAAGAGAGAGAGATACAATAGAGATTAACAAATCGCGCCAGCCTGGTTGCGATAATACGTAAGTACCGTACTTTCATATGCAAGCAAGCACAGTAACCGAAATCAATGAAATTTTGTATGAGATCATGGGATTTCAAATGTAATTTCGTGTCAAATTTTGGTTCCTTTTTGTCAGAAAAAAAAAAGAATAAAAAATATAATCGTGTGATATATTTAATAAAAATGCAAGATTTATGCTAAAAATCCATGTTTTGTAACTATTATTTGCCAATGCTACTGCAAAGCATTCACGGCCTTAATTTTATTCGGTGAAAGGGGGAAAGGACTTTATATGAGGGTATGCAAGAAAGTTTCGGTGAGACCATTTCCACCAATTTTCCATTTATATCCCAAATTCTAATTTAGACCTAAAAAACTTTGTTTAATCCAAGGGTGGGCAGACTTTTCCAGAGTACTGGCTACTTCTAATTTTTTCAAAGTGTTTCGGTCCACTCAGTGGAGTAAGTGTGACGAGTTAAAAAAAACCGGTTTACAATATTTATTATAACTTAATAATAAATACGGAATATATACTTACCTACATAACTAAAAGCATAATAATAATAATAGCAAGATATAAACATAATAATAACATCAAATACTGCATTTAATATCAAAGAATTCAAAATGCATTAAAAAATAAATCATTTTTATCTACAGTTAGTTCTCGTAGGAATCGTTAGTAGAAGACTTAGTTTACATACTGTCTGTCAATCTTGAATAACTCGGTATATAATTACTAACTGCTCGTCTTGCACTGGATTCTCTGTTGTAGTCTGTGAGGCTAGAACGATATGTTGTCTTAATTACATTCATCTTTGAAAATACAGATTCACAGAGGTAGATAGAGCCTAAAAGTGATGTTAAATTATATGAATTTTTTTATACATGTGTCGTCGACACATTTATTGAATCGTTTGCTTTATTAAATACAGTCGTGTCTATAGTGAAAAGCCAATTCTCCAGTCTAGCTGTTGTTGGTGTTCCATAAATAGCTTGCTTTTGACATGCGCGTCTTAGGTCTTAGCAAATGCGGTCACCCCAAAATGTCTTAGTGGCCCACTGGTCGTTCGCGATCGACTTAATACCTACTCCAGGTTTAACCGTAAATTCATAGATTAGTTCCTTCCAAATGTTTTAGTAGTTACAATAATTCATATGACTAAGAAAACAAAACAATCTTAATACTTGAAATCATACAAAAAAAAAAGATACATAAATATGTCAGTTTCATCTATAAAATACCAAGTTTTCAAACTCATTTAAACTGGGTGGTTACATGTAAACAAATAATCATATACAAACAAAACCTACAAACGTGATAGTTTTGCAGTCTAATTTGTTTGTAAAACTTCGATATTTAATTTTTTTCTCCTTTCATCACAGTTTGAATACTGTTTTTAATTAAATGCAAAATTTGAATTTCTTCTAATTGCTCTAGTTCTCAAGTTTTTAAGTAAAGGCATGAGCGTGATAATTTTTTGCCCTTCACTGTACCGTCGTAGTTCGGCTATGTGGGTCATTTGACACAAGGAAACCCTGAGAATTGTTCCAGTCATCAAGCGCCAGGCCAGGCAGACAGATTGTCTGGCATTAAACCAAATAAAAATATCGCGCGTAATCTCTTCTCCAATTAATAAAAGTGAAAGCGAAAACAAAAGCATAATAACTTTTTTGCCCAAAGAAATAGGGTTATTCTTGTAGCACAGAATGGCGTGAAAAAGATCACGTTTCGAACATCACAATGCTTTGAAAGTAATGGCGAGTTGAAGTTATCTGTGAGCAACAAATTTCTCGATGTTTTTTGAGTGTTGCTCCATTGAAAAATGAAGTTATTTCTTGGTGAATCCAGAGAATATGGCACACGTTTTTCATCAAAAAGCTAAATTATCAAATGCCCTAATAGCTATAGTAATTCTCTAATTATTATTATGAATATTAATGTATTTATGTGAATATACAAAGGAATTTGAAGCGAAACCTTATTTCAAATTGAGAAAATATTAAAATGATCATGGATTGGGTAATTTTTTGTCTAATCTGATCTTCCATCTTTACTTTCTTGTAAATGTGATTTGAAAATTACAATATTTTAATCATTTTATTCATCTTTAATCTCTTACCTTTATTCTTCCTCTAGATATTTGATTAGTTTCTATACAATGAACGCAGAGGATTGCTATAAAATTGCATTAAAAATAGATAAAATAATTATATATTGAAAATAATTAGAATCGTATGAGGCCTTATACAGATGCTAAATATTTCGGAAATATATAAATTCTTAAATATACGAAAATAAAAAGGTCTGGAAAATATTTTCTCTTGAACTTTTTATTTGTATTCAATTTTTGATCGAGTCACAAATTAGTATTACACTACATATTTTGAGTTATGTTTTACAATTCATATTTTTATTTTTAAGTTTTTCATTCTTTTAAATTTTTAAAATTTCTTATGTATCAAATGAATGTAAATTTGAGCTTAGTATTTATCATTTAAATAATTCAAGCAAAATGATATTCTGAAACAGATAAATTATATATATATGTATATAGTTAAATCATTCAGGTACCAAATTTTTATTTTCTGTGCATAATAATAATCCTATCTTTTTGTTCATAAAGACGGTTTGGCTTAAATATTGTCATATGGGTGGGAAATTTCAAAAAATTATTTGGATTAAGTTGTTTAAAATTTTGAATCAAATGAATATTCAATAAATAAAACTAAATATAAGGTAGATATACTTAAATTATTGTTATTTTTATTTCAGTTTCCTGACTTTTTGCAACCTAAAGGCTTTACTTCTTACTTTTTGCATCCAACCGACTTTTTCATGTTGAACTCAAAATAATAATACTATTATTTGCTTAGGTATATTCTTAAAATCCAAGAGGTAAAATATTCCTGGGAATTTAAAAACTCCGATTTGTTACGATTAAAAATGCGATTTGTCAATTTAAAAAATGTATTTCTAAAGGTTTCAAATAAATCATTCATGCAACTTGTCAGGTGGAATATTAATATAGATTTCAGGAAAAAATTTCTTCACATGTTAAAAAATAAATAATTTTGATTATTCTTTCTGAGATGAAAAATTATCCTTGAAGAAATTAATTTTACATCAAAGTGATGAACCCAGTCATAGGGATTTTATATTAATACTTCTACAATCGATAAAAAAAAAAAATTGCTATTTGGTAACAAGCGTTTAGCTCTTCAAGGAAGAAATGATTGCCTACATCCCAACATCTAAGATTTCATCGATTTGTGAGTCATAAAAAAGTGTAATTTTGATATCAAATTTTTCAGCCAAAAAATATTCAGGCCTATTTCGGGCAATGCCATTTTTATAAATTCAACTGCCAAAGAATCATCTACAGCACAAATTATACCATACATATAAATATCCTAAACATAACAAATGTTTTAGCTGTTCATGTCACATTTTCAAATTCTCCAAATCAAGAGTATTTCAAATTAATGCATATCTCCAATTTTGATTCAAAAGCTACATGAATGAGTTAAAACTCTTAGTGGTATTAAATTTCCTTTGTTTCGAAAAACTAACATATCGCAGAAAAGTGCTATATTATTTGGAAACAAAAATGTTGTAATCATTTTAAAGACCTCTAGGACTCAAATTTAAAAATTGCTAATAGTGAAGTGAGCTAAATTGAATCTGTTCATAATTTTTTTTTAAATGGCTTATATCGGGGTAACTTTAACCCACCTATATATCAGATTTCCTTTATTTGGCTGCTTGCATTTTTGTGTGTTTTTTTATTCATATTGTTACGAACCTGTGATGCTGCTTCCCAGCATAGTTGGTTCCATAGGAGGTCCTAGAGCTTGGCAACAAACTTGGCGATCATTTGGCGACTTGGCAACGAATTTGGTGACTTTGGCGCCAAAATAGATTATACCCAAAACATCGGGAATTTTCACGATCCGTCCAGTAGGAATCGAGTTACGCCTCGAAAATTCCTGATTGGTTGAGAGGCTTCTAGCCCCGCCTCCTGAGACCTATAAAAGGAATCGGCCGCAGCTGCCGGGTCGTCGTGAGCCAGATCGGAGAGTAGTCAGAAGCGACAGAGAAGAGTAGTCGGAATCGACGCTAAAGAACTGGCCTTCCAGTGATAAGCGGAGCAGCGACGGAGTGAAGCTGGTGCTGAACTAAGCTGTGCGCTACTGTCTGCAGTAGAGTCTGGTTGTATGCTGCGTCTCCCGGCTGAAGATAATCGTCTTTGTGCTGTCCTGTGTGTCTTCGTGTAAATAAACGTCGTTGTTTTATTTTCTACTGCCGCCTGCCGATTGAGCGTTCTCCACACCATATAACTCCCACTATCCAAACGAACCCGGGAAAATTTCGTAACAATATGTATGCAAAGGATAGACACTTCAGCCGATTTCAAGCAAAATTCACTATTTATCACCAGTTTTGTTGTAAAGTTTAACTACTAAATATTATTAATTTAGCTCATTCAATTTCGGAATTAATTCTATAACATAACTCAGATGAGAACAAGCTATACCAAAAAGACGTAATTCCAAAAATTTATTTCTTTTTCAGATTCACCGAGATATAAAAGTGAAATGCATTAATATTTTGAAATCGAACTTTTTTGCTATACGATCCTTTTACTTTTTTATTATTTGTATGCAAGAAATTAGAAAGTTAATTTTATTTTTAAACTAAACCTCCACCAAATTGTATTATAAATATATATCTTTTATTACTAAATAAATTTCAGTTCCATTCTTATGAATATCATTAATATCCATGTGTGAATTCAATGTTCTCTGTAGTGTCAATAATAAACTGTTTAAACATTTCAGATTAGATTCTCGACACTTCTTGTTTTTGATTTGCTTTTAAAGTTCCCAATCTATCTCTTCTACCACAATAATTGGAGTGTCCCGTATTGAAGTGTAGATAAACTAGAAACCTGACCTTTTAAACTTCTATCGAATCAACTTTTGAAATACCGAAAATCTTAGTAACCAAAAAAGGGTAAAAGACAAATGTTATTTAAAATCACTTTTGAAAGACTCTAATTAGATCGAAAATACCCAATGTAGATTATCTTAGGGCTTTTATAAACAAGCTATTTTTTATTAATGATGACAACTGTAATCTTGATATATTATTGCAATATATATCTTGATATATTATTGCATAATAGTAAATTTTATCATAACAAGAACGCGGAGTAAAAATAAACATGCCAGCGCTGCCAATAAAAAAATTAGTTTTCTTTTATATACAGGACCGGAATAAAAGCTCTTTCTTTTCAATTCGGATCTTTTCATTAAATAGTGAATATAAACTGGTCAAAACATTTAGTTAATCTGTGACAGTAGAAATATCTGTCAACAGATGGCAGTAGTGCTGTTGCTAGATCGAGCGATGAGACAGGTGAAAGCAGTTAGACATCAGGAAGAAACTAGTAGATACCGATTATTTTTTTTATAACTCTAAATTTCAAACTTCAAGAAAAAAAAAAAGTAAGAGAATAAAAGCTTTGTAATTATTCAAAAGTATGGGAATTAGATTGCTATTCAGATTTAAATTAAAATATTTTTTTTTTCTAAATGATGTTTTTTTGAAAGACAACAGGTTTATCAATAACTGAAAGAAAGATATTACTATCTTTAATTAAAAGGTAAATTGATTTCAGACAAATGTAACATATGTTCTTGTTTTCTATTGTGAAAGTGGGGTGTATTTCCTTGTGGACGTAGAATAACTTAGTTGTTTTCTTATTTCACTTATTTTTTTACTTATTATTTACACTTATTTACATTTTTCGAACTTTTAAAGATCGTCAGAATTTAAATGGCCAAGCTTTTATAAATTTATTAATTATATTTCACATAGTCCTTTTTTTTTAGTAGTAAAAAAAAAATTAAAAAATAGATTTTTATACATTTTCATTTAAATTTTGATTTTTTATACTTTTTTTTAATTAATAAAAAAAATTTAGTTATAATAGAATATTTAAATATATATTTTAGGAAAATATTTGCATTTTAAAAACATTTCTAATTTTAATCATTTGAAGATAATTTGCTCGAAAGATTTCCCATTTTTTCTTAATTATGATTTTGAAGAGTGACTTATAGAAACTATTGAGCATTCAATTTAACAGATTCATATATTTTTATCTTTCATATCTTAGGAATATAATCTGTTTATTTCTTGATGCAAGTATAGTAATTAATTCTTAATGTAATAAAATTATGAAATACACAAATCTTTAAAATTATAAATTACTAGGAAAATAATGTGTGCTTAAAATGAATTATTAAAATGATTATTGAATAGATTTAATTATATGCTTATTTACAGTATATTGAAATGCCAATTATTCATTTAATTAATTACTTTATATTCCACTTGGTAATCCTATAAAAAATAATATTTAATGTTATATTTGATTGAAGTTTATTAATTTTTATCTGTCGCTAGCGGATACACGGCGCGTTGCTGCAGCAGATGAAATAATTTTGGAAATATCGTTTGAAATGGCTATTTTGTTTAATTAAGAATGGTATTTATTTTTTGACGACAATGAATACATTCATTGAAATTGAATGATATATAAAGATGAAGTATAAATAATATTTATTATTTTTTTATTTTATTATTCAAGTGCTTTAGGGTACACAATTTTTGATTTATTTTATTTATTTATTCATTTTTTCCCGTCTTTAACAAAAACAAATAAATTTCTTGTCTGTCCGATTCGTGAGCATCCAACAAAAGTGCAAGCAATAAGTTGACCAAGTTTTATCGCAGGCGGATGAACGGTGCGGATGAGCATTTTTATATATTAGATAACTATAAAATGTCTTTATTTTTAAATGCGGAAATCATTAATCAATAATTACGATTAGTTTTGAATTTTACTATTTTAGTTTTTTTTGTTCATGATATACCAAGTAAAAACAAAATAAAAAATACGTATTTTTGCAAAGCTAATAAAATAAAAAAAATCTAAAATTAATCATTAACTACTTAATTTAAAAACATATTGAACTGTGAAGCTAAACTGAGCAATTAGATTAGAAGAACATCGTAATATATCTACTTGGCGCCTCAAAACGTCTAAATTCACCTCTGCGATGAATTAGTTGCTGCAACAAAATATTTAATCTGAGTGCACACCAATCAGTATACCATCATGAATTTTTCATTGCTGCTACTAAGCGCAATTTCTAGCAATGATTGTCATCTCTTGAATCATTTTAATTTTCATCTTTTTAAAATTTGCTTATATGCTATATTTATTGTTTCTTGAAATTTTCCTTATGTGTCAAGATATAAACTCGCCATTTCTAGTAATTTATTCCACTACCAAATCTATTTACTTAGGTGTCTTTTATTTGTCTTTAAAATGTTTAGAATGCAACGGTGTTTTAAAATACCTTCATAATTAGTTAAACAATAATTAAGAATCATTTGTTTCTTTCAATGTCCCTTTGCATGCAATCAAGCAAAATTGTAGAAATTTGTTTTTAAAAGTATATACTACTTTTATAAACTTTTTAATTATTCAATTCCATTTTACTATATAAAATCTCGGGGGGTGTACCTCGTAACTGAGGATGAGAAGCTTCCGACATGGTAGTTGGTTCTCGCCATCCTTGTGGGTACACGAGAAGATGGGGGTATGACTCCTCTCATTGATGAATGGACGTAATTCCTTAGGAAAGGGTTGTACCGTGGCCGGTGATGGCCCTTAGGCCTCAACCACAGTTCTCGCCAGTGTTGCTGTCGCGATGGTCCGGTCATTCAGGTTTATGTTTGTACCTTTGGGGAGGTAGGAGAGTCCATGACTTGGTTTATAAACATTACGATGATGGGGTCGTGACTACGTTACCACGGAAAGGGGGTGCAGTAACTTCTGAGGGTAAAGACCCCTGAGCACCCGAGGCCAGAAGTCTGACTTCTAGCTCATATGAAGTTGAAACTCACACATTCACTTGCACAACCCCTTTTTACAGGTGGGCACATTCACACACCTCACAGATAGAACACCCATGCCCGAACCGGGATTCGAATTCAGGACGCCCAGATCTCGGGGAAGATACGCTACCCCTATGCAAGGACGCCGGCATAAACATTGCGATACGAATACAAATACAATAAAAATATACATACAAAGAATTCAATGTATCTTCGCATTGTATCATTTTAGCTCTTTTCCTCCCACCTAAAAATTAGGAAATAGAAGGTTGTGAATGAAACGAGTGCTCATATTTTTTTTAGAGCCTCACACATGATCTTTTGCATTATGTATTATACTAAAGAAAACCGAGTATAAATTTTTGATACTTTTTTTTTTTTTGCTCAACTGATTAACAAATTTGTGCAAAACTACATAATAAGATCCAATTTTGCATTTCATTTATCTAACTCGTAATAATTATGAATTACTGCGTTTACATGGATGCAAATGCAATGAAATAATATACAGACTGTAACCACTTTGATAGATTTTGTTCAAGATTTGATACACATCAATACTTTAAATGCTAAAATTGAAAATCACACTTCATTTACCTTGTTTTTTTTTTTCATTTTTTAGTTACCGTGTTCTGGACAGCTATTCAGAAAAATCTTCCTCTGAATAGAATTTTTTTCGGAATTTGATAAATATCTAAATTTATTATAAAATTATATACCAGATTTCATCTCTATAGTTTAAAACTTTTTTTGGAGTTATTGTTCTCATTGACAGACAGACAGTAAGACAGAAATAATTTTAAAAATGTAATTTACGTATTCAGAGAAATCTGAAACCTGTAGATTTGTTAAAATTCGAATATACAAGAAAATAAAAAAATTCTAAAATTTTTAAGATAGTTCTCCTTATATAACCGAAGTTTATCAACAAAAATGTAAATTATTCAGTGAACTTTATATAGAGGCTATGCACCTCATTATTGACTCTATTTAATCGTTTCATTTTGCGACTTTGAATGATTTCAGAAACAGAAATAAAAGATTTTCAGACGGTTAAATGAAACACTAAAAGTTAACAATTGGCAAGCGAATCAAGATAAGGTTATTTTCACAAAAAGCAAAAAATAAACTTGCATTTTTATGTAAGTCATTTAAATTTTTTAATTTAAGTAATTTATTGATAACTTGACTTATGATTGAAAATAACACACGATTATGGTGTCTATTCACTTAGGATATCACAATGTTGGAAGTAAGAACTTAAATGAGTTTTTCTTGCTATAGAGGTTCAGCCATTAAAGCGTCATAATTTTATTCAGCATTTTGTTGCATTTTGTATTTTGCATATTTCATTTTGTTGTGAAAATCTATGGAAATCTATTCTTTAACCAGTTACTGAGACATCTGGATTAAGTTGTGAACTATGTTACCAATGAATTCTGATTGAGCAATAAAATAACTCTATATTTTTTATATGCAATAGAAATAAAAGGCGATTTCAGAGGTCCAGAAGAAGCATTAAAAAATTAGCAATCATTCTAGGATCAGAGATTAACTGTATATGTAATGTGCTTATCAGCTGTTAACGAATCACATTTTTACCCAGCAATAAGAATGACGTCTGATTGTATAACAGAATATGAATACCAGAATTGTTGCATTTTGTTGTGAAAATCTATGGTTGATTATTTGATAACTGTGTACTAAAATGGACAGTGACACATTGAACATTTATAAGTCGTTACTTTCTCGTTATCTCATCCTATGCAGCGCATTCTTAAACCAGTTGCGAACCATCTGGTTTAAATTGTAAATTAAGTTACCAATGAATTTTGATCGAGCATTTAAAAAATCCTGTTTCATTTTTTTTATATGCAGATGGTATCTCCTTATCTTTATTGGTTAGCAAACTATTGATTTTTAAATTTACTTCAGAGAGTTACAAATCGTTCAACATTTAAACAATTTCTCAAAATGCAGACAGACTTTCATTAGATTCAATAATAAAACAATAAATGAGTTAAATATTCATGATTAATAATATAAAGACAAAAATAAAAACTCATTACCATTCGATACAGTTAATAGCACTAAATAGAACAATACGCAATCGAAGAAGAATCGTAACTGTGAACGAAGCAATCAACCTAGAAACTTCTTTTCCCCAAAGAAAATATTTTTATTCTGTTTACCTACGTGATTAAATGAAAGTAAAGGGTAACATTAGCATATGATTATTCGATATGTGCTATGCCGATTATCCCAATTAACGGGAACATCCCAATAAAAAAGCAACGCCCAAAGGCTCGTATCGGATATCAATCAGAAGAATTTCATCGTGACTTCACCGATGTGATCCAGTTTTTCATTGCAATCATAATCGCTAATGATGGTGGTGGAGCAATTCTTTTCGGTAGAGATTGGGTGAGCATTCTTTTTTTGCTGCTTCAAGGGAAAGTTGCGGTTCCCATTCTCACCTTGAACTCCTTTATGGCCATCTGTTTATGCATCAAATAAAATATTCAGAAACAGTGTAATATCGGTTACAACAATGAGGTATTTAGTAATTTTCAAGAAAATAATGGCATTCATTTTGTCATCGTGGGAGGAGTACCAAGCGGAAGAATACTGATTGAGAATGAATATGAATATGAGGAACAATTAAGAACATAATAACATATTTGGTACTTTTTATTTGTTATATAATTTATGAAATTGCATATTTATTGGAAAGGTAACTCAAGATAATTTTCTAAAAACCTAATTTAGATACGAATTCTTTATTTGTTTATTTCTTTTGTTGAAAATAAAAAATTATGAAGAGAAAAAAAAAACGATTTTTTTTTACCAAAAAATTACATTAGTAGTATAATAATGCAATATTTCATTATTTTGACTACAAAGGAACGCTGCGATGTTATTTAACTGCATGGATTCCTATCTAATTTTAATTTTTATTTAATTCTCATTTAATTTTAATTTTTACTTATATGATGAAAATTTAATTTTAATATTTCTTTAATTAAAAATCAAGGTTATTCTACAGTGACATGTTTTTATTAAGATTCTGTGGCCAATAACAGATTTTTAGATGGGCTCTATCACCTTACTTTTCTTTCTTTTTCTCTGTTTCAGAAAATTTCACTGAACAAAGGTGATTAATTGACAAAGATGAAAGCAAAATATACCTCAGAAATATGCATATTCATTGAATTTAAACAATATGTTTCAATTCTAAAACAGAATAAATAATACCCCGATCCTTTGATTTCAATTATTTCAATTTATAAGAATAGAGCCTCATAATATTCTTTCAAAAGACTGTAAATTACTTATTTATAGTACTAAATTCATTAATTTCAGATTGCTTTCATCATGCACAAAGTGTCAGTGAAATTTTCTAAAACCGAAAGAGAGAGAGAGAGAAAAAAAACAAAGAAAGAAAAGAAAGGTGACAGAATGCAGCTAGAAATCTGTTACTGGCCATAGAATCTATCTTAATGCGTATCTCATTCATTGCATATTACTTTCACCTTTGTCAAGTAATATGTATCGGTGAAATTTTCTAAAACAGAGAGGGAAAAGAAAAGAAAGGCGATAAAACGCAGCCAGAAATCTGTTATTGGCCATAGAATGTTAATACATATCTAATTCAGAGCATATTACATTCACGTTGTCAAGTAATATGCACAAGGTGTCAGTGAAATTTTCTAAAATAGAGAGGGAGAGAGAGAAAAGTGAAAAGATAGGCAATAGAACGCAGCTACAAATATGTTATTAACCATAGAATCTTAATACGTATCTCATTCATTACGCATTGTTTTCACATTTGTCAAGTAATATGTACAAGGTATCCTTGATATTTTCTAAAACAGAGAGAGAGAAAGAAAAGAAAGGTGATAGAACGCAGGTTGAAATCTGTTATTGGCCATAGAATCTTAATATCGCGATTTATCTACAATGCCTTTAACACAGCATAAAAAATATATGCTAGCTGTTGAACTGACATTGACATTTATTATTCTGAAAACTAATTAAAGACTTTTGGGACCGTCTATCTCTTCTACTGAGGAAGAGGAAGCTTACAAATTCTCTAATCATGATAAAATCTTATGGTAACTGATGTAATTAAATGGGGCATGGAGTAATACACAAACATACCAAAAATAGACATAAGACTTAACTAACCACCTTCTCAAACTGAAGACCATTGATTTCGACATCTGGAGGCATTTGAAACATTTGTGAGTTTTGAAACTTTCTTTGCAAATAAAGGATCGTCTTGGATTTTTTTTTTACTAACTACACGAGTGAGTTACGGCATTTGAAAATTGAAACGTTGTTTGTTTATCTTGTTAAGTAATTCCAATACCTATTTTTCCTCAGTTAAACGAATGACGAATTTTAGTTTATTTTCAGTATTTAAATCATCGAGCAGAAATGATTCTATAAATAGAAATTAAAAATCAATTTTAACATATAAGTGAGAATTTTTACTAAAAAATACATTAATATTATAATAATGCAGTATTCAGATGTACGCATAAACAATATTTGGATATTTGTTTCATGCCATTAATCCATTGCCGTATTGGCAATGGATTAATTTAAAAGATTTACGAGAATATCAGTTTTGCAATAATTCAAGCAATTCTTAATTATTCAAGAAATTTACAAATGAGCATTATTAGATATAGAAAAATGGGGTGTAACATATTTACCATATATAGTAAATGATCATAAGAAGGTAGTTTTTTCTAATTTAATTGCAACCAAATTTTCTGTAATCGTATTTTTATATAGTAAAAACGTAGATTAAATCCTTGTAAAATTAACTCCTCATATATGATCGAACAATTCCATACTTTAATGTGGAAAATATAATTAAATACTCGTTAGATTCAATATTCATACCAATTTTATTTGTGCTCAGCATTTAGCGACACTCTCAGGGTTTCTTTTCAGTGCTGTGGCGTCATTTTCTTTTTCTTTTGTCAGGATGCACAATGAATTCAAAAATTAAATTAGTACAGGACAATTGACTTGAGCTCTAATTCACTCAATTGCACCATTGTTTGCTTTATTGGGTTAAATTCTATTTCCCCAGAAAAAATAATACTTTTGTAGAAATATTAGAAATGAGCAAGACATTGCATTACATTTTGAAATAAGGGAATATATAAAAAATCTAAATTCAAAAGACTTTATTAGCACGAGGCAGATACGTTGTGTTTTCAAATAACTTCGGAGAATGAACTCGACAGGGAAGAATGCGTCAAGTGTTTAGTGTCAAAACACTTTATTAACACGAGGCGGATACGTTGTATTTTCAAATAATTTCGGAGAGTGGATTCGACAGGAAGGAATGCGTCAAGTGTTTAGCTTTGTTCTTTGTGGGCAATCCTTATCCAGGAACATGTTGTGTTTCTGATGACTGAATTGTGATTAAATAGATAAACAAAAGCGAATGATGATTTCAGCATGGCATTAAACGATCACTTGATTTTACCATACGTTTTATTTGTATCAATTTAATGAATTTGTGTTGCTTATAAAACAAAATTAATTTATCATATTCTTCATACTTTAATAAGATACTTAAATGGAATACATAAATATTTCAATGGACTTTTAGTTGAATAAAATTACAATCCATTTCGAAACAGAAGTATAGAGTAAATGTAACACACTAAAGTGGTTAATTTAACAAAATCAGATATTTCTCCAATGCCGCTGCGTCAATAATCGAATCTTCTAGGACATATCTAGAAAGCAAGTATAATTTTAGATTTAGAAAATGCATACAACTTTTAATTAAATAATTTGGTTACATCTTAAAAAATAGTGCATTAAAATTGTTTTTCCTCATATATTGTATACCTCAATAAAATTTTTTAAACTCCTTCCTTAAAGGAGGACGATAATGACCAGAAAAATATTGTTGTGGATAGAATGAGTGATGCGATATGAATCTTTCATATCATCCCATAGTGTACATTCTCTGGTATGACATTCTGTTGAATGTCACGCTCCTTCCATACTCTGTAGAATGAAGAAACACGTCTCCAGAAAAAGAAGTTTAAAATATTTATTGTTCTACGAAAAAGTATATTTATCGTGTTAATTATCTTGTTGAAACTGACATAAAATTTCAATGCCATAAATGATACTATATTGCAATCATGCCATTATAAAAAAAATTTAATATTTTAGAATCAGAATTTTTCTAGAAATTATTATATTTATTTTGTTTAGTTAATTCATTTGTAAATATGGAAACAAATATATTTTATAGCTGAGCTAAGTATATCTAAACTGAAATCTTTAAACAGTGGTAATGGTTTTAATCTATTTTGTTCTTGTATACCTACCAAAACTCATGATTCAAAGAGATAGGATTAAGGAAAAGCATGGCATTTTTTTCTCAGTTAAAGCACTTTAATGCTCTCATGTAGCATCTGTAATACAAACCTAATTTAGTTTCGGTATATTTGAGTAAATTCCCTCCTGGAAGACATTCAGGAGAATCTATTTATATATCGTAATAAATCGATAATATTGTTTCTTTGCGTAATTAGTCTCATTGTATGGCAGTGATAATTACAGATATTTTTAATGGATGCCAGATAAAAATGGTTCTCAAAAATACAAGAATTATGACGATATATCTATTGAATTGAAATCATAGATCCTTCAAGAAAATTCTATGCTTTGCCACAAAGACTGCAAAGGCGGAGGTGTGTGCACGAACTTCGATTCTTGATTACAATGAGAACTTTTTGTATCTGTCTTACCGTACCCTTCGGCTATGCTTTGATACCTGTGTTTCATTTTTTCTTAAGAAATATAGTTTCGCCATCTTTTACTGAGCTTGATGGACTTCTCACCCTATATCTATTGGACGATTTTCGCAATAGTATTTTAATGGAGAAAAACTAAATTCTCAGATAAGATTTTTTAAGAGTATATAAACCTAAAACTCATTATCAATTACTGTTTAGCTTTAAAATCCTCCTCCTTAAACAACTTTATACAAAATTCAATATTCCAAAACCCCAACCAGAGAACACATAAGCTTCTACCTTCAATTCATGCTTCTATGTTAGAAATCTATGCAACCCAAAGGCGACTGGTGGCCTATTAATTTTTTTTTATGTTTCTTCCTTCAATTCATGCTCCTATGAGTAAACCAAAAGATGACTGGTGGCCTATTAATTCTTTTTAAGCTTCTACCTTCAATTCATGCTCCTATAAGTAAACCAAAAGAAGATTGGTGGCTTATTAATTCTTTTTAAGCTTCTACCTTCAATTCATGCACCTAAGTTAGCCAGCCGTACTATGCAGTAAACCCAAAGGTGACTGGTGGCTATTAATTTTTTTTAAGCTTCCACCTTCAATTCACGCTCCTGAGCTATACTATGCAGTAAACCAAAAGGCGATCGGTGGCTTGTTAACATTTTTTTAGGCTTCTACCTTCAATTCATGCTACTAAGTTAGCCATACTATAAAGTAAACCAAAAGACGAAAAATGGCGCATTAATTTCTTTTAAGATTAGAATAAGGGTCAGACTGAAAGTTGTGAATCGACAATGATATATAGACCATGAAATTTTATTAATTGACACTTAAAAATGGAAAATTATTTAAAAGTACGGTTTTAAATATGAAATTTATATGATTGTTAAAAATTCAATTTGTCAATTAGGAACAATTTAATATTCAAATCCCCCAAATTGAATAATAGTCTAAACAGTTTAGAAACTAGATGAAGCACTCTGGTATTTTAAAGGTTAACGATTCACGTTGTGAAGTCTGATGACCCCTACATAAATCATTTTTGACAACAAACCACGAGTGGCAGAATCTACTATTTGCCGACAAAAACGAATTGTTCTACATAAAGTAGCTCAACTCAACATACGAATAATGAAACGAGTTGAAGGCCAAATGTAAAAAGTAGAGCAACCATTTAGTTTTAATGTGGGCGGCTATAGATTTTGAATACCGATTTCCAGTGAATTACCTTCTTTCTTACGTCTTGAAAATAACGTGATGTTTTTTTGGATAAAGTTTTTAATCAAAATCAGTTTATAGTGTTCTGCGTATGAAAATGGATAATGAAATGCTGTAAAATTATCAGGTAGAGAAACATGGAGCAATTGTTGGGTAATAAGTAATTGTCCATATTAAACAGAAAACGCATTTCATCCAGAATGTGACTTAAAAAACTCTCGGTTGAATCAAAGCAAATCCAGGTGTTGTTTCAAATGCCCGCGGTTTTGAGACTTCTTTGTTATATTCGCCTCTTTAAGTTGTACAGTTTCGGTGACATTGACTGATGGATTGGTCCTTGAATCTCTTTTTAAATGTTGGTCTCATTTTTTAAGGCACGAGCGGTAGGCCACTAGGTTACACAAAATAAATATTCTGTGGAGAATATCATTTTCCCTTTTATGAAAGGAGGGGATATGTTGAAAGTTTTTTTTTTATTCGCGATTTCTACTACAGTTCACGAAATGTACAAAGGGAAAATATCGTAATCATAAAAAAAATGTAATCTCAGAATTTTTATGAAGTTTTAAATCATCCTGAGTCCGAAAAAAATAAATGTGTTAAATTTTGAGTATGACTACGGTAACTGAAAAACGCAACAAACTAAATAAACGAGAATTCATAGTCATTTCGGTGCTAAAATAATGATAAAAACGAATGTATGTATGTATGCATGTACATTGGCACGTTGAGAACCAGACTATTTGACCAAGAGTAAGCAAAATTGGCACATGTACACTTTAGAAGGTGTGAATGTGCACCTCAGAGTGATTTTCAAAAAATGTTAATTAAATAAAAATTACGCGAAATTTTGATGCTTTCCTGCGACAACTTAAGAAATATTACTGCGTAAAAAAAGTGATTTCTACATATCGTAAAATTTTTAAAAGTGATCGTTTTGATGATATAAAATTTTTGCCATATAATTTTAAAATTTTTTTAAGAAATATTTTAAGACAACAATATATTTTATTGCTGAAGTGAAACTCAAATCGCTATTTTTGCTACTAACCTTTACATCTATGTTACCATATGTTCATATATTCGCCATACGTTTGATGCAACGTAGCCATGATTGGCTTTTGTGCCATTAAAATCCAACTTCAATTTTACATCTATGTTTTAGCCCATTAGTGCTATTAAAGATATGATATTTCATCTTATTTCTCCATGTTGAGTAGATTTCAATATAAAATATACTTTTAATAAAAGTATTGAAATTCTTTTGAAATAATTAGGATTTAGT
The DNA here is from genome assembly GCF_947563725.1 of Argiope bruennichi. Classification (NCBI taxonomy): domain Eukaryota; kingdom Metazoa; phylum Arthropoda; class Arachnida; order Araneae; family Araneidae; genus Argiope; species Argiope bruennichi. The sequence goes on along the minus strand of NC_079156.1, from coordinate 81,390,518 downwards.
TTCGGAACAAGAGCAATAGAGAAAGTCTTTCAAAGTTCTATCATTTTCAACACTGCTGCTCTTTCCTGTGATTTAACAGATTGTATACAGATAATCGCAGAAAATTAAGAAAATACAGAATGCAACGAATAGAACCGAACAAACGGTTTCTAATTGTAAAAATATTTTGCTGAGGAAGCCATTAAAGACCAAATTGCAATATATATATATATATATATATATATATATATATATATATATATATATATATATATATATATATATATATATATATATATATATATATATATATATATATATATATACAAAATTACAAAATTCTTTCTATAATTTTATAATCATATTGCGATTAATTGAAAAACTTTTATGGCTTTTTTCTAATGTCCATATTTGGAATAAGAAATTATTTTTTCCTTTTTAGCATTTAAATTTAGTTTAAATTTAAATAATAGTTTGTTTTATAATGTTTTTATGTTTTTCAACTCTTTTTCTGTATTAGAAATAAAAAGTGATCTAAACACAGTAGTATGCTAATCTTAAATGTTCACAAGAATCCTTTAAAAAAAAAAATTGACTTTCCTTTTGAAAACGGCCAGCTAGGGGTTGGATTTTTTAAAATTGTTTAACGCTATTTCTGAGAAGTCATTATTTTCAACGGTTGCGAGCTTTTAATTATCCAATATAAAATTCACTTATTTTGTTCACAAGTACCTAGCCCTTTTTAAAATAAATATTATAAGTTCTGAAGCTTTTAATCGATTCTTATGATGAATATTAGTTCATTTTGTTATGTCTTTTTGTCGTAAGGTTTTTTTAAGTTGATATAAAAAATTTTATATTATTTTATTTTCGATTATATTTCTATGATGTAAGTAAATCAACAAACTTGGGCGTGAGATCATTTCAAAAATTTAAGTCATGAGAAATTATTACAAAATTGCATATCGCTCATCATTTATATCTTGTTTTATTAGAAAAGGCATACCTATCATTTTGGGCGATTTAGCTCCTCAGAAATAAAATTCGAATTTAAAAAAAGGCGCTTTTTTTCAGAGATTTTTTTTTAGTGTTTGTTTTAGCTATTCTTATCTGCTATGGGTATTCATTATTGTAATATTTTTTTTAATTGAAACTTCTTTATTTTTTTTATATATCGTACCGCAACAGAAAATATATTCTCCATCTTTCCTGTCAATTCATTGTAGTGAAATCAAAGTCAAATGGAGCTTGCGCAAAAGCAAGCAAGACTTTTGAAAAGCTTACCCTATTTTATATCTTTTAATCAATCCTTGACAATTTTTGAGGAGAACTTGATTTATTTTTTATTTATATTAATTGCAGTACTAATAACAAGTTCCCAACTGAAAATGGAAATTTTAATTTATTATTTGATTTCTAATACTAAAAACAAATTAATAATAATATAAATATTATATCTATATATATATATATGGAGAGAGAGAAAAAAAATCGAATATGTGTTGTTTGCAAAGTCTCCTATTTATGAATAGATATTAGTGGGTAGGTACGAAGTTTAAATAGATGGATTCAGTTTGCTGTAACCATCTTCCTTTAAATATAAATGTAGTATTGAAAAACAAAGTTACCTCAAGTATTTAGTTAATCAATTATATATTTAGCTACATTTGTATCAAATGTATTTCAATTATAGACGTGAATATATGGGCTATTTTATTCACGAATGATAATAATAAAATAAAAAGAATTAATTCAGGCGATTACATGGTGAAAGACAGAATTCAACATATATTCTTTCAAAGAAAATGATTTTAGATAAAATATAAAAAAATAAAAATAAAAAACAACTGTAGCTTTTATATCAGATTACGTGAAAAAAGAAATTTTTAATTAAACATTCATAACTTTTATTTTATTTTAAATAAATTTAATATTAAAAAAACTATTCTAAGGTTAGGAAACACACACAAAAAACTAGTCAATGTATTTTCATAATACCTATGAGTACCTTTCTTCATTGCTGCTGCATAATTAATAAGAGAATAATAAAGTTAATCAGAGTTTCATACAAGCATATATGTTGTCAAATGTAGGCCATACATAATTAATGCTACTTTTATGTAGATCAAAAGGATCAACTTTAAAATATTCTCAGATGAAAAACAATTAATGAAATTCGAAGGAAGAAATTTCAAAATGCGATTCATTCGATAATATGCTGTTGCACTCATAAATATTTTGCAAACGGTTGGGATATGTTAAAAAGCTTGGTCTGAATCCAGAAAAAATTCAAATTAAAGAATTGTAAAAGAGCATCATTTAAAAAGTAATCCTCAATGTAGGTCAATTTTCCTGTTAAGGTCATTTGTTGCTTCATAATACATTATTCTTTTAATGAAATTAAAGTAGAAAAAGAATTTGGAATTTTCAAACCGATTTTTTTTAATTTTATATCTGTCCTGTAATTTGTTTTTAATAGCTTTTTTAATCCACATTTTATGACAAAAACAAGATATTTTGCTGAATCTAAACAAAAAAAGCGATTTTTTAAAAAAATATTCTTACTTTTTATAACGATTATTTTTTAAAAAAAATGCTTATAATAAACACGGCAAAAAATATTATAAGAATATATCAAAGAGTATGCAAAAATGTAATTTAAAAATTAGTTTAAAAACATAAAAATTACGAGACGTGTAAATAAAAATATCATTATTTTATTAATATTTTGTGATATAAAATGTAAGTCTTTTGTTAAAAAAGTTCCTTAAATAAACTTCCTTATAAAAACACTAACTGACGTATCCGGCTTTGATTGGAATTAAAATACTTTTATGTATAATACTTTATCTAAGAGGCTACTTTTACATTAAATATTTTAATATCCACGATCGCTTTCAAGACATATTTATTAAAGCAAAAGAGAAATTATAAAAAAAAAAAAAAACAGTCATAGAATAGTTCAAAGTTTTAATATTACCCAGCAAAGGATTCCTTATTGTTTTGTTTGTTTGTTTGTTTCCAAGAAGATCTGCGTTACATTTTTTAAAGGAATAATAAAAATTGAAAGACATTTTACAAAAAAGAAATTAGTAATATTAAAAAGTAAAACTTTTAATTTTAAAATAGTGTAAATTTCTTCCAGAATAATTTCCAAACTTTCTGTGAAAAGAAATGCAATTTTTTTTTTAATATTTTGAAACCGTTGCTGTCGTCGATCATCTATTGCATTTGCTACGTAAGAGGTTTATTTTTCTTGCCCCTGCTTGAGCGAATGGCTTATGGCCGCTTTTAGACGTTGTTAAATTATTATTTTGAAATCAAAAATCTTTTTAAAAAGATCCGTATTGATTCATAAATTTAAAAAAATCATGTTAGACTAATTCAAAGTTAATTTTTATGCTTTTAATTTTTTGGAACATTAACAAAAATTAAAAGAAATTTTGTGCAGAAATGAAACGATAAAATTTTCTCTGGTATCATTGAAGTAGTAACATTTTGAATTTTAAGATGAAGTAAAAATATTTCTTCTAAAATAATTTATACTGAAATTACGGTAAAGAAAATACAAAATTTCAGTTAGTTTCTAATTAAATGAATATTTAATTAATTTTTGATTTTTGAAAAGCTGGCAATAAAGTGTGAAAAATTTGGACATATTCTATGCAATTTCTATGCAGTATTCCCTCTCCTAATTTGTTTTTCCCTTTCAAAATTAATTTGATACTATAGTAATATTCCTCAAAGTTAAAGATACAGCTGTCAAAACACAAAAACATTTTCAAGATAAACACCTGGAAAAAACAACTAACTTAAAATAAACATTTAAGCGATAGACATCTGTTGCGAACTCAGGCTATAAATTCCTTAAATAACGTAACGCGTTTCTCCAAACATAAAGTAGTCTTGTTCGAACAAGGCGCTCGACTTTCAATGAAGCAGTGGAACAACCGTCACTACCCCAATAAATTATAGCCCCTTCAAGCTGTAAAATAATAATGTCGTTGAACTTTTTTTTACCATGTTCGTTATCGAAAGGGAGTTGCGTTCTAATTTTTAGAAAGTGCAGGATTTACAACTGCTCACTTTTTTGGCTTTCGTCCGGTTAGGAGGAAGTGCTCTTGAAAAATGTTTCTAGAGGTCCTGCATTTTTAGGATAGCGCCCTTCGGGAATATAAACAGCTGCCGCTAGCTCGGATGGAAATTCGAAGAACATCTCATTTGACCTTATTTCGCACAACACATTTTTTTCTGCCTTCTGAAGTGGGTTACAAATTTAAGGTTTAATCGGTTTTAGATTACAGTGCTCGCACTGTTCGTAACTTGTGAGGCAGCTGTGGTGTGTTCTGGTAATAACGAGATGTCAACAAGTGTCACAGATTCTGGTCACTGAGCAAATTGACGAAAATGATAATTATAGCTGTAGGACCATTATTTGTTGCCAAAACAATTCAGATGATAGTAATAATTAAACAAGGATAATATTTACAATAAAGAAATATTTTGTTAAAGAAATATTGTTAATATAAAATTATTGTCAGAAATGTTAAAAATGAAGCAATTATTACTTATAGCTCAGTTTTGCTTTCAAAATAGATTAAAATATAATAATTAAGAGGAAATTGGCTATAAAATATAGAAGGAACTTCGCAATAAAAAAAAATTCGATTACAGACAGATTTTAGTATACAAGCATTTTAAAGAAAATAAAAATTCAAAAATTATTCTAAAAAAACTTTTTGTTAATAGTTCTATTTCAGAGGAGTATAGCTTTAAGAAAGAATAATAATAATAATCAATATTTATAAAAAGAGTGCCAAATATAAGTTAAAGTGTCAGTATTTTCTATGTAAAATAGTATTATAAAAGAATAAAAATGGTAAGAATAGTAGATAAGCTAAATATTGTCGGAAATACCGTAATGCCTTGTACAAGTAATACCTTTAATCATTACATTTTGGACATCTTCGGATCTTGACGGACTATCATCTTGTGGCAAAATATTTGAAATATTTCCAGCAATACTCATTATTACTCAAGCATAATTCATAATGGTCCATACCATTATAAATGCACCTAAGAAATTGTTTTTTCTATGTAAACATTAAAAGTTTTAAAGAGATATTTCTTTACTTACAAATCTAAAGAATCATTTAAAGATTTTCAGTCTATGCAGTATAATTTGGTAAGTAAATCTACCTATATATTAAACGCCCTAACATAACATATAAAAATACGACGTATTAGAGCTGTGAGCTGTTTGATGTCTCGCAAACACTTCCTGTAACATGAGTAATTGATCTACAATACATGATATTGTGGTGAAAGCGTATGTCAGTTAACAGCTACGCTGTGCGAGCAATTGCTTTTGTATCGTGGTCATTTCACTGGACTGCGAATCAGAATGGCCCCAGGTTCTATCCTCGCTCATAGCAATCCGCCGCAATATCATTGTTGTGTTCTTTTGTACATTATAATACCAAATTATGAAACCAGATGGAATAAAAATTAAAATATTGATCCTGTGGCTAATAAAATAAGCAGTTGAATCTGTAGCGTGCAGGGGAAACGAATCACAGAATCGGGTAAAATTTTAGTGCTAAATTTACAACATTTGGGCATTTGATGACTTTTACAGAAAAAAGAAATCTGAAAAGAATTTTTTTTCAAATATAATGTATATTATGACGCTAGGATAGCATTTTCTGAAACTGTTGTGCTTTGTTTAGAAGAGTATATAAACAAAACAGCCAAGATAAACGATGAAAAATGTGTCTGGAATCCGTTTTGTAATGAAATTCGACATATCAAATAAGCGAATTGAAAGTATCTAAATAAGAAATGATACTATTATGACAAATTTATCTAAAATTTAGCCAGAAAATATAAATTTGTCAAAGGTAATAGATTTTAACTAAATAGAGTTGGTAGAGAATATTCTTTAAAAACTTTGAATATGTGCTTTTTGAAAAAAATGAGATTAAATTCTTTTTTTAATACATTCTCGTATACAGAAAGTACAGTAATCGTCAGTATACAGTATACAGAAGTATATATATATATATACTTTACAGTATACAGAAAGTACAGTAAAGTATAGTAAAAATTTTTACTCGAGCTTTTGATGAATCTTCACGTTTTAGACATTCCTCTGCTCGAAAACGACATTTTTGGAAAATGTTCGTCTGTCTGTCTACGACAAAGATAACTCAAAAACATTTTGCACTAGACAGTTGAAATTTGGTCTCCGATCGTTACGCCAAATGTGGAGATTTCCATCAAATTTTGAGTAAAATCTGTTCAAAGGAAGTCCAGTTGTTCGAATATAAATTAACACGATAACTATAAGACGAAGAGAGCTAGATAGATAAAATTTGGTACACAGATTTAACATATACTTTGCAGTCGCCTGTTAAATTTTTAGCCAAATGCAAAACGGGTTTTACCATCTGTGAGTCTGTACTATCAGAAACACGCAAACTCAATTATTCAAGAACGCAGTGCCTACAATATATTAATTTCGGTATGGGATTTTGTGATTATAAGTGGTTACGTGTTAAATTGTTGTTTCAATGAGCTGGGAAAAACATGCCTAAAACATAAATTCGATTTTTGCATACTATTAACGCACGATAGAAATGATTTGCCAAATAAATCGACAAGAATCACACGATAGATTCATTAAAAATACTAAATGCACGCCAAAAGTTAATATTTTATAACTGTTATACGCCATCAAGCAATACGTTTTCTCGCATAATAAATTGATTAGAGACTATGCGAGAAAGTTTTGTGGAGACCACTTCTGCTGGTTTCATATCGTATCTGAAATCGGGTCAAAACAGGATTCTCAAAAGTATAGATAATTGTATGACCCAAACTTCAAGAGATGTAATCCAAGATTTAAAACAAAACATGAATTTTGTAAAATGAATTACTTTGCAAGAAATTATATATATATATATATATTTTTACTAATCCTTCCTTATCTTAATATTTATAGATAATGAAAATTAATACTGAACAAATATTATTTAAGATAGGATATCTATGATTAAAGTACAAATATTTTTTAAATTATTCTACTATAGAATAAAATGATAATATATTAAAAAATTAGTAATGTTCGTCAATCCACTTTCTTAATGCTTTCAAAATAAGAAGAGCCATGTACAGAACGTCTTCAGCTTCGTCACACAATAAAGATAATCTTGGAAAGTATTTTTGGAACACGATTTCTTCTGGAAAACCGATTTCGTTCGAAATTTAATACAATTGCAAAATTTTGGTGCTAAAGCCTCAAGCCAAATTTCAGCTAGCCAATTCGTTCCATTTTTACTTTTTTATACACTGAAATGAACAGACATGCTTCATCTCTTTCAATATACAGGGTGTTCATTAATTATTGTCGGGGTTTCCGTACCTCATAACTTTCGAATAAAAAATATTACGCAAAAATCGATTACGTATTCGTAAATTACAACTCAAAGAATTTTATTAATGATATTAAAGTGTAAAACTTGCACAATTTGCACTTTGTAGGCATTCAGCTGAAGGCGATTCTTTGAGTTGTACTTTACAAATACATAATTCTTTGAGTTGTAATTTACGTATTCATAATTCTTTGAGTTGTAATTTACGAATACATAATTCTTTGAGTTGTAAGTTACGAATACATAATCGCCTTCAGCTGAAGGCCTACGAAGTGTAAATTGTGCAAGCTTTACACTTTAATATCATTAATAAAATTTTTTGAGTTGTAATTTACGAATACGTAATCGGTTTTTTCGTAATATTTTTTATTCGAAAGTTATGAGGTACGGAAACCCCGACAATAATTAATGAACACCCTGTATAAAATCAAGCTCAATATATGAAACTTTCCGTATTGAGTTTCCGAAAACATGAACACATTCATTTACTAGAATAGAAACAACTCTTAATTTTCTACGCATAGAAATAATATTATCCTTTTGAAAGCAATCTCAGACGCACTTGCCACAAACTACTTCTATTACCATCATCATCATTCATTCAACATCAGTTTTATATGCATGAACATAAAGAACATATTGTTTTCATAAGGTAGAATTAATCGAAACTGGATGGCTTTCAAAACAGTCCCCAATAAAGATATTTCAGAGAGTGGCAATTTGGGATATCAGCTACCATCATTTATAATTCAAAGTGTCCGATATTTCTCAACTGTCCACTTTGACGGGGGTATTGCAACCATCGATTCTTTCAACGCCTTTCAGATTTTTCACAAGATTCGATTCGGAACTCGGTTAGTTTATCGGAGTCAGAGCCGCCCTAACCCGAGGGCTTCAAATTTGGAGCAAACGGCCATATCACGGACACACTTTAAAGAGATTTTTCGCCATTTCGGGCACCTCGTAAAAATACAGTGAACACGAGCCGAGTTGTGAACTGATTTGTCGCGGTCGGAGACACCATTAAAAAGAGAAAGTGATCTTCTGAATCATGGGGTTTACCGTAAGTCAGTAAAATGCAAATCAGCAAACGATAACAAATGGGAAAAAATAGGGCAGGTTATAAAACTGGAAATTTATAAGAGAGATTCATTTCAAATTGTTAAATAAACATTAAAAATATGACATCTGAATCCTTTTGTATTTCGCATTTCCGAAGTATAACCGAAGTATTTCATTAGCTCTCTCGTTTCTAAGATCATTCAAGTTTAGGTATCTCAAAACACTGAAACTCCCTTTTTTCTCTTTGAAATATAAAAATAATTTATCATTTTAAAAACCGTAATAAGAGCCAGTGTTTCTAAGAGCTTGATGTACGAAGGGGGATCCCTTTGATGTACTTTATGTCCCCTTAAAGATGTAAGGTATTTTATACATTGCCAATATTCTGCTTGAAGCATTTATATATAAATGTCCAGAAAAATTAAAAAAATTCTTTCTTAAATTTGACAAAAGCTTTGATATTTTTAAAGCATGAAGGTAAAGAAAATATAACATGGGGAAAAAGCTATTAATTCGAGAAGTATTTCATTTTTCATCTTATATAAATATTTAAATAACTTCTTCTAAACGATTAAACTTTTCAGTTTTATCAAATTGAATAGAATAGAATAGTAAAGACAATGAAATAAGTCAATAACTCATTTTTAGTTTTCGAATGAACTGAATATCTCTCTTTATAAATGCAACGAAGTACACGAATGCGTCACCACAGTAAAATTCAATTCATGACATCATTATCAATTTCACTAAAATAATGCTCATACCCCATGTCGAGAATTGCTTCAATTAACTCCTACAATAAGAACCAACTTGTTTCAATTCACTTGATGTAGAAATTCATGTAGTGGGATGTTTATATATTGTGGGTCGGTAATCACTGAGCAGGCAGTAAAGTATTGACGCCTCTGCAAAATTGCTATACTCAAGTTGTCTCAAAAAAATTAATTATTGCAGCTACAATACTGTAGTTTTGCTTTCCTAATCTGAAATGTATTCTTTTATGGAGAAGAGTATCCTTGAGTTTTTTTTTCTATCCTACCTGTTGTTCGTTTTCATTTAAACAACATAGGAAATTACGTTAGCAAAAGAAAAAAAAATCCCTACAAGGGGAAAAAAATAAAAACAGTCATATTCTTTCCCTCCCACAGAAAAAGAAACTTCAAAAGGCAAGAGAAAAGAAGTATTAAATTTGACAAATGTTATAAATAACTTTTTATTCGTAAGTAAAATTTCATGCGAATACTAATTTCGTGTTTTAAGTGACGTCTCATCGTTTGAAGATGAACATATCATTCATTATAGTATAAGATAAGAATCAACTAGTAGAAAAAATTTACTACTTTTACAAATATTGCGTTAGTTTAATTATATCAAGAGTAAATGTAAAAATTTGAATCACCTTGAGAGAAATTTGGAGATTTTTCTTAAGTATGTATTTAACAATACGTATATATATATATATATATATATATATATATATATATATATATATATATATATATATATATATATATATATATATATAATAACGTAAAAATTTAAGATCGATATTTACAAAAAATTTTTTGAAAAAGTCACTGTTGAAAAAACAAAGAATCGTCATAAAAATGTCTTTAAACACTTTTCTATCTGAAAATTGTTATTCTAAAAATGCCGTTCTGCGATTTCAAGATGAATTATTGTGGTCAATTTCTAAACAAAAAAAGCAATGAAAATTTAATTTGAGAAAGAAAGAGATTTTATGTCTCTCTGGCTGAGACTCGAAAAATTTTAAATCATATGATTAATGAATGAAAAAAATGAATTCACATTAATAATGGATACAAAAATGTTAAAATTAAATTCTTTTTCTTCGCTATTATCGGAAATGGTGAAAATTTTATGATACCATTTGAAATTGTAGAATAACACTATTAAAGTAAGATTTTTACTATTTATAAATTCTGACATGGAAAAAAATTTATAAATATATTCCGAAGATTTTTCTTTTTCCACAAAGTCCAATCATTCAAAAAAAAACGTAGAGGACAATCTGAAGTTTTAATAGATATTTCATTCTATAAAACACGTGCTTAAATAAAATTACTCAAAATTTTACTGAAATAAAGAAAATTGTTTCTCCATTTTTAAAAATTTTTTTGTGTTTCTCCTGATCTAATTAAACTATAGTAACATTCTACAGCCCATTTTATAGTTTTTTTAGTGCCTACAACTTCATGCTAAAATTTCCCCCTCAGATTAGTAACTTTTTATTTAAACGCTAAAAACCGGTGCTTCAACCTCCATTCCCATCCTTCTTTATCCGGTAACGTATCCGGGTGTATACTTAGAGACTTCTTTTGGATAGCGAGCTCAACAAC